>NC_139615.1:29973958-30590481 GCF_964270895.1 Podarcis filfolensis
TCTGCAAGCAGCCTTGCAAAGAGTTCCAAAAGGCAGGTTAAAGATATAAAAAATAGGTACATATGCTTGTTCATTCTTCACCTTAAATTTTTACTTTATTTTTTGAATTCCTAGTTCTTTTAAGCATCACAAAGCAACCACAGAGATAGATTTTTGGGTGCTAGCCAGTTGGTGTCAACCATGGGTGGACTTTCTTCACTCAAGCTCCACGGCACTGCGATTTCCTTAAAGATCTTGCTGCTGAATAGAAAGAAGCAAGAGTTGCTTGCTTATAAAGCAGTGAAACTACCTCTGCCACCCTCACAGAAGTATGTTTAAAAGTACCCTCAGAGAATGAATTCTAGTTTTAAAAAAGTCAGCTTCATGGGTTTTATGGGGGGCGGTGTTTGCAGTTCACTTGACATATCTTGATAAAGTTTATTTGGTATTGTATATATATTTAGAACTTTGACAAAAGCAATCCTATGCATGCCTACTCAAAAGTAAGTTGCACTGTGTTCAGTTGGGTATACTACTAGGTACAGAATTGCAGCTTAAATAATACGGGGCACAACTACATGTCTCTGTATCCCTCAAAATATTCCTATCTAGCTTGTAAATGCTTTTACGATTCTGTGGAGTATACAGAACAATATTACTGTATATAACATGATGTTGCTTAACCATTAGATTGAATACTTCTATTCTGACTTGGAGATGCATTGTCATGTCTTCTTTCCCCCGCCAGCCCCACAATACATCATAAAACTAGTACCCTATTTAGACTGAAAGTCCATACGAATATAATAATACATCTCTAGAAGAGTGTTACAAGAAGGCACAAGGCAAATGAAGCATTAGGGATGTTCATTTGATTTGTAACTAATTAAATTGAATGGAATGGGGCCCATTTGGTTCAACTTTCACTCATTATGAAACTAATACCAAGAGTAATGAAGTGTGCGGGGGAAGGCAGGTATTTTTGTCTCGAAGCAGCATCTGATATGGGTGACCACTCCTTGGTTCTTCCAGAATGTCTCAAACACTGCATTGTTCCAGGGCATTCCAATGAGAAAATGGCTGTTGTTTTTTTCAGCCTCTATTTTTTTCCTCCCAGAATGCCCTGGAACAATACAGTGTCTGAAGCATTCTGGGAAAAGAAAATGGCAGCCAGTTGGAGATGGCAGTAAAAACAAAATAGTAAAAGAAGAGGGGAACTACAGTGAAAGCAAATGTAACAAAAATAAATGTACTTTTAAGCAAATGAGTAATTAAGGAAATGGGTTATTTTTTAAGAAAACAAACAGAATAACAACAGAAAATATGCACAGCAGCACTAAATAAAGCTGCTTTCACAGATTGTTGAGACTGAAAATTAGACGACCCTAGTCAGGTCACTGATGAAAAAGCTACAGTCCACTGTGGCTGCCAGCCAACTGTTCTTTTATGGCAAAACCACACATTATGCAACAATCATTGGATCTCCTTACTTTCTTCCTTTCGTTTTACTGAATTGCTGCTACAAGAAGCTGTCAGTTTGCTCTCAGAAACAATGCAGGGGAATGACATGTTTCCCAATTAAAGGCGGCATCCACACTATACCTTTAAAGCACATTCAAAGCACATACTTTCCCTCGGGAGTATTCTGGGCACCGTAGTTTACCCCCACAGAGTAATTCCCAGCAAAGCCTTAATAAACCAACCAGAACTGAGGTGGAACATGTGCTTAACGGTATAGTGTGTTCATAGCCTAACTCAGAAGCAGGACAAACAGCAGCTTCACAAGGCAGTTTACTGCATGTGGAAATGGTTATAAATACCCTATTCGGCCTCACTGCTGCTAAAAGCAGTTGGGAAGCCCCCTGCCCCTCAATATGTGGGGGCACTGCAGTTTTAGGTAAGCCAGGAACCAGAAGCCATGGGACAAGTCAGAAGTCACGACCAAAAAGCAAATTAAAAACTGATCGGCAAACCAGGAGGCAGGCTCAAGAAGCAAGCCACAACTCACAGCCGAAGAGTAACCAAGGACACAGAGAACATGTCCAAGCTCAGAAAGACCATGTTGCTTAAGCGCAGCTCAGTTAGAACAGGAAGCCCTTCATGGTGATGGCTGATCCCTGCTTGGGACTTGTAAGGTGGAAGGCAGGGAGACCAACAGTAGGTAGAGCTAGAGCCAATGACAAGTAGAGCCAACTACTTCTGCGTATGTTCCCATCTTCCTTCCTGCTCAGTTCTACAAAGGCAACACTGAGACTAAGAGGGAGCAAACTGACAGGCAGGGCCATCCCCGGGACTAGTTGTAAGTAAGCAGGCGGGTAGGCTGGTGGGGTAGTTCTCTGTTCACCCTAATGACCACCCACAATGGGGCCTTTATATACTCCTTCCAGATGATCTAGTGGCCAGGCTCAATCTGGATCCTGAAGGCACTTGGTTGAGGAAAGCTGCCAGCTGCAGTTTGATGGTTCCAACCAACATTTGGCAATCTAAGCACCCATCTGCCAGGTAACCTATAGAATCCCTATAAGGAAGAAATGGTCAACCTGGAACCCTCCAGATGTCAGACACTAACGCCTATCAGCACCAGCCAGCATGGGAATTGTAGTCCAATAAGATATGGAGGGCTTCCATCCCTATTGCATGGCAACATCTGTTCATCCTTTGTGATGGCCTAAAATATAACCACTTCCCTCTAGTAATTCTGACAGAGTTCAAATGATGCCAAGGGAGATATTTTGGGACTCAAGTAATCTTTAAATTTATCCCAAGAGTCCAAACTGGCTTATCTGTATGGATTATAATTTGTCAAATTACTCCTAATATTTATAGATTTATTTATAGATTATATAATTGTTTTAACTTAAAAAAATTCTTTGCTATCTTCACTGCATTTGCCCTCTCAGCAATGTGCTGGAGCAGGTTGCCATACCTTATTTGACAGACTGTGCAAGTGAGACATTTCACAGATGAGACTTGAACCCAGGACTCCCAGATTCAAGCCCAATAGTGTGCAGCCCAGAGTGTGCTGGTTCCCTCACACACACTCTCCACACCTCGGCAAACCACTGTTCCCAAGCTTCTTTTGAGGAAGGCTTGATAGTTAAAAGTTGCATAGCAATTATCTTTGTAGTATATAGATGTGTGCTGATGGTGAGGGTTCATAGAGATATTCTTGGTGATTGTGTTTCAGAGATCTAAAGAAGTCTGAGCCCATTTATCTCCCTTGAGCAACGTAAGACCTTTTTTTTATTCAGGAAAGCATTCTAGGGCTGGGGTTGATCAAACAACTATTAGTAAAAATATCTGTGCATGTGTTTAAGAAAGAAGGAAGGAAAGAAATTTTAAAAGCTGGTGCAATGGAGCTTTCTGCTCATCAGCTGATGAATGGTGGGCCAAAAGTTCACCACCCCTGCTGTAGCCCCTCTTGTATATGTGTTTCCTTCACATAGGCAGCAATCTGACTGTTTTAGTTCTGATGTTTACCTGTGTAAAAGAGTGTTTCCCCATTACATCAGGGGCATTTGTAATTTTTGTAATTTGTAATTTTTGAAGGACTCAGCTCACAAGCTCATGATCTGCTGGGCCAGAGAGACAGAGTCCTTGGGCAGCTGCAGCTCTGAGGAAGCCGATGTGGGTCCATGGGCACACTGGAACCTATCTCTGTTGAGCTCCAAAGAGACCCCTCTGCTGCCAGAATCTGATGGCTGGTCCAGGACAAATGATTTCCTAATCCAACTATAAAACTCAACCAGCAGGCTCAGAATCCTGGAGATGCAAATTCAGCTGGAGGAGCGCTATCCATCGTCCTGAACCTTGATTCCTTCCAAGGTGCTGATTTTTGCCTATCCTTCAGCATTCCTCGGAAGCTGTATAATAAAGGTGCCAGACACACCTCTGTAGGGAGGGAGTCATTCCTGCCTGGAGATTAAGGAACATAAGCCCACCTTGGTGGTAGGCACCTCTGTGATTCATGACATACACACAAATTTGCTTCAGCTGATTTATATAAATAGTTATTTATATAATGGCAGTCGGCTGTAGTCCCAACAGCACTGTGCTTTGCTTACAGGGTGACTGGGTGCACTGCAGAGCTAAAACAAAGGTTGAAAATGAGAAGGAACAGGAGAGGGAATTCATAGCTCAACAGAGAAGACTTGGCATTTGGACCCCTTTGGGCAGCCCCTAACAAAATCCCAGGACTTGACCCATCTTCCTGAGAAATCTGTGGGTTGTCTTTGGCTGCCTCCTCTTGATTGAGCCATGGAGCTGTTACAATAAGAGCAGCTGTCCTTCCTTTCATATGGAGTGGTATGTGTTCATGACAAAAGAGTGGTTGCTTGCAGGCTTTCTCTCTATTTCTGCTACAAGGAGATTCAGATCTGTAGGTGTTGGTTGCTGAACACCACAAGAGTTGGGGAAAGTGGCTTTGTGGCTGCTGGTTTTGTTCTGCATGCGTACTTCATTTGGGATCATTTGTCTGCTGCCGTCCCTTAATTGGTTGTTTCTGTCCATGGTAAATGGGGGCATCATTGGCAGACAAAGGTGTGATTGATAGGTGGTTGTGGAGTTGCCATGAATGCTGAGAGTCTGCTGGAGCTTCCTGCTTTATCTCTTGTTTGAAGTTGCATCATTCTGCTGTCCACATGCATATAACTACACCACACTCATATTATGCCGATCTCAGCAGTTAAAAGCACAGCAGCACCAAAAGGCCCACTATGACTATAGCTTCAGGAGGAAAAAGACTTTGTAATAAGCTATTTTAAAATCCTGTGAGCACTACAGGGGGGCAGATGCAAGCACACGGGGAAAGTAGTGTTGGTTCCAAAGCAGCCTTGGCCTCAACAGAACAACAGCAACAACAATAAATCTTCTTCCCCAAAACTTCTTGGCAGTTTTTCTCAGATCCGGCAAAAAATCCAATTAGGCACCCACTTGGAAAGATGTGTGCGACTCAAAGTTCAAATTTCAAACTGAAATTAAGGCAAGAACAGTCAAATTGCCCATGAGTGACCCTCATCCTCTCTCAATGACTAAGCTCTACTAAAGCTCAGGAAATGAGCCGTTTCTCTGCTCTGCATGGTCAAGTTACAGCATAAGTTATTTAAGCACCTGAAGTTGTTTTCCTCATTGTTAACTCACACATCATTCAGGGAGAAGGCAGGCTAAAAAAATGTAGTGAAGCTGGAGTCCGAGAATGAAAAGCTCTCATTTTGGCTCGGTTTGTAAATGAACTCATACGTCTGCATCCCGCCATGTGCTGAGAAGGTTTCCAGCAGAGAAATCTCTCTGCATTGTCAAATTAACAAATAAAGGATTGCAAACCGTTTGTTACTGTCTGCTGTTCCTCCGCAGAAGATTTTGCTGTTCTAGCTCATCTCTTTATTATTTTGGAGAGGCTGCGTTTGCAAGAGGGCTCCGCTTGTTTAATCAACCTCCGAAGCTTTTTTATGGCTCTATAGACACTGTCATAGGAGAAATCCAGGCTTAATTAAAAAGCTCCTGCAAAATTGTGGGCCTGTTTTTCATTGTCGAAGTCCATGTAATTCCATCTTTCTCGCCTGCTGGTTCAAAGGTGCCTTGAGTGGAGATGAGACATAAAATCCTGGGGATGGTGTTCATGAAGTAATGCAAAGAAACAGTCACGGGAGGGAGGAAAACTTCAGGATGCACAGATTACATATTTTCAGGGAATGGAAAGGGCTCCGCCCTGGAATGTCTTTCCAGTGATGTATGAAATATCAGGTGCATCTGAGTATGAGAAAAGTGTGACCCTCAGCCCCAGCTGCTGCTTTCAAATCCACTGATGTCTTAAATAATAGTACAGATGAGTGCCTCTGAGCATGAGGAGACTTAATTTGGAACCAACACAGTAATGCACATGCATGTATGAATCAGCCTAAAGAGTAATGAATGAATCAGCCTTGAGCTGCTGCTGTCGGGTGGTGTTAACCAGCTAATTCCCCAGAAACCACCAAAAATGAGTTGGGGAGGCAGTTTCCCCCTCCTTTGTGGACTAAATACCCCTCCAAATCCTCTCCTCCCCACCACACACATATACACATCAGTATCCCTACATGCAGGCTCCATGCAAATCAAATCAGCAAGCAGATTATGAAAACAGACTCCCTCTCTCACTGCCCTTCTCCCCGAGGAATAAATTTTCCAGCTAACATCCAGCACAGGATTATTTACCATGGAATGACACATAGAATTTTTGTTAAATAAGGTGATAAACAGAAGCTTTCAACACTCCCTAAGATGCCTCAAAAGACTAGAATGTCCACACACTGAATAACATGAACTGCCAATCATACCCAACAGCATCTGCCCACCCACCCCATGAAGTTGAAGCCTCCTGTGTGAGAAAAAAGGCTTAATATGCCCTGGGGTGCACTACTTGCCTTATGAACTCTCCATGCAGTCTCAAAACAGTGACCATGCTTTCTCTGGTGTAGCAGGGATCTTAGTTCACCCTAAGATGAAACCCAGAATTCTGGCAATATTTTGCTTTCCCCAAAGAAAAATAAGTGTTTCACATTATGATCAGAAATCTCTGCATCATTTTTTTTAATCCATGTGCTGTTCAGCAGTCATCATGGAAAAAAATCTGTGCACAGGACATATTCAGTGATGAAGGGTGGAACTGTTTCCATTGTTAATTATTCAGTGATTTTTTTGTTTTGTTTCATAAGTTCATTAGTAGCAGTAAATGTATGCCAAACAAATATTAGGCCAGCTTGGCAGTTTCAAAGTTTTTAGATTGTTTATTAAATACAAGTAAAACAAACATGCTAAATCAGATCATTATCTAGGGTATCGGGGGGAAATTCAATGCAAACTAAGTCTTCCCATTCCAGATTTTCTAGAAAACCCACACCACCAAACATCTAGGGTCTAATCTGGGCCTGATCTTCTCCCTTTTAAACCTTTCTGGGGCTCCATAAAGGTCAGGGCACCTTCTAGAGGGCAACCAGAGCATTGCAAAAGGCAAAGCTCGCAATGTGAGGCCAACTACAGTTGCAACTACATGCAAAGAGCTGGTGCTACACATCGACATGCGAAGTGCAAGTAGCTCTAGATTTTACTCAAGCCAGATGCTATAAAGAACATGTGTACACAGACCTCATGCAATATCTGGAAAGAAGGCCAAGGAGGGCAGAAGCTAAGGGTCAGAGAGAAGAGGTCAGACAAGTCAACAAGTCGGTAAGTCATAGCTCGCTAACCACCAGCAAATATTTAAGATTAAGGTGAGCTGTAGCAGAAGAGGGGGAATGGCAGAGCACATGCTTTGTATGTGTTGAGGTCCCTGCTTCAGTCCCTTGTACA
This sequence comes from Podarcis filfolensis, assembly GCF_964270895.1. Taxonomy (NCBI): domain Eukaryota; kingdom Metazoa; phylum Chordata; class Lepidosauria; order Squamata; family Lacertidae; genus Podarcis; species Podarcis filfolensis. The sequence goes on from NC_139615.1 coordinate 29,981,264, forward strand.
TGGGAAACTAGCAGTGGTCTAGTTTGGGCATGCTCCTGGACTCAGCCCTGAACCTGGATGTCCAGGTCTCTGCGGTGGCCAGGAGTGCATTTGCACAGTTAAATTTTTTGTTTATATTTTCAAGACCAGGCCAGGCCAAGGGCATCTGTAACTTTTTATCTGTAAGCCGCCTGAGTTCCTTTCAAGGGAAAAGGTGAGGTATAAATCAATATGATAATGATAATAAAGCTAGTGCACCAGCTGTGCCCATTCTTTGAAATTGTCTGATTTGGCCGCAGTTACACACACCTTAGTTACAGCCCGTTTGAATTACTGTAATGCGCTCTACATGGGACTGCCTTTGAAAAGTGCTCAGAAACTTCAACTGGCTCAAACAGCTTTCTGACTGCTTTTAAAGAAAGGGCTGGTGCTGTGCTGTTTTTTTTGGTAATTATTGGTTTGGTTTTAACAGATTTTATATATTTATATAGTTTTAATTCTATCAATGTTTAATTGTTTTTAAATGGTTGTTTCCCCTATGTTTTTAGCAGTTCGTATTTTTATCTGTAAGCTGCCTTGAGTCCTCTCGGGGGGAAAGTAGGGTATTAAAAAAGAAAGAAAAAAGATTTCATTGCACTCAAGCTCCCATCAGCTCCAGGCAACATAGCCAGTGGTCAGGAACAAGGAGAGTTATAGTTGCAACGATACCTGAAGTGCCATGAGTTCTCCATTCCTGCCCAGCACTTCTAGCCCAAAGGGAAAGGGGGAAGCAGAGGAACAGAGCTGTGTCAAAGGCCTTAGAAAGCCACTTACACTCAGAGACAGTCCTGGCTTAGATGGACCCAAACGTCTGACTCCATCTCAAGCTGCTTCATCCAGGAAGCATCAGGAAGGAAAGCTCAAGTGTATGTGCTTTCTCTTTCTGCACTATTTGATGTTACATTCAGAAAGGGAGCTTGCATGGCAGGAAGGAAGAAGACATTTCCACATCTGAAGCCAGCACATTCCACACAAGTTTCTTTTGAATGCTACACTGGAAGTCTGATAAAAGGGAGCGCCGCTTGCGTGTGCTTTCTCTCCTGCTGCTTCTTTACAGCAATGAACTTCACATTGTGTTCCAGGGGTCTCTGGGGTTCTTTGGATCTGCTGATCGGGGGTTGATCAATGAGAAGATCAGCAGCAGCAGGCAAACTTCCCTGAAAAGCAGAGTGCAAGAACCACTCCTCAACTCTCTCCGCAGTGAGCAGCAGCCAGAGAACAGTCAGAGTGTTCTAGGTAGTGCTCTCATTTCAGGCCGGGCAACTGTGTGGCTTCACAAGTGTGTGTCATAAAATATATCCCCATAATCCTCTGCAACACGTGGTCTGGGGAAGTGTCTCGGAAAGCGATTCAGTTACAGAAAACGTTTCCCAGAGAGAGAACATTTGATCACCTCTTCTTTAGAGAACCTGATGGCATTCCGAGGGTGATGTAACAAGGAAGAGTCCCTCTGCCACACACACATTCCATGCACAAAAGTTGACCCAGCTGACAGCTGAATCTGAGTTTTGCATGGGTGAAAGGACAGCATCCTCCACCACACCTGAGGGCAGAAGGCTAGCTTAGGGAGTGCAGGGCAAGTCACGTGGTGCACACACACACAACTCTGTCCTCCAGCCCCTCACTGCCACTTCCCAGCATCTGCTGCCTGAGGCAGCTACATCACTCTGCCACCCCTGATTCTGCTGCCAAGCCAATGTTGTGAGGTTCCCGCCTGCAAATGCAAAGGCTGACACCAGCGATGCAGCGGCATTTGACCTATGCAAAGCAGAAATCAGAGTTGGGGACAGGGAGGAATGACTGCAAAGAAGCACTGAGAAAGAAAAAGAAGCAGAGCAAAGCTCCATAGTCCGCCTGGAGCACTTTACTTGCCTGCATGTAATTTAAGATGACGTTGGGTTGTTTGTTTGTTTTTAAGTGACTACTTAGGACTGAATTTTGCTTTCTCCAGTTTAGATGCAATTGCCCAGATTCTGCCAACCTCATTCTCACTTGCTCCTCGATTTACATCTGGGCAAAAAGGAGGCCAGGATCTGGCCCATTTCCTCTCTTGCATATTTCAATCAGATTGTAGAGAGAATAATTCCTTAAGAACATGAACTGTTGTCACTCTTTTAAAAAAGTATATCCAACATTAGGGGCAAGGCAGCCTTTTTTGAAGCCCAGTTACTATGACGACAGTATGGTGTATATTTGCATACCCTCCAACATTTTTTGCAAGAAAAGAAAAGAAATAGGGCTACTTATGTATATTCCTAACACCTCTGTTCCCGTGAATACTTCTGTCACCCCTGCTCTCCTCTGCCTGCCAGGTGCTGAATTCATTTATTCTGCATTTATATCCCACCTTTCCTCTAAGAAGCTCGAGGTGGTTCATATGGTTCTCTCCTCCTCATGTTATCCTCACAATTAGCCTGTGATGTAGATTAGGCTGAAAGACAGTAACTGGCCCACGGTCACTCAGTGACTGGCAGAGTAGAGATTTGAACCCTGGTCTCCCAGGTCCTAGTCCAACACCCTAACCACTACACCTCTACACTGCACTGACTTTACACCCACATTAGCAGCCCATTGGTTCTTACTGCCTTGGCCTGGCCCTGCATACAACCAGGCAGTGCTTGGGGCTTTTGCCTTGGCTACAATCTTGCTGTTACTTTCTGGTCTTGCTCCGAGTACTGATGTTTGTCAGTTCCACTATCTCCTTGCCTGCCTCTCAGTTTACCAGCATCAGGGGATGGTCCAAGGTATTGTGCCACCCAAGGATAGGACAACACCCCACCACCCATTCCACATACAGGAGCTGACTGGAACAGCAGTCAAATCTTACTGCCAAACACTGGTGGTGGGAGATTGTCCTGTCTACCACAAGCTAGATTAGGGAGCTCAGGCAGGAGCTCTGTTCTCCAATACCACTCTCAGTTGCCACTCAGAATTTGCCAACAAAGACCTAAGAGCAAGGCTGGCCCTGACCAGTTTCTTTATCCACTCACCAGCCCTTTTCCATGCTCTCTGCTTTCATTCCCATTCTAGATCCACTGTGATGGAAATAGCCTATATTGCCTGGAATTCTATAGCCTGGCCAACTTAACTTCACCACCTTCACCTTTTCTAAAGATCCAAACCTCTCACTTCCATCCTAAGCAGCCTGTATCTGCTGGGTGTCTGTGTTCAATATCCCAGCTAGGAAACCACTGATGAGTGTAGGAAACCATTGACAAGGCTATCAGTGGTGACTAGCCATAATGACTATGTTCTCTCTCTACTGTAGGAGGCAGTATGAATACCAGTGGTTGGGAATCACAAGTGGGGAGAGTGCTGTTGAACTGTGCTGTGTGTTTCCCATAGGCATCTGGCTGGCCACTGTGAGAATGGCCAGGATGCTGGACTAGATGCCCCACTGGCCAAATCCAGTAGAGCTCTTCTTATGTCCCACGCAAAGAGGCAGGTGTGGATTCTCTGCCTGCCATTCAGGTAGCAGCAACCACTTCCCCTGCATGGTTTTGAAGACTGTCTATTCTTTTAGCCAGAGTCCTTTCTGCCAATCCCAATGCTAACAAAGAGGCTACACAAGACTTGGATCTGCCAAGAGCCTCCTCCAACGTCTTGCCTTGAAAGCTTACCTAGCCAGCAAGAAGCAGAAGGAGTCTCTTGGCAGATCTGAGTCCTGTCTAGCTACTTCAGGCATATAATTGCCTAGGAATAGCACATGGTTACCTGGGGCTGCCAGAGCCCCAGGTAACCATGTGGCTGACACAATTCTGAAATGACTTAAAAGCAAAGGACTCTTGGGATCACGTCAGTTTTGGGGACGCTACTGGGCAAAACTTCTTGTGCCATACAGTGAAGAGAAATAGTATTTGCCTAAGGAATCTTGAACTTGTCTGAGGTCTTTTGGCAGGTTTTAAGCGTTTTCCTCCTTTTTATAGTAGCATGCCAAGGAAATTCCCAGTTTCACAGGGACACCCAGGAAGCTGTATTCAACCAAGTCAGACTATTGGGACATCTTGCTCAGTGTTCGCCGCCCTGACTGGTGGAAGTTTTCCAAGATTGCAGATGGGATCACTTCCAGCTCTACCTGGAGATGCTGGGGGTGGGGTGGGAAGGCTGGGGATTTCCTTAAATAAAATCAATCGCCTTCTGTGCCTTGAGTCCCCCCCCCCAGCTGGCTGCCTACTCACACTGCCACTACAGCATAAGTACCAGACTAATATGACACCCAGTTAATTTGCGGGCTTTCTTTTTATAGGAAAATGTTAAGGCATTCTCTGCTGTCCTCATGAACAGCACAGGTGGGTGGCAGACTACAAAAGGCTTTAAAAATTATTTGTTTGGGGAAACACATGGGGGCGCACAGGCAGAATGTTGGGGGGAAGCTAGAAACCTAAATCAGCTAAAAACACGAGAAGCTGCCTTATGCCTAGTTGTAGCAGCTGGGGTGGGGACGGGCAGAGCCACAGAGTTGCCCTCCCATCACAGGCATTGTTGCAGCTTACCTGAGCTGGGGTTGGGTGGGGACAGGCAGCATCAAGGTCAGGACTGTGTGGATGCACCAAGTTGGTTCAGCTCTTGCATCTGCATGCCCCCAATATTATTCTTGCCCTAGCCTGCCCCAGCCCTGCTCAAGTTGGCTGCAGCAACACTGGTGACAGGAGAGCTGCACTTTGGGCTTTGCCCCACCACACCGGCCACTGCTGATGCTGAATTAGATCTCTGGTCCCTCTAGCTCAAGTCTGTCTACACTAAAATGCAGTTGCACTTTCCCAGATCCACCCAGAAATGCTAAATACTGAACCTGGGACTTTTTTGCATGCAAAGCCCATGCTCTGCTGCTCAGCTATGGCCTAGCCCTCCTTCATGCCCCTCCCCATTATTCTGACACCCCCTCAATTTGTGTGGGTATCACAATCCAGGCTTTTGCCTCTTGGCTGACCTTTACTTGGACCGGCTCCAGCACTCACTCCAGATTTCGTCCAAATCCTGCAAAGACTCCCGCTCCATTGAGCTTGGCTGCCTGCACCCCAGCACGAATGATAACAAATGCATCACAAATGTTAATTAGTGGTCATGGTAGGTTTCTGGATTCTGTAATGGATGAAGTGCCTCTTTGCCTGAAATTATTTTTAATGAAGTTGGGGGAAACACGTAAGCATTTTGCTGTGTTGTGAAAACATTGCCCACTCACCACTGCAGCTACTTATAATTGTTGTTCCATTCTTATTCGCATAAACACTTTTTGGGGCTGTTTGTCTGAAGCACTGTGTGCAAAGGATTGATCGAGGCACGTGACTTGCAGTTCTGCTAGCAGAGAGCTGGCAGCTGCGGGTTTCGTTTAGCGATAATCCTTTCCCTCTGTTAACATAATTGTCTCTTAAAACAGCTCCCAGTGTGACCCTGAATTAAAGATTATCATCCTAGATTCAGCAAGAGTGGTTTTATTTTATTTTGTTTAGAAGTTTACCAATTATTTAAAAAACAGAAACGAGGGGGAACCTCACAGAGGTGATGCACAATAAGCAAGTAGTTATCACCCTCTCCTCAATTCATTTTCACCAACAACATTATCATCTAAGCCCACTGACCAGGCACAAAGCTTTGGCTTTATCTTCGACTTTCCCCCTCATCATATTTACTCTGCTACCAAGGCATGCTGCTTCTCCCAACATTAAAAAAATCAGACTTCTTCCTCCTGTATGCGCCTTCTCTCGCCTCATCTCAGTCTTCTCATCTTCAAAATAGTTCACTTCTGCTGGGTGACATTCCTCCTTAGGTCTCTATGCTGACTTCCTTTTCTGCATCCAGTTCAAACTCCTTAATACATATTCTTAATTTTTAAGTCCTTCTGAACACAGCACCTCCCCCAGCCTCTCTCTGTATCTTTACTTCCCATCATGTCCTTACTGGGATCATAGCTCCTCTAATTCTGTCACCCCCAGCCTCTCAAATCCCTCCTGCTTCCATAAATGAGTTTGCTCACATTTCACTGCTATCTGGCACTCTCTTCCAAAACAAAGGAAAATGGGCTCTCTCAGAGGAGCTGGTCAATGAACATTCACCCTGATTTGTTTGCAGGGGTGTTACATCAAAGCAAGTGTTATCCCACACTTTCCACCAATGCATTTTCCTATCATTTCCTTATTGCAAAAATAGGGGGGGGGGCTTACTGTGCAACACCTTCCAAGGAATTACAACAGACCTCCAAACAAGGGACAGCCCACCAGCCCTCTAGACAATCAATTCCACTGTCAAACTGCTCTTACCATTATCTTCCTATATACATAAAAAGGCAAGGCTGTTGTCATGCAGCAGTCTACCTGGCTGCTGATTAGGTGTTCTTAAACTTTAAAATATATTCAATAAAACTAACAAAAGCAAAAAAGAATAAAATAATCCTAATATTCAACTGGAATTTACGGTATGCCCCAACTTCCCCATAACTTAAGCCCATTCAATTTAGGTCTGTCCTCCAGGGAAGCAGGGGGTAACTGTACACTCCCTGTTACCCTTGCCTCAGTATCCCTTCCCCCTTGTTGTCTCCATATCTAAATTAAGCTTTTAAGATCTGTGGGGCAGGGATCTGCCTTTTGCCTATGTTACTCTGTAAAGCACCAGGTATGCTGAAGATCTTCACCTAAAAATAATTATGTTCATCTCTGTCAGCACTGCTAATATATAATTTAAAATAATATAATTTATGCCCCACTTCCCCTTTCAGCCTTCTAAGAAATGACTGGTGTTGTCAAAGCTCACAGCACCAGGCCACTGTTGGGTGAGTGTGGGTGTGCAGATATCTGTATGCATGTCTGTATCTGTATACACAGAAGGCTCCACTGCACATGAGGATGCATATGTCAGGGTCTATCTGATCACCATGAACTTGGATTTCACATTTGACAAGCCTTTCAATAAACTAAAACAAGCTAGAAAATCCATTGTTAAGGTACACTGCATTCCATTTGCTCAATAATAAACAGGTAATGAACAAATTGACAAACACAGCACAATACAATGAGGAATATATCAGCATTATGCTCCAATTGCCATGGATTTCATCTATCAATTCTGTTCATTTCACTTACCGGTTTTGCCCCTACAAAGACATATGTTTCCTCCACTATCTAAGCCCTTCCAAGTTTCAATGCTAAACATGCCTTTGTTTTCTAGGCATTAGTCTGGTCTAGGCTTTTCACTTCACTCATGAGATCTAGAAACCTAATGGTGAAATAAGGCTCAACATTTTGGATTCATGTTCTGGTTGCAATTACTGGGCATATGGTCAGATTGCACCCTTGTAATGTCTTATTGAATAACTTGGACAAATAAGTTCATTTTTCTCCTAGATGGTTTATTTTGAACCAGCTGGCTACAGGAAAAAAAGGTTTTGCTAGACTTTGGAAATGGTCCTTGCCACCACCTATAATAGAATGCCTTGTTTAAACTCCTGAGATGGGTGAGATGGATAAATTAATAGATTGTGCTTGAAGGAGAAATTAAATACGTTCACCTGTTTCATTATTTGAAAAATGGAGGCCATTTGTAGCTTATTGGATTGTGCATTCTAACTTTGTTTCTTTAGACAGAGAAAGTTACCTGTAATCTTTTCTGTTTCACTCCTATTTTTGTTGAAAATATTTTAAAAAAGAAAATAATCTTGGAGGTGTAAATGGGCCAAGGTGCACAGGGTTTTCCTTTAAACTCCTCTGTGGCATTTTTTACCCTGCTTATCTGTTCACACCAGTTCTGGCATCTCTGTGTCCTAGGAGACAGAGATGATTTCATTGCTGGCTTAGCATCCTATTTACTCTGAAGCAGGCTCTTCACTTACAGGGGAAGGCACCAGGGGCAGCTCCACAACAGGAGAGCTCTGATGAGGGGTTCCAGTGTTACCAGAGAATAACACCCTTCCGCTAACCTGTTTGCCCCCTCCCCTGGATCTAGCTCTCCCTCCTCAAAGCTACCAGCCCCTTCCTTGGAATACTGACACTTCTTGGGTTCCTACCAACACTTCCCCCATCCCACAAGGACCCTCCCCAGGGTCATCCAGCCCCAGCTGTTTGAGCTCCTTCATTCTGGCCTCCTAGTCCGTGGCACCTCCATGCTGGTGCTGTGACATGCTGGTACCTCCCTCTGGTTTCGCAGTGGCCCCATTTTGGCTCCAAATTAATCGACACTCCCCTCTTGAGTTTGCTATTAAAGGGAATGGTATTGAATTGATCAAGAGAGAAATCTATATGTACATGGCAGTTTGAAATAGGAGGAAGAAAATAATTCAAAACAAGGGAGGAGAACATATAAAGTAGCAAAATCCAGATTTCAGTTGTCAAAACATCAGACCCACACGGTCTGGCCCCGAGTGTTATGGTCAAAAACCTAAGGAGTCATTTGTTTAAGTCATAACAAAATGTTGTCTGTCACATGTCATCTGCACTGCTGGGCAGACCGTGGTGGTCTTGGGCTTTGTTTAGGCTTTATTTTTAGGAAACTAATTGAATGCCTTTTGAAAGAACCAGCAACAACTTACACCAAAGGACCTAAGGACCTTCTAAAAGAACAACTCCTGTAGGTTCTTTTCTTAACCTTCAAAGCTCACCCAGTTAGGACTGGCAGCTGTGGAGGCTGGTGCTCCCTGGGGCTGGGGTAGGGGTGGAAAGCAGGGAAGCAGTTGGCAGAGTAAGAGCCAATGACAGGTGGAGCCAGTGAGTTCTAGTTTTGTTTCCTTCCTCAGGGCAACACCAAGACTATGGAAAAGGAAGCTGACAGCAAGACCACTCCTAGATTGGTTGTGAATAAGCAGGCAAGCAGGAGGCAGCTGGTGGAGGGCAAGCTGAGGTTGGTGGGGCAGTGCCCTCATTCACCCTAATGGACAGGAGCGCTGATTGGCAGAAAGGGCTTTTTAGCCAATGAAGCCAAAGAACGAAAATTCAACAATCTTAGAAGATAAGGCTAACCAAGCCTAGGGAGAAGTGACTACATCTGTTCTAAATATATTTGAAAAGTTAACAGTAGTTGCATTGGCCCATAAGAAAAAAGAAATAAAAAATCAGCACTAGGGTTATTGGGGTGGTGGCAACTAAAATGTCATAAAATAGTGTGCAGGTTTTCAAGTTCTGATCTGGGGACATCTCAAGAGGCTTTTTTGGGTGTTATGCACGTCACACCAAGGACTGCTGGGAAGGAGGAATGTAGAATGCTTCATACCCTCCCCACTCCATCTTTGGGAATATAAAATCCAGCTGTTAGTCGTTTGATTTATGTGACTGCTGACCCATTATGCGACTGCCTGTTTGAGATGGATTTCCTACACAGGGAATTGAACATACACTTGTGATGAACAGATCTTGGGTCATCCTCCTGAAGTTCTTGTAGCCAATCATGGCAGTGTGGTGTTACAACCAATGGGGCCTGGATGGGGAAGTAGCTACATGGTTAGGAGTTTGTTACGCAAGACAAATCCGTTCCTTACGGAAAAGGAAGAGATACCAGAAAGGGGCCAGAGGCATTTTACAGGATAAAACACACAGCCATTCTAGGAAGATTAGAAATAGTCTTATAGAGGAGAGTTATAAGTAAAGTTCTTTATTACATCTGTAATGAAGTTTCGACTGAAACTAAGTACTGTGCCTTTATTAGTGAAACCGCTAAGCTTTATCCCTTATAGAGTGCTTGTCGTTAAACTTCCATTGTGCCTCATCTTTAATTCATTCCCAGTTCAAGAAATAAGTGGTCAAAGGACCACCCCCCCCCACAACAGTAAGAGTCATTGTTGCTGAATTATAGTAAATGCTACCAAACACGTTGAATCTCTGAATCCAAGTTGTCCTTACAAGGAGTATCTTAAATTTAAATCACCCAGATCTTTATTGATGGGAGTTTGCCATAATGCTCTTGCAATCAAACACAGACTGCTTGATCCTGAGGGATACCAGAGCCAAGGCTTCAGAAAAGGGATATGGAGAACAGCCTGAGTGGCTATTTCTTTTAGAGATCCCCAAAACTTTCATGATCTTCCCACTCCATTTCCCCAAGCTAGTGCAATCACATCAAGGCACACAGCCATGGACATCCAAGTTCAAACTAGAAGGCAGTGTAGAGAAATCATCCTTTCTGCTGACACCTGTTATCTTTACCCCTTGTATGAAGGTATGCTAATCAATCGTCACATTTCTTGCATCTTGCTTTGACAAGTGTTGAGCTGCATATGGGTGGGGGGGTTGACACAAATCATTTTTGCTGACTTATGAGTGTGACATTTCCCAGACCTGTCAAGCTTTTCCTCTCTTGGTCGCACTGGATAAAAGGGGAGAGGGCTGTTCCCTGTGTTAGGTCAGCTCATATAGAACATCTAAGGGAGAGACCCTTGCTTCTGGCAACAAAGATGGTATTTTGTAAACCTGTCTAGAAGAGAATAATTTTGAACTGTTTTATTTCTTCCTTATGGCTACCTCTTATTTCTCCTGCTTTCTTATATTCATCTTAAATCAACCTTTCAATTTAGATTCCATGGTTGACCAAGCCCTTTGTCTATCCCAAATTCACCACATTATGCCTAGTTGAATGGTTCTTGCTAAAGGAAAAGGTAAAGCGTATTCACAGATTGGCCTCCCAACCTCCACCCCGGTGACAGTGACCAGCAGGGCTTGCTAACTGCAAGCCTCCTCTTAGGGGGCATAAGCAAATTTGTCACATTTCAGCCGCTCTGTTTCTCAAATTTCCACCCTTAAGTTCATTTCTCCATACAGTGGTACCTTGGGTTAAGAACTTAATTCATTCTGGAGGTCCATTCCTAACCTGAAACTGTTCTTAACCTGAAGCACCACTTTAGCTAATGGGGACTCCCGCTGCAGCTGCACCGCTGCTGCACGATTTCTGTTCTCATCCTGAAGCAAAGTTCTTAACCCGGGGTACTATTTCTGGGTTAGCGGAGTCTGTAACCTGAAGCGTCTGTAACCTGAAGCATATGTAACCCGAGGTACCACTGTATTTCTACATTAGTCTGCAATGTTGTTGTTTTTTAACCAAGCAGCATTTTAGTGCAAATTTATCCATATATCTATATCTATCTGTATCCAATTATGTACACATATTTTGCAGAACCATTTCCCCTTTCAAAACATTTTTTGTCTGCTTGTTTTCACTAATATATGCATTTTTGTGCACACTTTACCCTAGCATGTGTATTTTTGCACGTGTTACTTGGCTGGAGTACTGCACTGCAAAATTCTGAGAAGTGCAAATTAGGTAGGTTCATCTATAAATATGAACTTATCACATTTCTCTCCCTCCATCGTCATCTCAGGTAAATTAAAACAAGCTCACTTCACCAAACTTTAGAAATCCAGCTGATTTCCATCACAGGTAGTTTTTAAAAAGATGAAAATGACAAATGGACGTTCTCGGGATTCTGTAGGGGACCATGTACCCCAGTTTACAGAGGATAATTCTCTGTTGGAAGGGCTATCCAGTCCAGGTCCAGTTTAAAGAACCCTAAGAAGAGAGAGCAGCAGAGGCCCTGAAGCTGCTCATCAACACTGAGTACCTGGACCACAAACTGAGCAGGCACACAGCAAGCCACCTGGTAATGGTCTTCCCCCCACTGTAGTGAGATGCATTGCACTGCTATTTAAATGGTAGTTATTTCTAACTCCCCTCTGTGTGTGTTAGCATAGCAAATGTTATGCAAATCTGTGACCTTGGTGTTGTTGTTTTAGATACATCAATGGCCACCTTCGGATACAGCACCATCTACTGGACAGGTTTTAATAACCAGTTGGAATATGGCCTGGGTAAGACTTATTAGGCATTCGTAGTGATGCTCAACATGCAAGAGATCATAATAGTACTTTTCCTTTGCTCTCTGCAGTGAGATAATATTTTTGTTTGCAGACTGTTGCTGTGTGTTTGCTTAGAGCCCCGAGACTCAGGAGGAGAGCACCAAAGACATCCGTTAAATGCTCAGGCAATTGGATGAAGCTTCTTAGTTAAACACTTGAAATGGAGAGAAGCAAATCCTCCAAAAGGAAGCACTCTCTGTTTGGGGTGGGGGAAAACTTATTGCATTTGAATTCTGCTGAGGAATGTGAACAGCCCAACAAATGTTTCAAAGGAGGAAGCTGGCGTTTGAATCTCAGGACACATGCATGAAACACCCTCTGTTGTGTCCTGGTCTGATGACCTAAGCAACTCTGAAGCAATGGTTTGTGCAGATCCAGATTTGCAAGAGTCTGCCTTAGGGATTGGACATTTCTGTGGGGGGCCTGAAGTAGGCGCTTAGACACTTCAGACTCATCAGGGAAGGGCCCCAACTCCACAGCTGTGCTGGCTGAATAGATACCTAAACAGTCTTCTTCCTCTGCAGTGGCCTTCCAGATGTTGTTTCACCACAGCTCCCATCAGCCTCAGCCAGCATGGCCAATGGTCAGGGATGATTGGAGTTGGAGGCCAGCAACATCTGGAGGGCCACAGGCATCATCATCCCTGCTCTATTCCAAGTTGCCAGCTGAGAATGCACACCTGGGGAGGTCATCAAATGCAATGGCACCATGTGTACAGCTTCAAACAAGGTTCCTGCTCCTTTTTTCAATCTTGCTAACTCTCAGTGGGAGGGTGCTACAGCTCCTCAGTTTTAGTACTTAGGTGCTTGGCTGAGTCCTCCTGACTGTTTCTGGAGCAATATCTCCTTTGACTGGGAGCTCTCCCAGGTTCTGATAAAACCAGATTGGTTTTGCTACCTGGAATCTACTACTTGCAACCTGCTGCCAGACTAATCCCTCTCCACTTGGCCCCATGCAATCTTTGCTCAGTGCCTTGTGGGCCCTCTGCCCACTCCAGAATAGTTTTCTGGCAAAGGAATCCTCGCCTTGCAAGTTCTCCTTGCGGAACTTTACATTTTAGCTAAGGTGCTGCTGTGGTTCAGCAAACTTAATTTCAATTAACTTGGAAGAGGGCTATAGTCTGTTTACAGAATCTTTATCTTAGCCATGCGTCAACTAAGGCTAATTCATTTGGAAAGTACAGCTTGTTTGCAAGACTTTAGCTATAACCTACTGTCAGGGACTCAGGAGCAGGAGCACTGGGGAGAGAGGAAATGGAGAGCGAAGGGGAAGAATCCGAGGGCAGCGTAGGGGAGTATGACAGTGGCCCGAGAGATTCCATGAGCTTCTCCAGCGAATCAGAAGATTCCCAGAAGGGGGCGCCTATGGTCAGGGCAAGGGGGGTCCCAGGGGGGACGCACCAGAAACAAGGAGACAGAGGGGAACCCCAAAGGAGCAGTGGGGGATTGGGACCAGTTTCCCCACCAGAGCGTAGTGGGGGGGAAGAGTCACATGTGTCAGGGCCAGCGTCTCCTCCAGCGGGGAGAGAGAGTGAGTCAGGGCTGACCACGCCTCCAACGGAGGGGAGGTCAGTTGCAGCTAGCCCCCCCAGAGGGGGAAGCAGTGACAGCAGCAGCAGTGAAATGGTCAGGAGGAAAGTTACCGGCTGGGCGCGCGCGCCAAGTTCAAATGTACAGGCGCGGGGAACAGCAGGAGACCCGGATGGGGAACCAGCTCCTAAAGCCCGCCGGAGGGAGGGGGAAGGCTCAGGGGACTCAGCGTCAGAAGAGGCTAGAAAGGGCGAGACCCCAACGGCCAGGCGGAATCAGAGACGGAAGGAACTAAGGAAGAGGTGGAGTAAGGCTAGAATCTTAAATTGGTGTCAGGGGGGAGGAGACACAGACGGAGCATCAGCGGTCTGACAGTTGAGACGTAGAGCTGCGCGCTGCGGCTCTGGAAGTGAAACTGAACTTCAATAAAGACTTTTGTACTTAGCAACGAAGCAGCGTTGGTCCTTTGTGAGCTGGGACCTTGGGCAGCTCTGACACCTACTTAGCAGGCCAGTTTCACCAAAGGCACCATGATTTTCTTGCAATGGATCTGAATTATTGTAAAGCGATTTCTTCTCATCGAGAAAGCTCTGCTTTTGTTTAGCTTATCCTAATTCCCACTAAGATTTGCTTGGGAAATCTCTGAGATGGTGGAACTGACCTGGACAAAGTCAGGAAATAATGAGTTGCATGTAGTTGGGAGAGGGAGGAGTCTTAGGGCAGATCCACATATTTTAAACACATTCAGTGCACATTTAAAGCCCAGTATTTCCCTCCAAAGAATCATGGGAACTACAGTTTATTAGGGGTGCTAGAAATTGTAGCACCTCAAGGAGGAAACTATAATGGGAAGACACCATGTACACTGAATATGCTTTAAATGTGTGGTGTGGATCTGCCTTTAAAATGAAGGCTGCTGTACACAGTGTGGATGAGCTGGCACAACTTCACCAATTTAAGCTTGCTGAAGCATGCCAGTAAAATGGGATGCATATGGATCAGGGCCTCTTCGTGCCTATTTGTTCGATTCAACAGCTTGATATGGATTAAAAGTTGGATTTACATTCTGTTCCATTTGGCACAAGTCATGTAAATGCCAGCAGCATCTGGAACAGGCTGCAATTAGCAAGAAATTATGCACAGGGAGGAGATGTTTCCAAAATCCAGGCAGAGAATGTTTCTGTTTCTCCCGGAATGACAGGGTAGTGTCCGCTCTTTGGGCTGGCAAAAGACTAATGATACTCCCCCAAAAAAGATGTAGGAATAACTCAGGGCAGAAGGCAAACAGGCAGGTTGTCAGTGTGATTCTCCAAGTAATTATAGAATAATACATCTTGAACTATTAGAAGATAATAATATCATGTCAGTCTAAGATAGACATTCATAAGATTCTGGGCAAGCGTGGATCATTAGGACAATTTACATGATCCTCCTGCTTCAGGTCAGGTCACTGGTTTTTTTCTGCGTTGCTGTACTTGATCAAAGGTAGAACAGTGGACAGAGTATTACACTTGAACTTGGGAGATCTGGTTTCAAATTCCCTCCCTTAACTTCAAAGCTCACTACTAAGCCTTTGCCAAGTTACCAGCTCCCAAACTAACATACCTCACTTGATGAAAGGACCGTAGTTCAATGGTAAGAGCATCTGCTTTGCATGTAGCAGGTCCCAGGTTCAATCCCCAACATCTCCAGCTATGGTTGAGGGAAGCCCCTACTTGAAACCCTGAAGAGCTCAGTGTAGACAATACCCACCTCAATCTTTCTCTCTGATATGAATAAATATGGCACTTATAATGAAGTGCATGGTCATTGCTAATTTCCCCTAGGCAAATTAGATATAATATTGGCAGTAATTGTTTATTGATAATTCCTCAACAGGTAGGGTTGCCATATGTCCTCTTTTTCCAGGACACACCATCTTTTTCATGGGTATGTAAAATGAGAGTTGTCTTAGCGAACCACAGTTAAAAGCAGAAGTTGGCAAATGTGTCCTCTTTTTTTGCTCTTCGAAATATGGCAACCCTAAGTGCAATTATGTCTCTGGCACATGCTTGTCTCCAGTAAAGACCCCGAAATCAACAGTTTGGTGAAGAAGTGTGTAAGATAAGAGGTCATGTGAATGGACATGTGAGCAGATCAGGTATCACCCTGCTTGGGATATTCATCAACCTATTGCGATCCACCCCAGTCCTTCAAGATGGGGCAGGCTATACATTGAACTGCAAATATAACTTTTGTCTGCTCAGAGCAAATGGGATGGGATGGTGGGGAGGGGAGGAATTGCGTGATACTGCAAGTCAGGCCATTTGTTAGGAAGCAAATTGCAACAATTCCGGCGTTTGAGTCATTAACTTGGGAGGCAGCCCACAGCAGGGGGTGCATTTTAAGCAGGCAAACCAAGTCATTTCGGGAGACGTCTCTCTGCAAAGGTTAATATCCTAAATGGACCTTAAATAGCGAATACATAATCAGATGGCATCAAAATGGAAATGCAACCAATGCTGAATTTGTAAGAGAAAATTGAATGTGTTTCATGCAGCCACAGAATGCTTGTTGCACTATGATCGTTTGGAAGGCTAAGAGCAGATTCCAAGGGGTTTCCAGAGGTCTCTCACATCCAGATGCTGATCAAGTCCATGCATCTTAGATTCACCAGTGTTACCGGTGTCCCCAGAACGGTGACAGGGTTTATGCAATGTACCGAACACTAATAAATCTGGTTTGACATGCCAAAATACACCGAAAAGGTGAACTCATTGTCATAACATCATAGTGTTGGAACAGACCCAAAGACCACTTAATCCTACTGCTACTGTACGACAGGGCTAGGCAGACGTCAATTTCCCACCTAAATAAATATAAATCTTTGAGAGAGAGAGAACAAGCAAGCGACGCTCAAATCAAGAAAAGGGAACGATACCAAAATAGCCTGCAGAACTCACAGTTCCAAATGATCCAAGTAAGAGAGATTGGTGGACCAGGGCTCTGACTCAGTACAAGTCCTTATGTTCTATGCTCTTTGCTTTCAACAGGAAGGGCTGTAGCTCAGTGGCAAAGCATCTGCCTTACATCCAGAAGGTGACAGGTTCAATCCCTTGCAATTCCAGCTAGAGCTGAGAAATCCTGGAGAACTGATACCAGGCACTATGAGGAGCACTGGGCAAGATGATTCAGCATGAGGCAGCTTCCTCTGTTCCTAAAACACTGTTGGAGTAGACGTGGGTTTTAAGCAGATGGGTCTGCCGGATGTCATTTGAACCAGCAGTGTCAAACCAAGCAGCCTAGCAGTAGGTCTTCCGCTCTGAAACACCACTCTGGCAGAAGAAGTAGTTGCCAGCCTTCTCTCTACTTGACTGCTCCTTGCCTCCTGACTACAACACCTGACAGTGTTACCCACTCACTACTACTACTGCTGCTGCTGCTGCTGCTGCTACTACTACTACTACTACTACACACACACACACACACACACAGGGAGAGAGAGAGAGAGAGAGAGAGAGAGAGAGAGAGAGAGAGGAATTTGAGATATGCATTGAGGTTTGTGCAAAATTTTGTTTGAGTTCTGTGCTGTATCAATTTCCTTGGGGGGGGGGGAATTATACAATTTTGAGACATCAGAGCCTTTTAGTGCCTTTAAATAAAAGGGCTATTCCCTATGCATTAGCAACAGGCACAGGAGAGCAAGAGAATTAAACGAAAAACCCTAACGTTAAATTAGTCTGGACTAACTTATAATTAATTTAAGATGAATGGGAACCACTGGGTTAAAGATCTTTTCAAATCATTAGCTGGCAAATTACAGTAAAAAAGAAAGAAAGAAGGTAATTATATGGAGAACACGCATCTGGATCTGAAACTGCCATCCCATTTGGCAAAACACCAGCTGCGTATTGATATAGATCTCGTTCTGTACAATGAGAGAGGGCTTGGGAAAGGTGGCAAAGGCAGAATGGAGCTCACGGCTGGGTGGAAGGAATCCCTCAGCATTGCACTGATTCACCAAATCCCTGTTTTTAATGTTTGATTGCATTATTATTATTATTATTATTATTCTGTTGGGAGCCGCCAGATGGGCGGGATATAAATAATAAATTATTATTATTATTACTTCCATCAGGAGAGTGAGAGCTAGATCACTGGGAGAAAAACAACACTCCTGGTGTTGGTTGTGGGGAGCTAAGGTTGCAACCCGGAGGACTGTGTTGTACTTGTTAAGCTTCCAATGCAGCTGGAGATGAAGCAGCACCCATGTTCTCCTGCTTGTTCCCCTGGTCCTACCGTCTCATCCTGGTGTCCATGCCACAGTCCAGGAGTCTCACCTGCTCCAGCCAAAACTGAGTGCAAAATGGCCTTTGGAAATTCCCCACCACATTTAAAGGCAGGGGAATTGGGGGAACCCTTTCACCAATTTGTTGGGGAAACTCTATCAGCTTCACCTTTTACTGCATTGGGGAATTTAAAGGTACACTCCATTCTCTTGGTTGCATTGTAAGGAGAGGATATGCCCATTTCACTCTCTGCAGTTCAAATGCTTATGCTTTTTATCGCTGACTGACTATGATGACAGTTACAGTGCCATCGGCTTGCAGAGTGTTTGGCAGAGCACAAGAGGACAGCCCACCACCCCAAGGAGTTTACAATCCAACATTTGAAATACCATATTTCTCCGTGTATAAGACAATGGGTTTTTTATTTTAAAAATAGGTTTAAAATACAGGCTCATCTTATACACGGGTAGTACAGTGAGGGGTTGGGCGATTGGTTGCAGCCACTAGCAGGATAATCTCAGCGGTGAAAGTGAGGGCAATTGGTGGCGGTGTTAAGGGTTGCTGGTGATTGGCAACCACTGCAGCAACAGGGCAGTCGTGGCGGCTGGGGGTCTTCTGCGACACGTGCGAATGCCAACGGCGGGTGAGCGATTTCCAGCAACCCCCCGCCCAAAGCTCAACAACTCTGGGCAACCCTCCCCCCAAAAGGCTTAACAACTCTTGGCAATCTCCCCCCATTTTCTTAATTTGTAGTCCCCAAAAGCAGGGGGTGTCCTATACATGGGGGCGTGTTACACACAGAAGAATATGGTAGATAAAAGAACAGAAGAAGGGGAGGGAATTTGAGGTGGAGTAAACAAGGAAGCAACAGGCAGGTGTTTCAGACACATGTACTTTAACTTGGTTATAAGGTTGGTTGTTTTAGAGCAGGGATTGGGGAACCTCTGGCTCTCCCAGTGTTGTTGGACTATAACTCCCATCATCCCTGATGGGATGATGTGTCTTGTGCGCAACACAACATATGGGGACTTCCAGAGAGGAAAAATGGTGGGCACCACAACAGCGATCAGCTCCTGAAGCCAGCCAGAGCCAACTGCACTACCAGGCTGGCTCTGGGCTGCTGATTGCCACCGCCACTGCCAAAGGGGAACCGGGGGCGTCCAGTGGTACAGATCTCCTTCCCCCTTTCCCCTTTGTTTTGACTGATCGGGGGAGGCTCGGGAGTTGCGGGCAGGCAGCCGTTGCCCAGTTTTTTTTTAAAATTGCGCATTTATGTTTCACAGGGTGCAAAAGAAGGGCTTTGCACATTTATACAATATGTATGTGTCCTTGGGCCCAGGGTCTTTTGCCTCACCATCCCCACTACTAACTCCCTGTTGCTACTCAGCTTCAAAAAAAAAAAAGTGACCCCGGATTCATTGAAAAAAAGTCTGGTAAGCATAGTCCAAGGAGATGTGGGCAAAGCAGCAGAGCAAATGATATTGCTGACTAGCCTGATAAGAGCCTTGCCTTCTGCTGACGCTCCCAGATGACCTATTTAGTGAGCTTTCATTCTGATAAGTTTACAGGGAGGTTATATGCCATTGCACTGAGCAAGTGTCATCCCACATTTCCCAGTGCAATTTCTCATCTCTCCTTATAGAAAAGGTCAGGTCTTTGGGGGGAGTGGGTTTGTTGAACAAGACCTCGTGAACAACTATAATTGCACAACCTGAATTTTTTGGTATATGACTGAATCCCACTTCCCGCCCCCTCAGCATTTGCCACCTGAGGCAGCTGCTTCACTCTGTCTCATAGTATAGCTGGCCCTGCCAGAAAGCTTCTAGCTAGCCATTTTTGGAAACAGGATACTGGGCTAGATGGAGCTTTGTTTTGATCCAGTAGGGTTCTTTTGCTGTTATGAGAAAGAGGGAAACTTGTCCCACATGGAAGTAAAAATTCATTTTTCTCAGCATCCTGAAATTGCTCCACTGTAACTTCCTTGCCTTGCATTTTAATGAACACACTTCTTCCCCCTGCTGTAAACCTACCCAAGCTCATACCAAAATTTTTTTTATTGTTGGAACTCCCTGGGTTCATATTCTGAATTTAATTGCATTGGGTGTTTTTTTTTCCTGACGGGAAAAGGAGTCCCCAGAATAACAAAACACTGATTGCACTTTCTGCTTCAAAACTCCTCCACACTGTATTCCTCCCCACACAACAAAAAAACGTGGGGGCTTGGCTGATCAAGTTGGCCAGCTGGGGGAGTGGAAGGGGTGAGACTTAATTTCTAAAGGAAGAAATAAGAAGTCTCAAGCCAGCAAGAAAAGTATCCTAACTAAGAATGGGCAAATATGTCCATTTCATTTTCTCTCGTTCCTTATTTTTCTAGTCGTGGATTCCAGTTTTCCACATTTCATGATAATTTTTTAAAAACGCAGGAAATTGCATTAGTACTAATTTCTCCTAACGTATACATTTTCTCAAAACAATTTCCCCTAATATAATGCATCTTTGTGTGCTAGTTCCACTGCTTTATGCACTTGCACATACACTCTAGACCAGCATATGCATTTTTGAACACAACACTTGGCTTGAGAACTGCACTGCAAAATTCAGAGATGAGCAGGGTTTTTTTTTAAGATGTCTGCTTTGGTTTGTGTATCATTTCAGAAAGTGTGAATTAGGTAAATTCATCTGTAGCTGCAAACTGAATTGATTTCTCCCCCAACCCTAGTTTTAGCTATCAACCCCTGCTTTCAGATTCCAGATACATGGTTACCAACAGTGGAAGCATTCTGCACATGTGCAAAGGCACCATGTTTTTATTTATTTTTGAAAACTAAGTTCACCTTACATAAAATCAAAGATATTGGACTGCAAAGGTTGCAATGCATAACACAAGAACAAAGAAAATAGAATTACCAGTAGGGAGTCCCTATTATTGTGTAAATAAAGGTCACAAATTGCAGCCTCTGACTGTGGCGATTTGCTATAATAATTGTAAGATATCACTGTGAGTCCATTCTGTCAAAAATCCAGCACCTTAATTCTATTCTGAACAAACAGGATGGGAGAGATGTATTAATTGTTATAAATTACAGCTTTTCTAGTATTTTAGGTAGCTCAGAGTACTTAGTCAAAGGAGCATCTTTCTGAAACCTGTTTTGGCCTATTGTGCATTTCACTGCACACATTCAGCTTTGCAAAGGTCTGAAAATTGAGCTATACTTTGATTACTTGGCAATATACCACTTACCCAAGCATAAACCCACTGAACTCTGAAAAGATAGGTATAGCATTGTCTGCCTGTTGGACACTCCTGCCAGATGAAGAGGGGGCAACTTCTGGGGCTTAGTTCTAGATCAAATGAAGCCTTGATGGAGAGCACCAAAGCCCTCCCTTTAGAGCATGGCTTTGCAAATGACAAGATACCCCTGCTGCAATTTCCTCTTCTGCACAGCTATTAAGGTGATATTTGACAATCCTTGTAGGCAAAAAGTAATATACGAGGCATAACTGAAACCCCCACCATCAAGTCCACATATCACAGCTCTGTAAGATAAACAAAATTTTGCACAAGTGCACATTTTGATTAATCCACACACTCCAGAACTAAACATTTACAAATGAGAAGTCAGGGTTGTGCCGAATGTTTGGAGAGAAATATCTTTTGGCACAAAGCCCATGAGCAAACTTTGCACATCACAGTCCCTCCAGCAGGTCACACAGTCTTCTTCCTCATAAATGCCTACATCTTATGCAATGGTTCAGAGTGTCTTCACAATTCCAATCATCTTCTGCTGCAACATTTAAGAACATTTAATAAAATAAAAATAGGGTCCTCCCGCACCCAGGAACAAGTGAGTTGTCATACACCTAATCAGATTTGGCTATATGAGGACATCACTGAGGGCTAACAAAGACAAAAGCCATTAATTCATATTCTTCAGCTCATGTCACCATTATTTGAGTATGTCTGTCACTCCCCTTTTGAATCAGGCAAGCTATTCATAAATTTCTGGAGACCCCACCATCTCTCTTTTGCATCTGGCCACCCTAATTACAGTGCACTCCTTTAATCAACAATTTAAACAGATCATTGACTAAAATGGATCTAAAGAGTCTGTTGAAATTTTTCTTCTTTTTGAGAGAGTGTTCTATTATTCAGAACACTGAAGACATTTTCCATCTTCTTCAGGTGTTTCCATAAATGATGATAAAGCTACAGTTCTATGTACAGATGCACCATTGTAAGAGAGGTGGAGCAGGGATATTTATTTATTCTCTCCCTGAGGTGAATTCTAAAACAACCAAGCAAAATGATCCTGTGTTTTTGTTTACCTGGTTCAGACTTAACAATATTGCTCCAAGAGATTAAGAATGTGTGATGTGCCCAAGCACTCTCTTGCATACTGTATCTAAATGCAATACTTCCAGTGTTCATTAAATAACCATACCCTGTTAAGTCTTGACTGGGAAACTGTTGTTTAAGCTCTGACTGCAAACCAGTATTGCAAACCATGGTTTGAGCTTGAACAGCAAGCTCAGATTGTACCCACTTACTTAAACCACAGTTTCCAAAGTAAATCTAACAGGAAACCATGGCTTAACAAACCAATGCATTAAGTTGCACAAGAGGAGGAAAGGAAAGGAATGGAATGAGAGTGTGGGCACAGTACTTGTTCTTAGTATAAAGACCATGTTTACTGTATTCAGATTATCTGCATTGGAAACAGGTAATTGCGATGGAACTCAAAAGGACAGGATCTGCCTTTGGAAGGGTACCTAGTGGGTGGCAGCTGTGGCTACACAAGTGTCTCCCTCCTCCAATGGAAATGCTTATGAAGCCCACTCCCCCCCCCAAAAAAAGGGTCCCCAGGATTGGAAATGCAGATGGGAGCCTTAAATCTACTTATTTGACATTAATGGTGACAAGACTTGGCATTTGGATGTTTCTGCTTCTAATATATCGTTTGAAAGAAGATTCCAATGAATGCAAATATTGAAGTATCTATGCTGTTTTAATCATGTTCACATAATGGGAACAAGGGGAGGGATTTCAGAAACCTTAATCTCTTTCTAGTGGGTTTTCTAAAGTTGGTAAGTGAGCACATCATGTGGTTGCTAGGAAACTACAATATTTCTCTTGTCCTGGAGTGGGAGAAACAGGTGTCTTGTGAGCTGAAGGTCATCTGTGCTGGAACAGGGCAGCCATAGGGGCAGCTTTTGGCCACACAGGATTCTATCTTAGCTCTGAAATCCCAGACAAATGTCCATGTTGTCCAAGAGCTATGTATTACATCACTTGACACAGATCATAGCACTATTAAGAAATAGTCCTTTCATTTCAGCTACTCTTCTCACTGATTATTGCTGCTTTATTTCAGAAGTTTCCCCCCCCCCCCCCATCAAAAGCCAAGGATAAGCATACATATGTAGAAATTAGTGCATTCCATTTTTATTTTTTTATAAAAGTGGATAGCCTGCCTGATTCAGAAGAACAGTGGCAGACATATTCAAGTTATGATGCTAAGTGCAGGATAGGCTCATGCATCAGGTGAAGAATATGAATGCATCTCTTTAAATGGTACATCTGCCTACTTGGCAGTAAGCCACACAGCACCCAGAATAAATAAGGATAGCACTGAGCTGCATGAGGTGTCTTTGGAACACTCTCAAATGCATTTTGAATGCATGTGTGAATATTGTGACTGTGGGACAGGATGCAGGAGTGCTTAAAAACCCACTGTTGGTTTTATTCAATGTGGGATTTGCAATTCAAATTACACATTCAGAAATTCCTGATTCATTTCCAGGCACAATTCAAGGTGCTCATAATCACCTTTAAAGCCCTTGATTGCTTAGAAGTAGCACCCCCCCAATGGCACCCATGGGCACCGCATTGCTTTCAGACAAACCTCCTTAGCACCCACCAAGGCCCCAGGTCCTTTTTTTTAATGATGGGGAGGTTGGCTCTGTGGGGATGTATTCTCGGGGTGCCAGTTTTGGGGAAAGTGTTGCCTGATTGTTTTTGCCTATGTCTGGGGTGGGGAGAGAAGGGGGAGGGAGTAGATGTTCTGATCACCGCCAGCTGTTTTCTTTTTATGTGAAATGGGCATTTTGTGGTGCCCATGAGAGTTCCTTAGTTTTCCAAATGTGCTCAAAAAGGTTCAGGAACCCTGGTTTAGGCAGCCCTTCAGATGTTCTGGACTCCAGCTCCTATCAACCCCAGCTAACATGGCCAATGGCTATGGATGATGGAAGCTGAAATTCAAAACATCTAAAGGGCCCCAGGTTGGGAAAGGCTGGCTTAGGACAGCTTCAAGGACAGCCTCCCTGCATCTGAGTCTACCTGATCTAGTTCATATTGGAAGGCCCTTTTGTGCACCCTTCTGCCTTCTCAGGTACAGCTGGTGGGGAGGCAGGAGAAGGCCTTCCCACTTTTGGTACTCAGTAGGTGGAACTTCCCGAGCCTGGAGGTCCAGTTGTTTCCACTCTGCCAGAGTGTTCCATCACTGCCTGAAGATGCTTAATTTGTCTGCTGGATAAGGTTTCCTTTGTTTAGCCCTTGATCCATATAGTTTGACATTATAAAGTTGCTGCTATTTACCCTTTATGCATTTATTTGATTAACATGGACTTATTCTTGTTTTTATGGGTATTATTGGGTTTATGGGTTTTGTTGCATAAGCCACCTTGAGTACATTTAGCAGGGGAAAAGTTTTGAGTGTAAGTCTTTTAATAAATAACCCTACATAACATATGGGGAAGCTTTGGCCCTTCAGATGTTGTTGGACTCCAAATCCCATCAGTCCCAGCTAGCAAAGTCAATGGTCAGGGATGATGGGAGATGTAGTCCAGTGAGTTATGGAAGGCCAGAGGTTCATTTTCTCTTAATATAGTTCTTCTCCCCACCCCCCTCCCGCCTTACATTTCAGGGTCGCTTAAAGTATATGCAGTTTACACCACACTTATAATCGGTTCTAGAATCAGCATCTGTTGGGAAACAAACACACAGACCTTCCTGTTAAAACTCTTTGTCAGGTAGTGTGGACAAGGTAGCTAAATTCTCTGCAGTGTGCAGAATCATACTGCAAACACATTACTGTAGTTAATTCACTAGAAGATGCTCTCAAGCCACAGGCAGTCAAGTATTTAGGAAGACGCAGAGGGAGGCAATCTTAAAATTGGTGCCGAATGAAGAATTTATTGGAATAAATAAAAATGTCCAGTGTGTTTCAGCATAAGCTTTCCTCAGTGCAGAGAATTCTGTATTTTCTGTTTCAGAAAACTACATTGTCTCAAAGTACTGCTTCTCAAAGAAAGACACACTCTGCCAGGTGTTTAACCAACTAGGAGAGGAGTGTGGAACCCAGTTTTCTAGATGCCATTGGACTCCAACTCCCATCACCCCCAACCACTGGCCATGCTAGCTGGGGCTGAGGGCAGTTGGAGTCCAGCAACATCTGGAGGTCCACAATTTCTCCAACTCTATTGATATAGTTTGGTGACTAAGAATGCTTTTTAGCAGTTATTGAAGACCAAGAGATACTTCTTTCAATAAGCATTGATGGTCTTCAGTGTCTGGTGCTTACTAGTCATGGCACACACCCCACCTTCCTGAGTGTGGGCTGGGGAGAAATTGTTTGGCAAGTAAAATGTAGCTAGGGAAGGAGAACAGCTTGAGGCATTGCCGACTGGCTGGTAAGGAGGAGAGGCGCTCTAAAGAATGACTGATATGTTTTGAACAATGGCATCAGCAAGGCAAGGCTACCAAAGTACCATGGACAGCTCCATGCAAGGCTCAGGCTGGTGCCTCCATACAAGTAAAGCTCAGCTGTTGCTTTAGCAGCAGTGTCTGAAGAGGGTAGATTTTAACTGAACATCAGAAGGGCCTTGCTGGATCAGACCAAAGGACCACCCAGTCCAGTATCTTCTTCCTGAACTGGCCAACCAGATCTCTATGGGAAAACCACAAGCAGGACCTGAGTGAAATAGCACTCTCCCTGCTTGTGATTCCCAGCAACTGGTATTCAGAGCCATGTACTGCTAAGGGAGCCAATTATATCCCTTAAGATACTGAAGCTCAAGCTCCGGATTTCCTGAACTGAGGAAGAGCTAGATGGCCTACAAGCCCACTCCACCTCCAGAATTCTATGTTTAGGCTGAGGTTGCAGCTAGATTTGATCAGCTTCAGGAAAAGGAACAGCTTGATGGCAAAACCGGCCAGCAGAAAGCTTGCATTCTGCAACAGCTACAGCACCTCCAAAAACAGATCCAGGTACAAGCAGCTGGTTACTTTGCCTTGCATGTAAACAGCTCATAAGTATTCAGGAAAGAGACCCAGAGTGGCGGTTAGCGAAGGTCAGCTTTGAGCTTTCATCCACAAGGCACTCAGAGAAACTGAATGCATGTGATTTGTTCAATATGTTCTGGATCTGAGGAATGCTACTTTAATGGTACAATATTTATGATAATCCACTTGTGAAACGAAAGGCTGCCCGCATGGGGGTGGGGAGGCTGACTGGGAAATATTTTTTTTCCAGCAACAGCTCCGCTGTGCTGGCTTTTCCTAATAGAGTTTAGCTTTGAAAAGTTCAATCTTTCTATAACGAGAAGATTAATGCCCCTGAAACTTGCACCGGTAGAATGCCAATTCCACCAGAACTGAGGCTAGCAGGTCAGAGCCCTGAGGGAAATGCTAAGGGTCAGCTTATACATTCAGTCGAATAAATGGTAAAGCTTTTTCCAGACAGTACCGTTATAGGCAACAAGTGGAGACACCCACACACACTTTTTGGGGAAGCTCTTCCTAGAAAGTAACACTCCACACATTGGGAAATGGCACACTAGGAGGAAGACTAGGCTAATTCATTGTCTCACACATGCAGGAATTTCTACCTATGGAGAGGTTTCAAAAACCCACAGAGGACATTGAAGCATTCAGCCCCTACCCTTTCAGCCTGAAATGGTGGAGTCCAGGGAAAACTGCAAAATTCTGTACTTGCCCACACAGGTGCAGACAATGAGCATAAGTGGAGTGAATTCATTCCATGGTGTTTCTGAATTAAAATGGAGTTGTAGTAGTAAAAGATGTAGCTATAGTTATGTATGATCCACACATGAGAGGGGGGTGGAGAGAGAGAGAGAGCGTGCCGGCACGTGTAGATAGACTCTGTGCCAGAGAAAGCCAAATTCTGCATCAAGGAAAGCTGAAGGCTCTTCCCAATGACCTGTTTATTCAGCATACATCCTGATTTGCTTGCACAAGGTTTATGTGGTGTTTTTTGCACAATGCTTATATGGTGCATTTCCCTGTCACTTTTCTAACTACAAAGATTATGGAACAAGAAGAAGAAGAAGAAGAAGAAGAAGAAGAAGAAGAAGAAGAAGAAGAAGACCTAAGATTCCACTTGGATCTCTCCCATAGAATAGTGACAGCCCGGAGGGACCTTAATTCTGTAAGTTGTATATACATAGATTGGGTAACTGAAGCAAACATGCACATGCTGGCCAATTTTGCAGACTTGATTCTGCATCTGCTTCACATGCAGACGTAGTGTGATCACCTAAGACACACACAGCCCATGGGTTGTATTCTCAGGATAATGGAACCTATGCGGAAGCTCATGGAAAGGGTTCCTCTTTGACTCCTAGAAAGATAGGGCCTTGAGTCTTGCTTACTGCAAAAGCATCAAAAGAAGAGTTGTTGCTCAGTAGGAGAAAGAGCTCATGGTTTGTATGTGGAAGGCCCCAGGTTCAATCCATGGCATCTCCAGGTAGGGCTGGAAAAGACCACTCCTTAAAACCCTGGATACCGGCTGCCAATCAGCGTAGACAATACTGAGCTAGATGGGCCAGTAGTCTAACATGGAATAGGGCAGTTTCCTACCTTCCTAAATGTCTAGTTCGGGCAACAAGCAGATCCAAAAAGAATGGATTTCAGCTGCAGGTGGGGAAATCCATGGGAGATGCTTGCAAGGAACTAGAAAGCAGCATCTAGGGACTGTGACAAGCACATGAAAGTCTCAGCCATTGTTGTCCCACTGTGTGTTCCTTGCCTTGCATACATAGCCTTAAGGCAGATCAGCAACTCCTCCTGCCCTTGCTGTAGCAGCAGAGATGACAAACCTGTCACAAACAGTCCCGGCTGTCAGCTGAAGCACATGAGAAAATATGTGTACACAACGAGTCCATTAATAAATCTGCCTCTGAAATCAAAAGATGGCTTCTAGGTGTGAGAGGAGTGACCGTGCAGAACAGGCCCCCCAGAACGATCACAAGATGAAAGAATCTCCCTTGATTTAAAGCAGAGCCGGATGCTTTGCTTTCTTGAAGAAAACTGTGTAATCTGAAGCCTCCAGCGTAAATGATTCCCTGTCTCTCTCTACAGTGTGTGTGTTTAAATTCTCTGCAGTGATTAGGGCTCTGCTTCAGAGAGCTTTCTTACACGCATGTGTGGTGTACATGTGAGCGTAAAATTGAGTAACATCGCTTTTGCACTCGCCCAAATTGCAAATTCATCACTGTCTGCTTTTAGGCTTGAGAGATATACCATCTGGGCAGATGACATGAGCCTGTGCTGTGTGCTAGCTGGGTCAGGCCCCAATGGCTGGAGACTCCTCAGCCCCTTCCAGACACCTCTATTCTGGTACATTCATGATTATTTGTGGACATGATAGAATCAAGATGATTATACACAGTCCCACTTTTAATACTTTTGTGCCTGCGGACTTGGGATGGAACATGCTGCTTTGTTTCCAATCACTGCATGTCCTGTAACATCCTGCTGAAACCCTCTAACTTTTTATACCACGAATGAGCTAGTTTATTGCTTGTCCTACTTTTATTGCTATAGTGCAAGAGGACCCTTCTAAGATGGCAATAACGTGGTGATGTTGAGAAAGCATTGCAGAACAACTAATAAAGCAGAATGATGTGTGGATGGCTCACTATAAACCCAGCAGTAATGCATCAATGGCCTGTTGCAGAACACACCCCAGGGGGGAAACATCACCAGTCTAGAGGGGCCCCTGGAAGCAGAGGAGGTGGGATGGAGCTGGGATCCTGTAAAGGATTGCTTGATCTCACTGTCAGATCTGAAGTATCTGGGTTTCAAGGCCTCTCAGGGAGGACAAATCTCTCAGAATATAGGGCCAGAATAAACAGAGGAAGGTTATTTGATGATGATGATGATGATGATGATGATGATGATGATACCTGCACCTCGAGATCTCAAGACAACTTACATAATAAAAAATATTAAAAACATTCATCTTATTGAACATCCCACCCACCCCGTACATACTTTCTGCCATAAAACTATCCCAGGTGATCACCATAAAACAGCAAGCAGGGCAAATGCATCGGGTAACCCTGGTACTACAGAGACACCACTTTACACCACTTGCAAAAGCCATTCTAGGGGGCCACTGAACATGTGAGGAGCTGCTGCAGACAATCGCTACTCCCTGCTGATGGTTCAAAGACTACCAGGCTCCAATCTTCCTCAGCACTACCTAGTTGACAAAAGGTCCTGGTATTGGCAAACTTTAAAGAACTTGTAGAGGATACCAGCTTGATTCAATAATGATGGATTGGGCCAATGATCCCACTTGTCAAGGAGTGGAGAACTTTTTTTTCTGCTGAGAACCGCATCCCTTCAGGGGGAATGTCTTAGAGGCCACACGATGGTGGCTTTCTCTCTGTCTACCTCGTCACTACCCCATACTTTCTCATGCACAGAGAATCAGAGCTGCCCCATACTTATTCTTTCTTGCACACACAAACACTCCACCCTTCCATTCATACACACAGATCCATTCATTCATGCACACTAATCCACACTCCACAGCCAATAGGCAAAGCTCCATTGCAAACAGAAATCCAAGCCTCTGGAAAACTTCTAATGGGGCATCAGAGTGAGGCTCTTCTCCTGTTTGTCTCCAGCATCTAGTATTGAGGTCTCAGTACATGAAAATCCTATTGAGCTAGCACAGTTAATAGCCA
Source organism: Podarcis filfolensis (assembly GCF_964270895.1). Classification (NCBI taxonomy): domain Eukaryota; kingdom Metazoa; phylum Chordata; class Lepidosauria; order Squamata; family Lacertidae; genus Podarcis; species Podarcis filfolensis. The sequence continues at coordinate 30,010,901 of NC_139615.1, forward strand.
CTGACAGACCTATAATTTCCATGAATGTGCATAATCCTTTTTTTCTCTTTTTAAAGCCATCCAAGATAATGGACATCAATATATCTTGCAGTGGTGAATCCCATTAATTTAAACCATGTATTGTGCGAGTTCCTTTTGTTAGCTCTGAACCTACTGCAAATCAATTACTTTGGGTGATCCTGACTTCTGAAAGAAAGGGGGAAAGTTTCCTCTATCCCCACCCCCAAGAAACCAAGAAACCCAGCCCCCACTCTCTCTTGCATACACGTGTACATACAGCAATCTTTTTTTCTAAACAGTAAGCTTCAACCTCTCTTTATTCAGAAGGTGTTTCAATACCCTGATTATTGAAACCAAAGTCACAAGAGATTCTGAGAGACATAAAGTTATATCAAGTGCAATATATGAAGATGATGAACCAGGAAATTGAATGGAAAATTAAACAAATGAGACAAAAGACATTTTAATCAGCTAATAAATGTGGAAAATTGTTAGCTTGGCAAATGAAAAAAAGACAAAAGCTCAATACTATCACTAATTTGGAAGTGGAAGGAAAGAACATTCAGAATCCAGTGGAAATTAGAAAATGCTTCCAGAGGTATTTTAAAGAGTTATATACACAAGGGCCACAGAAAGAGTTTGATATAGACCAATTTTTAAAAACAAATGGATTACAAAAAATCTCTCAAGAAAATAAGATAATGCTGAACTAAAAAATTACAGAACAGGAGGTAGAAGGTGCCATTCAGATTATGCAGTTGGGTAAATCTCCAGGGCCGGATGGCTTAACCTCAAAATACTATAGATCTTTGAAAGATTGGTTAATTCAGCCACTAAAGGAGGTTTGTAATGAAATTTTGGAGGGGAAAAAAGCGCCAGAGTCGTGGAAGGAAGCTTATATTACACTTATACCGAAAACTGAGTCTGAAAAGACACAACTTAAGAACTACCGCCCCATATCCCTGCTCAATGTGGATTACAAAATTTTTGCTGATATTTTGGCTAATAGATTAAAAAAAGTATTAGTGGAAGAGATACATAAGGACCAAGCTGGCTTTCTCCCAGGTCAGACACTTGTCTGACAACACAAGGAACATAATTAACATTTTGGAGAAGTTGCAAGTGAATATTAATACTAAAGCAGTTTTAATTTTTATAGATGCGGAGAAAGCCTTTGACAATATTTATTGGAATTTTATGAAGAAAAATCTTCAGGGGATGGGGGTGGGTCAAGGGTTTGAAAATGGTATAAGTGCAATTTATTCAGAACAAAAGGCTAAGCTAATAGTCAATAATGTGATGACAGAGGAATTTAAGATAGAGAAAGGGACACGACAAGGCTGCCCAATTTCCCCATTGCTTTTTATTTCGGTCCTGGAGGTTTTGTTAAATATGATTAGAAGGGACCGTCTGATTAAAGGTATCCAGGTCGGAGCCAAACAATACAAATTGAAAGCTTTTGCAGATGACCTAGCTTTGACGTTACAGGAGCCAGAATCTAGTACGAAAAGAGTATTAGAACTAATTCAAGAATTTGGTCATGTGGCAGGATTTAAGCTGAACAAGTCAAAAACCAAAGTTCTTGAGAAAAAATTAACATCGATTGAGAAAGAGAGGTTTCAGAAGGAGACAGGTTTAACATTAGTTAAGAAAGTAAAATATCTGGGGGTTAATATGACGGCTAAGAACTTAAATTTATTTAAAGATAATTATGAGAAATGTTGGACAGAAGTGAAAAAAGACTTAGAAATATGGTCAAATTTGAAGCTTTCCTTGTTGGGTCGAATTGCAGCTATAAAGATGAATTTATTGCCAAAAATGTTATTTCTGTTTCAATCATTGCAAATTTTGGACAAGATGGACTGTTTCAAGAAGTGGCAGAGAGATATTTCTAGATTTGTCTGGCAGGGCAAGAAGCCCAGAATAAAATTTAAAATATTAACTGATGCAAAGGAAAGAGGCGGATTTGCCCTGCCAGACCTTAAACTTTACTATGAATCAGCAGCATTCTGCTGGTTGAAAGACTGGCTGCTTCTTGAGAACACGGACATTTTGGACTTAGAAGGTTTTAACAATGTTTTTGGGTGGCATGCATATTTGTGGTACGACAAGGTTAAAGCACATAAAGCATTTAAAAACCATATTGTCAGGAAAGCATTGTTCAATGTCTGGATAAGATACAAAGACTTACTGGAAAATAAAACCCCAAGGTGGTTGTCACCAATGGAAGCGAAGACTCAGAAAAAGCTCAATATGGAGGCCAAATGGCCGAAATATTGGGAAATATTGGAACAAGAAGGAGATAAATTGAAATTGCAGAGTTTTGAGAAATTAAAAGATAAAGTGCGAGACTGGCTTCATTATTATCAAATAAGAGAGGCCTATAATTTGGACAAAAAAATTGGCTTCCAGGTGGAAAAATCAAAATTGGAAACAGAATTGTTAGATCCCAAAACTAAGATACTTTCAAAAATGTATAACTTGCTGTTAAAATGGAATACGCAGGATGAAACGGTTAAATCTGCTATGATTAAATGGGCACAAGATATTGGTCATAACATTATGTTTGCTGACTGGGAACAGTTGTGGACCACCGGTATGAAATTTACGGCATGCAATGCCTTAAGAGAGAATATTATGAAAATGATATACAGGTGGTACATGACACCAGTCAAGCTTGCAAAAATAGATCATTTGCCCGATAACAAATGTTGGAAATGTAAAGAAAATGAAGGTACATTCTTTCACCTTTGGTGGACGTGCCCAAAGATTAAGGCTTTCTGGGAGATGATCTATAATGAAATGAAAAAGGTATTTAAATATACCTTCCTGAAGAAACCAGAGGCCTTTCTCCTGGGCATAGTCGGCCAATTGGTGCCAAAGAAGGATAGAACTTTCTTCATGTATGCAACAACAGCAGCAAGAATACTCATTGCAAAGTATTGGAAGACACAAGATTTACCCACCCTGCAAGAGTGGCAGATGAAGGTGATGGACTATATGGAATTAGCGGAAATGTCTGGCAGAATCCGAGACCTGGGAGAAGAGTTGGTGGAAGAAGATTGGAAGAAATTTAAAGACTATTTGCAGAAACACTGTAAAATTAATGAATGTTAAAAATGATGTTGGATTGAAAATAAGTGACATTAGCAACAAAGTTAATGAGAATATGCAAAAATGAATTGATAATGGATGAAAATATAGAGTTATAATATGTTAAGATATAGAGTTAAGATAAACGAAAGAGGGTAAGGATTTGCTGATTTGATTATTTAAATGGGAATACAAAAAGGGGAGGTGTGAGGAGGTCAAGGAAACAAGCTAATGAGTTTAAAGTTACAAAAAATGGATTTGTTTTTAACTCTTTTTTATCTATTTGTTCTTGGTATTTTGTATTTTTATTTTTATTTTTTATTTTATATGTATTTTTGTATGTTTTCTTTTGTTATCTTTTTCTTTTCCTATGTTTTTTTTATGTATTCTGCAAACCTATGTTTTTGTAAAATTTCAATAAATATTTTATAAAAAAAAAACCAATACCCTGATTATTTTGGTTGCCCAAATGATCAGGGTGTTGGAGCATCTTCCACCGCTACTCTCAAGGCTGCTAAATGGGTGCTTCTGTGTGGTTGCTAGGTGGTGACATTATTTTGGGGAAGTTAGTTAAGTATGGGGTGTATGGGGAGGGGTAGTGCTTCTGGTGGAAGACACAATGTGCTGCTGCTGGGGTAGTTTGTCTACCTTTGGTCCCCATGCTGCACTCAGCTCTCACCTGTGGCTCCTAGAAGCTGTCGGCCAGGGAATGGCTTTAATTGGCTGGCTAAATCAGGCGAGAGTAGCCAATGGGTCTCAAACCCTTGGTGACTTAGGGATTTCCCTTGCATACAAAGACAGGCTCCGCCAGATTGAGTGGATGAGACCAATAGTAGGTGCAATGGTTAAGAATATGATTTCTGTATGTGATGTAGAGGGAAGTGAGAGTCAGATGGGGCCAGTCAACCTGGGAAGGTAGCCCATCTCAGAGAAGGAAAACTCTGATCCTAAACCTCCACTGCCTTGTGGGATATCTTCAGGAGAAGTAAAGGCTAAGGAGTAATCCCTACACAAATCTTGAGTCCCTAAGACTGTTGGATGGCACACTGCATGCCTCCTTCTGGCAACTCTTGCAGCCAAGCTGGTGCCAAACATATTGCTCTGCTTTCCTTTGGACCACATCAGTGAGGCCAAGATGAGAGTCTTGTCTGGGCAGCCCAGGACTTCCATACACACTGCCCAGCCTTGCGCCCTGGGGAGGTCACTTTGGTGTGGTTTGAAATCACTGCTGGAGGTGCACTTCATTGTCTTTCGGGATGGAAGCCAGCAGGAAGTGAACTAAGGGAGGGGGCGCAGAAGCACCCCTTCCTGTTGCTCCACTGGAGCTCTGCAATGAGGGGTGGTACCATCAGGGCAGGACTTTGGCGCAGAAGTCCAAGGTCCCACTCAGCTGAATGAGCAGGAGGGACCAACAAACCCAGCAGGGCTAGTTTATCTCTTGTTGAAGTAAGCAAAGTAATGCACATTGCTATCCATCCTGGAGTCTGCTCAGAAGTGGTTTACAAGATCTGTTCGGGGAATGAGGGACAACCACTGGCCTATAAAGCAATGGTCTTATGGGGAGGGTGGCATTCAGTGACAAGTAACACACATTACCATCTAGAGGCCCCCAATATGACCATTAAGTCCAGGATCTAAAATTACCTCACTACACAACTGTGTATTTCCTGAATAACGTTCTTCATTCTCCAAAGAGATCCTGTAAACTTTCCATGATCAGACTCCAGCGGAGTCCCATTCCCAGCACAACTGGAGTTCTAAGCCCATTATCGGAGTAACCAGCTCAGCCGGCGTCTCTGCGAGGATGTTTGTAGAAACGGCACAGCAGGAGACAAGGAGGCAGTCATAGGCATGTCCTCTTATTCTTTATTGCTGATCTGCAGGGATGGGAGCAGGAAAGGAGGAGAACCTGATAATGGACAAAACCCAGAACTGCAGGCAAATTAATTAATGATAGATGGATTTGTGACTTGCGAGGGTGGGCACATATGTGGAAAGAGAGTCACAGAGAGCAGGAGGGGGTGAGGGGCAAGGACCTGGAACCAAGCCATTCCTTCCAGCGGCCCAAAAGCTGTCACAGTGAGCTGAATGAAACCACCTTCCTGTTCCCAGAATGTACAAAATGAAGTGTGTCTGTGTCTGTGTGTGTCGGGGGGGGGGGAGGGAGAGAGAGAGAATGGATACCTGTGTGTGTACATGCTTGTATATATGGGCATGTGTGATAGCCAGATGGCAGAGGAAGGGATGCAGAGGAGAAAATATTTATTGGCATACTGTTAAAGAATCAGATGCTCATGGGTGGCCAAGCAAGAAGAGGACCATGTAGGTCACCTCCAATAGAAGCCAAAGATGCCAAAAATGCCATTGTATCCCTCTCTCCCTCCCCAACCCTACTCTACACTCTTTTGGTCTGCAGACTGGAGAACAAATCAGCATTTATGGCATTTGGATGCAACCTGGATTCAATCAATCTGCTTTAGCCAGGGCTTCAATCTGCACCAAGACCCAGCCTGGAAAATGTTTTCAGCTCCAGAGAAATGCAGAACAACAACAATAATGGCAAGCGTATCCTGTGAGTGCATGCACGGGGCAGGACTCAATGTGGGGGGTCAACCCTGGGGTCATGGCCCCAACCATTAGCTTCAAGCAACCATTTAATACAGAGGGAGAGGAGCTAGGTAGGTTAGGAAGACAAAGGGTGCACTCTGTGGAGGTGCTGAGCTCAGAACTGAGCCCCAGCACCAAGTCTAAGCTGCAGCCAGTCGGCCAAGAGCCCCTTGGGAAACAAACCCCCCTAAACTGGGACTCCCAGAGACAGCACCTCCTAAGCGAGATACTTCTGAAGAACCAGACCACTTTACAATTTTGGGGGAGGGAAAGAGGCTCATGTTCCACAGTGCCTGCTAACAGGTGGGCGCTGGTTGAGATGCCATACAGTTCTAGGCTCCAGGGCACAGGAGAACCCTTTAAGATTCTCTATTTTTCTGGAGCAATCTGGTAGGGATTGTCTGGCCTAGGGTTGCCATCTAACTCAGTATTGCCTACAAAGACTGGCAGCAGCTCTCCAGGGATCTAATGAGATTGAACCTGGGACCTTCTGCATGCACAGCAGGTGCCCTACCACTGAGCTACGGCTTGTCCCTAATAGCACATCTTTGGTCACCACAACATAAAAAACAGATGCAATTCTACATTTCTGGCAGTGCTGTTAACAAACATGTTATCACACTATTCCACACATTTGCCTCTTGCTGTGCAGCAGGAGCCCCGTGCAGAGACAAACCCATCATGGAAATGTACATGCAGAGTTGCCCCAATTTAAGGTGTGATCAATGCATCTTTCTGCCAGTACTTTAATTGCCTAAACTCAGCTGTATTCTTGGGCTTTTGCTGTGGCTCAGTGTCCTAATGAAGGGGGGAAACCTCAGTTGCAAAGTGAGTATTTGCAGATGCTAATTGCAAGTGTGTCTTTTTCCGACGTCACTTTGGGGATCCCATGGTGATGGGTTTGCTTTTATGCTAGCAAAGGCTGATTGTGGGAACATGTCTTTTTGCTTAAATTGTAAGAGGCTGAAAAGAAAAAAGAAAAAGGTTAAGTGCTGTTCGGAGCCACCTCCAGGGCAGAGTACACAACTGTAATTATTTAGTAATTGTGTCTGGCCAGATGTCTGTGTGGGAAGGAAAGAGCTTTCTTTCTGTTCAAAGACAGCCAGGTAAGTATGCGTACAATGCAGAGATTATTGTCTATGGGGGCTGGAAGATACCCCTTCCCCATCTTGCAGGGAGGCCCTAGGATGCAGAAAAAGGAATCATGCCAGAATAAAAGGTGAAGGAGACAGAGGGGAAAACTGAAGGAGTGCAATGCAACCTGTAGAGACAGCAACAGCCTGACTGTGGCAGGCAGCCATGTCTTCCCAACAGCAGACATCAGAGGAGGGAAGCACAAATCTACTGCACAGGAAATGATCCACCCAGCAAGGAGCCAAAGCTACACTCTGCTTGGGATCAGGAGTGTAGTGGCAAATTCAGAAGTTCAAGGTCTCTTCATGAGAGTCACAGCTATGCCTTCTAACAGACACTCGCCCTCACATCCACACCCATTTCTAAGATTATACAAACTTCTACAGCAATCTTATAAGTATACAAAAATAATAATTAGGGGTGCATTGTAACGATCAACACATGTGTTGCCTTTCAGCTAGTTCTACTATTTCCTGTGCCTCTTACATGGACAAATGATTTGGGGGTGCTTCAGTATCCTCTTTTGCAATGACTTACCGTACGTTTTGCTTGAAGTCTCATTGTATGCAACATAGCTTGCAAACCGTTGCTTTGAAACTGAAGCACCTTGTGTTTTGAGTGTTCCTAAATGCTTGGAGCACACAGCACAACTCCTCCTCAATGATCTTCCTATGTGCCTTCTCCAGAGTGAACCCAGGAGCCAATTCTCAGTGGTTGACTCATCTCCTTTCTTTTCAGTGGCTAAAAATCTCCACATTTCATGCTGATTGTGTGGTTCTAAGATGCTGGAGACAGGGACCCTGCTGCAGAAATAGTAGCTATGTGAACTCACATCACTACACCTCTATTTGGGATTGAAGGCTTAATTGTATAAAGGAGGAGATGGAATAGGACTTGGCAAGCTGCCTATAAGGAGCAAAGGGAAGGAATGGCTGAGGAGGATTTCCTGAGTGCCATTCAGGCTAGAGGATTACCAACCTCCTTCTATTTCAGGCAACCACTTGGGGAGGGAAGTTTTAAGAAGGAGCAAATGAGGCACACCTGCCCACCTGGCACATTGCCACAGTGAAGGATCACATAACTTCGTAATCTGACATATTTTGCATACATCCACAAGTGCTGTGCCAGGCCGCAAGTGAAAATTAAAGGCACTTGGAGTTTAAATACATCAGTAGAAGTTGAACTTAATCCTGAATCACTGTTGGAGGAGCACTGCTGGATGAGTGTACTGTACCCTTTATAAAATCCCACTCAGTGTGTAGGAAAATAAGAAAGCTGCGGCCCCACACAGAGGGCATTATGGTAGTCCAGTCTTGAGTTTACCAGAGTGTGGAGTACCGCAACTGAGCTATCTCAGTTCAGGAAGGGACACAGGTGGCAAGCCAGCCAGAGTTGAAAATAGGCACCCCTAGCCACTCAAGTCACCAGGGCCTCAACTGGCTATGCAGGGACAAGGAGCACCACCAGCCTATGAACCTGACTCCAGTGGAGTACCATCCAACCCAGAACATGTCATCTAGCCACTCCCCATACCCAAGAGCCTGCAACACAGAGCACTTGTACCTTGTCTGGATTCAATTTCAATTTATTTGGCCTATTACCACCTCCAGGCAGTGGTCCAACACTTGAAATTGCAGGTCCTGATTCAGACAGCATGGAGAGAAAGATGTGTGTATCGTCTGCATACTGATAGTACCTCACTCCAAAACCCCTTATGACTCTTCCCAATGGCTTCACATAGGTTATTAACTACCTCAGGGGTCAAGATCAACCCCTATGGGGTACCACAATTAATTCATATGGTTTTCGAGTAATAGTTCCCCATTGCTACTTTCAGAAAATGGTACTGATAGTACCAAAACCACTGCCGTGCAGTGTTTGCCACCCAACCCACAGAGCTGCTCCAGGAGGATGCCACATCCATGGTGTCAATAGACACCGAAAGATCAAGGAGAATTGACAGAGTTGCACCCCCCTTGTCACTCTTCCCAACAAAGGTGGTAAACTTGCATACCAAGCAGAAAAATTAGCACACTACTCTTGCTGATTTACCTGTTTACAACACGAAAGGAGCTTTATTATAGGGAGAAGGTTTCAGCAATTGACTCCCTGTTATGCACACCTCCAGTCCCGCATTCTGCAGCCTCATCCTGCACAACACTCAGCACGATGGACAGAAGCTTGAGGTCACCTCGAACACAATGCTAATGCACTGAATGGACACACTGATCACACTATATAAATAATAAATAGTCATTTTCAGCTGTGAGTCACCAAGCTCGGAGAGCTCCAGTTATGTGATGCACACGCATGTGTGAAATGGCTCTTAAGTCTCTAGGCTGCTGCCGCACACTTTGTCTTTGGCTGCTCATGCAGTTAGTTGTATGCTGGGAATTTAATGTCAATTATAATAGGTGACCTCTTTCCAACTTGGAGATCCTTCACCCGAGGACAAAAAAATCAAGAGGAATGAAAGTTATTCAACTTTTCACCAAAAGCAGAAAAGGCGTTGAGGATATGAAACAACCTACTAGCCAGGGTTAGAGACCGAATAAGGGCCTGTGAGCTAACAATGGACAACCACAGGAAGACGTGTGCAAAGGGACAAGTCCCAGGAGGCAAAGGGGTCACTTCCCGGGCATGCTCTTGAGCAGGTGCTAAAAAAGAAAGTGACTGTGAAATATATTGTCTGGTGGCATTAGGGGGGTGTCTGGTGACATGGCTTGCATAGCAAAGAGGAGGAAGAAAGGGCCAAAGTGCTCAGTGATGCCTGAAGACGAGGATGGTTCTCAGGGATGTGGAAGGCAAGCAGATTGGAGGGGCCACATTTAAATGCAAGACTTGCATTGGACTGCCTGTTTCTTTGAATGTTGACAGTGCAAGAACTCCAGCGCTGCCCAGGAAGACTTGGTGGTCCTGCTTCCATTAACTCCCAGAAATCCTAAGGCCGTCCTTGCTGCAGTCCATCTAAGTGGCTTGTTTCCAGTTGCCTGGCAAACACTGGGTGGTTACGTAAGGAAACCACTACCCCATCAGGATCAGCTAGCAATAGCTGGGAAGTACGGTACTTGTAACTTTATCCCCTATCCCTTCCCAGCAACTGGGACTAGTGCAACACCCATGAGTCCCCTGCTGAATTGTGGCAAGCAGGAGGGGGGGGTGATATGGTGACTGCAGATTGCGGACAGATGGTCCATTTGCCCAAAGGGTGGCTCAGCCACAGATTTACTACGAACTTGTGTAAGCCATAAACTAGCTACGAGGGTGCTCTGGTTTGCAGTGCAGATGGGTGTTTTATCACAGCAACATAAAGTCGTGGAAATTCTTAGAGCAACAAGCCTTACTGTTTTATATCTTGCCAGTGTTTCTTTGTGTGCAAAGAGGGGAGAGGGAGAGAAAGGTATGCTCCAGTTGCTCTTTGAAGATGTGTTTGCAGAGAATTCAGGGTACCATTCACAGACCCTCCAGTGCTGACAAGGGACAGGGGACATGGAGTTGGACTCAGATCCAAAACCCACAGTGATAACCCCTGTGTGTATTACCTCCTGACTTTTCTGTGGCTTCACCCACTTTGTCATGCTGGTTACAAACAACACATGTGAAGTGTGCAAAAGCCAGGTTTTCAAGACTGTAAGCTGTTCCCACAATCTGTCTTGGCTCTCGCTGGATGAAGCACTTGAACTCGGATTTCAGTTTCTGCCAAAATCTTTCATGCTCAAGTCAGTGCGGTACATGGGAAAGACACTGCCACTGGACTCATAACACAATCCTTTTCCTGGCCCAGTTGACTGACGCTACCACACCTGGCTGAGCTAAAGCATTAGTAGGTCATATCCCTTCAAGTTCTTTCTGCAAACTCATCCCCTCAGCCCATGTGCCTGAGGGCCTCTCCAGGTATCTTTCTTATTGTGCATTCATGAGGATTTGCCATCATTTTGGTAGAAGGGGTAGCTATTTGCAGTCCTGCTTTCAACACAGTTTGCACCAAGCATTTTGGGGCAGATAGACTGCTTTGTTTCTAACCAGTGCATATCCTGTAACTTTTTTTTTAATCCCACTTTTGTTGTGCTGTAGTACAAGGATGCCCCCCCCCCGACAGCAACAATGTGGGAACATTGAGAACATATAAGCAACCCTGCTGGATTAGGCTAATGGCCCCTCAAGCCCTCCATCCTGCTCTCACTGTGGCCAGCCAGAGGCCTGTGGGAAACCCGTAAGCAGGACCTATGCAAAACAGCACTCTCCCCTCCTGTGGTTTTTCAGCAACTGATATTCAGAAGCATTTCTGCCTGGAAAAGAGGAGGCAAGAGCATAGCCATGGTGGCTAGCAGCTATCGATCGTCTTGGAAGCATTAAGGAAGCATCGCAGAGCAACTCATAAAGCAGAGTGATGTGTGGACGGTCCAGTATGAATCCTTCATTGCTGCACTATTATTGTATTAATAACATGTTGCAGCATTCACTCAGCAAAAAAACCCAAACAACAACCCACCTGTCGCAAGGGACCCTGAGAATGGCCTCTCATAGCAGCACTCTCAGCCCTGACTACAGTCATATGAGCTGATACAGGGAGGGAGAGAAGCTGACACAGGGAATCTGCACAAGCTTTAATTCAGTTTGTGAGGAAAGAGGAGGCAGAGGATCCCCACATGTGATTGGTCAAGTTGAGGGACTGCACAGCTCCCTTGCCCCAAGGGTCAAGAACTTCTATGAGCCTGAGGACAGCTTTACTAAATCTGTTTATAGATAGCCACTGTTTAAGGACCTAGTAATTTTTTTTCATGTCTGCAGCTAGAAATTTATTAACACAATATTGGAAAACAGCTACTAACTAAACTCTGAAGGCATGGTGGGACAGGCTATGGAACATAGCTCTTGGGGAGAAGCTAACAAAGCATCTTGGAGCATTAGAAACACAAAGGCCAAAGGGAATTTTGAAACAATATGGTATTGTGTCTATTCAATACACTGGAAAGAACGTTGTATCCTCCAGCTACCCACGACTCACTCTGGGACAATCTGTTAAAATGGAGAACAGGAGACATTTACGCTAACTGGTACAATCAACTCTATAAACTATTATACAAGTCTGCTTAATATTTGACTGTATAAATCACATTTCATATGCATGGTATATTTCGGGGGGGTATATACAGAGATTCTTTGTCATAAGTGTTTTCACAAACAGAAAAATAAAAGGTGGTGGGTTGTTTTTTTAAAGAACTTACATGAACTGTACTCTGTGGGCTAGCTCTGGGATTGGATAGTTCCCTGGTGGGGTGTTAAAAATCTGCCTTTTGGTAACTTTTGCCTGTCTTGAGCTGTGCCTATGGAGTTGTACAAACAACAGAGAAATGTTTTCCATTTTCTTACCATGTGCTCAGCTTACAGAGCAATCCTATTTGCAATGGGACTTGCTCCCGCATATAGACATGCCTAGGATTGTGCTGTTCATGTCCTCCCAGAGAACTACTAGTGAAAACTGAAATACATGAGCATTGAAATGAAAACCGAAACAAAGTGAGTCGGATGAAAAACAAATCCAAATGAAAACCAAAATCCAGGGAAATGTAGCTTGCCCTTAGCAAGTGCCAGCCCATGAAGTGTCCATGGGCCAAGTTACTTATTGTTATAGGCAGTGCTGCGTGCCTCATCACCAGGTAGCTCTGGGCAAGCTGCTGTTTTTCTCCTTCAGCTCCCATGAATCTTGGTGGAGGGATGATAGCTCAGCGGCAGAGTGCTCGATTTGCAGGCAGGAGACTCCGAGAAAGCTCAGTTCCCCCAGTGCCAAAAGTATTTCAGGTAACAGGTAATGGGAGAGGCTTCTGCCTGAGTCCTCAGAGCTTCTGCTAGTCAGAGAAGACTGCACTGGGCTAGATAGCACATATGACTAAAACACATTTAGTTAAAAGGCACCCTACCTGTTGTATTAACATATTCACAAGCAGGCCAACAGAAATGCCATTGTTAGATGTTCTCAGCATCAGCATTGACAGTTTCCTGGGATGAACCTAAATTGCACTGTCAGTCCATGCAAATGTCGGATATTTAGCAAATTCCGGATGCTAGCAGATATCTGCAATGTTTCCATCACTCCTTTTACTGCTTTTGTTGCTGCGCATATTCCTCTTTTTAGCTGCAGAAATCTCATTTTTGTTTCCCAGCGATAATGCAAGCTTTAAAAACGACCTCCTCATCAAGCTGTCTTCATGCAGTTTCCTATTCCCTTCTCGTTTCACTATCATTAAGATGTCACTCGCCTAGTCTTCCATGATGTATATGAGGAAATTAACTTGCTATTTTCCCTTACGGTTTGCCAGTCCAAGTGTCACTCAAACCTGCTCAGGTTGAGATACTTTGGCTGACTTGAGTTCATCAGCAAAGCTACGTCCATGGCTAAGTCTGCTTAACATAACATAAAATTTTAAAAAGAAAAATCTGTGCCAAGCAAAATGAATTTTTTTCACATAACCATGAAAATAAAGTTAATGTACACACTTACTTTTGTATTTTGCATTGTCACACACCCATTTCAGGGAGAAAGGGTGGGGAACTGTAGGGCACTGAAGCTCTACTGTCTACCCAAAACCAAATTGTGAGCTCAACTTTTCATCTGGTTCCTGAAATATTTGTATGCTGGTGTGCTCTCAAGTAGCTTCATAGCCATAAGGGCTAGAGATTCACTTGTGTGCTAAGGGCTGAAACAAGCATGACACACAAGATCCATGGTAAGACTTCCTGATGTTTTCCCCTGCTAACTTTGAAGCACCCACAGAAAGCCCAGTTAGAGCAAGCAGGAGGGGCCTGACAAAGCCTTTTCTTTTGCCACACACTGTTGCCCCGATTTAAATAGAAAGTGGAAAGGAGACAAGCACAATACAGTGGTACCTCGGGTTAAGAACTTAATTCGTTCTGGAGGTCTGTTCTTAAACTGAAACTGTTCTTAACCTGAAGCACTACTTTAGCTAATGGGGCCTCCTGCTGCCACTGCGCCGCCACTGCACTATTTCTGTTCTCGACCTGAAGCAAAGTTCTTAACCCGAGGTAATATTTCTGGGTTAACAGAGTCTGTAACCTGAAGCGTATGTAACCCAAGGTACCACTGTACAAGAATTTGTATACCCCCTTATCTTCTGCTGCAGTTGCAATAGCAACTTTGTCAGGCTAATTCTGTCAAGGAACTAGCAAAGAACCAAACCACGGGTGGGGAACCTCAGGTCTGAGGGCCAAATGCAGCCTCCGCCCCACCTCCCTAACTGCCCCTTGGGTTTCTGTCCAGCCCCTGTTTCCTTCCTCCCTAGGCCACATTTCCCACCAGCCTTGCTCCATACCAGTGGAAGCAGATCCATTAGGGCTATTGGAGCACTGCTGCCACCACCCACAGTCTACTGTCACCCATCCCTTACTTACCTTTCTATAGAATTGTAGAGTTGAAAGGGACCACAAGGTCATCTACTCCAACCCCCTGTAATGTCCAAAGTAGGGCTCAAACCCACAGTCCTGAGATTAAGAGCCTCGTGCTCTACTGCTTGCCTACTTACTTAAAGCCAGTCCAGGGGGAGGCACTGCCTGGCAGCTTCCTACTCCTTAAGCTCAGTGTGCCCTCACATCACTCAACAGGGACGAGGATGGGGGCAAAGCCAAAATTACTTGGCTCTGCCTCTCATTGGCTCTAGCTCCCCTTTTTGTCAGGCTCTCTGACTTCCACCCTGCTAGCCCCAGCCAGCCGCCACCGCTCCCAACCCTCCTGAGATGCTTTTGCATGCTCTTGAACTGTGATCAGGCGCCTCGCTAGCCTGGGTGGAGAGAGGTATGCATGAGTGTGCAGATGAGAATGTCTGTTTGAAAACCTTGGTATTGAAGAGTGTGGTGTACAGACCTCACTGCAAAGCTAACACACAAGTTACGACTGGCAAGAGGAATAAAACATAAGGATGCTTTTGCTGGAGACAGGCGGAACTTTACTGCCTTCACAAATACAACAGAAAGTAGAAGACCAGTCCCCAGGGTTTATACTAACACATGAATTTCATGACAAATGATTTGCAGTTAGATAGATACTCCTGCTTGTACAAATGTCTATTATTATTGTATGGGAATTGATAGTATCACAAGAGTGAAGATACCGTATCTCCAGAGTTGCAACCTTGGCTCTGCTCACTTTTGCCTCTGTCCCCACCCATCACCGTCCCTAAAGGTTGCCCATGAGGGAATGTGGCCCCTGGGATAAACAATTCTCTCCCTGGCCCATTACTCTTATAAAAATTGTGACCTGCCAGGCCAGACACAGCCTCTCAAGCTTTGATTAGCCTCTATCTATCTGGGGATTCGGGACGCGGGTGGCGCTGTGGGTAAAACCTCAGTGCCTAGGACTTGCCGATCTTATGGTTGGCGGTTCGAATCCCCGTGGCGGGGTGAGCTCCCGTCGTTCGGTCCCAGCTCCTGCCCACCTAGCAGTTCGAAAGCACCCCTAAGTGCAAGTAGATAAATAGGTACCGCTTTCTAGCGGGAAGGTAAACGGCGTTTCCGTGCGCTGCGCTGGTGCTGGCTGGCCAGAGCAGCTTTCTCACGCTGGCCACGTGACCCGGAATTGTCTTCGGATAGCGCTGGCTCCAGGCCTCTTAAGCGAGATGAGCACGCAACCCCAGAGTCGGTCACGACTGGCCCGTATGGGCAGCGGTACCTTTACCTTTTACCTTTATCTGGGGATTCAGAAAGAAGAGTTGGGGTATAGAGTTTGCAAGGTCCCTGCCAGGCCACCACAACACAGTGCTGGAATGTGTGTATGAGTTGTGCAGATGCAGCTTAATTTGCCTTGGATCCAAGAACACTGACTGACTTAGGTGTCTCATAGATCAGAGCAACAAAAGGGGGGGGGGAGAGAACATTTGGAGAATCTAATTTTGAGGAATGGTGGATGCTGATAACTGTGCAAGGCAGCCCTGGAGCCTCCTGCTGCAAGTGCAGAGCGGTTCTCTTATGCGATTCACTCCGGCACTTTGTCTTGGAGTATTTCAGGAGCCTCTGGTGATGGAGCTTTCAGTGCTTCATGGAAGAGATAACTTCACAGCAATAGATCTCACTGCTGAGGAACTCTCTTGGCTGTTCGCCCTCAATTTTCCTTTGTTATCTCCTTCCCATTATTCTTCACTCTACCGTGGCTGCACAATCCTCCCCTCGATCCCTTTCCTTCCTCGGGTGCTGTGCTGCGTGCCTTGCAATGTAGCCAGAACCCGCAAGCATTCTAATTACTCTCCCATCTGTCAGGTGGCACCAGGATGGGGCCGAGGGAGGGAGGGGTGAGGCTGTGGGCTTTCATTTCATCTGGGAGAAGGAGGAGGGCAATGGCTAGTTTCAAGAGAGGTGTTCGAAGGATTCAAGCCTGCCCTTCAGCATGGATGCAGGGTATCAGATTTCTGGTTGGCTCATGTGAGAATAGGATGCTAGACCAGATGGGGCATTGACTTGATCCAGCAAGCTCATCTTATGTTCTTTAGCTTTAGAGGTGAGAATGGGCTGAGGCTACCCCTTGTTGAGAGAGACACTACGTGTTTTTCAGAGGGATTCTTCCTGAATATTGCTTTGTACCATCCAGGACTGAGCCCTGAAATTCAGCCCAGGCCCCTGGGATGAGACTTTCCTCAGATAAAGGCTGGGATCCAAATCTGGCTGTCTTAACTCTAAATACATCATGACCCTAAATATGCCAGTGAAACACTTTTAAAAACAACAATAACCAAAACCTCAGATTTTAAAGGCTCCTCTTGCACAAAAACCCACACCTATCTGCCTTAAATTTGTCAGGTCCCCCCCCCCCGAAAAGGCAACCAAACCTGCAAATTTAATCCAATTCTGCAAATAAATAGAAAGACAAAAGGCTGTAGCTTATTTGTCACTCTCCATTTTAGTCAATGGACTGACCTGTGACATGTTGGGCTTTCCAAAGTGGGGTTATGTATGCTTGGAATCCATTTCTGATCCAAACCAAAGTGAGAGGACAGTCTGAACTGGGAAATTACCTATTAAAACAGTGAGATGCTTCTTGCAACAGTTTTTATGTCAGCGTCTCTTCCTTGACATTCTTTTACCAACCATGCTATTCCCTCCCTCTCTCTCCTCTCTCTCTCTCTCTCTCTCTCTCTCTCTCTCTCTCACACACACACACACACACACACACACACACACACACACTTTCCAGGTCCCCTGCTCTTAATCAATCAGCAAACCACGGCCACTGATTCTTCACTGGACATCATTAGACCTTTTTCTTGGTTACCCCAAGCCTGCTGCTACTTCCCCACGTGTGGGCAATGCCATTTGGTCTACATTTGCACAAGAAGACTTCAATCAGAAACAGAGGAAATGATATACATAAAAGGAGAAAATAGAGACTGAATATGGATAGTTACAGAGAAGAAGGGGATCTCTTAGGGACTAGATAAGCCCTCCCCAACCTAGTGCTCTCCACATATTTTGGACTACAACTCCCATTAGGCCTGGCTAGTGTGGCCAATGGTGAGGGATTATGGGAGATGTAGTCTGGCAACATCTGGAAGACACCAGGTTGGAGAGGCTGGGCTAGAAAGGGGAAGAGAGTAGAGAGATAATCTTTTCTCGCTCATCATCAGCTTCTTTGTATGTCGTTTCTCAATGCTCAAAGCAGCTCACAACTTCAGAAGGAATTACATAATAAAATATAGCAAGCTTTCAAAATAATTCACCAACAATTACAAGACAATTACAAGACTTAAATAGCCATATGAATGTTTACAGTTTAATCAAAACATCTCATATTAATAAATAGACACTAAGATTACACAGTCTGCTAATACTCCATCTGTCCCTCTGCCTTGGGCATCAGCAGCTTTTTCAAAACTTCTGAGAAGATGGAATGTTAATAAACACACCACCACAACACCTGAGCCAATGGCTAGGAAAATTTCCTTTTAAACAACCAAAGTCATAGTATCAGAACTGCAAGTCCAAGATGAATCTGACTGTCAGCAGAGCCTCACAGGTCGGAAGCACTTGTTCACACACTGTCTAATTAACTTAAGGAATTCACTGTTGTAAGAGGTGATGATAGCTGTCAGAGACTGCCTCTAGGTCCCGGCTCACAAAGGACCAACGCTAGCCGGTAGAACGGTATAAAGTCTTTATTGAAGTATAGTTTCCATTTCCAAATCTTAGCGTGCGTCTCTACGTCTATTCCCTAGATCGGCGAAGTCCCATCTGAATCTCCGCCTCCTGTACACCAGTTCAAGACCCTAGCCTTGCTCCACCTTTTGCGTCTCTCCTTTCGCCTCTGGGTCCTACCACCCCCCGGGGTTCCTTCCTTCCTGGATGCCTCGGATGCGGACCCTTCGGATTCCTCCCCCTCCCTTCGGCGGGCTTTAGGACCTGGCTCCCTTTCCGGGCTGCTCATTGCGCCTCCCTCTGTTACATTTGAACTTGGCGCGCGCGCGCTGTCTCCGACCCTCCTCTCTACCGTTTCCTCGCTCTCCGACGCAGGCGTGGCTGCTGCCGGAGAGCTGCCTGTCGCTGGTGCCTGGAACTCCTCCCCCCTGCTGCTCTCTGGTGGCGTAGCTGGTCCGGATTTCCAGCTGCTGCTCTCCGGTGGGGTAGCTGGTCCTGATCTCCAGCTGCTGCTCTCTGAATCCCCTCTGGTCCCTCCTTCCTGAGGTGCCCCTCTTGGCAACCCCCCAGCTCTGCCCACGGGAGCCCCTTTCTGTGAATCCTCCGATTCGCTGGAGAGACTTAGGGACCTTGGTCGGCTATCGTCGCTAACTTCTCCCTCCGATTCCTCTCCATCCGTCCCTTCTGCTCCTGAACCCCTGACATCCATCCCCCCCTCGAAGCCCCCCCTTCCCTCCTCCCCTCCTTCCGGTGTGGGTTCTGGGTGCTCCGTCGTGGCGGGGGTGAGTGCCGGATACAGTTCTTCCCCCGTGTCGTACATCACATCGGGCAGGTCTGGCTCTTCCTCCGTGCGCTCGTCGACGTCGATCTCCTCTGCTTCCATCTCCCTGCCTTCGTGTTCAAATCCCACGTCCTCCCCCAAAACGTCCATGTCCATCTCTCCCCCGTTCCCCTCTGAGGGTGATGCCTGCCAGGGACCCCCCAGCCACTTCCTGCGCCACTGCTCCTCTGGTTGAGTATCCCACCAATAGGAGCGGTCTGAGGCAGAACCCGAGGTTGAACCCTCCGGAGAGCGTATGTGTGGTGCCGTCTCCTCGTCCGAGTCGAACCCCTGGAACGTGCTGCCTGAAAGTGTGGGTGTGAAGAGCCAGTCGTCGAAATACTCGGCTGGCATGGGCCTGTGTGGGAAAATGGCATGGAACTCTTCCTTGAGAAGAGGCTCGTCCAAGGCATAGCCCGGCACCCAACTGTTGGCGCTGGCCGGGGTATCCTCTCTGGCAAGAAGGTATTCTACTCCCTCTTCCCCCCATCTCGAGTCTAAAATCTCTGTGGCTTCGTTGATGCGCTCCCCTCTTGGCGACCCCCCTTCCCTGGGTCCTTCTCTGGGCGGATCTGGTGCTGTGCCTGGCTCCTGAAATCTATGCGGTGCTTTGTAGGGCGTGAGCACCGATCTATGGAACACCGGATGCATTCTGGAACCCTCCGGAAGCGCTAACCGGAAGGCCACTGGATTGACCTGTGCCTGGACTTGGTAAGGCCCTAGCTGCTTATGCCCTAGCTTCTTCTTGGCCAACGATTTGGTCGGCACTGCTTGCGCTGCTAACCAGACCCAGTCTCCCACCTGTATGTCTTCCCCTACTCTCCTGTGTCTGTCAGCCTGCAGTTTGTATGCGTGCTTGGCCAGTTCCAACTGCCTCCTAAGCTGTTCGTGGACTTCCTGCAACTCTGACGCTAAGTCTTCCGCTGCCTGCGGCTCCCCCTCCCCCACCCTCTCTAAACCTGGGAAGGTTCTGGGATGCCTCCCGTTGTTGGCGAAGAACGGCGTCACCCCCGTCGACACGTGCTTCGTATTGTTGTAAGCGAACTCTGCGAGGGGCAGGTAGTCCACCCACGTGTTAGGCTGCTGATTGGCGTAGCATCTCAGGTACTGCTGCATGATGGCGTTGACCCTCTCCGCTTGTCCGTTGGTCTGCGGGTGTCTCGCCGACGCTAGATTGATCTTGACGTTCAGGATGCCCATCAACTTTTGCCAGAAGTTCGAGATGAACTGCCGCCCCCGGTCGGATAGAATAGATCGTGGCAGACCGTGGACCTTAAACACGTGGTCTATGAACAGCCTGGCGGTCTGTTCTGCCGTGGGCACCTTCGCACACGGGATGAAGTGTGCCATCTTGGTAAACATGTCCACCACCACAAGCACTGCCGTCTTTCCCCTCGAACTGGGCAGATCCGTGACAAAGTCCAGGGCCACCCGTTCCCACGGCTCAGACGGCGTCTGCAACGGTTCCAGCAATCCCGCCGGCGGTTTGTGCACTGACTTGGCTCTTTGGCAGGTGTCGCATCTCGAGACGTAATCCGCTACTTCCCCCCGCATCTTGGGCCACCAAAAGTCTCTGGTCACTAGTTCTACAGTCTTTTCTCTGCCAAAGTGCCCGGCAGTGGGGGCGTCGTGTAGCTGCTGCAGCACCCTCGCGCGGAGGTCATTCCCCGGCACGTAGAGTGCTCCCTTGCGGATGAGCAACCCGTCTCTGATCTGGAACTCGTCGTCCTTCACCGTGCCCTTGTGCACCTCCTCCATCTTGGCTTGCGCGAAGGGGTCCTCCTGCAACGCTCGACGTACGGCGTCCAGATCCACGGTCGCCGAAGCGCAAGCCCACGCTTCCGGTGCGAAAATGTGCTTGGCTGCCGACGGTGCCTCCTCCTCGAGGTATTGCGGCTTTCTGGACAAGGCATCCGCCATGATGTTGTTGTCACCCGGGATGTACTCTATCTTGAAGTCGAAGTCCGCGAAGAACTCTGCCCATCTAATGTGCCTCTGATTCAGGAACCTCGCCGTGCGCCAGTACTCTAGATTCTTGTGGTCCGTGCGGACCTGCACTGTGTGTCTGGCTCCGATAAGGAAGTGCCGCCACGCCTTGAACGCTGCATGGATGGCTAGCAACTCCCTGTCCCAGATGGTGTAATTCTGCTCCGACTTGCTGAGCTTCCTTGAGTAGAAGGCGCACGGCCTCCAGTCCCCCTGCTGGTCTTGTTGCAACAGTACAGCTCCCACGGCTCTGTCTGAGGCGTCTGTCTCCACCCTCATTGGTCTGCTGGGATTCACATGCAGCAGCTGCTCCTCGGACGCGAAGAGACGCTTGAGTTTCTGAAAGGACTGCTCCGCTTCCTCCGTCCAGAGAAACTTCTTCTTCTTGGAGCTGAGCGTGTCGGTGATGGCCGCCGTTTGCATAGCGAACCCCTTGATGAACTTGCGATAAAAGTTGGCAAAGCCGACAAACCGCTGGACTTCCTTCCGATTGCGCGGGCTTTTCCAGTCCAATACTGAGCGAACCTTGGCGCTGTCCATGGCGAGCCCCTTGTCCGACAGTTTATAGCCCAGGAAATCCACCTCCGTCACGTCGAACTGGCACTTCTCCAGCTTGGCGTACAGCCTGTGCTCCTTTAGTCTCTGCAGAACTTCCCTGACATCCCTCTCGTGCGCCTCTCGCGACTCAGAAAATATCAGGATGTCGTCCAGGAAGCATACGCACTTCTTGTAAAGGAGTCCCGCCAACACGTGATGCATAAAGGCTTGAAAACAGTGAGAGCCATTTTGTAATCCGAAGGGCATAACTCTGTATTCGTAGGTGCCCAGTGGTGTGAACATGGCCGTCTTCCACTCGTCGCCCTCCCGCACACGAATCAGGTTGTACGCGCCTCGCAGATCCAACTTGGTGAAAACGCGTCCTTTCCTTACCGTCGCGAGCAGGTCGTCTATTTTGGGCATGGGGAAGGACGAGGGCTTGGTTTTCGAGTTCAAAATTCGAAAGTCCACTACAAGCCTCTTCTGGGGCGTGTCTCGCTTCTTCACAAAGAATACTGGGCTGCCCCCTACAGCTTTCGACTCCCGGATGAACCCGCGCTTCAAATTGTGGTCTATGAACTCCCTAAGTTCCTGCAGTTCATCCTCAGACATGGAATACAGTTTCCCTGTTGGCAGCGTCGCCCCCGGCAGGAGATCAATCTTGCAGTCATAGGGTCTGTGGGGGGGTAGCTTGTCCGCTTCCTTCTCGCAGAACACCTCCAAAAATTCAGAATACTTGAGAGGTACTGCTTGCAGCGTGCCCAAATGTAACTGTGGGTCATCCTCCTCCCCTTCTGGTCTAGGCAGAATGCAGTGTTCCGCACAGTAGGAGGAGCCAAAAGTCAGTTGGCGTTGGTACCATGCCAATGCTGGGCTGTGCCTGTGTAGCCAACTCATTCCCAGAACTACTGGCGTGTCCGACAATTGGGTGACGTTGAAGCTGATTATTTCTCGGTGATTCCCAATTTGCATCACCATAGGTGGTGTCTGCTGTACCACCTGCCCCCCTAGCAGTTCCCTGCCATCCACTGTGACAACGTTCAGGGGCAGTGTGGCTGGCAGTAGCGCTATGTTGTGCTGTTGAAGGAATTCCAGTGCGATAAAGTCCGCATTACTGCCAGAGTCAATCGTAATCGGCACTTCTAAAGTGAGACCACTGGGCAGCTGGAGCGATGCGGTGAGCTGCACCACTGGTTTGGGCGGGAGGGGATCCGTGGGCTTCAAAATCTCTGGGGACTTCTTTACTGACTCGCCTGGCTGGCCCCCAGTGCTTCTGTTTCCAGCCAGACTCCTTCGTTTCCCTGCTGTGGTTCACTTTGCTGAGTTGCTCCCATTACTGTCATTGAAGCTGCAGTGTGCTTGTGGAGCCTCTGGGGACACTCTTTCGCCATGTGCTTAGGACTTTCACAGATGTAACACTTCCTGTTCCCTCTAGGCTGCTTTGTTTTGACTGCTCCCGGTGTTAAGGCTCTGGTGGCTGATTGAGCTCTAGCACCGCCGATCTCCATTGGCTCCTCCCCCCCTGCTTGCGGAGGCGTTGATTGCGCACGCGCGACATCCCTGGGCAAGAGGGAGGGCGCTCTGGCTGGTGTGCGTCCCCAACGCCCTTCTTCTCTGTCCCATGGGCGGTCCTCCAGCCTCACCCCCACTGCGAGCGATCTGTCCACCACTTCCTGGGTGCTTTTGGGTCTCTCCCCCCGCGCTATCTCATCCTTGATTTGGGGGTTCAATCCTTCCCAATAAAGATCTCTAACGGGGGGGGGAATCCTTGTCCCACCCCAAGGCATTGACCAATGCAAAAAAGCGGGAGTGATACTGCCTCACGCTGGCTTTCCCTTGTCTCAGCCCAAATATGTCCTTACGGGCAATGTCAATGTCTATTTTCGATAGAAAGCAAGAATCCATCGCTTTAATGAATGCAGCTGAACTCTGGAGCGCTGGGTCCATCTCTCTCCACAGATTGCGCAGACATGCTTTCGCGTCTCCATGCAAATGAGACAAGATAAACCCCACTTTTTCCTGCTCATCTCTAAACTCTTTTTCCAGCAGTTTCAGCGCAAACTGCACGTCTGCTCGGAAATTGGGGTACTGCTGTAAATTCCCATCGAAGTGAGATACAATGCTGCCTCCTCTCCTCCCCAACCCGATCCCCTCGGATCTGGACCCCGTTTGTGCCTGCTTAGTAAGCACGTCCAACCTGGCTTGGAGATCTCGGCATGCAGCAGCCGCTTCATCCTCTCTTTTCCTGGAGGCGAGTATCTCTGCGCTGAGCTGCGTTACCGCTTCTTGCAGGGAAGCAATTTGCTCTTCAGTAGACATGTCGCTTGACTCTTGTGAGCTCCCAAGGCACCAGTCCTCTTTCCTCCCTGCTTCGCTCCCCACACGCCGCTTGAGTCAAAGAGAACTGATGAAAACTTTTTGAGATGGGACTTACTGTCAGAGACTGCCTCTAGGTCCCGGCTCACAAAGGACCAACGCTAGCCGGTAGAACGGTATAAAGTCTTTATTGAAGTATAGTTTCCATTTCCAAATCTTAGCGTGCGTCTCTACGTCTATTCCCTAGATCGGCGAAGTCCCATCTGAATCTCCGCCTCCTGTACACCAGTTCAAGACCCTAGCCTTGCTCCACCTTTTGCGTCTCTCCTTTCGCCTCTGGGTCCTACCACCCCCCGGGGTTCCTTCCTTCCTGGATGCCTCGGATGCGGACCCTTCGGATTCCTCCCCCTCCCTTCGGCGGGCTTTAGGACCTGGCTCCCTTTCCGGGCTGCTCATTGCGCCTCCCTCTGTTACATTTGAACTTGGCGCGCGCGCGCTGTCTCCGACCCTCCTCTCTACCGTTTCCTCGCTCTCCGACGCAGGCGTGGCTGCTGCCGGAGAGCTGCCTGTCGCTGGTGCCTGGAACTCCTCCCCCCTGCTGCTCTCTGGTGGCGTAGCTGGTCCGGATTTCCAGCTGCTGCTCTCCGGTGGGGTAGCTGGTCCTGATCTCCAGCTGCTGCTCTCTGAATCCCCTCTGGTCCCTCCTTCCTGAGGTGCCCCTCTTGGCAACCCCCCAGCTCTGCCCACGGGAGCCCCTTTCTGTGAATCCTCCGATTCGCTGGAGAGACTTAGGGACCTTGGTCGGCTATCGTCGCTAACTTCTCCCTCCGATTCCTCTCCATCCGTCCCTTCTGCTCCTGAACCCCTGACAATAGCTATTAGCTCGGATGGCTTTTTATAGAGTTATTAGAAACACTCATGGTGGAGAGATTTGTCAAACACTAAGGAGTGATGACTGTTTAATGGAACCTCCACAAGCAAAGGAAGTATGTCTATTATTGGGGCTAGGATTACCAGCACCATCATGTCCTGCCTGCACTCACATCTCTAAGCACCAGTTCCAGGCAGTCCTGAACCTCTCTTGCTATAAATTAAGCATCCTCTTCTCAACTTCTAGGGGCCAAGCAACATGTTACACATGTAACTGTAGACCAGGGATACCTTTGTGCAAAGCCACTTCCAGAAAGGGTGATACAAAGCACAGATGGCTGTGGGGAGGCAATTCTTAACCCTTTCCCTATTCCAAAATAAAATAAACAAAAATCCTTAACAATGTTTTCCACCCATGGAGTTCAAAGCCTTCTGTGGAGATTTTGAGTGAGGAAAGGGCTATTCACCCCTCCCCATACACTCCACTAGTCCACACGCCAAGCTTCGTCCTTATAGAAGCAGCTTTTCTCTTCAGAAGGGGCTGCTAGGCTGCAGCGCAACCGATAGCTTGGCCCTAGTTTATCAGCGTCCTACAGCATGACCATTTCTCCCTATCATCCTTCTAGCAAGGCGAATCCTTTCCAAGGGGACAAAACACTCTTAGCCTTCTTAAAATCAGGAATCTCTAAGAGGCTGAAATCTTATCACCCGTATCATCCTCGCTCGACATTCTGAGAACATGTGATAGGCAGAAAAGCTTCGCACTTCCACCTGGCGTTGGAGGCCATCTTCTTTTGTTTGTTTCAGAAACACAGCAAGGTTATCAGCCAAAAGCTAGAGAGCTGCGCTGATAACCTCTCTCAGATTTATCTCCGTTCCTGAAATAGCAGGCCGGCGGGGTGACGACGGTGCCAGCTGTCATTTTCAATGAAGCACCTGATGACTAGAGAAACCTCACTGTGAAGGAGGCAGCCAATTGCTCCCTGGCTGGGTGTGGAAGTAGGAGAGCAAGCCACATCCTACAACTGTTAGCCATCTGAACTTTTGGCAAAGCTTCAGATGCCCTGCAGGGAATACAGTCTGCTGTGTGTATACACGTACGTATACATGTATACACACACACACACACACACATTTCTGATGTATTTTTATAACAACAGATTGTGGGGTTTATTTATTTCGCTTCTCTTTCCTCCCCCCACCACCATATGCTCAACTATTCTGAGTTAGCTGATGAAATATGACTGCCTCCAGAATTCACTTACTGTATATTTACCGCCTGCCCTCGATGTATGTACGGCAGCATGAGTGGAAGGGAATTAGAACTAATCTAGTTAAGTGGCAGGGGGACAGGTTCAGTGCGACGTTTGCAAGATTTGATGCTGCATAAAGGCATGTCGCTCTCAGCTTGAGGCACAGGGGCGAAGTGTGACCACCATAAAGGCTACTGATTGATAGAGACTGGCCAGTGGTCTCAAACTCAGCAGAATTTTTCTAAAACAACCACCACCACCCTTTGGCTTCAAAGAAGAGTTAAGATACTTACACATTCACTCATGCACCAAAAAGCATGGAAATGATAAATTCAGGTGCTCACTTTACGTTCTGCACCATTTAAATGGCAAATGTGTTTGACTGTCTGAAAGAATGCTCTGCACTGACTGCCAGTTGCCCTAGAGTGGAAAGAAAGAACACGCTTGTCCTAGTGTGTGGATTGGGGGGTTGTGTGTGCAAGACATCTTGAGGATTGTTCGTTGAAAAGGAGGAATAAAAATATTCTAAATTAATCATTCAATGAACGTTTTAAAAATACATCCTCACATGTTGTGCTTGCTTTACCACTTAGGCTGTGTCCACGCTCGTGTTTACTCTGCATCCATTGCAATTCCTGGTACTGGTTTGGGAAGCAAATGTCAAAGAATCATAGACTCATAGAGTTGGAAGGGACCACGAGGATCATCTAGTCCAACCCCCTGCAATGATATTTTGCCCAACGTGGGGCTTGAGCGCACAACCCTGAAATTAAGAGTCTCATACTCTATCAACTGAGCTATCGTTTGTGGTATTTGCCACAATCCATATTTGTCCTCCATGATGTATCCACCCTGTTGTTTCTTATGATATACAACCTTCTGATACATCTTTCCCTCCCACACTCTGCCCGGCACCAGCTTGGATCTGAATTGAGAAAAAGAATGACCTAGCTTGGTTTTAAGCAGGTATTGTGCACACACTTAGCCTCCACACTTCCCTGGGTCACTTGGTCCCATTCCTTCTGCAGTGCAAAGATGCACAACATCAGAACACTGTGCAGACATGTGCAGCAGCATCTCATGCAAAAGGACATGCTGCTCACGTGCACATACAGCAACATGTCATCTACAGATATTGGTAGCAGCATGTCTCATGCAAATACACACAGATGCGGCAATTCCTTTCTCCCCCACTCAGATATGCAGTGCTGCAACCTGCTTGCTCTGGCAATAATCATTTTTCTTTTGGGATGCAGGCTCCACCAAGGAAGCGTCAGCCTGACAAATGCACCATGTTGCACTGACTGCCCTTAATTCAGGGGCGTAGAAGCTGTGGCTCTCTGGAGGCTGTTGGACTCCAATTCCTATGAGCCCCAGCCAGTATTGTCAATAGTCTGGATGATGGAAGTTGTAGGTCAGCACCCTTGCCTTAGTTGAATGACTAGTCTAAGGGTTTATCCACACTTAGCTTTCCTCCACACTGTCCAGGCACGGTCCATGCTTTAAAGCTCAGTGTCCAAGCACTCTCTGTCTTTGCTCCAGAGCTTTTGCACTTTTCCGCTAAATCAGAGCAAATGGCAATCCTTGGAAAACCTGAATTGCTCTTTGATGTGGCTTCAGCTTTAAAGAGCGGGGTTTGGTGGGGAAAGCTCTGGAACGAAAAAAAGAGTGTTTGGACACCGAGTTTTAAAGTACAGACCTGTGTCTGAAAAGCATGGGGCAAAAGTTCAGTGTAGATAAGCCCTAAATGACGAAAAGCTAAAATTTAAGATGCATTTTTAAGTGAGCAGAGAAAAACAGTTACAAACATGGGACGCTGGCTTTTCAATACAAAAAAATAAATAAATCAAAACTGGTATAACTTTGTTATTCTCCTGCAAAATTTACTCAGATTTGGTCACTGTACCCTTCTCATAGGATAAAGCCTTTGCATGAATACAGCAAATCCACTTGATATAAGATGGTCATCAATCATGTATGATTTAGCTGAGATTCCTGCATTGCAGGGGTTGAAATAGATGACCCTCGCAGTCACTTCCAACTCAACAATTCTATGATTCTATCATTCTATGTGTGGGATTTATA
The DNA here is from genome assembly GCF_964270895.1 of Podarcis filfolensis. NCBI lineage: Eukaryota > Metazoa > Chordata > Lepidosauria > Squamata > Lacertidae > Podarcis > Podarcis filfolensis. Next base: position 30,038,738 of record NC_139615.1, read on the forward strand.
ATAACAGAATACTGAAAAAGCTACTGGCCTTAACTGCAGAAGTGTAATTACAGTGTGATTAAAACAATAACAGTTTACACCAATAAGAGCATCACTAAAGTACATTATAAAAACAGTCATGGAGTCTCCCACATCATCCAATCACAATAATGGTTAATATCACAAAAATATCTGGGCAAACAGACCAGTTTCTGCCTGGTGTTGGAATGCCAAAAGCGCCAGTGTGTCGTGGATTGGCTGGATGAAGAGGAGGGGGAGGGACCAGCTAAAGAACTCCCAAGGGAACTCCCAGGGAAAGAAGGCTCAGAGCCAGGGGATTGGTGGTAGGACGATGATGAGTGGTCAGAGGGAGAAGAAGGATCAGAATGGGAGAAGGAAAGATTGTAAGCTAAAGAGGTAGCAGGGTTTAGTGAGCAGGAAGAGGCTGTGGTAGAGGCAGGGTCAGAGACAGAAGTGGAGGCTGGAGCGGAGGGGGGGGCAGGTTGCTGAAGAAGCCAGGGAGTCTCCTACTCCTGCTGCAACCAGCTTCCCTCCTGCCTGGTCTCCCAGAACACACAGAGCAATGCAGAGGGTAGAACAAAGAGGGACAAGGCGAAGGAGCCTCAGGTTGCTGGGGAAGGACCTCAGGGAGGAGTCTTACAGAGTCGTGGAAAGGACCTTCAGTCCTTGCAACAGTCTCATCGGGGCAAGGCCTACTGGAAATAGCTGCTGTGATCACTAGGTTGCACTGTTTTGCTTTCTTTGAATTAAGAATTAACTTCACTGACACCAGGTGTTTTATTGCTGACCTGCTCCTAACTCTGGCCCCTGACACAGTGCTTTCAGATGGAGGGCATGTCACAGTGCCACCACAAGAGAAGTACTGCACCTGCAATTCTAAAATAAGAGATAACTTGCTGGAGTCCAGCACTCTTTCCATTCACAGTGGCTGACTCGATGATGATGAAGAAGAAGCAGATAAAAAATAAATTGCTTAATAAGCATCCACCAAAATTCAGGTGAAATTGAATCTACAGACAGATTTTGCCAGGGAAATTCACCCTGAGAAATTTGTTTCTGCTGCATCAGAAATAAATAATAGAGCATCTAGCGGAAAGTCCTTCTACGGCCTGAGGAGTTAACCCTTCATTCTCCGGCAGCAAATCCCCCTCTCCAGATGAGGACTGCTGGAGGATGGTCACGAGAGAGCTTGTCTTGCTTTCAGACCTGTCACATTCAGTTGAATAAGAATGCAAAGTTTGTTCTTTCTTCCCCCTGCCTCGCCTGTGCGAGGTCAGCAAAGGCCTCTCCATGTTCTCACAGCCTTAAACAGAATTGACTGGCACTGCTGCCAAAACAGGCGCGAGAGTCTCAGCCAGAGATGGATGGTGCATATCAAAGCAATGGCCTGCAAAAAAATATCACTGCGCCGGATCTGTGTCACGCTGCAGAATGACAATACATGGTTATGACTGCTTTCTAAGCAGAGGATTTGCAAATGTTAGGGCTCGCTGCTCTTCTGCTGCTGATTCACACCTGCGAACAGCAAAATGAAGGTTTTCTGCAGGCTCCCTCATGGCTTCTGACTTGTCCAACACTCTGAGATTATCTTCTCCCATCCCCCTCTCTCATTTTTTTTTAAACTTCTCATTAGAGGAAGCCATAAGACACAGATGCAGATTTCCCTCCAAGGAATTGTTCAGGGTTTCAGCACTTGTGAAAGGAAGGCCTTGATGGTGTTAATGAGAGCAAATATCGGTCCCAAGGCACATGGCTCAAAGCTACTGTAAGCCACTGTGATAACACAACAAATAAATGCAAGGTTTGAGTAAACAGTGTCTCAGCTGTCCACACACAAGTTACATCATTCCTGAGCACAGTCTTCCCATCTAGTAGGAATGGGCAAACATTGGAAGATTCAGGATGGATTAATGAAAATACTTCTTTCACGCTTACTTTTTTCACACTTTGCTCCCACAAGAAGTAGTGATGGCCACCAATGTGGATGGCTTTCAAAGCAGCTTAGATACATTCATGGAGGATAAGGGTCTCAGTGGCTACTAGCCACAATGGCCACTGCTGGGCTTGATGGGTTTTTGGTCTGTTCTTATGAGAGGTGGAAATGGAATGAGGCCAGGATGTGTTGGGAGGGGAACACATCTGGTGGATCTACTGTGATGGATAAGGAAAGATTTTGGTCAAGAAGCAGGTAGCTGGGTATCCACTTCTGGATACTAGCAAAGTCCAACACTAAGCTGCAGAAGGCAGTGGAGAAAAGTAACAACATGGCAGAGATCGTGCAAGAGATTTTGCTGATTGGGGCAAAGGACATAATGGCACCGTATCAGCATTCCATAAAAGAGGCTGACTGGACCAGAAGAGGAATCTAAACTTCAACACAAGCAATGGGACATTATCCAGCGCCACTCCTGAGGACAGCAGGTTTAGGGGGCATACCGCACCCACAACAGTGGGGAATGTCTGGTTACAACTCTGAGGTGTTAGTTTTCTGCACCCTAGGAGGGTTTTCATTTATTTACTTACTTTAAAGTAGGAAGCTGTTCAGACATGCAATACTCCACCCCATCAGCAGCCTGAGGTAGTCTAGCCCAGCAACAAGCATATCTATGTGAGGCTGCTGATAGTGTAGCTTGGCCCTCTATATGGGAACACTTTGTGGGAAATGGAGTCCCGAAGCCCGTGTACATAAATTTTTACAACACGGTAAGGTAGCGATGGTGGATTTGTAGCAGAGAGAAAGAAGGGAAGGAGAGGGAGAGAATGTATACATTCATTTCCTCGCCATTTATTACTTTTTCATCAAAATGTAAATCGAGACCCAGGCAAAGGAATCAGATAGATAAGGCTGCAGCGAAGGAGAGACTAAAAGAGGAGATAATTACAAAGTGCCTGGGGAGGGGGGGAAAGCCCTTTCCTAATTCTTATTTAATGGCAAAGGGGACCATCCACAGATGTCAATTATACAGAAATGAAAAACTGTCTGGCTTCGCGATCAATCTGCTTCCAGAAGAGGCAAGCAAAACAATTTGCTTCTCGTAGACAAACGCAATAAAATTAAAAAGGGGGGAAACTGTTAAATCTTTTCAAATAACTGTGCATGTGTGTGCGTGCAGTTACACATATATACATACACAAGAACAGACAAATCCAATAGTTATATTTACTGAGTAACTGAAAAGAAGCAGGATAATGTGTTAATTTATCAGTCAACCTGATTTGCCTGAAAGTAGGCAAATTCAATTTAAGATAAAGTGGCACTTTTATCAGCTCTGCTCCCATCCCCACGTGAAAAAGCATTTAGATAGCTAGGAAGGCTGGTGCTTACATTGATCCTCTTCCATGGAGAAAGACTGAACATATGACATTGCAGATTGCTTTGCCCTGAGCTAGACCATCAATCCATCTGGCCCAGGGCTGCCCACTCCAGCTGGCAATGAGGTTTCTTTTAAGCCATGCTACTTGAGACCCTTTCAAGTGGAGAAGCCAGAGGTTGATCCTGAAACACCCTTCACGGAAAGCCAAGCTAGGATCTGGCCCTGAAGTTATATCCCTCTGGTGCCAGGGGCCAGGGGTCTGGGTGGGCGTGCTCTGAACCCACAGCCCCATGAGCACACCATGCAAAAAGGCACAGTTGCTCTGTCACTGTGCAACATCACCAGGCATTCATTCACTGCAATAAGGACTGGTGGATGAATGGTCAAAGTGTTGAAATAGAAATGTCACCCTAGCCTATATATATTTAATGATCCCATGGGTTGTATTCAGCTAGGTCCTACTCATAGTAAATCCACTGAAATGAATAGACCTAATTTTAGTCATGTCTATCAATTTCAATGTGTCTACTCTGAGTAGAGCCAGTAGGTAAAAGGTAAAGGACCCTTGATCGGTTAAGTCCAGTCAAAGGCGACTATGGGGTTGCGGCGCTCATATCGCTTTCAGGCCAAGGGAGCCAGCGTTTGTCCACAGACAACTTTCTGGTTCATGTGGCCAGCATGACTAAACTACTTCTGGCACAACAGGACACCGTGACGGAAACCAAAGCACACGGAAACGCTGTTTACTTTCCCACCACAGTGGTAACTATTTATCTACTTGCACTGGCGTGCTTTTGAACTGCTAGGTTGGCAGGAGCTAGGACAGAGCAATAGGATCTCACTCTGTCACGGGGATTCAAACCGCCAAATTTCTGATCGGCAAGCCAGAGGCTCAGTGGTTTAGACCACAGCACCACCCACGTTCAGTAGAGCCAGTACTGAGCACTACAATACATTTCTGTTGATGTCGTTCTTGCTGCAGTTCCAGAATGGTGAGGTGTGGTCACTCTATACATGCCCGTAGATACTTCATTTGTTGAAGTATAGGTGGGGCAATGATCAGTGCATGGCTAAAGGAGGAGGGGAGTGAGAAGCCAAGTGGTATCATGGTGCTTTAAATGCATGGAGTGAATGTTGCCACTGTGTCTCAGCACAGCTGCCTTCTGATGGTGAGCACCTAGCACTGGAAGGTGTTGCTTTGCTGGAAGGGGACCAGACCTCTTCACTGGTCCCTTACTGCAACAGAGTAGGAGAATCTCTGGTGGGACTGGGTCTTCCAATAAGCCCCCCAAGTCCAATGATGGCAGTGCCAAATCCTCAATGGGGGTGATGGGGACAATACTGGTCCCACAGTCCCCTTCTCCTTCTGTTTCAGAGTCCTCTGCATCACCACCTGACACCCAACACATTAGCCATGCTGGCTGGGGGCTGATGGAGAGGGGAATGATAAGGGGAAAGAAGCCCTCCTGAGGAAAAGATCACACACAAAGCAAACACAGGCTAGAAAATTCTCTTTCCTATGAGCTTCTCAAGCCAGGGCTGGCAAAGTGATTCAGGAGAAGAAGTGGAATGACACCATGTAGAACTGTCTTTCCCAGCCTGATGCCCACCAGATGTTTTGGACTGCATCCCCCATCATCCCTGGCTGCTGGCCATGCTGGCTGAGGCTGATGGGAGTTGTAATTTATAAGAGCTGTAAGGCACCAAGTTGGGGAAAGCTGATGAAAAGATCAGGTAACATTAGAAAGGAGAAATTTGAGAGTCGGATGCAACTGCTCTGGGGGAAAGGGAAAGGGGAACCTGGTTAGAACAGAATGCATGCTGAATTCACGTGAGCAAAAGATAGTTCCCATTTTGACTACTGTGCCAGAAACAGAAAGCAAATATACCTTCTGTCTCTGCAATGGACTGGCAAAGTTACAATCTACTGCATACGGGGACCGATTATACTTTGGAGAGGAAGCAGGGGAGATGAGCCTACAACCATCTCCTTTATGAGCCTGTGTTATTAACTTCTGTCCCCATCACAGCCTGCTGGTTTCCTTCACATTGCAAATAATCATTTGTGCATTTTAACGATGCTGTTTTGTTTTTGTCTTTGCAATTTCTCATTTTCAGTATTTGGCCAGAGGAGGGGAGGGAGACACAGGAAGGAACATATCCTCCACAATGTCATAATTATAAAATTGGTTTATTAGGCAGCAAGGCACTGATCCTGGGAAATGTGCGGAGCGAGATACTTATTGGGATGACGGCTATTCTCGAAACAGCTCTTTCGATTTATAGAATTTGTTAAGCACTTGAATGCAGAAATGCAGGTGCCTTATAGAGATTAAAAGGAGACAGTTACTACCTGGAGGCTTACCATTTAAGAGGGAAGGGGCATCAAAACAGAAGGGGTAGAGGAAGCAAATCAGTTGAGAAGCAGATGTGTCTTTAAATACCCCTGAAAATGATGTTGGGTGATAAGGGGCAGTAAAGGAAAATGCAGGTAAGCAGGACTAAGGTGGAAATTGTGAAGTTAAAGGGAAGATGGTTGGCAGAGGAAGAAAGAGTATGAGGAGGCAGAGACAGCAAACCGAGAGAAGGCAGGTAGAATGGAGATACTTGAAAGGTAATCAGGAGAAGCTTGAGCTGAGCACTGTAGCAGAGTAGACAAAGCCGGCATTGAGGAGTGAGATAATTAACATGATATGCAGAGAAAATGAGATGCCAACAGAACTCAGATTAAAGGATCTTGAGAAAAGAAATGGGGAGGTTAACAAGCAAGCAAAAAGGTCTGTTTCCAGATAGTATTTCTGGAGGTCAGTGCAGCCTCCTGCTCATTTTTGGTGTCTAGCCAGGAGAGAAAGAAAGTCACAGGAAGGAACTCTGTGACTTCCCAACTTCACAGACACACAGAGCTGGAAGAGGTCTTGAGGGCAATCTAATTAAAGTGGTACCTTGGTTTTCGAATGTAATCCGTTCCAGAAGACTGTTCACGTTCTAAAACATTTGAAAACCAAAAACTCAATAGCCGACAGCTAGGCCTCAGGAACTTGCACTCAGCCGTGTGGCATGTTCGACTTCCAAGGCGTGTTCGAAAACTGAAGCATTTACTTCTGGGTTTACAGCATTCAAAAACCAAAATGTTCATCAACGGAGACATTCAAAAACCGAGGTACCACTGTATCTAGTCCATAATCTGTATACAGTGGTACCTCTGGTTGTGAACGGAATCCATTCTGGAGGCCCGTTTGCAACCTGAAAAGAACGCAACCTGAAGCGCAATATCTGTGCAGGTGCAGGGTGCGATTTGGCACTTGTGCGCATGCGCGAAGCGCGATTTAGCACTTCTGCGCATGTGTGAGCGGCAAAACCCGGAAGTAACCCTTTCTGGTACTTCTGGTACTTCTGGGTCGTCGCAGGACGCAACCTGAAAAGACATAACCTGAAGTGTCCGTAACATGAGGTATCACTGTACACTAGATACACTGTTTGATGGGAGTTGTTGTCTAAAACGTGGAGGGCACCAGTTTGGCAAAAGCTGATCTAGATTTCCTAGTCCAGGCTTTCCCAACTTGGGGTCACCAGATATTAGACTACAATTCCCTTTGTTCCTGACCACTGGCCATGTTGGCTGGGGCTGATGGGAGTTGTTGTTTAACTACATCTGGGGTTGGGAAAGGCTAATCTACTGTATCCCCTAAAATCACTGGCAGATGGCATTTCAGATCTTTTTAAATACCTACAGGTGAAGAAGACACCCACCCGCTTCTGAGACAGTCAGTTCCACTGTTAATCCGCTCCTACCATGAGGATGTTTCCCCTAATTTTTAGCTGAAATCAGGTTCCTTGCACTTTCTTCCCATTGGTTTTCGTCCCAATGACTGGAGCAACAGAGAATGAGCCTGCTCCATCTTGTTGAGTGGGTCATCTTAATGATTCATCACAACTCCAAACTACATTTTATGCACACCTTTGCAATTTGTGTGCTGTTCAGACCAGGTGCTCACTGCAAGCAAACATCGTCATTGGTCTGCAGCTAGGTCTGTGAATGGCAATTTTGCCATGATAGCTAAATGGAACCAGCATGTACAGAGGCAGCATACCTGAATGTCAGGCACTGGGGGACAAGCAACAGGCTGCCACTTTCAAACCCCAGCCATGCCCGGCAGCATCTGGCTGACAACTGTTGGAAAAGGGATATGGGACTAGATGGTCCTGTGTTCTGACCCCACAGGGTTGTTTTATGGCCTTGGGGTCTAGCTACATGTCATGTTAATGGTGTGATTAGCAATCCTGACAAAGGTTTTAAAAAGAATACATTAAAATAATAAAATTAAATGATGTGATGATCATGATCGTGTCATGATGAGTTTTTTAAAAATTAAATAGTGGGGCGGTGGATGGGTGGGAATGTGATCGGCATTGCATTGCATGAGGAAGGGAAATTTGAGTCTCTTCGTAAAAATCATCCCCCGACCCTTACATAGCAATTAGCATTAGGGGGGAAAACCTCCCATTGGTGCCAATTAACTCCAGTAAAAAACTCCAGATTCACTTATGCAACCAAATACTAATTTTTGTGGGGTAGGGTTAGCCACAGTGGGGGGAGGTAGCAAGGGAAAGGGGGTGCTTATATTAATGCATGAATTGTTCCACTCACCCTCAAATGATCTGCACTTAAGAGGTTTTACCCTCCTACACAGCTGGTCTGCTATAGGTAGCTGCAAGTAAGAATGGGCTGCCAATTTGAGTTAAAGAGCCCTGTTTCCTCTCATCCTGCCCTTGTCTGAGAGCTGATCGAAGTTTGCTGCCCACCTCCAATTGCTCTGCAGAACCCAACAGGGTGCATAACTTTCTGCGGTTCACCAATGTCTGGATTGGAGCCAGGAAATATAAGCTGTTTAACACACTAAATTGGGAGAATGTTGTGGCTTTGCAAGCAAGTTTGAGTTGGGAGTGTTTCAGAAGTTTCATTTCCCACAACAGCTTCACTGCTGTACGATACACACTCACAGCATGAACCTCTCCTGAGTTCTTTGGGGTTGAACGAGGTTGCAAGTCTCATGGCAGTGAGTGGAGAACACAGCTCCAAGGGCAGTGGGCTGGTTGCCTTGGTTAGGTGTGGCTGAGATCTGTCCTCTCTGATTCATCAGGTCTCCTTCTATCTCCCGAGAGAAACTATAGATAACGACATGCCTGGATTATCTACCTTAAACTGGCCAAGCTGCTGAAATTCTGATCTCGTCAGCGAGAGCATGGAATTTAACAAGGATGATTTTAAAAGGTCAAGCAACACATAGAAGAATCAAACACAGAGGTCCAGATTACTTAGGGGTGGGGCTGATTAGGCATTGACATTTCAGAGAGAAAAAATTAAGTGCCACACTAGGAAAAACCCTCTGCATGTGATCAGAGAAACTCTTTTTCATTGGCTCTTCTTCTAGTTCCAGTGCCAAGTTTTGTCTCAAACTTAGCCCTACACTTGCATCTGATCTGGACAGGGTTCCTGCATGGCTGTCATAAGGCTTCTTGGAACAGAGTGTGGCTTCCTTGGATTGGACTTGGCAAAATAGAGTGAAAACCCAAACTGGGCAGCTGAGCACATAAGCACAGAATTAAATTCAGCAGGGAGCATGAGAGGGACTGAGGCATTTTCTCGCTTGCCATTAAAATAGTGGTGTGTGTTTTTTGCCTCTGTAATATCATTTGAATACAAACATTATTTGGGCCAGGCTTCATGCCTGCTGGGCATAGTCCCATTTTAAGGCATGGTACTGGCTACAGCATTTGACAGGGGCAACACAACTGCCCTGTAGGTGTCCTGTGGTTTGCTCAGGCAAGGTGAAAAGCTCCCCATGGTAAATGTAGAGGTTCACAACCCATCTAGAAGAAGAAGAAGAGTTTGGACTTGATATCCCGCCTTTCACTCCCCTTAAGGAGTCTCAAAGTGGCTAACAATCTCCTTTCCCTTCCTCCCCCACAACAAACACTCTGTGAGGTGAGTGAGGCTGAGAGACTTCAGAGAAGCGTGACTAGCCCAAGGCCACCCAGCAGCTGCATGTGGAGGAGCAGGGAAGCGAACCCGGTTCACCAGATTACGAGTCCACCATTCTTAACCACTACACCACGCTGGCTCTCTCTACCTATTGGAGTTTTAAGCAGGAAGTGCCAGAAGAGCTGGCCTCAGGGATGTGCCAGTCAAGTGCTGCAGAAACATCACATTCTGATTCTTCCATGCATAAAATGCACGTTTTGTTTCAAAACAGCCTTCTTCTGCTTTCCATCCTGATTCAAAACCCATTTCTTCACACATGGGCACAAATAACTAGTGAAAGACTCAAAGATTCTTTTAGTGTCATGGGTGCAAATAACCTTGCACTAAGAAAAGGACAAATGGGTGGCGAATAACTGACAGGTGGCAGCAAACCATCAGAGCAAGGTTTAGGGTAGGGCTGGGGAAACCAGAGGCCCAGAAGCCTCATGCGGCCCTCCAAGCCTATCTGGCCTTTGGGACTGTCTCTGAGCTACAGTGCTGCCAAGACCACAGATGTCACTGCCCATGTTCACTTGAACAGTAAAAAATGCTTCTTGCTTGCCTGGTTAGAGAATGAAGAGAACGGGGTGGTGTGAAATGAATGGAGACCTCTGACTTCTGTATGGCTAAAATGTAGATAGTTCATAGTTTTTCCTGGTAAGGGAGCTAATGGCTTATCTGTAAGGACAGATTCACCCTACAGTCCAGATTTCATTTATTGTCCAGATAATGCTCCATACTGTGATTTCCGATGGCTCACCATGCAAGGCAACCGTTTTTCAGATCTGTGGGTTCCTAGTTCTAGCCCCAGTACCTGCTGATACAAGACAGGTAGCTGAGCAGAAGATCTACTGCACCAGCAACATCTAAGCAGCATGTATAGAGTTTCATAGCTGGCCCTGTATCCAGCCAGCCATTTTTCTGGCTCATTCAAGGCCCCAATTCTGGGTATTGTTAGCTCAAGGGCATTTAGCAAGACAGGAACCCAGGATTCAGCAGGATTTGAAACGGGGACTCTTCCTTGGTAAGTATCCTGAGCTCTCCACCCACAGTGTACTGACTGATCCTGACCCCAACATGCAATGGGGCCTGCAATGGAATCCTGCTCTATAGATGAGACTCAGATCTATGCTGAGGTGCAACCTGGATCTTAGTGGTTCAGCATCCTCTTCTGACAATATCTTATTGGAGTGGGACTGCACATGCAGCAGAATGAAGTGGTAAGAATGCTGGTAGAGTGGGCCATACCATTTCAGACTCCAGGTGGAACATTCCCTTATGCAAAAAAACAACAACCCAATGCCATCAAGGAAAGGGATGCCTCCATAGCCCTGCCTCTTCCCTGCTCTGCTGGTGTCTATTTGCAGGGAGTTTTGTTTACAAGAGGTAGCATTAAAGAATGTCTCCCCTCACCTGCAGTCTGAAGTGGTACAGCCATTCTTCCACTTCAGTTATTTGATCCTGCAAGTTTTCTGAATCCATAACAGCCCAAGGCAGAACACAGCAGCAAATCACAGGGCTTGGCAGAGAGGGTGTGGGCAGTCAGCTAATTCATAAAGGGTTTGATTATCAGGCTTGCTATATTTTGGATGCGTGTGTCTGCCTCTTCCAACCAGCCAAAGTAAAATCTATCTAAAAGATTCCAAGGCTTGTCAATTTCCAGATAGTTGAAATATGAGCAGTGACTAGGTCAATTGTGGAATAAATGAAAATGTAATATATGTGCCGTTGAATTTCTTTGTGGAAATGAGTCGCTCGCTCAGTTTTAGCCCGTTTAACATAATTGCCCAATTTAGTTCATTAGCCCTGTTTCTACCTAATTGAGGTGGAACGGTATGGAGCTTTCTGAAGCGATTTAGACGCTGCTCCCTGCCCCCTAATTTCAGCAGAATTAGTCCAAGTGCTTATTAAAATGAGACAGTGGTAACGTCATGTCCAGAAGGCACTTTCCTGCAGCATTTGTGGGGCCAATCACCACTCCTTAGCAAGGAGTCTGTGGCTTTAATCAGAGACCTTATGGACTGAGGCTAGTGAGCTACTTGGGGCTGCATCAGCTCAGGCCTCCAAGCCCCCTTCAATGAACAGGGTGGGTGTGAGTGTGACTAGATTCAGATTACATGCCTAGATTCAGGGAGAGTGAGTCTAGCCCAACCACTTTCTTGACATGCTAGTTTTCTAAATGCAGGGCTCCCCCCCCAATTTGGAAGCACCCCATCCACAGAGCCCCCACCTACAGTCTGAAATTGTACCATCCATTTCACAGGTTTACCTCATCAGCTGTTTCGAAACATCCAGACCTTGCACAGAACAATTTCCAATTGATGAATACATCCCGCTGCAACCCGCTTACAGCAAAGGGGAAATAAGGCAAAATCATTTGCTGCTGGGTGATTCACCCAGTTCTGTTAATTAAATGACTCATCCAATTCCCCTTGCTTTTATTGCCCCAATGGCTCATGCCTTGGACATGGGAGGTTAATACTAGCCCTAATCATCCAGAGGAAATAATAGATTTTGTAATGATGGCCGGCAACCTCGAGCAGCAGTTTTATGAAATGAAATGGTGTGCATGTGTATATGTTAGGAAGAGAGTGCTATTCAAAGGAACTCAAAGACAGGAGAGCACACACACAGTCTTTTCAGTGGAAAATCTTTGTGGGGAGGAAGAAAAAGAGATTGTATCAATGACAAATTTTCCTGAAGACATCAAAGTGATCCTCCCACTTCTCTCCCCCACCTCCTTATCACATCAGGGGCTGCTTCTCCACTTCAACTTCAGGCCAGGGGCAGCTCATTCTGGCCAGCAAGCAAGCTACCTCCTCGCTACTTGCTGTTTTGCAGAAAACTAGGTGACTGAAAGATGAATTGCCAAAAGGTCCCAGTGGTCAGGGGGGCAGGTTGATACTGTCAAAGCAAGAAAGGGACATTCTCAGGAGCAGGGCCTGGTTGAGCTCTTCATCTCCACAAAGTCATGTTGGATGAAAGGCAGCGTTCAGAACTTGATATAGGCCACAGAATATGAAGGTAAGCCGATTTTGTTAAAAGTAGAATTCAAGACAATTTCAGCCTGCCTTCTCTCTCTCGCTTTTCTTCTCTGGGCAAAAAAATATGTCCAGCCTTAACTTGGGGGGAGGGGGGACTGGAGACTTCAAAAGCGTTTATTGCACAGCCTGAATACATATTTTGCCTGGTGAAGAATTATATGGAACTGTAAGGGAGTGGGTGCAAGTTCTACCTCTGCTGCACTGGAACCTGGAATACAAAGGGAGTGATGCTTCAGCAAAGAAAAAAGCAAAAAGCTAATGCTATTCTAGACTGCATCAACGGAAGTTTAATGTCCAGATGAAGGGAAGAAATAGTCCCGCTCTACTCTGCCTTGGTCAGACCACACCTGGAATAATGTATCCAGTTCTGGGTGCCACAAATTAAGAAGGATATTGACAAGTAAACGTGTGCAGAGAAATGCAACCAAGATGATCAAGGGTCTGGAAAACAAAGCCTTATGAGGAATGGTTGAGGGAGTTATGATAGCCATTTTCAAATATCTACAGGCCTGTCACATGGAGGATGGGCAAGCTTGTTTCTTCCTGCTCTAGAGGGTAGGACCAGAACCAATGCATTCAAGTCACAAGACAGTAGATTCCAACTAAACATCAAGAAGAAGTTTCTGACAGTAAGCGTTATTTGACAGTGGAATGGTCTCCCTTGGAAGGTGGCTGACTCTTATTCCTTGGAGGCTTTTAAGTGGAGTTGGATGATCATCTGTCATGTATGCTTTAGTTGAGATTCCTGCAGTGCATCAGGACTCGCCAAGTGGGTGGCTCGTTTCGGGGGTGGCTCGTGGGCCATTTAAATGACCCCCATCAGCCGCTTGTGGCCCATGGGACACAGGTTGCCGACCCCTGGACTAGATTATCCTTGGGGTCCCTTCCAACTTCGCAGTTCTATGATTCTAAGGTGACAGGAAAGGGCCTTTACTCAGGGCCTGTAGCAGGCAACCTTCAGGCCCCTTATCTCCTGCATCAGTGGTACTCCAGACAGACAGACAGGTTTCCAAAGGTCAATGGTGCATTCTAGTTCTGAGTGCTGTCAGCTGCTCAATGGAGAGACACAAAGACCTTAAAGAAACCCTCTTTCTCTGAGGCTAATCTAAACAACTGACCTATTATGTAACAATACAGGCTCTGGCTGCATTCACTCGGGAGTTTATTCCATTTTCCTGATGTTTCCCTAACTGTTAATTTCTGAATTACACCTGAGCTTTCGCACAACATTAAAACCCGCTTCAGATAAACTAATGGAATGCTGTGCATATTTAGTGCTCATTTTTGTGTTACTTGTTTCCAGAAAAAAAAACTGTCTACAGCCTCCATAACCCCAAAAAATGGTGGTGTAAAGTGATAAATTTTGGGATGAAATATCAGCATCCAGTTCTTTCCTCGGCCCAGTATACCTAAAGGAGCGTCTCCACCCCCATCGTTCTGCCCGGATGCTGAGGTCCAGCGCCGAGGGCCTTCTGGCAGTTCCCTCATTGCGAGAAGCAAAGCTACAGGGAACCAGGCAGAGGGCCTTCTCGGTAGTGGCGCCTGCCCTGTGGAACGCCCTCCCATCGGATGTCAAAGCGATAAATAACTACCTGACATTCAGAAGACATCTTAAGGCAGCCCTGTTCAGGGAAGTTTTTAATCTGTGATATTTTAGTGTATTTTTGGTTTTCTATGGAAGCCGCCCAGAGTGGCTGGGGAAACCCAGCCAGATGGGCGGGGTACAAATAATAAATTATTATTATTATTATTATTATTATTATTATTATTATTATTATTCCTGCTGCTTTCATGGGGGACCAGAAGCACACATTTTTGGAAGGGATGGGGGAGTAGCAATGTTGTCCAATGACATCTGTTGTTGTGTCACACCATGCCCATTGCTGTGAATGAAATTTAGCATGCCATGGCAGTATATTGATCAGAAAGCCACAGTTCCATAATGTTTCAGGTTAGTAAATAGGACAGATGAGCTAGCATTATAACAAACTAACACAATATTCCCCACGTCTGAATGTACTCTGCCTTTTCTTATCCTGAGACCCACTGCATCTATCCTGTCCGATATTTGCCCTCTAACTTGTCTGTGACTATATGTCCTGCTTCTGATTCTGTTCCCCTGATCTGATACCTAATCTCCAGCTTGTACATGACCCAAGCCTCCTGTCACTGGACCCCAAACCAGAGGCCACAGTATCACCAGGTGAGGTGCCAAATCAGATTCCCAGCTCTGCGTCTGATGCTGGTTTTTCAGGGTCCTCTGAGCCCAAGGCTGACAAGTGAGAGCCCAATGAATTAGACCCTCCAGCACCAGTGTTTGAAATGAATATTTTAGGCTGTCTTTTAAACCACTGGTGTATCTTTTCCTCTAGTAAGTGGCATATAAACTTTGCTAAATAAATAAAATAAAAAATTAAGGGGAGGTAGTGTGGTGAAAAAGAAGACCTTCTTTTTCACCACACTGCCTCCCCTCTCTTCCATAAATTCCTTTTGGGGGCTCCCTGTCCACCCCCACAGCCTGCACAAACTTCTTGCCCTTGCTTTCAACTTACCCACAGCCTTGCCCCTCATTGTCTTACTGTCCTTATTTCCCCAAAACATCCCTTCCTGAGACCTTCTCTAGTCCAGTTCCACCACTGTGGCCATCCAATGCACTCTTGCTACCTGAAGCGACTTTGCCCATTTCCCTTTGCTTCTCCTTATACATGAAATGCTCTCCAATCATATTTCTGGGCGACCACCTTCCTCATTGCCTTTCCTTTCCACAAAAGGTGAAAAAAATATTGTGATCATCCCTTATTAGTGCAGCTCCTATCACTTCTTGGAAAACAATTTGTATAGCAATTTTTGAAATTTGAATTCAAAATATCAAATTTTAAAATTTATATTTTAAAAATTCCACATCCCAAACGGCTAAATCTCAAATCTAAAACCACCCGATGCCCGTGAGCAGGAATGTTTGCTAAAAATTGGATAGAATGTTACTTTAATTGGAATGTTTTGCCCAAGAATATTGAATCTGCTGGCAAAACTCCCCCTCTCTTAAATTTAATCACTGCAATGCGTTGCGCCAAGGCAAGCCTCTCTCCTTCCTGGGCTCTGCACTCACAGCACGGTGCCACGCGATAGATAAGCATGTTGCATATCCCGTTTGCCTGGCTTTTAATTAAGCTGTCAGGCTGAAACAGAAATATCTCCTGGGAGGTGAGCAAGCGCTTCATGGCCATTTAATTTTTGTTTAGGATTTAAAACTCAAGCCTGTCCTGGTTGAAATTAACAAGAAGATTCCTGCTCACTGTCACTCTCAGTGATGAGATACTAATCACACGCCTTAATGAGAATGAAGAGTGTGGGGAGGCGGGAGGAAGAGAGAGAATCAAAGAGCTACATTTCACAGTATGATGTGGTTTCATTTCATTTCTTAGAGTTGTGTTATGTACTGAGTTGAATAGGATCCAAACTGCAGCAGTCCGATTGGTCCTAGAACTATAGGATCCAAAAGGCAGCAGTCTGATTGGTCCTAGAACAATAGGATTCAGAATGCAGCAGTCTGATTGGTCCTAGAACAATGCAGCAGTATGATTGGTTGGCAGGAACCACCCAATCATGCTCCAGATAGAAGTGAATCCACAACTTGATTGGCTTACAGTAGAATTCCGGAATTAGCCAATCATGTGCAGCCCATTGTGTAAATAATGTATATAAAGCAGATACTTTGAGGGGACTTTCATTCATTCATTCCTCCTCACCACTATGAGCTGAATAAAGAGCATGAAATCACTTTGCGACTCTGAGTATATTTCAGTTGTGAGGTTGTGGCAGGTCTTGACACCAAACTAGCAACACTCCGCTAGAAGATGTGTTCTGTGTTGGGCTTAATCTGGGGCAAACTTACCACTGAAACCCATTTTCACTGATGGAGCTCAGCCCTGAAACCTGAGGATTTTTCATCAGGGTAACTGCTGTTTGGAGCATGTGCATAATTTAATATGATTCCAGGGCCCATCACTGCTCAACTTATGAACACTGTTTTAATGCATTAATTGAAATGTGTGTAGTAGTAGTAATAATAATAATAATAATAATAATAATAATAATAATAATAATACATGTGTAGAGAGCAGTTCCTTTCCACTTAGGGAATCATGGAGGATGGTCACATCCACATCATACATTTGAAGTACTTTGACACCACTTTAACAGTCGTGGAGAATCCTGGGAACAGTAGTTCAGGGAACTGTAGGTCTATGAGGTCCTCAGCTTTAAGAAACTACAATTCCCAAGATTTTGGGGGGAACTCACAACTGTTAAAGTGGTGTAAGAGTGATTTATGGTAGATGTGGCATGGATGTGACCAGTGAGTTGCAGGCAGACACCTCTGAAATGAAGCCATGTTCCTTCTTGCATGGCCAAGTGTGCTACGCTACCGAGGATAGTCCTCTATTTGAAGGACCTTCAAACAACAATCCTTTGTCCAGTCTAAGTCTGCCTTAAAGATAAAAAAGGAAGACTGAATCTACTGAAGCGGCATTTCAACAGTTAAAACCTGGGCAGAAGACTGAGCAGAAACACAGCAAGACATCTGATCACAGCCTCCCATGCCATGGCAAGATATATTGCATTTCAATTTAAATTGTTGCAACTACTTCTAAATTTGCATCTATACATATAAGCTTGGATGTGCAAATCTTATGCAGATCTGTATTCTCTGTTCTTTTTTTTGGGGGGGGGGTGGCAAAAAGGTTCAGTGGCCACCCTACCACCTTCCATTGCTTTCCCTGCTAGTTATTATTAAAGCATCAAGCTTGCTGCAGTTTTTGTTATCAGTGTCCTGCAGGTTACATGACGCATTGACAGGCTACAAATTGATGAGTCGACAAGTGGGAGTGAGGAGATCATACACCACAAGGACACAAATCATGACATGAGAAGTTTACTCCCTTCTTCCCTGCAACTTCACTTCATGAGCACATGGGCTGAGGGATTCATCTGAGGAAAAAATGTCAGCCAAACACTAGAATTCTGGGAAAGATTATGTTACTCGCAAATATGTGTTTAAAAGCCCTAATTTGTCTGTTTATTAAATGAAAAGCAGTCTCTGGGGAAGCCAGCAACCCGTTTACTGAGCATTCATCCTGATCTGTGTACAGGGAGGTGAGAAAGCACCAGCTATTTATTGCACATTTGTCCTGATTTGGTTGTGGGGAGGTTAGATTATGTGGCATTGAGCAAGTGTTATCCCACACTTTTCCATAGCATTTTTCATCACTTTCCTTATCACAAAAAGTCTGGTCTTTGGGGGAAGTAGACCTGTTGCACTCCCAAACAATGCAATTGTGCAACTGGAATTTGCCTGTAAAAGCTCATCCACACTTCTGTTTGCCCTGCAGCTTTCCTCTGAGAAAACCCGTGGATTGGTGATGAATCAGAACAAATGGCAACTGGGTTTTCTGCAGATTGCCATTTGTTCCAATTTAGTGCTAAATAGAGGGTTTTCCAAGGGAAAGCAGTGGTGCGAAGGCAAAACTGCTAGGACATGTGCCTGGGAAGCATGGGATAAGCAGAGGTGTAGATGTGCTCTTACAAGCAAATTCAGGTTGCATATCTATAATTGTTTGGGAGTGAAATAAATCTACATCCTCAAAACACTGGACTTTCTGTGATAAGGAAAGTAACGGAAAATGACCAAATCCCACTCAAAAGTGTCCTATGACTGTGAATGAAGAATTATTGGGGGTGGAGGGTGGGGAGGTGATACTTAACTTTTTCCCTACCACAATTTACTTAATTGCCTTATTTCTGATGGGTGAGAAGACTGTGGGGAGTGGAGAAGATTCCTTTTTTTAGGTATCACAAGGCCCAGAATTCTACTAGTGCATTCTTTTCCCCCTCTGTCTAGATCTTGGCAGCTCAAAGCCTGAGTTCTGATTGAATAACTGCATCTTTTTGTTTACATGGCCAATTAGGGCCAAATTAATGAAGCATCAAGTGGGAAGAACACAACTTGCTCTCTCGCTGTAGTAGCAGCTCAGTACGCCCGGACTGCATATTTCTTTGGATTTTAGCCCCATTAAAAGTCAGTGGGTCTTGCTTCAAGTAAACATGCTTACAACTGAGATGTTAGTTGAGCGTCTATCTGAATTGGGCTCAGGTAAGTCACAAACTCCATGCCTCTCCTAAGCAGCCCCTATGTAGTCATGAAATGGCCACCTCTGAATATACACAGCCACAAAGCCCAACCAGGTGCCCTCCAGCAGAGGTGGATTTAGGGGAGTGTGGCTGCTTCAGTCGCACTGGGCACAGAGCCGAAGGGGTACCGCAGGGGGCACTATAACTATGATGTAGAATGGAAGGCGAGAGGCAGGGAGTGCCAGATTTTGGTGTTGCATAGGACACTGCTGAAATTTGAGACCCCAAGGTCCGCCACCAAATCCAGATCTTGCTGGTTTACAACTCCGATCATCCCTGACCATTGGTTGGAGAGTTGGCACAGTTTGGGGCCGAGCAGGGACACGGGTGGCACTGTGGGTTAAACCACAGAGCCTAGGACTTGCCGATCAGAAGGTTGGCGGTTCAAATCCCCGCAACGGGGTGAGCTCCCGTTGCTCGGTCCCTGCTCCTGCCCACCTAGCAGTTCGAAAGCACGTCAAAGTGCAAGTAGATAAATAGGTACCGCTCCAGCGGGGAGGTAAACAGCATTTCCGTGCACTGCTCTGGTTCGCCAGAAGTGGCTTAGTCATGCTGGCCACATGACCTGGAAGCTGTACGCCGGCTCCCTCGGCCAATAAAGCGAGATGAGCGCCGCAACCCCAGAGTCGGTCATGACTGGACCTAATGGTCAGGGGTCCCTTTACCCTTTGGGTTTTTTGGAAGTTAGTGGGTGGCCCTCCTTGAGCACACTCACCTCCTCTTCCCTGCCACTGTTACCACTGTTCAGATTCTCTTTCTCCCTCTCTGGGTGCAATCCGCACTACCTCTCAGATAAAGGGAGAGAGAACAAGGCATGCAGAAGTTATTGCTGCTCTCTGCACTCACTGCTTGCTCACGCAGAGAAGCCAGATGAACAGGCAATAATACTGACAGGAGGAGGAGCAACAACAGGGAAAAAGGCTCCACGGATTGGCAGAGCCCTTGGCCCCATAATGGGGTTTGGTCCTAGGCAGCTGACCAATGATGCCAACCTCTGACACCAGCCCCAGTTTAAAGGCCAAGGCGGGGGAATCTCTGAAAGAGTCTGAACTCCCTGCTAGCTGCCTTTTGGAACTTCTGATGTGAATTCAATACCTGACAGTTGGCAAAGAAGTGCCTGCAAATCCAGTGCATCTGGCTTTGTGTGTTCTGCGGGCTTTTCATGCCTCCTTCCGATTAAGTTCCCCGTTAATCTACTGAGCCATTATTATGTTCAGAAAAGAAAAGCACAATTAAGGTGGTTTAAACAATGCAAACGAAAGGGGGGAGAGATCCCCCAGCCCTTGCAGCAGGGAAGTGAGGCAAAATGCCTAGGGTGATGCCGCAATGGCAAGCCATGACATATACCGCATTTAATTAATGCCTTTAAATAGGTGTGTATGGGAACTGTAGCTGGAGGATTCTGGAGCCCAGAACAGCTGGAATTAAATGGGAAAAGGAGAAGGAGAAGAAGGAGAAGAAGGAGAAGAAGCAGTCATCAAGAGAGATTCTCCCAGCTTAGATTTCCTTCCGAAAGCTCTCCTAAATCAGATTTTTGCTTTGTATTTTTACCCCCAACTATCTCAATTATGGGTGTTGTTCTGTGATTTGGGGCTTTAGGACACAACCCTATATCTAAGAGGCCTCAGCTTTGAGGTAAAGACTTGCTGTATTGGGGTTTCTGCTAGGGTGTAGTGGAAGCCTCGCTACACCAGCAGAACCTGAGATGCAACAGCATTGAAACAAGGCAGGAGGAACCCTCCACTGATGAAGATATGTCAGCACTGCAGGACAGCCAGAATGGAGTAGACTCATGGAAAGGTAGCAGAGAAGAGCAGCATAGTTATGTCACATGCCCTGTATTCCCCAGTTTATGGTGGAATTTGACAACAGCCCCAGAGTTGAAACAAGACTTTTTCATCTCATCAAGCTCATTGAGAGAAAGAAAATATTAAGACAGCTGCCCTCTTGTTGACAGCTACCCAACCCAAGCCACCATGGTAAAGCATAAATCATGATGGAACTCAACATCCATTCATAGCAATATTAAACAATAGTAGTAATAATAACAAGAACTATCATTATTAAATTTACATACTTCTTACATGCCAAAATGCCTTCTAAACAGTTTACAAATCTAATCACAGCACATCACCAGACCCCACAAAGCGAGGCTCACAGGGCACGTGGCTTATGGGACTTTGCCCTCAGGGTCTACACACAAAGGAGGAACTTTGATGGTGGGAAATAGAGAGGAAAGACCCATTTCCTCTCCCCCACCCCATCCTCCATTTCAGGGCGGCCATTTGTTTTCCCCGCTATGATGAGATATACTGTATTTTTATGTGAATTCTAGAAATTATTTGTACGCCTCTATCTATACATATAAATTAGCATGTGCAGAGTTCATTCAAATATTCTCAACTTTTGGGGTGCTGCATTTCTTCTTCTTCTTCTTCTTTTGGTGATGTGCAAGTGTCCCCCTGACATTTACATAGTCTTAATCTGACCCAGGGGTGAATAAACTTGGGGCTTGAGGGATCAACTTTGTTTACTAGAAGTCATTGGGAGTTCTGTCACCTAGAGCAGCCTTCCCCAACCTGGTGCCCTCCAGATGTTTTGGATTGCAAGACCCATCATCCCTGACCATTGCCCATGCTGGGTGGAGCTCTTGGGAGTTGGAGTTCAAAACACTGGGAGGGCACCAGGTGTGGAAAGGCTGACCTATATACAGGTGCAAAATAAAATTAATTGGTTGATGGCAGATAAAATAAAGGCGCAAGGTGCCTCGGAACATACACACCACTCTGGAATCTGATTTCAGTCCCAGAACGAGTTCATTTTCCTTTCACATGAAGATCTACTCCTGGTTTTCCTCCAAGCTTCCTTTCTTCAGCTGTCTAATTTAGGGAGTAAAAACTTCCTTCATTGTCACAACTCTTAAACAACTGGAAGTCAGAAAAGTTTGTTGATGTACTGCGTATCACCCAGATCCTTAGATCAAGATCTACCTCCCCACTCCCCGCCCCAGAATCCCTGGCAGCTCTCTTTTCCAGTATTCTGGACTAGCCTGTTCCGTTAGGGCAAATGAAGCGCTGCCCCATCAACCGCCGTCTGCCCACAGTCAGCCCTCACTTGCCTGCCTTTCTAATTAACAACCAGTCCACGTGGACTGATCCTGCTTGTCAGCTTCCCCCTCTGCTTTAGTCTCAGTGTTGCTCTTTGAGAACTCAGGAAGGAGGAGAACAGGGACAAAACCAGAATGAGTTGGTTCTGCCTGCCATCAGGCTCTACCTGATGTTGAAGTCCCTGCCTTCTGCCCCACCAGTCTCAGTGAGCACCAGACCCCACTGCTCTGGAGTCTGGAAGGTCCCCGGAGTACCTGACCCCACCACAGGCAATTAGGCATTGAGTTTATATAGGCTGCATAACTTACTTTGTTGTTTGAAAGATTTGCAAGCGGCTTTTTTTTTTTAAGAGGTTGGTGGAACCGGTAGCCCTCCAGCTGTAGTTGGACTCCCTCTCTCACCATCCCTGACTACTGACCATGATTGGTGGGGCAGATGAGACCTGGAGTGCAACAACATCTGAAGGGCGGTAAGCTCTCCATTCCACTTGTTAAAAGTAACCTTATACTGAGTCAGACACAATGATTTATCTTGGCTACTCCTGTCAACAGGCCTTGCTACTCAAACCTCAGCAGTGGAACGGCTTGAAGGTGAAAGCTGTCCTCACCACACCACCCGCACTGAAGCATGCCAGGTGTTTTAATTCATTAAACTCTAAGGAAGTCCAGGACAAAACATGCATGGAAGAGTCTGCATCATTAGCAGCGAAAGAAGAGCTTTGCTCAGGGTGTTTTATCTCCCTGGCGAAACACTCTGAGACTGGGCTAATGAGGCAGTGACATGCCGACAGAGCAATGGGAAAGGTGACATGCAGAGAGCCAGGGAGATAAAACAGGTCAGCAGAAGACAGGGAAGGACCACAAGTTCATCTGACGCACACCCCCTGCCCAGAAGCAAGACCACCCACCCGCTACTGATCTCCCTTCACAGATTAAGCTGTATTGATAATCCAATTACCCAAAATGCCACAGGCACAGGGTGGGTGTATTAAAAAAAGTTGTGGTGTTTGGAGAGAGAGAGAGAGAGAGAGAGAGAGAGAGAGAGAGAGAGAGAGAGAGAGATGGATGGATTCCTCCCTCCAAGTTTTGAAAAAGTTTGGATGTCAAGGGCTATTCACCCAAGAAGTGGCAAAACTTTCCATCCCTCTAGGCCAGGGACAGGGAACCTGATGCCCGACAGAGGTTGCCAGACTCTAATTCCCATCAACCTCAAACAGCATGGCCAATGGTCCAGGATGGTGGCCGTTGTAGTCCAATAACACCTGGAAGGCCACAGGTTCTGCACCATGGCTCTAGACAGTGGTAGTCACAGAATCTCATTCAGGGTGCCTTCCCTGCAGGTTGCTTTCCCATCGAGGCTTATTTCTTGGTGGTCAAACAGTCAGTTATTTATTATATTTATTGAAATTTGTATCTCTGCATGCATTTTGTATTTCTATATGTGTTGAATTGTGGTAGCCTGCTGCTCTAAGCAATAAAGATTTGGCTGGCCCTCCACAGTGAATCAAGCCCCGCCCTTAGCAAACAAAATAAGAGCATTACAAAGAGCACAGTGGATCAGCCTCTCTCTATATATTCATCCTCCTCTGTTGGTCTTGGAAACCTGCCTGGAAGGAAGGGGCGGGGGGAGAGACAACCCCAAACATTTCTACCATGTAAGCTGAGGCCGCAAACCTGGTAACATCCACTGGATTGAGGTGTCATGGTATAAAACTTAATCTACCAACAAGAAACGTAGTCTACCATAAAAGCAACAGCGCCAGTGGCAGATATACAAAACCACGGGCGCCCCGTGGGATGATTTAATGTTCTACAAACAAGGAAGCGGCAAGCCTGTGCTCTGCCACAATGCGCGGGGTGACAAGGGCCATGATTACACTGCAGCCAGCCAGGCGGAGAAACACACAAAATGCACGTCCAACTGCAACAAGCAAGGCCCCTTGTTTTCTAAAGAGCTAAATGCAGTTCTTGGAACTAATACGAGGAGGTTGTGTTTCTGATGTGGGGGCTATGAGGACGCAGGAAGGAAATCCAGCACTAGGCTGGATTCACTGAACCCAGTGCAAAATTGTACCGTGATGACTACCCAATATCTCAACCAACATTTCAATATTTCTCAATACATTTTCTTAAGGCCAGAACATTTTTTCCTTAAAGCGGGGAACATTTTTCAGTGCAAGGGCCTCACTCTCTTGTGAGCAGCCTTCTGGGGGGATATGTGTGCATACCAGTGGTGGGTGGAGCCAAGGGCCACATTCACACCATACATTTAAAGCGCAGATACCACTTTAAGCAGCCATGGCTTCCCCCAAAGGGTTCTGGGAGCTGTACCTTGTTAAGGGTTAAGAGAGTTGTTAGGAGACACAAACCCGCTTTCCCCTCCCAGAACTGCAGTTCCCAGAGTGGTTTAACACTCAATCCCTTGTCATAGGGAACTCTGGGAATTGTAGCTCTGGGAGGGGAATAGAGGGTCTCCTGAGATCCTTGGGGGAAACAATAGAAAATGTGTACTGTTTCAGCACAAGGAAGTTGCACAGAATTCCCCATTCATGACATATTTACTTCCACTTTTTTTTATTATGACATATTTACTTCCACTTATTTTTATTAAGACTAGTAAATTATTGCTATTATTGTTATTACCACTATGTAAAAAGCCCTCCCGGGAAAGCTTGCATAACAATGTAACAGGAATACATAGGAAGAGTCTGCCTAATGGTCCATTCAGCTCAATATTGTCTACACTGATTGGCAGCAGCTTCCCAGGGTTTCAGGTAGGGAGCATTTCCAGCCCGACCTGGAGATGCAAGGGATCGACTGAACCTGGGACCTTCTGCATACAAAGCAAATGCTCTACCACTGAGCTACAATCCTTAGGTATCATCAGACTATAAAAATACAATATCAGTAACGTGCTGTCACTTAGGACAGTAGTTAGAAAGATCTCAAAGTTCACCACCAAACTGTCCACAAAATTTCCATAAGGGTGTTCATGCTAGCCTGCTTCAACAAAAATAAGACTCCTTAAAGGTAAATGCTACAATCCTGCACATTTTTGCCTGGGAGCAAATGCCACTGAACTCGGGAGCTTACTTCTGAGCAGACATACATAGGATTGCACTGTAACAAATTTATTATGGCATAATATTTTTTGTGGACAATATCTGACCACGTGTATTGCCCACTTACATTTGATTACATGGATTGCGGTCCACAAATGTGGATGCCATAATAAACTGCAGTCCATAAAATATCTCTGTGTGGCCATCTTTTACCCAGAGGATGAGACTGAATGAAAGGAGAACTTATTTATGATGAGGAGAGCTGCTGTGGTTTATATGAAATAGAAACTGCATTTATGAGCGAAATACCAATATTGATGTTTCCAGAGACATTTCTAAAGTGCGAGAGATTAACGCCTTCCAGATCAATAGGAATATATGCAGCGTCGGGGCTTTGCTCTGTCAAGTTGTGGTGTGTGGATTTGAAAGCAAACAGGAAAGGTGGCCAGACATATTTGCCCTCGTTTCTCCCACCTCCCACTTCCAGAACAGTTAAAGAGCTTAGCCATGTTGCCCCTGCAAAGCATACCCCCAGCCACATTCCCTCTCATCATCTACACAGACAAAGCTCTGTATCAGACACATTTGTGGAATAGGCTGCATATCCACCACACTTTTAAAGCATAGCCTGAAAGAATCCAAGGAATTGTAGTTTGATAAGTGTGCTGGGAATTGTAGGTTTGTGGTGGGTAAACTACACTTCCCAAGATTCTTTTTGGGGGAGTGCTGTGCTTTAGATGTATGGCTTGTACTCAACCACAGATGGAGAAGGGTCCTTGTATGTGGGTGGAGAAAAGTAGGCTTCCTAATAACAGAAAGCAGGACAATTAATATATAATGTAATGCAAAAGCTATACAAAAATCACAATATACTGTTATCAAAAACAGTTCATTTGTAGGGGGAGGGGACCCCAAACCTTGTACTCATTCATAGTTTATTAGCCCTCACAATACCACATCAAGGCTGGTAACAATGAGCTGGACATCAGATCTGCTTTGTATGCTCTGTCGTTTTCCATGATTAATTCTTTCTCAAAAACCATGTCAAGCTATTAATGAGCTGTGTTCCAAATCTGCTTTTGATATTCCATACGTCTCCTTTCCTGTGGCTCCACTTCAACATAGAATACTTTGTTATATTAATTAGTCTCCTATTTATTGCCAGCTAGCTCCCTGCTTTGTTAATTCTGGTTTATAGCCTAGGGAACCCTATTTTTCGCTACCGTTATTTCCTTTCAAAGGAAAGGGAATGCCTTGCCTGAGAAGTCTGTCGAAGAAAACAGGATGCGGATCAAGACAGATTAAGGATGAAGACAAACAGACATGGCTCGAGTGGCGCACTCATTGTGGTTCCATGCTCACCCTTTACTGACAGATGGGCAAATTTCCAAACTGAATCAAACTGTTTCCCCCAAATTATAGGAGAAACTGGCTGCACAGTGTTCCTATTGGTTGGCCCTTGCGGCAATCACAAATCCAACCCACCCACCCAACAAAACAATGTTTTTAAGGGCTCGTCCAAGCTTTACTTGCCCCATGCCTAGAAAGCATTGGGCTAAGTGATTTTCTGTTTATCACACTACTTTCTCAGGGAAAACCCACTCTTTACCACTGAATTGGGTCAAACATCAGTCTGCATGGCTCCCAACTGATGCTCTGATTCAGTGGTAAAGAGCAAGTTTTGCGGGGGGAAAGAAGTGAGGCAAACAGATGCGTGGATGAGCCTAATTCACCCACCCCTAATGGACTGGCTTTTTTTTAAATGCATGTTCAAGTGGGTGAACATTCCAACACCAATTAAAACAAGGCTCATGAAAGCCAAAAGCCTACCCAGATATTGGGGATGGAGTGGAAAACCATGCCTGAGTCGCAACCAAGTACATACAGTGGAACCTCGGGTTACGTACCGTCCTCCTTACAAACGCTTCGGGTAATGAGCTCCGCTAACCTGTAAATAGAAGCTCCTGGTTGCGAACTTTGCCCCGGGATGCGAGTAGAAGTTGCACAGCGGTGGCGCAGCAGCAGCGGGAGGCCCCATTAGCAAAAGCGCGCCTCATGTTAAGAACGGTTTCGGGTTAAGAACAGGCCTCCGGAATGAATTCAGTCCATAACTGGAGGTACCACTGTATGTGAAACAGCCACAGAAGTCAGAGCCAAGCAGAGATTGCCCCACAGCCAAAAAACCTGCAGCAGTTCTTGGGGGGGAAAGTACATTTGTCTTTATCCTAAGGCAGATAAGAACTTGCAGTCAGCAGGGAAATCAAGGAAACATAAAGCACAAACCAATTCCTACAACCTCACTGAGGGAATTTTCCCCCTAGTAGATATGAGTACATTTATTATACTTTACAGCAGAGTGTGGGGGGAAGGCAACATTTTTGGCCATTCTTGGCCAACCCTCCAGGAGAAAGTATGCCAGCGGTGGGTGTGCCCACTCACACTGCTGGGTGCACACACAATGGACACTGGCACAAACCTCTCTAGCACTTAATGCATTTTTAATTTTTTAATTTTTGCTGCCACAAGCAAAATCGGTGAGGTCTTAGGTGGGTAGGGGTTTAGGAAAAACTGCTACAAAGACCAGACTGAGCACTCAAAGTGGTGGGTTTTTTTCAGGGGGTACTCAAGGGTACCAGCACCTCTTTTTGTTGTTGTTAAAAAGTGTGGCACTTACTGTAACAACTTCATGGTGAGTACTGGCACCTATTTTTCGGAGGGGGGGGAGAGAAGCACTGGTTACCCCTTGCTCTAGATTTAAATGCCTGGCCTTGAGGGGAACAGAGAAGGGCCTATTCACCCCTAAGACTGTTGCATTCTCAAATAAATCAATAAATTGTGTGCTTACTTGGTAATAGCACTCTGCAGATGTTCAGGGACATTTTTCCCTTTATTATTATTTCCCAGGATCCAGTGTTGGGGCATTGCATTGGAAATAACTTCTGCAAGTAAGCTATTGCAAGAACTGGCTCAGAGCCAGCCCTCTGGGGACAACTGTTCTCCAGGACTTGCTAGGGATGCTTTTTCACTTAAGCCTGGATGTGAAAGGGCTGATCTTGCTTAATGGAGATGGACAAATACAGTTGGACATAACTCAGGGGTGGAGCATCTGCTTTGAATGGAAATGGTCCCCAGTGCAATTGCCGATACCTTTGGTTAGGTCTGGGAAAGGCTCCTGCCTGAAACCATGAGGGCTACTGTCTGTACTGAATTAGATGGACCAATGTTCTGACTTGGTGCTAGAAAGCTTTCTATGTTCCCAATAATGAACTGCCCCACCAACCCCAGTCTACATTTCCCATATTCCTACCTACCACCAGCCCAAGGAGTGGCACTACCTGCCAGCGTCTGCCCCCTTATTCTCAGTGTTGCTGTTTCAGAACACAGCAGGGAGAAGGATGGGGGCTAAACTAGAACCAGTTGGTTTGTACCTGTCATTACTCTGGCTCCACCTACTGTTGACCTCCCTATCTTACACCCTACTAACCCCAACAGGTACCAGCAACTACTACAGTGCACACTGGGGTTTCCCCGTTTCCTGCCATTTGTAATTCGTTTGTACAAGGCACCATATATCACACTGATTTGTATTTGTGTTTGATAGCAGCACCTATCCCTTTTCTTTCTTCCAACCTCTCTCCACCCGGTCTCCAGTTAGTAAACTCAGTGATATAAACAGAAAGTCAGTGTGTAGATTTGGGAGGTGGGCTAGATAGGTTTTTTGATCTTGTCTAGCTTTATGATTCTGCATTTGAGGGCTTGAGTCCTGGCATTGGGGTGGGTGAGTGGGTGGGGAGAAGGATTACAGCCTTGGTGAGATCCCTGATCAAATTAAGCCCTCTGGAGAAAGGCATCCTGATTCACAAAGAATCAAGAAGGAATGAAGATCAACGTTTTCTCTTCTGGCTTTCCCCGAACTGACACCACAAGGGAGGGAGGGAAGGAGTGGGGAAGAAGAAAAAGAGGAGGAGGAGCTGAATTCATTTTCTTATGTCTCAGAGATGGGCCTGTGGGTAAGACTGACAGCTTTAATCTTCTCTTTTCTCTTCACTGCCTTCGTTTTCTTGCCCTCTTTTTCACTGGGGATAAAATAGGATTAGAAGTTGCTGTGAAATCTCGCAAAAAAAGGGAAGAAAAGGGCTGTTGGCGGGATGGACCAGGAAAGCACAAGCAAGCTTCACATTGTTGATTGCAACAACATCTGCAGAATGGATAATGTGGGTGAGGGTGGTTGGCTCCCTAATATTCAGGTTTCTCTAGGGGGCAGGGAGGGGTTCACTACCACCCTACTGCTGTGCCAAGAAGGGTGCAAGCAGATCCACTAGACTAGTCAGGATGCTTGGCATTTCTGTGCATGTTTAATTACTTCGGACCTAGCAGTACAGTGCCTGGGTTAAATTTAAACCCTGGACTGAACTGATGGGGGAAACCCATTCTGTAGATGGTTAGGTACAGTATTCACTTCCTTCAAATGGCCTGACAAGGATCCCCACTCCACAAAGGTTCACAGCCACACCATACTTGTAAAGCACTCGAACAACCCAAATAATCCTGGGAACTGTAGTTTGTTAAGAGTGCTGGGAATTGTAGCTCTGTGAGGGGTCTCATCTGCATTTTATTAAGTGTCTCCAGTGCTCCATCTAAGTCACGGTCCATAACCTCCAAAGCTCTATATACAGCTTGAACTCTGACCAGATGAGTCTTTTTTCTTCCCTTTGTCCAGTTGCAGCCTTGGAAATTGATTATGTATTCCTTACTATAATGGTATTTATATATTTGTCTTGATTTATCATGTTGTAGATGTATTGTGTTATGGAGTACGTAGGTGTTGTATGTTATAATCCACCCTAGGTCTTCTGACAAAGGATGATATACATACATAATCACAATCTCCCCAGCTCACCCCCACAACTGTGGCACCCTGCCATTTTAAACAATAAGCACCTATCTGGCTCTCAATCTACATGGATAGATAGACAGGCAGGCAGGCAGGCAAGAAGGCAGGCAGGCAGATAAGCATCAATTTGATGGGTGGGAGAGGAGTACTTTTGGCACAAAGGAAGGGGTCCCTCTTCTCATCCTCTACATTCCAGCTGTGTCTTCCTTGCCCCTGTGCTCAGAATTTTTCCTCTCCTGCTCCCATGAGCAGCTCGCATCCTGCATCCTGCATTGAGGAGCGTGTTCCTGTTAGCACCAAGGGCAGTGAATTATGTCACCACATAAGGTGACTGAGCAGGAGGGAAATGGCAGCAACAGCACCTCTAGCAGGGACACCCTTAGGGCGTAGTCAGCAACTGATTCATAGGAAGGGTAGTCTAAGGAGAGGAGGAGGGCAGTGTCAGTCAGTCCAACTGCTGCAGACACTACTACTTTCCTACACTTCACTTGCTTGCTTGCTTGTTTCTCTATTTGGAGGTAAGTTTTTTTATCCAGATCTTCAGCCAAAAAAAAAAAAAAAAAGGCTGCCAGATATATATTTGCAAATAAGATCACATCCACACCATGTGTTGAAAGCAGTCTTATTCACATTAGCAGTCATGGAGAATCCTGGGAACTGTTATTTGTTAAAGGTGCTGGGAATGGTAGGTCTGTGAGTTCAGCACCCTTAACAAAGTACAGTTCCCAAGATTCTTGGGGGATGGGGATCCATGCCTATTAAAGTGGTATAAAAGTGAATCGTAGAATTGTAGATTTGGAAGAGATCCCAAGGGTCATTTAGTTCAACCCCCTGCAATGCAGGTATGTCAACTAACGCATCCATGACAGATGGCCATCCAATCTCTGCTTAATACAGGCTTTCAATATGTGGTATAGATGTGATCTATTATGCAATATATATTGCATCACTGAGTTCAAAATGTGTTCTGCCAGCCCTGCTGCATTTGGAGCAACACTTGCTCATTTTGCTGAGTGCGGCCATCGACGTCTGTCTCAAAGCCTTACCCTGAAGGCACCATGGCTACCTAGACCATTTTCATCAGTGATGCCCTGAATTGCTTCCGGTCTCTGGCACACCCATCTCTCAAGGTAAAAAGGGGGAGATTTGCACTTACTTGTTCTGACTCCTGGCCCTGAAGCCCTTCCCCTCTCCCTATTGACCTTGCTACTTGATCCAGGGTGAAATCTAAAGCCATAAAACCCAGGATAGAGACTGTTAACATCTTCACTCATGCCAGGCACATCCACAAATATATGCTAAAAGCAAACTCATTACAATGCTTCATAATAACTACCATGCTTGAAGGTTTGTGCTTGTAGATGTATATCTTTATCATACTGTGTTGTGCTTGTAGATTTATATCTTTCTTATGTTAGGGTGTTTGTAAATTCTTAATCCAGCAATCTTCTATTTTGCTTAGCTTGCTGGTACAGGAGTTGGCATCCTGGAAGGTCTTGCTTGGGAAAATATTGCTTAGGTTTTGAAAAGCTGCCCTGAAGTTGCTGGCAAAAGAGGAGCCAAAGTATTTCAAGGAGCTTGGATTTGCTACATAGCCGCTCAGGCTTTTGAAAGCTTACCTTAATTAATTAATGACCAAGCTTAGAAAACTTTTGTGAACATGAAAGCAATTGAAAGGAACATCTCCATCTATGGGATCATATCCTAAAGTGGAAAGGAAGGACACTGGCCTTCTTGTGAATATAGGTAACTTTAATATGCAAGATGGCAAAGAGCAATTTCTCACTTGCAGGATAGCCCCTGCGTTCTACCAAGTTTGTTTTATCCAGCTCCTGAAAACGAATGCAGAATTAGAGGTTTTCTCAATGAAGTCTTTCTAAATGATCAGTGCATAGGTCAAGAAATATGTAGCTGTTGCTCCTTTGTGATGTGAGCTGCATGCATCTTCGCATACTTTTGCTTCAAGGATACTGCAAGGATTCCTTAGCCCTCAAAAGGAAACATATTGTTCTGAGGAGAATTCAATTATTTCTCTAACTGGTGGAGACATTGCAACATGGGATGCTGTGTTGAATACTAGGGTTTGCACACATGTCACAGGCACCTATTGAACAGTGCCTGTGGCATCGCCAGTGACATAACTCTCCATACCTTGTGCCCGTGATTGGCTTGAAAAGAAGTGGGTCTGAAGCTGACCAGAGCCCTATTCCCACTTTACTCATGTGTGGGGTATTAGTGTGCATACTTTGAAGTAGGACCACACTTTTAGACCCACCCTTGACACCATGTATTCTCCTGCTACAACCGTGTGTTATGTGCAGTTGTCTGTAGAGAACCCTGAGGGTGCAATCTCCTGTTGACATTTAGGAGCTCTGCATGAGCTCTGTTGACATTTAGGAGCTCTGCATCCAGTTTTGGAGGAATCCAGGTTGTATGGAGCCCCCCTACATGAACAATTGCACACAACATGTGCTGCTGCAGAGAGAAGATACACTAGGGGCAAGACGAAAACTGTAGCCCAGCTCCAAGGTAAACATGGCAATGCTCTACATGTGAATAATGTGAGAACAGGGCTTTTGTCTCAAGACAAAGTGTGGAGAAGCTCCTTGACAGCTTCAATGCCAACAGTCTGAAACAGGATTAGCTAACTTGGAGACCTCTAGATGTTGGTAGACTACAACTCACATCATCCTTGATCATTGGTTATGCTGGCAAGAGTTGATGGGGATTGCAGGGCATGACTCTGGTCTAAGGCCTGATCTACACACACAACAGAATGAGGCTCTAACTGCTTAAAATAAGCATACTAAGGCTCAAGCTTACTTAGAAGTTGTACTCCTGAAATTAAGATCTATAGAGGCTGCACAGTAGCGGCACAGGACACTCAGTACATTCTTAGAAACACTCTTGACATATTATCTCTACATGTGTTCCTGAGCTAAACAGGTTCTGGTGCTATACATCACTGAAACTCAAAATATTACCTCATACATTTCCCCCCTCACCAAAAAACAAAATTTAAAAAATCATTTGCTCATCCTCTCTTCTCCCCAAACATGGTGAGGAGAGATTAATATTCCAATTAGAAATGCAATATCAATGGAGGAGATTCACATATACATGTGGAAGTGGAAGTTTTCAGCAGTGTGGACTGACTAGCACCTGCCTACAAGCCTCTAAGATGCCCTACCAAAGGACCTTTCAGTTTTCATCCAGATCAGATGGGTTCAGACCATTCACCCACAGGACAGTTCCTGGCATTTCAAAATTGATCGCCTGCTGTTTGCAGACAAATTAGAAGGGTAATCGACGAGCAAAAGGAATGCCAATGAGCTCAGCATAAACACTCAGCTCTTTTCAGGCCTGGATAAATCCGTTCACAACCCATTTCTGCTGAAATATTTTTAAGCCAAGGTGGTTCCATTCACTTCAATGGAACGCTGGTGTTTTAAAGATCAAGAGCTTTGGCTCAACTGGGTTGTGGATGGGCTGGATGGGTGTTAATCAGGACCAGCAAAAGATGTTTTGGTGCCTGTCAAATGGCCCCACCCATAGGGTGCGTACAGCGGATAATTTTCCCCCTGCAAGCCTCCAAGTTCTATTATCCTTTTTTGCAGCTCCCAGGAAAACTGTTTCCAGAAGGAAGTGCTCTACAGGCCAGAACTGTCTCCTGTCTCACTGTCAATAACAGTGTTTAAAACCTCCTAGCTGGGTGGATCATGGTACCCTGCTTCATGGTAGGGGCTGCTTCAAGAATGAAAGTGGATCTCTTATTTGTATAACCAATGGACTTTAGGGCTGGGATTTGGACAGGAAGATCATCAAGCAGCATTGTCTTTGTAGACCTTGCTTAACTTTTCTTCCCTAAGTAGCATTACACCTCCATACTGATTTGTTTGCTGATTTGGAATCCCTCCCATCTGGGAGATCCCTGCATCTGCCAAAACGGAAGGGTGAAATTCAGTCCCAGACTCTTCAGAGGCAGATATCAGAAGCAGAATTTAGTTCCACACCTCCTGTATTCCATAGAGGTATGCAGAGGTTAAGACACAGACGCTTAGCAATGCGAACTGAAATGGACACCATCTTCTTAGCCCTTCATCCATAGCATTCCTTCTCTCCCACCAATAGTTCTGTGAATATATTAATGCCAAAATAAATCTTTCACCTGCTCTAATCCTCCCCAGAATCCACCACTGCCGATTGTGCTGTCAGTCACATGTTATAAGTTTTGTATTTGATATCTGGCATTCTCCATTCAAGAACTGACATTTGACAGAAGGTAGCTGTGCTGTCATTTCAATACACCTCTATCAAACTGCTTCCCTAATTGGCAGGTGAAAGCTGAGTTTTAGGAGGCTAAAAGACTGAGGCCTGGAGGAACTGCAATTCCCCTACATCTTTGCTGTATGAAAAATCACAATTCTAAAGTAACACATTGGGGGGGGGCATAGCCTTTCTAGGATGTCTGAGCATTGGGGCAAAGTACAATAAAACACAGTTCTACAACACTGAGAAATTAGCCAGTCTAGGAATCCTGTGAGGCCCATACTCTATGGCAAAAGCCTCAGGTATGTGCAGTGCATGTGATGCCTGCATTTTTTTCCCTCATTATGCACTTTGGGTGCCCTTTATCCCTAAAGTGCAAGGTCTGGAGCAAAGAAGAGTCTTTCACAAGTGGCACAAATCATAAGAATTCTAAGGTGTCAGAAATAAAATGAATGTTCATAAGTGCACAAGGTAAACACACAGACATAAGTACCTGAACCACGTGTCTGAAACAGTACAGGAGAGCAATCCTCAAAGGGTTTCAACAGATAATTGGACACTGCTATCCCAATAGCCTATTGAGGGTGAAAGAGGAGAGTGCAAAATATGGTCTGAAGCTCAACATCAAAAAAACGAAGATCATGGCCACTGGTCCCATCACCTCCTGGCAAATAGAAGGGGAAGAAATGGAGGCAGTGAGAGATTTTACTTTCTTGGGCTCCATGATCACTGCAGATGGTGACAGCAGCCACGAAATTAAAAGACGCCTGCTTCTTGGGAGAAAAGCAATGACAAACCTAGACAGCATCTTAAAAAGTAGAGAGATCACCTTGCCAACAAAGGTCCGTATAGTAAATGCTATGGTTTTCCCAGTAGTGATGTATGGAAGTGAGAGCTGGACCATAAAGAAGGCTGATCGCCGAAGAATTGATGCTTTTGAATTATGGTTCTGGAGGAGACTCTTGAGAGTCCCATGGACTGCAAGAAGAACAAACCTATCCATTCTTAAGGAAATCAGCCCCGAGTGCTCACTGGAAGGACAGATCGTGAAGCTGAGGCTCCAATACTTCGGCTACCTCATGAGAAGAGAAGACTCCCTGGAAAAGACCCTGATGTTGGGAAAGATGGAGGGCACAAGGAGAAGGGGACGACAGAGGACGAGATGGTTGGATAGTGTTCTCGAAGCTACCAGCATGAGTTTGACCAAACTGCGGGAGGCAGTGGAAGACAGAAGTGCCTGGCATGCTCTGGTCCATGGGGTCACGAAGAGTCAGACACGACTAAATGACTAAACAACAACAACATCCCAATAGCCATCCCTGAGCAACCAGACTCCATTCCCTAAGGGCCAAACTACCAATGAAATTATTCTTACAATCAGCAGCTTTGTGAAAAGTTTTCAAAAAAGTAAACAGCAAGGGAGGTGTATGGGTGTGCATGTGGGTATGGGTGGCTGTGCATTCTGAATCTTGACCATAATAGAGGACAGAACGGGGGGAGCATTGCCACCATTGTCATGATTTCAGTCCAGTGCTGGGTATTGTCCATCATCCCACCTGCTATTTATATTAGGAGCAAAGACCCTCATTGAGCCTCAGGAGAGCAGGCAATCCTACTACCTCTGTACTTTCAATAGCTAACGTGGCAGTAAACAAAGTTCAACAGGAACAGGTTTTTCCATGCATGGAGAGGCAGCCACCCCTACTGAATTTCTGCCTTTTACTCAGCTATAAATGAGACAGAAGCCGTACTGAAGGGAAAGATGGTAACCTGCCTGAGTACGCTTTGACCAATCAGTCTCTCACAACAGCCATATCCCACTTTGCAAAGTTGTTAATGAAAGTAAAGAACAGAACGGCACTTTGTGTGTGGAAGAATGCCGAGGAACTTGTAAAAACAATTTATTATATGTTCCTCATTTCTGTTGCTTCTATCCCATAGCCACAGCAGGAGGCTCTTTAATTACAGGGATTAAAGTCATCGCTGAGAACGCAACTGCTAATCAAACACTAAACAATATTAATGAGCCTGGCAAGATGCCCAGAATGCGGTTTAAACTGAAGGGTAGTGGGGCAGTTTCTACCAGGGGGCCTGGAATCAAACATGGCAGCTGAATGAACTGGCTTCCTGTCTCTGTGAGTACTCTGTGTGGGAAACTGTAGTCAAATATAACTAGCAAGCTTAGGGCTAGTTAATGCATGAAGGGGTTAAGACCACAGAATTGTATTCCTAGACTCAGGTCATGACCCCTCACCTCTGATGAAGAAGGAAGTGAAGCTTCTTTCTTCATTCTCTTCCACAATATGAAACTACTCAGGCAACATGCCTGGGCTTGACTGCTTCAAACCCAGACTGTGTGGTCAAAAATATTTTTCTGTATTTTGTAAACTCAATATTTCTACCTGTTTTCTTCTTGCTGCTACATGGAATAATGCATCAATCGGACCTTTGCAGTTTGTAAGTACAGCAAAGCATTTAAAGTTACTAAATGGTGTGGTCTATACATTGCAGGAGGGATAGAAGGGAAGTGGTGTAAGTAGACTGGAATGGGATATTTGAAAAGTCTAACAGCCTATTATTCTCATACTTCTATGGACCCTCTCTTGCTGCAGTGTGTTTAGCCCCAAGCTTTGGATCTAGGGATCCAGCCAATTCTTTTATTAATTACCCCACATGGGTGATCTATATCTGTTTTTCTCCCCACACTCCGTTCATCGACTCTTATAACTGTATTGTAAATCTAAGACCTGCCCAATGGTGTTGCATTTATGGGATTGTGATACTTCAGAACCCAGGAATGTATATTTGGAATGTTCTCTCATGTTTAAAAAAACAACAGCAAACCCAGTCCTTCACACATATGAACAATTAGCATGGGGGAAGGCTAACCTACAACCCTTATTCCTGAAATGTTAGCATTCTGTGAGCAGGGAATTTTTACTGTGTGGAGGAACCAAATGTGCAGAACCCATTCATTCTCTGAAATGGTATCACCCCAACAGAAAGGTTGTATGTACCATGTGCTCTTTCTGAACATGTAGCTTGACCTTAAGACTTGCTGTGCCAGGGAATAGAAACAGGGGCTTGATTTTCCACAAATGCATCTCTTTGATTTTGAAATTAAATGTATTATATTTGCTTTACTTTTATCATGGGGTCCAACGGGGACTTGTGGGCTAATAGGAAGAGGCCAAGAAATCAAACCCCCATTTTTGATATTAACAAATGATGGCAGGCTGGCAGGATCTTTGAGCAGCCGTCTCCTGGTATCAACAAGGTCTTGTTCCTTGCATCTGCACTGTTTTGCCTGTTTTATTCTACCTTGAATTGTGCAGGGGAAGGAAGCAGGGGTAAGGGGATGAAAGCTGTAAGGTGGATCTTAACATGAACCTGGGCTTCTCTTTCCCCTAAAACCCATCCATGTTGCAACTCTATCCTAGAAACATGAAAACTTTCTACAGACCAGAGTGTCTCTAAGTATGTTCTGTCTTTCTTTCATTGTGGTCAACCATATGACCAATTTGCCTACTGTACTTAGGAGAGATGCATCTAACCCAGGGCTGGCTAACCTGTGGTCCTCTAGATGTCGTTGGACTACAACTCCCATCATCCTTGACCACTGGCTATGCTGGCTGGGGCTAATGGAGTCTGACACCTGTTCTAGCCCCAGGAGGGTGTGTGTGTGAGAGAGAGAGAATCAGGACTGAACCCCATCACCGCCTTTAGAAATTAAATAGTGCTGTGCAGTAGGAAAGGTGATTGGGCTGTTTAAAAACTGTGCAGCACATTCTCTCCTTGCTGTGCAATCAGGAGGTATCTTGTTCAAGCCCTGAGGTGAATTCACAGCAAACCAATTCAGCCAAGTGCCATTATTTCAGATTTGCAGCGCAGACCATGCCAGGTTCCTACATGTCCCTCTGCAACACTTGGGCCTTCTGACCACAAACATCCTTTAGTTCGCTTGTAGAGCTGGGAGGGATTAAAGGAGATAAGAATGTAAGAACTGCTGTGCTGGAGGAATCAAAAGCTCCATCTAACCCAGCACGCAGTCCCCAGCAGTGGCCAGTCACGAGCCAATGAGAAGTTCACAAGAAAAGCCTGATGGAGAAAACCACTCTCTTTCCCACCCCCATTTATCCTGAGCATCTGTTCATCAGAAGTATTCAGCCTCTGAGCCTGGACAGTCTATTCTTAGCTATTATGGCTAATAGCTATTACTAGACATATCCTACATGAATCTGTCCAATCCTTTTAAAAGCCATCTGTGCTTATGGCAATGAATGCTGCAACTTTGTTGTGTGTTGCGTGGGTGGGGGGGAAATATTGCCTTTTGTTTGTCCTGTACCTGCTGCCAATCCGTATCACTGGAAGGCTTTGAGTTTTAGCACTTTAAGAGAGACTTTCACTTTTGAGGACGGAGTGGCCAGACTCTAAATGAGGCCATACCACAGACTTACATAATCACAACTAATACTTGTCTTTTTATTTTGAGTTCCTTCCCTAATCTTTCATACTGAAATGGATTTGCCTTTTGAACAGCTGCAGCGTCCAGAGCTAATGTTCCTGGTAAGATTTTTACAGTGGCCACCTCTGCTCCCACACTGCCTCTGCTCTGCTTTAATATTTATGCCACCAGGGGTGCATTCAGACATGGCGAATATTATGTTAGTCTTCCTGATTTTAATGCCAGTGGTTCTGTCCTGTTCCTTTCACACTGCCCGTACCTGTTGCATTATGGAGCTGTGGCTTTCTGACCAACACATTGGCATGTCACACTAAATTTAATTCACACCAAAGGACATCGTTGGACAACATCCTTACTCCCTCACCCTTTCCACTTCTGTTTCCCCATGATTCACCCATGAAAACAGAATCATATGCTGGTATACCACATCATATTTCATCTATTTACTTCTGAAATTTTCTGAGTGGATAGGGTTGCAAGCAGATTATTTCTGGAAACTATTAACACGGAATGAGTGCTAAGCTTCAACTATATTCCACTATATTTTCAGCTTTTACATTGTGTGAAAGCTAAAATATAATACAGAAATTTTCAGTTAGTAAAACAGAATAAATTACCATGTGAATGCAGCTGAACGATCTTTAAATGTATGGTGTGGACATTGGCAGATTGGGTGAGATTTTGCAGGACCCAGGTAAAAGTTGCACAGTTCAGCTTTCTGGGAATTTATCATTTTTTAAATCAGAGGCTCTGCACACGCCAGGCACATTCAAAGCACACACAGCCAAGAATTCTGGGAACTGCACTTTTGTAAGAATAATTTCATTGGTAGTTTGGCCCTTAGGGAATGGAGTCTGGTTGCTCAGGGATGGCTATTGGGATGTTGTTGTTGTTTAGTCATTTAGTTGTGTCCGACTCTTCGTGACCCCGTGGACCAGAGCACGCCAGGCACTTCTGTCTTCCACTGCCTCCCGCAGTTTAGTCAAACTCATGCTGGTAGCTTCGAGAACACTGTCCATCTTGTCCTCTGTCGTCCCCTTCTCCTTGTGCCCTCCATCTTTCCCAACATCAGGGTCTTTTCCAGGGAGTCTTCTCTTCTCATGAGGTGGCCAAAGTACTGGAGTCTCAGCTTCAGGATCTGTCCTTCCAGTGAACACTCAGGGCTGATTTCCTTAAGAATGGATAGGTTTGATCTTCTTGCAGTCCATGGGACTCTCAAGAGTCTCCTCCAGCACCATAATTCAAAAGCACTTTACAAAACTGCACTTTACAGACTTACAATTCCCAGAATCCTTAGGAAGCTACAATTCCCTGGCTTCATGGCAGGTGGGGAGCTTGAATGTGCTTTCAAAGTATGGTGTATATGTGGCCAAAGATCAAACGCAGATCAAATTTTGAAACCATGTGAGTTGTTGTTCAAATTTGCGTAATTGCAAGAATTAGCTTTGTTGTTACCATATTTGGACTACCTTGTTGCAAAACAATGATTTATTTAAAAATCCACATATTGTATATTTACAAGGATTTGCAATGGTTTAAAGCAGCAACTTCAGCACCCCTGCATCCTGCACAAAACTTAGCACATATTCGGCACAGTATGAATGCTAACTAGGCACATGGGAAACCTAATGAAGAATGCTATTCTGCAGGTCCCTTTGCTTATTCTGAGTGGTGGGCTTCAACAGGAAAATCCAGTTACCATTCTGAAGTTGCACAAGGTTTGGCTTGCATGCCAGCTTATTAATTATCAATTTCTCACTGTCAAATGACCCCCTTTCACACATGTGCGTTTTGTTCACAGTTGCAGCACATCATGGGTTTTGTTGTTCTGAGGCTGCGTAAGCAGTCAGCTGTCCTCAGACTTGTGTGTTTTGGTGATGACAAGATCACCCTGTGAGAAGAAACAGGAAAGGAAGGCAGGCAAAAAGTACCTCCTGCTTCAGTGGTACTGTCCTGTCCCTGTGGGAAAGAGCAGGAGAGTGAGGGAGGTGAGTGAAGAAGACAAAAGAGCCAGCAGAGGGGTCATCACAGTCTGCTCTTGCTTCAGTTGACTGTCCCCTTTCCCCACAGGACCATCTCCCAGCAACTGCCCTGTGCAAAGGAATATCAGGTGTGGGCTTCTGTTCCAGTGGGACTAATTTTTTTTGAAGGTGTGTGGTTCTTGGTTTATCCGTTTTATTTATTAAATCTTCCAAGTCTGAGAGTGGGATAAAAGCCTATTAAATAAATAAACAAACAAATATAGATTTACACAATAAAGCATTAAAACATCATGGGATCGGTTGCTTTGGCTCCTGGACAGGCATATATAGCTTTCACAAGAATGTAGATGGTTAGGCACAAGAGAGTTGGAATATCACGAGTTCCCTGCAGATTTCTTAGGAATACATAATTCATGTTCATGTAAGTGTGATTCATTGAAAGCACTGTGGAACTGAGGCATCAATACCAGAATTTTTGGATCAACATTCAGAAGTGAAGAGTTTCAGTATTCAACCAGGCAGGTGTGAGGGTGGAAGGTTCTAAATTATGAGAACAAACTAAAAGAAGTAATAGGAAGAGAGCAGTCTTGACATGAAATTGGAATGGCATTTGACCAATGTATAGTTGAACAATGGGGTTAGGGAACAAAGTTGCCCAGCATCTCTTTCCAACCACTGAGACAAGTCCTAATAAACATTATACCCAAAATGGGACTTTTGAGAAACACGAGGAAAGCAGCAGCATGTTTGGAAGAACCCCAAAGTTTGCAGAAGCAGAAAAATACTGACGAGACAAAAATCCCACCCCTTCTCCAAACAGCCCAATACAAACTGAATATGCTCAATATCCATGGAAGGACTGTTGGCATATGATAAAAAAGAAAACCACTGGGGAAATGGAACGGAATACCCTGAAAGAAGGTGTGACTAGCTGGCTGGCTTGAACACCCAAAAGAACTCCATACTGCAACCATTTGTTCCAGGTCCCATTAGTAATTGTTCCTATATTGCAGATGGAGGCTGAGAGAACAACTTGAACAAGGTCACTTCCTGTTGGTAGGATCCACACTAGCTGATTTCAGTGGGATCACAGCATGACTGACACAACCCCACTTCAGGTATTCAGAATCAGAAGTAGGTATACCTATAAGGGTGGCCTGTGGGAATGAGCATGGCTAACTTTGCTCCCTCTTTGACATTCCTGTAGCCCTCCATTAATTGTAGGGTGAACTTGTGAATTGTATTCCTGGAAGCTCCCTAACCATTTTAGAACCCTAGAAAATCAGGATTCTAAAATGTGCATAAGTACAGGATGCACCTTCTAAACTCATGGAGTGGTAAGGAGATGGTGACTGGGGTGGTGTGGGAGCTATTGCACTTGTCCCCCCAAGGTTACCCCTCCCCTTGCATATTTAACTCCAATTCAAAACAACTGAAGGTTGTTGTTGTTGTTTTATGGGATTCAACCCTATGTGAAATTCAAACCAGATACTTTCTAGCTATCAGATCACATTCCTTATAGGCTCCTCCAGACAACCTCTTTATTGAGCATTCATCCTGATTTGCTTGTAGAAAGCTTACATGGATGTTAGACTATGTCCAGTCTTTACTGAGCATTTGTTCTGATTTATTTGTGGGTGGTTATACAACAATGAGCATTCTTCCTGATTGGCTTGTGTGGTGGCTATACATCTTCCTATTAATCATTCATTGATCTCACCTTTTTTCAATACCCTATCCCCTATCACTTTCCTAACCATGAAAAGTCAGTTTTGTGTATGTATAATGTGGATTTGTTGTTCAAGGGCAACAGAGCATTTTAATCCACTTTAACTGCACAAAGCCAAATTTACAGAATGCCCATCAATTTCTCCTTCAAATATTGACAGTCTGGATGCAACCTATTGACAGCTGCCAGGCATGTCTTCTGAGGATAATATTGAGCTAGACCTGAGCATAGCTGAACCTTCTTCCTTGACATGCTCTTCAACCTCATAACTGAGCAGGGATCCCTTCAATCAAAATCCAAGCCCTCCCTGTCTGCTTCCTCAATCTAAAGCACTGAGCCCCTTGGGTTTGCTGATTGGAAGGTCAGTGGTTTGAATCTGTGTGACGGGGTGAGCTCCTGTTGCTCTCTCCCAGCTTCTGCCAACCTAGCAGTTCAAAAGCACACCAGTGCAAGTAGATAATAGGTACTGCTGCAGCGGGAAGATAAATGGTGTTTCCATGTGCTCTGGCTTCTGTCATGGTATTCTGTTGTGCCAGAATGTTTAGTCATGCTGGCCACATGACCCAGACAAACAGCAGCTCCCTCAGCCTGAAGTGAGATGAGTGCCACACCCCATAGTCACCTTTGACTGGACTTAACTGTCCAGGGGTCCTTTACCTTTACCTTACCCTCTCCTTAGTTTTAGTGTAGAACTCATTGGCTCTGGCTCCACCTACTGTTAGCCCCCTATCTTACACCCTTCGAGCCACTACTGCTGCCTCTCCCCTACAAGGGAGTTTTGATGCTAAGTGGCGTACAGAACTGCCATCCTCTAAAAGCACAAGACAAACATTGTACCATATCAGGCCAGGCCCCTTATGCCTTCAAGCCTTTCCTTCAATTTGTTGCAAAATTAAAGAAGTGCCAAAACTAACATTCCCAACCTTGTAGAATTGTGGACACAAAAAGTCCATTAATCCTGAAGTACTCCAAAAGACATTATTTTTAGAAAATCATTTTCTTTGCTTTGCTTTTTTTTTTTTTTGTTCCCTTCATTCCCAGCAGGCAGTGAGAGGAAAGTCTTGTTCAGGCTGATAGCTTGTGTCAGCTGTAGTGACTCAGGAAGGCAGGCGGATGTCTGCTAAATGCTGCAGGGCTTGGGGTTTGCTCCAAGCAGAGGCAGGGACTGTGCAATGCAGGAGGTGAATAAATAATTCAGGACTTAAGAAAACAGGATTTGCCATGTTCCTCCAGACCAAAGAGCCATCTAAGCTCAGCAGTCCATCTCTGACACTGGCAAGCCAGGTACCTGAGGCTGAGCAAAGTAAACAAGCAAAGCTTGATGGATGGTGAGATCTATCCCTTGTTAGCAGCATCTGGTAGTCAGAGGACTCAGAACATGGTGGTTCTGACTCTGTATGGCTTCCTGGGAAGCCTTCTGCAGGCCACATGCAAATGGCGAGTGGAGCTACAGGCGGAAGTGGACAGGACAATGAATATAAAGTTTACTTGTGTACAGTAAGCTGGATTTGCTCACCTCTCTAGCCTCCATCCAGACAAACAAGAAACATTGTTAGAGTTCAAGGGCACATCCCAACAAGGTAAAAAAGTTCAAAGAGGGTGCAAAGCAGGGTCAGTGAGGGGTATGCCCTGGGAAAAAATCCAAAGGGCCAGACAGGGAGGCCTGAAGGGCCACATTTGCACACACACCCAAACTGAGGTTCCTCACCCCTGCTAAAACGCAGCCTTTTCTAATCATTTCCTCTAAGGGTTGCTAAAGGAAAGGGTGATTTGGAGGGTCTCTATAACCTCTCCCCTTGCTGTTCCTTAGTCACTCATTAAAGAGAGAGAGAACTCCATTTGGGGCAAAGATGCAGCTCAGTGGTAGAGTCCAATTCCCGGCATCTCCAAGGCAAGGCGCAGAAAGCAGGTCCTCTGGCTGAAATCCTGGAGCGTCCCACCCATTAATATGCAGACAAGATTGAGCTAGATGAGCCCAACACTCTGAACTGGTATTATGCAGCTTCCTGTGTTCCTATTCATTTCCCAGTTCTCTTAGGATGGCGTGGGGAGGCACACTGCACAGGTTCAGAGGCACTCTCATTTTTAAAAGTTGGCAGGCCTATTGCTATCTTGGAGTGAATAAATAAGAGCCGTTTGCAGTTGCTGCCCTCTGAGCCTCCCTTCCGTACCAGATTCTCTATTCCAATTTTTCCCTTAATGTCTTTCATGATGGCTTAACTAATCTTGCAGGCTGCTTTGCTGCACACAGCTTGGAACAATCGAGCTAATCGCTTCACTGCTGCACATGATATTTTCCCAATCTGATTTCAAAGGAAATGCTATTGATCACTCCTGTCCCGCCAAGACCTCTGGGTGCACTGCTGTACCAGAGAGCTGCTTTGCATTCTGCATGGGCTTGTGCTGCACAGAGCCAGCAAGGAGGGAGAATTAATCCCACCGTGTGCAAAAAAAGTACTGTGGGTTAGCCTGGGTAAACCAC
The DNA here is from genome assembly GCF_964270895.1 of Podarcis filfolensis. Taxonomy (NCBI): domain Eukaryota; kingdom Metazoa; phylum Chordata; class Lepidosauria; order Squamata; family Lacertidae; genus Podarcis; species Podarcis filfolensis. The sequence continues at coordinate 30,083,296 of NC_139615.1, forward strand.
AGAGCCAAAACAGATATTATATTTGAAGATAAGTCATAGCAGGTTGCTTCTTCGCCAGCATTAGGAGCTCCTGGCTCCCAATAATTTACACAACAGATGTAAACATAAGGCTAGCTGTCAGTCTTGTTCCTGCCCACCACCACCCCATGCTTTAGGTAGACTGTTCCCATCCCTTTTCCACTCTCTCAGTGCATTAAGATACTCAGGTGAGGCTGCAAGAGAGGTGCATTATGCATCCACAAAGGACAGGGTCTTTTCAGTGGTGGTGCCCTAGGTTTGAAACACCCTCTTGGAAAAAAAAAAGTCTGGTGCCAACATTATATCCTCTTCAGCTTCAGGTTAAGACATCTTTATGTGCGTAGGCTTTCTGAATTCACCATATTGCCTTAGCTGGTTGAATATGTTCTTGTTTATTATTTCAAAGATTGTATTAATGTTGTTTTGATTTCCCCCACCACTACACTGTGTTAATATTATGTTAAAATTTTGTTGCTCTTGTGCCTCTTGCATTTCAGTTCTAAGATTCTGTGAATAAACCCTGTAGAAAAGACCTAGATGGAAGCCTACCCATGCAGAAGAAGGAAGCCTTAAATCTACTACTCTGTGACAAAACACTGCATCCTAATGTTCTTGTTACAAATATGATTTGAATGAAGGCAAATATTAAAGTATCTATGCTGGCTCAATTGTGTTCACATAATGGGGACAAGGGGTGGGGATTTCAGCAACCTTAATCTCTTTCTTATGGGTTTGGCAGGTAAAAACATGCTGTGGTTGCTAGGATACTTATCTCCTGCACTGAAGTAGCAGAAACAGGTGGCTATGAGCTGAAGGTCATCTGTGCTGAAGGAGGGCAGCTGTGGGGGCAGCCTGCACACAGGCTCCCCTTTACAGGCCTGGCATCCTGGACAAATGTCCATGTTGTCCAACGACCTAGCCAAGAGCTATGTTCTAAATTGCTTGTTCCCCCTTGATAGCAATCATGGCCCTGTTAAGAGTCAGTCCTTTCATTTCAGCTCTTCTTCTAGCAGATTAATTAAGTTTTATTCAAACACTATCTGCTCCGTGCCTTCATTATGGAAGAAATGGCTATCTGGTGGGTCCCCTCGCAATCAGTGGCCTTCGGGTAATGTTGCTTAATGGCACTGTGGCCAAGAGAAAATCAATAGCAGACTAATATCTGGTGGGTCCGTGATGAAAGGGAGCAGATGTGAAATTCCAAAGAGCTGAGAAGAGATTTGTAAAAGGAAAGTTCACATGGCTGGGAGAAGATTCCAAATACACTAACATAAGGTTCTAATGGAGTCTGATAAGCAAAGGAGAATAGGTTGCATGTTAGGAAAATTAAGACTGACTTTAAGAAATGTGTCTTAATGTCAGGATTAGTCAAACTCAGGCATAGGCAAACTCGGCCCTCCAGATGTTTTGGGATTACAAGTCCCATCATCCCTAGCTAACAGGACCAGTGGTCAGGGATGATGGGAATTGTAGTCCCAAAACATCTGGAGGGCCGAGTTTGCCTATGCCTAGTCAAACTCAATCACCATCATCCATGTGTTTTTTTAAAAAATAACTTTCACAGAGTTCCATCTCACTTTAGTGCAGCCTTCCCCAACCTGGTGCCCTCCAGATGTTGTCAAGACACCTGGAGGACACCCAGTTGGGGGAGACTGCTTTAGTGTTGTACCAAGAAACAGAACCCAGGATCGTGCTGTGCCTGATATTGCCAACAGTGTGCCTTTGGGTGCATCAGAATCCTTGAGGACTTATCCTGGCATCCATGAAGCCTCTGAAATCCTGCCCCCTTAGGTCATGAGGTGGTGAGGGTAGCTACATCTCCCCTTCCTTGAAGGGGAATGCTCTTCCACCACTTCTTCTTATAGTTCTAAGTGGTTTTCAAGGCTCAGATTGGCACCCAAGCTGAAGATCAGAGCCTTGAAAAGAACATGGAGGTGAAAGAGGAAGTGCAAAAACATGATGCTTCCTCCTACTTCAGCTCTGTGTGATCACAGCTGAACAGAAATCAGAGCTATCAAGAGGGAGGGAGGGAGGAGAGAAAGAAGAGCCAGCTGGGAGGAAAGCAGATAAAATTGGGTGCTGCAGGAGGTGAGGTAAAGAGAGGGGAAGAACAGAGTGCCAGGCAGAAGAGAATGCGAATGTGAGAATGAGTTGCCGGAGTGAGAGAAAGTGTGTATGTGTGTGTGTGTGCATGTGCATGCATGCATGCACAAATGAATGAATGAATGCATGCACGCACGCATGCACACAGAGTGGAGGAAGTAAACTTCCTGAAATTGCTTAGTTTTTTTCATGGTTTCCACCCCTGCCAATTGCCAACAGATCAGAGATCACATCTGTCTCCATTGACTGACTCATCAAAATTGTGGATACAATGGTTTACTTCAGTGTCACAAAAAACATGGACTGTTGGGGATCCTCGTTCTTTTTAATAGTTTTTTTTGGGGGGTTATAAAAAAGAACAACCCCTTTTTAACAGAAATCCCAAGATATACAATGAAAAGACAGCATAAGATTACAAAGTCAGATGTCTAAAGCATAGGATATGATTTAACCTAGAACAACAACATCTAGATGTCTATGAAAGTTATGTGGGAGATTAACAGCCAGACCCTACAAATGCATATTCTTGCTAGTTAGCATGAAAAGAGGCTAACACCACAGAGCTGTATTGCTGATAGAGACTCAGCCCACAGAAATACAATTGGTAGAGAGGGCTCTGTGTGATGTTATTTCTCCCTCCTCTCCTGGAGAGAAAGGAACATAGAGTACTTCCTGTTCTTCTCTCTCTTCCGTTGACCAGTGTTGGATACATATATGCCTCTGCTTGTTTCATCTCAGGCAGGTGCCTGGAGTTGGTTATACTGTAAATATAAGTATTTTGTCTGCATAGTTTTTACCGCTGCCTTTGCTGTGAACCAATGCATTATTATAAAGTACGGTAAGTAAATTTTATTTTTAAACTTGCTTTGCAAGTTGTTGCCTGATTCTTTAAGTGGGATAAGAAGGGAGAAGCCAGTGTAATTTGTAGCTAGACTTGCTCAAAAGGAGGCTTTGCAGCCTAATTGCTATGCATTAATTTTGCTGCGAAGGATGGGACTTTGAAACTCTGTTCAACCCACACATGTGGGAGACTAGAGGGATAAATTTCAATTAATATATCCTCTCTTACCCATTAAAGCCCATCCCACAAGTTCAGAATTGTTTTTCTTATTTGCGTACAAAGAAAATACAACTAGCTAAAGGTCAGAGACACAAAGGCTCATGTACAACTGGCTGGTACTGTTAATAAAACAAAACATAGATCCTCGTATTTTTTTTACATGATATTCTTTCATATAATAGGCCACTTCTGGTTCCAGGGACTACAGATGTGTTCTTGTGAGTAGTTTAGCAGTGTTGTTATTGTCCTATGTAAAAATAATGAAGATCCATGAGGATCTGCAACTTGGATTGATGTTTTTCTGGTGCTGACAAGATTTGCATCTTTAATTTTAACTGAGCAGTCTACCAATGTAAAACTCAATTTGATTATGGTTTAAGGAGACTCTATGTAAAACCATGCAAATTCAAGAAGATCCATTTTAATTCTACTGGATTTGGAGGAGAGAGACCCAAAGAGGAAGAGAGAGGCTGTATACACACCACACATTTAAAGCGCATGAGTTTCCCCAAAGAACCCAGGATACCGTAGTTTGGTTACAATTCCAAGCACCCTTAACAAACCAGTTTCCAGGATTCTTTGGGGATGTGTGTGTCGGAATCAAGCCATATCAGTCAGAGGAATTTGGCACTCTCCAGGTGCCCGGCTTGTATTCCTTGTTGATCTCCCCCGTCTCGGCTCCCGGCAAGACAAGGCCAGATCTCTATCGGCCGATCCTTCTTCAAACGTGAGAAGAACACAACCACTCCTCCCCTCTTCCCTGCCATCCCCAGGGAGGGGAAAGAGACAGACAGAAATGTCTTTACATGCCTTTATTTCTGTCTTTCCAGCAGTGCAGAAAAGAACATGTCTGCACTCCTCAGCAGCAATAGCAGAGAGGGAATAACTCCACCCATGTACTTCCAGTACAGGGTCATGTGACACTCTGAGCTAACATCCGGTGCTCAGTGCACATAATAGACTGTTCCTTGTTCCCACGGTACAGTCCCAAAACATCAACATCCTGTTTGGCTTTCCAGCCATCTGGAGCACTCAGCAGCATTGCTCCTTTTTCGTAACAGTGTGGTGTGTGTGCAGATGGGGGAAAGCTGTGTAATCTCGCAGTGTTGTAAAGCCCACCCACAATTGGGTCTGGCCTTGTCCACTACACCTAAAGGGAATACGACCCTCAACAACTCTGTATTAGGGCTTTCTCTGCTGCTGCAGCGTGTCTGCAAAATTCCCTCCCCAGGGATGCCTGCCTGCCCACCTTGTTGCTTGAGCATCAGTGAGCTGTGGAGCAGTTTAAATTGCCAGTTGTGTTTCAGATAGTCTTGCTAGTTGTTGTTTTTCAAGAGAGAGTGGGTGCTTTTATTGTATATATCATGCATTCTAGAATTGTGAGCTACTTTGAAGGGGCAGGCATCAGGGCTGAGAAAAGTGGGCTATATATGGCACTTGACTATCTACACCTGCCAAGGCAAAGTGAGAATTTCTTCCCAAACTGCTGCCAAGCCACACTGTGGAGCTTAGCGTCCCTCCATCGATCCATAGCTCACAAAGTCAAATGAAGTCTGGCCTCAATTGAGTTGTGCTGCCCTCTGAGCAGAATCAAATCTCTCACCTGTCTTTGAGTGTCATTTGTCTCTATAGAAATGGGGCAGTGACCGTGAGCCCCTTCAAAAGCACATTCCTCTCCCTTCCCTTTGAATGGTCCTTATGGCCCAGGATGCACCTCTCATCTTAAAAAGGAAAAGCCCAAGAAAGGGCCTCCCAAGTATTTAGGGGAGGTGGAACAGAAGAGAGCAGGAATTCACAGTTTCTTCTCTTCTTCTGTCTTAGTGAGAGAAACCGAGATGGAACATCCTGCTTTGACAGCTGCTGTGATGATAATTAGTTAATGTGTCTTAAGTGCTTTGAAGTTCTAAATTGTCATGTGAGTAATTCTTTACTTTATTAGTTCAGCAAAGAGGCATGAAGGAGCGAATACTATTTACAAACATACACGAGGTTTTTTCCTCCTCTGTAGAAATTGGGGAGGGAGGCCATGAAATGGGAGGTATCTTTTGTGGGGTGGGGGGAAACAACCCTGGCTTGAAAGTGTGGTCCCAATGCTGATGAAAGGGGGAGACAATGGCTTGAGGAGAAGCAGCCTAGCAGAAGCCGACTGCTCCATCAAAGTGACAACAGTCCTTTCCCTCACAGGGGAGGATGTCATCGATATTGTCAGCTGACCAGGTGTGTTCTCTAGGCTCATTGTGAAATGGTTTGTTCCAAGGTGCTGGCTTTAACTATTAAAGGAACAAATCAAGGGGAAAGTTGTCAAAGTGTCCCAAATTTGTCATTATTTCCCATGCATTTTGGAAACGATACATTCTTTCCTCACGGTTATATAATATTATCTAATTATTTTGTTTATGAATCACCTATGAGGCATCCCAAAGTGATTTACAATATAACAAAAACATACAAAACAGTTACACATATAAAAACTGTTATATACGGATATAAAAGCAGTTATGACAACTATGTAAAAATAGTTTTAAAAGACCAATTATCTATCTATATATTTGTACTCATCGGTCGTCATGCAGTAGTTTGCATAGCTGCCAGCAGATGGCACTTGCCTGCAAACTACAGGTGACAATAAGAGGAGGAAGCGGTGGTGATTACGATGACGTGCTGCTGAAGAAGGAGAAGCTTTAGAGCTGCCACTGCTCAACGGGGAGGAGGAAGGGAGAGTACCCGGGCCAACTCTTCATCCTGATTGGCCATGATGGCACTAGCAGCACCAGCAGATTCCACCATCACTTCTGGCTGACTTTCTCCTCACTATGCCACTTCTCCTGCTTGGTCATAGCAGTAGGCAGCAGCAGCGACCAGTCAGGAATAAGAGTCAACTCAAGCAAGATGGCAGCAATGGAGAACAAGGGAGGCTGTGTGTGGAGATGGGGAAAAGTGAGTTACTGTATATTTGTAGGATTAGGGTGATATACAAATACTTTAAATGTATAAATAAATAACAGAGCAATCACCATGCAATTGGATACTGGTCAGGAGGAGGAGATATTTAAATATTTCAGAAAGGGGTGAAGCAGCTTTTCCAGCCCAATGGCAACATTCTGGGGTGGAGGTGTTGCATTCCAGTGGTGGGTGTGGCCAGTGGCAAAAGGTGGGCAGAGCAATAGATATGACTCTGATCTTTATAAAACAGATTACATTCCAGCTGTAGAAAACTCAAGTGATTTCTACTACCTACATATAGTCTTCTCTCCATCAGCCAAGCAACAGGCATTCTCACATAGGTCAAGGATATGTTCCAGCCAGGCAAAAACACTTGAGGAGAGCATGGAGCAGGACAAATGAGAGGCATGGCCTGGGGAGACGGGTTGTGGCCTGGGGAGAGTCATGAGAGCTGGAGAGAGTATAGAGGGCTGCATTTGGCTCAGGGCCTAAGACTGCCAACCTATAAGGCTTAAAAATGGGCAAGCCAAGTAATATTTTTCCGGAGCTCAACTAGTTGCTTTGCAATTTGAGCTCAGGCAGGAGAAGGGGGGAAAGGGTGCTGTTTAACCCCCTTCCCTCAGTCAGTCTGAGGCCTAAGTGGGAGCACCAAACCAAAAATCTTGTATTGCCTTCACACCCTTCTACACCCCCCAGAATTCCCTTTAAGAAAAATGCTTAGCTCGACTGACGCATATAATTATCTGATTAATATATCTGCTTACTAATTGCAAGTCTGGCTTACAGTTAGCAGCAGGGTGTGTGTGTGTGTGTGTGTGTGTGTGTGTGTGTGTGTGTGTGTGTGTGTAAGCACCTCTACTTGAGCACTCATGTTTTCCAAACTTCAGAAAGCTAAGGCAAAATTTCCCCCCTCCAATAAATGTGGAGGCATGCTAGTGGATTACTTCTGAATAGCTTTTATTACTCACAGAATGTTTAAGAATAAAAATTACCTGCCCACAGAGGAGGTCCCCACCTCCATTTTTCTGCATGAATCAGTGTTCTTCCTGATTGCAAAGCAGGTAACACCAGAGCAATGACTAATGCAGAGAATCAACAGGCAAACTCCTCTGGGAGAAGGTGATTTGCTAGCGCTGAGATAGTGCAGTGGTACAGCACAGGTTTAGAATGCAAAAGATCCCAGGGGCAATCCCCATCGTCTCCAGGTAAGGTTGTGAAATACCCCCAGAAGAAACTCTGGAGAACAGTGCAGATAATGCTGAGTGCTGCTGAAGTCTGACAAGCAATAAGGTGACTTCTCTCCACCCACTGGAGATTTATTTGAAGGAGACAAAACCATAAGAGTGTGAACTGCACAAAGACTGCAGGGGGCAGCCTCCTCCTATCGGTGGTTACTTTTATCTCATGGGAGGCTTCCTTCCTTCCTTTCATTTATTTATTGCGGCACACCAGCAGTTCTCTTGTGGCATGTCAGTTGTGATGAGACACACAGTTTGGGAATTTTTGACAAAGGTAAATAAATGACAGAGCAGAGAATCAGGATAAAATTGTTGTCAAATATTTCAGCTTCTGCCTTTGGGATTTCCATACTTGGAAATGATTCCAGCAAAAGAACACTCACATTCTAAAACGTTACAAACAGGACAAAACAGGTATGCCTGGTGCCAGTAAGGAACTTATGCACTGCCCACCTCCAGTACTCTGACAAAATGAAAATACATCACCAAAGGGGGGGGGGGATTTACATAAAATTTGCATGTGCTGATGTGTGTGTGTGCATATTACAAATTCAGAAATAATTAGTATAATTTAAATAGAAATCTAATGCATCTCACTATTGTGGAGAAGGCTGTGACTAGCGATGTCAGAGAATTCCAATGGAAACAAAAATTGCCAGTGTTCACTTAATTGTCTCATGTCCAGAGAGACAATACCCTATTTGGTATTTGCTGCTACTGTTGTTCTCAGCCTGCAAACTATGCATAATTGATGATGTGTGTCTCCCCCCCCCCCCCAATTTAAATTGCATTTCCATTGCATTGTAATGAATGGTGTGGAAATAATTACATCATTAATTACATTAAACGTGTAACTTGCATAAATTATACAAGTAATTATATAAACTACATTAAATAGAGGACAGTGGGATGAATAATATGGTATATGGTGGCAACCAAAGTGCAGCAGAACAGAAACAGTGCTGATTATGATGAAGACAAGCTTGGAACGGAAATCACTGCCTTCCGACATCTATAGCTGTAACTTGGCAACCTGCTGTATGCCAGCTGCTGCCCAGGTGCTGACTGCTGACTCTAGGGCCCCTGCTGCTCTCCCTTCTAGGCTTGGACTGAGCAATCTTTCAAACAGAGGACTCCTTCCAACAAAGGACCATCCTCTCTAAAGTAGGACAAATGGCTACCCTAGGTGTCAGGTGCCATGGTCCTGAGCAGCCGCCAGAAATGTTGACACAATCAGGGAGGAACCAGCTGGATCAGGGAGGCAAAAGGTGCAAGCAACAGAGGGGCTGAACCCAGAACTCGGTCCTGACACTGAGTGAGAGCTTGTCAGCTTAGATTCCCTTGAGCCAAACTGGGACCTTTGAAGACGGCACCCCCTTAGCCAGAGTCCCTTGAGGAACCACCATTCCCTTAACAACAAGGTCCTCATGCTTTCCAGTGCCTGATTACCAGTGCAGGCAATGCAGCTAGTGGAATCTGGCTGAAGTATGATGGAGTGCTGGGGCTCCAGGCAAGCAGACTACCTCTTTAAGTCTCTCTGATGTTTCTGGCCTAGTTACATACATGTATACTTCATTTTATTTGTATGCTGTTTTCCCCTAGTTCAAAGCATGTTCAAGGCAGCTTACAACATGAAAAAACCCCATAATTATATACATAACAAAAGTAGTCATGAAGAATAAATAAGACATCAAAAAGTACACGACCAAATTAAACAATATTTCAGGACTCACAGACAAGACGGCCTAGTTCTCCCTTGAAGTGGCAAACCTTTGTCTGGATTATAACACTTCAAAGTGCATTGGGGGCAAGGGTTCCCAAAGGCAGGGAAAGTTTTCCCCCTCCCCAGGTGAAAGGTGAATTCCCCAGCTCCCAGATTTACTTTTAAAATAAAGAGTACCTTTCTAACATTTGTAGATCCTGAGAGATAAGGTAAAATGCACAGCGCACAATGTCTCTCTCTCCCTCTCTTTTGGTGAGAAACCAGCCCACTTCCCCCTGTTTCCCCCTCAAAAAAGGTTCATGCAAACAGACATGAATGGGGGCTTACACAATAGGGCAAAAGAGTCCTGGTGGATGAGACCAGTCGGGCCTCTAACCCAGCGTCCTGTTTGCAGCCAGAGGCATCTGAGAAGCCCACAAGAAGGAAAGGAAAGCAATATCCCTTTTCAATTACTATGGCTTTCAAGCAACTATATTCAGTGGTGCCTCTGGACCTGAAGATTGTATGTATCATTATTTTTGTACGGAGGAGCATGAGCGAATGCTTCTCCAAACGACCTCCCTGCCCACCCACTGCAAAGTCTCTAGATTAAAACTAGCATGCTGGGAAGAAACATCCCTTCTCCTTACATACTAGCATTTTCTGTGTTTTCTCAGTCTAGGGAGCAACATTCACTCCTCCAGTTCTCTGAAATGCTCCAGCCCAGACACTGGAATGCCACCTCAGTGAAAGATAGGACCTCAGAAAGAGAGGACTTATGGCCTCACTTAAAGTGAAACTCTTGCAAAATCCCCTACAGCCAGATTTGCAGCATTCCTCCCAGACACCCACACCTACACCAAGCCTTCTACCTTTACAGACTGCTGTCCTAGTTAGCCACTCCAAAGCTTGCCTACTGCTAAGACTGGTCCTAATAACATGCCAACAGTGGGAGGTTACTCACTACAGCTGCATTTCATTAAAATGGACAACTCCAGGCCCCATTCCAGCTACGTCTGTCTAGAGTACATATCTGGCAGTCAACGCACGCATTCTGGACTTACTTCTGGACAAATGACTGAGCGGAATGTGTCCCTTGGACACTAAAGGACAATTGGAAAATAACAGCAGCAACAATAATAAATATTAATAATCAACAGTCAAAGCTAAGAGCTAATGGACTGCTAGCTCAATGTAGCAATAAAAGAAGCGACGGTGCCATTAAGTCAAATTACACCTGCTATAAATAATTCCAGCACTACTGCTCAAATGTGGGAGGGGGGAGGAACCTTTATGGAATATCACTGCTGTTTTAATTAAGAAGAACAGCTCTTCTACAGGAGGACAATCTACGACAGGTTAATTAAAATGTTATTTGTTAAAAAGCCCATTTATGGTCTCCTCCTGAAATTGCTTGGCTCACTTCCTTTTTCCACAATGCACAGTATGCAATGCCAGTTATTCTTCTGATCAGTTGTATAGCAAATCTGCCCACCTCTCTGATAGCTCAGTAGGAATCAAGTAGTGGTTGCACTGTATAACCAGGGATGTACCAAACTATGGGAGAGGGGGAGGAGACATGTTTTGTAAACATTTTCGTGACCCCAGAAAAAACAACTCCCATCTTAAGCTATTGGAGTGAGTGCTTCCAATGGCAATAAAGTATTCACATGACAGAGAGATGGAACATGTCCACCTTTCATCAACTCACAGCATGCACACACCCAAAGTGGAAAGTAGAAGAAGCAGGGTTACAAACGGTGATAAATCTACTGAAGGTAGCCAAAGTAGCTGTTGATCTTCGTTGGAAAATTGCCTTTATTGGAACAGGTCCCCCCCCCCAAGGTACACATTGTAGCTAAATAACAAATTTTATAAAAGGCAGAGAAGGGCATCTTAAAGAGAATCTTTGCTCAGAGATGATCTGCATTCATTAAGGTTTGGAACAATACAGTTCAGAGCAATAACTGCACAACAAATTTTGAGGTGCTGAACATGAATATGACAATGAAAACACAAAATTGGCTACTGTTTCTTAGGGATCCACAATAGTTTATTATATGATTGAAGAAAACATACATATGACATGTACCAGTAAAAGCCAGCTTCTACATCTGACACCGCTTTGCTTGTTGCTTGTATAGCTGCTGTGGATCATCTCTGGCGAGCATCTAACAGTATTCGGCCAACAGGGTGGTGGATTGCTTTCCCTGGAATTGTTTCAATATCCTGATGAAAACGTTCACCATGCTCATCACTAATCATACCACAGTTGTCATGGAAGAAATCCAAGTGGGAATGAAGAAAGTAGATCTTTAACATGTTCCTTTGTAGCTTTCTGCCCTGATGTTCCTGAGGAAATCATCCCAAATGAAATGCAATGCATCCCAAGCTTATTTCTCATCACCCTGAATCAGGTTGTCAGACATCTTGTCTTTGAAGAACTTGTGGATCTGAGGACCCACAAAAACTCCCTCTTTAATTTTCACTTCACTGAGTCGAGGGAATTTGTCAGCCAGGTACTTGAAAGCTGATCCAGTCCAGTCCATGGCTTTTACAAAGTTTTTCACTAGACTGAGTTTGAGGTGTTGGATAGCAGCAGGGCAGTAGTGGGATATTGTGTGTTTCTGCCAGTGCTGGGTGTTACACATTCTTCTCTCTGACCTTCAGAAATTTCCTCTGAGGCCAGTCTCTTTTCACATAGTGCAAAGTCTTTCCTCAGCTGCCCTATTCACATAAGAAACAGCAGTACTTCATATATTCCAGCTGCAGACACATCAACACTGTCACTGCCTTCAAGTCACTACAGAGATGCCAGCCAAACTTGCTGGAGTGAGGACAGACTAACAGCTGTTTTAGGTTGTCATAGGTTTCTTTCATGTAGACAGTATGTCTGACTGGAATGGATGGAAGTCTGTTTCCATTATGCAGCAACACCACCTTGAGACTGAATTTCGAGGAATCTGTGAATAGTCGCCATTCTTGCTGGTTATGTGTGATTCCGGGGACATTCATCAGGCCATCTACATCGTAGAAGAACACAAAGTCACCTTTCTTTCTGAAGTAAGATGCAAACTGCTCATGACAGGCGTGAAATGAAGTCACCCAGACACTTTCCTTAAGAAGATTCCATTGTTGAAGTCTTGATTCCAGTAACTCCTCTTTGGCCTTGGACAGCTCTAGATCATGAACAAGATCATTCAGTTCTTCTTCTGTAAGAATGTCTGCTGCAGATGACTCACAGTGGCAGACGTATGGATCATCATGAGACACAGAAGGCGGAGGAGAACCCAACATCAGTTTGCAGTGCAGGCACAAGTTTACCACCTCAATAAGAAGTAGGCATGGGGAGACATCTATGCCTTATGTAGAAAAACACAGGATCTAGACTACTAAAAGTTCTTCCCACCTCTCCCTAACCTCAGCCACTGATGTGGAAGACTGTGGGCCCTGCTATCCATTTCAAATTGCCCCCCCCCCATTCTTATAATTATTGGTTTGGGGAGGAAGGAAGGAATTCCAAAGCACCCTAAGAAAACCCTGAGTCTCAAGGCCCCAACTAACTAACCATTCGCCTTCTCATCTGGGTCCCCATGCTCCCCCTTGCTGGATGACCAGCACAAACAATAAGGCAAGAGGGCAATGATGGGAGAAAGATGGAGCACTGGACTCCAAGTTACTCCCACCACTTCCAATGAAAAGAGGCAGGACCTAAAACAATAGCCTGGGCATGAAGGCATGGAAAGCCTCATTTGCACTCCAGAGCTTCAAAAAAAATTGCTCATCTGGAACTCTCCAAGGTCCTGCAACTCCAACCTTAGCTACTATGAGTGACTGCATTGTCCTTGGGTCAGGAGCAGGAGAGCTCTGGAGGCTCCTGCTGGAAGTCAGAATGGAACAGAGACTCATGCAAATGTATGCATGTGCATTTGTTCATACTCTGTGTCCATCTTCTCTTCTCTCTCATACACTTGTCTGGGCCCATGCAATGCCCACTGCAAAGATCAGAAGGGGTATCCATAGCCAGAATTATCTCCACAAATAGTGGAGTTTAAAAGACTGTGGTCCATGCTGTCTGTCTGTCTGTCTGTCTGTCTGTCTGTCTGTCTCTCTCTCTCTCTCTCTCTCTGTGTGTGTGTGTGTGTGTGTGTGTGTGTGTGTGTGAAATTCCATGACTTAATTTGATTCCCTCCCCTTCATTCACCCTCTCCCCAACTTAAGATGATGGTAAGTGTCCTAAAAGGTTATCCAAAGCTGGCTTTCAATTTGCAAATAAAATAAAGAAGTAATTATCTGTGAATAATTTGCTTCAGGTGGGTGCAGCCACCACAAAGCTCCTCATGGAAGAAAGCATGGGGGAAATTGGGCATGAAGATGTCAATTCCTGCATCACCAACACTCCCCCAGGATCACGTCAGCCATGAAGGAACAGTCTCACTTTTCACAGAAGGATCTGGGGAAATGGGGGTAGGGTGGGACTCTGGGTTGCAGCTTGTGTTGTGTTGTGCTGTCTGTCACTTTGGTTCCCTGAGATAATTAAGGCAAAGAGTATGCACTGCCCTATGCCCCTGCCCTTTGGGGGGGGGCAGATTGGAGGGGAGGATGAGGTTATTCTGACACCCAGGTTTTTGCAAAGGCAGGGGATCTCTGTCTTCAAAAGAACCACTTTCTTACTGTGTCCCTCCCTCCCCCACCATTTAGGCTACTTAGATATCTGCATACTGGTCCACATTTCCCAAACAGAGGAGGTGAGAAGTGTGTGTATGGAAGGGGGGTAGGGAAGAGTGGGGTGCTGGGGAGCAAGGGGGAAGCCTAGAAATAATATGTGGTTGTTGAAACAATTAAATCCTAAACATCTGCCTGGTTGTGAACCACCACAGAAACGCATGCCTTGCTTTGTGCTTTTCCCCATCTAGCCAAGGCACAAGCACCCATCAGTAAGATAGAGTGTTTATACAAGGCCCATAAATAAATAAGCAGGACAAATCCTAATAATACTTTTATTTCTCTGTTTCAACAACTAATTGTTGAGTGGGGAGAATCATCTTAGGTCTCCGTTGTGCAAGCAACATGCTTTAATGAATCTCTCTTTGTTTTCCGAAGATTAATAATTAAAACCATGAATACTTGTGTTGTGTTCCTAAGGAGGACGCTTGAGTGGGAGGCTTAGCCAGGAATCAGATGCTGTTGCTGGGGGCAGAGGTCAGAAAGGAGGAAAACATTTGGAAGAGGCAGCCTGATCTCCTGCCAGTCCTACCCTGAGACCTCCTTGCGCTGGAATGGATATTGGGTACTGATGGGGTCAATTGATGGACAAACGAGTATATTATGTGGGGAGATACCTAAACAGTTTTCAGACCTTTCATGACTGACTGATTGTAACAGAAAATGAGCCATGAGAAGGGATGGCAGGAAAGAGGGACTACTTAACCCTTTTTCTTCCCATGGTTTATCATCTCAAAATTGCCCTCCTCAAGCTTTGCTTCTCATCACAGCAAACAAGTTATGAGGGAAGTAGATGGGGAGAGACATTTTGAGTGAGAAAAGGGTTAAGCAGCCTTGGCCTCCCACTGCTCTTCGGCTCCTGATCACAGCCTTCAGTGCTGCTTTTCAGATTAAACAACAGCAACAGCAGGCTGTTCACAAGCTTCCCCTATAATCAGGCCCTGAGGCTTTTGCTGTAAGTTGCATGTTTGCATCATGTCTCTGCTTCAAGGGAGAAAAGAGATGGGCTGAGAGATCACATACAAGACAGCTTGAAAACGATGCAGACAGACTGCGATCTATTTTTTTAACCATTTATTCTGCCTTTTTTGAGTTCTTGAGCATTATGTTCACTTCCTAAAAAATTCTGCGAGTTTGGTTAGATCTGTAACTTGTTTTTTGGTGTGTGTTTTTAGCTATATGGTTGCAAAGCCTAAGAACCTGCATGACAGCCACAGGCCATCATTGTCATATTCCTGTATAAATCAATGAACCAAACCAAAGCCTCCATCGCCATCTTGATAGTCTCTAATGGCGACATTCAAGGCACCTGGGGTTAGACCTAGGGATTGACTGGCAAGTTTGCTTATTTGCATGCCTGCCTTGTTCCTTGATAAAGTGGTGTGGGTGGGTGACAAAAAGGTGGGGGGGGGGTACAGGTAAGGAGAAGTGAACCTTTCCCTCCCATTCTGCAGTCCTTTCTCCCAGCCTGGCTCCAATACTAGAAAAGAACAATAGAATTAATGGAATCTTCTAGGAAATCCATAACTGGAGCATTCCCAACAGATGGCTGCCTACAAGCCGAGCCTATTTGACCTCCAGTGAAAGAGAGCCTGCCATCCCACGAGGAAATTGATTCTATGGTTGAACTGGCACTATATGCAAAGGGGGCAGGCAAAAGCAACAACAGGGCCCTACCCCAGTCAGAGTCCCCTCCCTTTCTCAGGGCCAACATTACATTACTGTAGTATTTTAGAACTATCTCTCTCTCTCTCTCTCTCTCTCTCTCTCTCTCTCTCCTGTTCCCAAAGTGACCAGCCAGATGGCTATGGGAAGCACTCAGACAGGATCTGAGCGCAACAGCACTCTCCCCTCCTGCTGCTTCCAGCCACTGTATTTCAGAAGCATTACTGCCTCCCACTGTGAAAGCAGACCATATCCATCAAGGCTGGTAGCCACTGATAGCCATATCCTCCATTAATTTGTCTAAACTCTTTCGAAGCTATCCAACTTGGTGGGCATCACTACCTCTTGAAGGTGCAAATTCCAGAGTTCTGCTATATACTGTCAGGAGCTCAAGTCGGGTGTAGGTCAGCAATGAAACAACAAAGCACTCAGTGTCAGTGAAACTAAACACAGTGAACTCAGTGAAACAAACACAGTTCAGTCCTAGTGGTCACAGCAACTCTTCCCAGTAGGTCCTGTCCCAATGAAGCAGTTGTGAGGACTGAAGGTCCCTGCCTTTCCACCACTCTCTATGGCTCTTCCCTCAGGTCCTTCTCCACAGCAACCTAAGGCTTTGTCATTTTGCCTCTCATTGCTCTGCCCTCTTCATTTGTCTGGGTGTTCTGGAAGACCAGGAGGGAAGGGAGCTGCTTGCAGCAGGAAGAGGAGGCTCCATGGATTCTTCAGCAGCCTGCCTCATCTCATCTCCTGACTCCCCTCCTCTCCTGCTTCTGGTGCCTCCCACCATTCCTCTGGGTCCAGCCAGTCCATGACATACTGGGGTGTAAGTGGAATTTTCTTTTATTTGTCCTGAATCTTCAAACATATGGCTTCATTGAATGTCCATGAGTTCTAATGTTACCCACTTTCTTCATGCCATGTCTGATTTTATAAACCTCTATCACGTCACCTCTTACTTGCCATTTCTCTAAACTGTAAAGCCTGTTGTTACCTTTTCCTGATAGTCCCTTGATCATTCTGGTTGCCATTTCCTGAACCTTTCCCAACTCTACAATATCTCATTTGAGGGAGTTGCACATTAGATTATTATATTCTGAACCAAAGAATTACAGGGGCTAAAATAAAATAAAAAATGTGACAGACATCTGAAAGTATTAAAGGATTAGCACACTTTGACCCTATGCAGATTTCTTAGCCAAGATAATGGCAAAATTAAAAAGTAGAGTAATGAGGAGAGGATCACAAAGAAGGCAGCAGGGGGGCAATAGGGAACAAATTGTTAGGAAAGATAAACATTAATGATTATCACAGAGTCTCAGAGGAGAAGCTAGAGGAGAGACTGAGAGAAAGACTGAGCCAAACAATCAGAGCAGGCATCATCTCTTTTCAACAGGGATGTCAGACTATAGGTCCCCACAAATCTATTCACCAGAGATCTCTCATCTGTGAAGTTTATGCTTTAGGACTCAGTTTCTCACAACACACACACACACATGCTGCACCCCAACCAGGGTCTCTACTACACTACATGGTTTCTGGTGTAAAAACAATTTTCCCCCAGTGGCGAGATCAATCTGTGCTGTTCTTATAAAAGCCGATTAATTCTGTGGGCAGGAAACTCACTGCATGCTCCCCAGCAAGGATAATGACAGCAAATTGAAGAGCATAATGGAAAGAAGGGGCACTTTTCTCCAGGCCACACTGCTGGTTGGTGATTAACTTGATGGTCCATTACCACAAGGAAAGGTCTCACTGGGTCAGATAGTCTCATTCCTCATGCAACAGAGCAGCAACAAGACAGTACGGTATTGAGAGGTTGGTATTCTGGGTTAAAAAGTAGGGGCTGGGAGTGGGGAATACCATTGTCAGTAATTAGTTCAAAGTTCACCCTCCAGTCTAGAAGCTCTCCTTAATTTATCCCAGATATGCATAAAGGCTGGCAGTTCCCTGTACCCTGCACATGCTCAGCTGACCTTTCATGCACATTTACTTTTTGGAGAGAGGCAATCCTTGAGGTATTGAGGTCCTGAGCCGTTTAAGGCTTTACAGGTCAAAACCAGCACTTTGAATTCGGCCTGGAAACTTTGCAGCCTGGCCAGGATCGGTGTATTATGCTCAAACCGTCTTGTCCCAGTGAGCAACTGGCTGCCAAATTCTACACCAGTGGTTTCGGTTCAAGGCCCACACCCCAGTCAAGGGCCCACTATCAGTCCTGGTGCTGCTCCTCTTCCTTGCTATGCCTTCCAGATCCACACCATCTATTTAAAGCAGACTAAATCCCCATTTAAAGTGCATGGCTTCCTGCAAAGAATCCTGGGAACGGTAGCTTGTTAAGGGTACTGAGAACTGAAGCTTTGTGAAGGTGGAAAGCACAGTTCCCAGGATTCTTTGCAGGAAGCCATGCACTTTAAATAGGTGTTGCCAAGTGAGGAGGTAATGAGAAGAGCACCAACCACTGTATGCATTGTCCAATCTCTCTCCTAGGGCAGTGGCAGTATGTACTGGGCCTAGAGAGGGGAAAAGAGAGACAGATGAATGGACTGCATCAACAGTGCCAAGGAAGAGGAAGTGGGTGCACACAGGGAGAGGGACCTGCTAAAATCAACTGTTCAAGAGTCCTGGAAACAGCACTGGTGCCAATGGTCACAGTGACAATTTAACCTCTTTAAATCTTGTCAACGAGGAAAGGCCAATAGGTTATCCCAGCATTGGGACAAGGGAGCTGCCCCAGGTTGAGAGTGACCAAAGAGTGTGTGTTGGGGAGGAAGAGAGGTGAGGGGAACTCTGGCTGAGAGGTGTGTCTCACAATCACGTAAGAAGAAAGATGTTCACAGTGGCAATTTAATCTCTTTATTATGTATTCAAAGACCCAAACAATATAAAAACAATAACCATACAGGTAAAAATATCAGAACATACGAAGTACATTAAAATGGCTGTAATACATATTTGAGATGTCTGGAATATCTAAAACATATCTAAAATATGTTATGCAACCCAATACCTTCCAATATGAAAGGCAAATGTGGGTTAAAATGAATAAACAAACAGATTAAAATTTGTAACAACAGCCAGACAGGATAGGTTTAATCAGGGGAGACTTCCTTTTGTGTTTTTGCAGCCAGGAGGAGAAATCTAGCCACCACCCACAGAGACCTCTGCGAAGTGTAACAGGGCAGACAGAAATGTCCATAAGCATACAATGGGCCTGTGCCGCATCCAGGCATGGCCCCCTGATGGGAGCCCGCTATCCCCATGTGCTTACAGAACAGTCTCTCTCCAGCACATGAGGAACTGGTTCTCATTTCAATTCCCTCCCCTTTTTGAACCAGGCATTTCAACAAAGGATGCCGTATGATTGGTTTCGCCCGCTCTTTTCTTTCTAGACCGCAAGGCTTTCTGCATTCCCCAAGCAACAAGTCCCTTGATTATCAGCTCCGCAGAAAGGCCATGTTTCCAGGAGCTTTTCATGCAGAGCATGAGGAGCAACTGTTAAGTGGTGCTTTGTATTCCGTGCAGACACGCGGCTGTAGGATGTTGGCGCTGAAGGGAAGCATTTGATCTCTACAGAGGGCCCAGCAGGCAAGGAGCTTCTAATTATAAAGGTGGTGTTTGCAGGCAGGCCAGGAAATATTGGGGTGGTGCAGGGGGCATTCAGAGCTTGCCAAGCCAACTCCTCCCAGGGCACATTTTCCTCCTCAGCACGAACCTGCTGGGGACCAGCTGTCCCCATTGGGTTTGTTCTTCTTGTATCGTACACTTGGAAAGTAGAAAAACTACTCTTTCATGCATGGGGGGGTGGAGCCCAGAGTGTGTGGCACACAGGCCAGTGGGGACAGGTGTAAATGCCACCCTCCACATCTCCTTGATTACACCAAGGCAGGGCAGGCAACAGGCAATGTGGGAAAAACCCAACAAACGTCACAGAGCACTTTTAAATCCCATTGACTTGAAATGGTGATTTAAAGCACAAGTTTAAATGTGTCTTCTTTAAATGCATGAGGCTTAAAGGGGCTTAACTTTGGCCCATAGTCATTCATTTATAAAGTTACTTGTGGGCATGTGGAGGGAGGGGGCTTGTGTGTTGCAATGATTTCTTGGAGTTTTACATACAGTTACATTGCACCATGTTGTGAATCTCTGCCAGGGAGGGCCAGGCCACTGTGCATCAAAGGTGGCAGACAGGATTTGGCCTCAATGCTAGAGAGCCCCAAAATGCTGGGCTTCATTTTCTCCAATGGGACTGAAAGGTTGCCGTGCACTGATGTGGGAGAATATAAAGAGGAAGCATTTGGAGCAACGTTAGAAACTGAGATATGAAAACTAGGAGCTAAATGGCACCTTAAACCTAGGTAATGGGCGCAACAATGGAATGTCTAAGCACACTTTTTTAAATAACAAGAACACAAAGCTGAAAATGAATGAACTGCAGCTAAAATATTGTGTTCATTTTTCACACGGTCTAGTCCTTCCCCTGCCCACCCCCCTAATATTCTTAAGAGGGTCTCTTCTCCAGTCTTCAGAGAGTAGTTGGAATTGGCAGAAACAGGTCCTCATTTCCTTCCACTTTGCAGTTTTAATATGAAATCTTAGGCAAAGTACTGCACCCAGAGCTCAGAAACTGCTTGCGCTAATGAAACTCCCTGTCACAAAGTGCGCCTAGAACAATGGGAGTTTCGAACACTGATTTGGAGATGTCACTGGGATGGTAGTTAAGCTTGTTCTCTGCACCCAGTGGCCCAATCTCACAGGGCTTATACCTTTTCTCACATCTGCTTGTATAAGCTTCTGTTATATAAGCTTCTGCCTCCTATCTCTGCATATGCTTATCCTCCATTTAGTTTCTTGGTCACAGTAACGTGTCACAGAACTTCGGGAACTGTTGCATCCATCCATCCATCCATCCCTCCATATCTCTCTCTCTCTCTCTCTCTCTCTTGCCACCAATCTGTTTATGCATCTTCCCCAGTGCAATCCTCCAATAATCCAGTACAGGCTTGGATACAAGGCCATGCTAAAACAGTCAGTCTAAATCTTTCAAGGCTTTACGCAGGAAGGATGTGCACTCATGTTCACACTAATCAACTATAAAGTGAAGCTTTCATCAACTAGATTGAGGGGGAGGGCAGTGTTTTCTGTGATAGTTTACCCTTATGTATTCATTTTTACGATATTTATATACAGCTTTGCAGGCCAATTTTACAAAACGACTGACATAAAAGGATTAAAGTGATGGGCATACACTGAAATTATATAATAGGTCAGCAAATACAAGATGTGGATGGGTGACCCTGCAAAGGGTTGTGTTCAAAAAGCCCTACTCAAGAATAGACACACCAAAATTAAGTACCCTAACTTAGTCGTGTATATTAATTTTCATGGATCTACTCTGAGTGGAGCTAACGTTGACTAGCACCCAAGGTCTGTAGTTTGGAACCAGAATATGAAATGTGTAGTGCTGTCCAAAGTGCTGCAGAGAACATAGAAAGAGACCAGCTGCCCATCTGGATGGTTTAATCATCTCTCCTTTGGCTTCAGGTTGCAACTGGGAGTTGAACTGGTATTTTTTATCATAGTCTGAGCTGTATCACACCTCCCTTGCCCGCCCACTATAGCCTCTATCACCCTCTCATGCCCCCAACTGCTGCATGCCAAGAGCCAGAGAGTACTTAATAGCAGGCAAATTACAGATAGGCTAACGATGCAGTTGAGGTGAAGGGTAACTGTTGTATATTGATCTGGCTAATGAGGCGGAAATGCAAAATTACAGTCGTTCAGACTATTTATGCATTAAGTACCTTCTGCCCTAAAGGGAGTCCAGCTTTGCCCGCAGCTCACCCCTCCCATGCTCTTCAAGGTGGTAGTGCTCCTTTGAGGAGTTCTATATCTACTAGTTTTATTGGAGCACAGTGAGATCAGGAACACTTTCCCTCTTAAATAGTGGCGTATGCTTTGACACTGAAGGCAGGTGGTTGAAGAGGGAAGAGGCATACAACAGTTATTCCGCGGCACTGAAAAATTACTCTGCACATAATCAGAAGACCTCTCAAATTATTGCTTCCAGTGCAGAGCTTTGACAATTAAAACAGTTTATGTGTCCAAGCCATGAAGAAGCACAGGTTCCCCCTCTTTGAGCTCCTAGGGCATGAACAGAGAATTCCCAGTAGCAGGTCCATGACAGGGCAATTCCTTTATCTTGAAGGTTCGCCAACATTCATCTGAACATCTTTTCTAGAAAAGCTGTAAAGCTTTCTTGTTTGGACTAGGGTTAATGCCTTGAGTTAAACAGGAGCCAGGTTTTATTGATCACTGCCCCTCTTTCAAGGAGCTCAAGTCGTGCATTTATGCCATGTTATTCTCACAACATTCCCGTGAGGTAGAGTATGCTGAGGCTTTTTGAAAAATGCACCAGGAAAAAAGAAATAAAAATGTACCAACAACTGGTTATTTTAGCTTGACAGGGTTGTTGTTGTTTTTTTTAAAAAAAAGTTGTAGCAGCCTTAGAGATGAAGCAGATCAAAAATTTAGACAGGAAACAAGAGGTTCAGCAGTAAAGGCTCAGTGCATCTTGGCTCAAATTCATCCCTGTGCTCCCAATCAACATATAACAGCATGGTGCTTCTACAAAGAAACCCTGCTTGGGTTTTTCTCAAGAGCCCTTTGCACTCGCAATCCAGGATTGCATCTTACAGTTTATTTGGAGCAATAAAATGATCGTCTGGGAAATTTATAACGCAACAATTTTTAGAGTGAGTGCAAAACCTCTTGGAGAAGCATTCTTGTGCACTGACAGCAAATTATCTATCATCTATCTATCTATATCCATCTACCGGTATCTATCATCTTCAAAACTGTATTAGTTTTTAAACAGAGATGGAGAACCTGTGTCCCTCCAGATGTTTCTGAACTACTATTCCCATCATCCCCAATCATTGGCCATGCTGGCTGGAGCTGATAGGACTTGGAGATCAATAAGAGCTACCCAATCCTAGGTTTAAAATGTGACACTGCAGTACAGCCTAGTGAGCTATGAACCAGGAAATCCTAGATCAAAATTGACCACTCAGGAACATACTCGGTAAGCTCGGTAAGCTGGGACAAGGAACCATTTCAGCCATAGCATCTTCAATACATTAGGGTAATACTAACATGAGGGTAATACTAATACTAATTTCACATCGTCTTTGCAAGAATTACTAATTATTATAAATACTAAGAACTGATCATTTAGTTAAGTTATTTCTCAAGGGCATCTGTGTCTTCTCTGTAGTAGCAAGATAAATATCCCTTATTTGCATTGACCATATTTAGCATTGCTGTGGACATTGCTGTGGTGACTAATGCAGTTAATAAACCTAAAGGGATCATAAATAAGTGGAAAGAGGCCATCGCCTAGCAGAGCACATGTTCTGGATTCAGAAGGTCACAGGTCCAATCTCTAACATCCGCAGTTTCCAAAACGAAAAGGTTATCCGGTAGCATGGCTGGAAAAGACCCCTGCCTGAAACCCTGGCCAGTTGGGAGTTGATAGCACTGGAGTAGGAACAGGGGTGGGAAACCTGTGGCCTTCCAGATGCTGCTGCACTCAGCCCTAGCCACTATGATCAATTGTTGAGGGTTAGTGGGAGTTGTATGGGGTGTTAAGGGAGGGGCGGTATCTCTGGTGGGGAACACATTGTGTTCCTTCTGGGGTGGTTTGTCCACCTTTGGTCTCCACCCTGTACTCAGTTCTCATTTGTGGCTCCCAGAAGCTGTCAGCACGTAACAGTGGCTACACACTGGGAACAGCTTCAACTGGCTGGCTAAACCAAGTGAGGGTAGTCGATGGGTCTCAAATCCTTGGTGAGTTAGGGACTTCCCCCGCATGTGAAGACAGGCTCAGTAAACTGAGGGGATGAGAATAATGGTCCAATGGTCAAGAAGGCAGTTTCTGCATATGCTGTAGAAGGAAGTGAGGGACAGGTAGGGCTCACCAACCTGGGAAGGTAGCCCATCTAAGAGAAAGAAAACTGATGCTAAATCTCCACTGCATTGTGGGACATCTTCAGGAGATGCCCTGACTCTGCTCTGACTAGATGAAGAGCCATGTGGTGCCCTCAATACATTTGTACTACAACTCCCACCAGTCACAATCAGCATGGGCAACGGTCAAGAATTATAGGTGTTGTAGTCCAGCAACATCTGGAGGTCATCAGGTTGACTATGCCTGCACTGGATGCTGCTGCCTGGCCGCTGACCTCATTGTCCTCCCCCCACTCAATAAAATGAGCAAACATAGTCATGTCATTTAAATAGAGCCTTTCAAGTGTTCAGGCAGCACCCTCGTGTGGCTAAAAGGAACAAGAGGTAAGCCTCATGATTCTCTCTAGTGCTTGCAACAAGCTCAATGGCACTGAGACATGATGCTCTAGTCACCCCATCTCAGAAAAGACAGCACAGAGTTTGAAAAGGTGCAGAAAGGAGCAGCCAGAATAATGAAAGGATTGGAGAATCTTTCCCTTCCAGAAAATACTAAAGCTTCAGGAGCTATAGATCAGAATAATTTTTTAAAAGACAAGCAAGAGGGAGGCACGTTATGGAGAGAGTGGATGGGGGGAGAATTTTTCTCCCCCTTTCCATGATTGAACTTAGGTCCACCCCGTTAAGGTGCTTGGCAGTAGGCTCAAGCAAGGCACAAGCAACACATAACAAAGGAGATTTGGCTGGTTTGCCAGCTACACCCCCATCTGGGGGGAAAAGGATGGTTTCGATGGGTCTTTGGTTTGGATAAAATGCAATATACTCCATTTCTTGATTCACTGTCACTACACCATACGGTTAAACTGGTCGCCTCTCTGTCCATTTCAATAATGGGGAATTGAGACTAAGGGGGCCACTGACTGGATCCCTTCCTCACCCCAAAGCAACTGCAGACTGGTGATCAATAAAGCCAAAGCCTCCACCTTGCAGCCCATAATTTAGGCAGCTGCTGTGGTGCAAGCAAGTGAATGCCTGGGGCTGCCCTACTCTTCTCTCAGTCTGAGGCAGTAGTGGCTATAGGGAGTAGGGTGGAGAGGGGCAGGGAAGTAGTAATTTTGGCAAGTCCTACTTGTCATACAAAGGTGAGAAAATCTGCACTTTCCAAACTCCCACTTTCTATACAACTCTTAAGATTCAGGAGACCTGTGCCCCGCTATTTTGCATCCGCAGGGCTGGGACCTGCCTGCCTCTCCTTATAGAAAGCATTCCAAAAAAGCTAAGGCCATCACTGAGAAAGCCCTTTTATAACCACAACCAACTGCATCTCCAAAGCCATATTTTAGCTGGTACTTCCCATGGCTTGTGATCAGAAAGGAGGACTCATATAGGAGCTGAACTTGAATCTTGCACCTCTGAACTCAGAACCTGATCAACAGGATCCCACTGGGAATTCCAAAAGTGTGGACTCTATTATCATTATTTATTTATATCCCACTTTTCCCCTGATGTGATTCAAAGCAGCTTAATGGGACTCAATCTTGTTGGCACAGGATCTTGCCTTAATTTTAAAATTATTAACACCTTACATTGTTTTTTTTACCATTTTAATATAATTATTTTATATTTCTCATTTTTAAAAAAATTGTTTTTAATTCTTTATTTAATAGTATACTTAACATACTATATTGTGTTTTATGTGGTCTGTTTTCTTCCTACCTTCTCTACAGGTCATTACACACACACACACACACAGACACACACACACACAGGGGGATCTAAAGTTTGTATCAGACTTTATATCATTTATCACTGGATTTTAAGCTTTGTCATCTACATCCTGCTAGACAGCAGTCTGAGTTCAAAGCTCTGCTCAGCCACTGATTTACATAGATTAATTATTTTATATGATCTCTCTGACCCACTTCGTCACCTGTAAACCAGGTGAGCAATGATTGGGCTAAAGAAGCAATAGAGACATCAGTGATGTCATAAAACACCTGCCAGTGTGACAAAAGAGGAGGCTCTGAATAACAGAATCTGATAGACAAGAAGATAACATGAGTAGAGTGAGCACAGGTAAGTGTCTGGGGTGTGGGACAGGGTAAAAGTTTAAGAGTTTAAAATAAAAGAATTGCTGGGCCTCAAATCTTTGTAGAAGCTGTGTCTGCTGGTCTGGAGGTCCTTCCCCTAATCCCAGGACTATGGTACCCAGTTGTGATTATTCAGAGGTTAACAAAGGCCATTTGCATTTTCACAGAGGCACTCTGTTCTATTCTCAAGGTTCTAGGTCTGAGCCCAGGTATTTAAAACAGATTCCAAGGTGAACCCTCAGTGAAGCTAGACTCTAAGAAAGGAGAAGCTAATGTCAGGCAAGGGTTTCAGATGCTGCTGGTTATAACAACAGTGCTGTGTATTGGTTAGTGTGTTGGACTAGTGGGGTTCAAATCCCCACGCAGCTATGAAGCTCACTGGATGAACTTGGGTCAGTCACTCACCCTCAGTCTAACCTACCTCACAGGGCTGTTGTGAGGATAAAATGGGGAGAACTATTTACACCACCTTGAGTGCCTTGGAGGAAAGGTCGGATATAAATGGTGATGGTGATGATACAATTTCCATCATCCCTGGCCATTGGCCATGCTTGCCATAGCTGATGAGAGCAGAAGTTCAACAGCATCTGGGCACAGTGTTAGCTATTCCTGGCCTACCAGATTCCAGAGTTTGCAGTAAAAAATGAACTTTTAAACCCACTAAAATGAAGCTTTTTTAGTGCCAGCAAAGGGCTTGTAATCTATACCCACTGCTCCCAAAGATCCTATTAGTACTAGAGTCAAATAAGAGGCAAAAGGTTCAGTCCCTTCCATGAAGGCAAAAGGGATAATGGTATAGTGGTGATAGCTTTGGACCAGGTTCAAATCCCAGCTCAGCCATGGATCTCATTGGATAGCCCTAGGCAAACTGCGCTCTCTCTCTCTCTCTCTCCCCCCCCTCCCTGTGTGTGTGTGTGTGTGTGTGTGTGTCCCCCCAGCCTTCCCTAACTACTATAATTAACAGACTGTATTTATAAAGCAATATTGAACTCTAATGGTCATTCCTTCTAGCCAGAGAAGCCTGGAGTTTCTAGTTATTTTGTGGCGGTCTAGAGATTTCTGACCATAAAGAACACTGAGAAATAGAACTACAATCCCTATGATTCTTGGGGTGGGGTTAGAGTGGCATGCAATGCAGATATGCTCATTATGTTGCTATTGGGATAAAATATGTCCTGTCTTTCAGTCAAAGACATCTCAAGCTGGATAACATTAAAAGCAATCATGTCATCATTAAAAGGACAGCAGCATAAAATCACAAGGGGCACAGTAAAAAGGCCGTCAATAATATTAAAATTAGCAGCACAGCCAACAAAAAACAGTTTCACTTCTATTAGTAGTAGTAGTAGCAGCAGCAGCAGCAGCAGTAGTAGTAGTAGTAGTATACTGCCCTTCATCCATAGATCTCATGGCAGTTCACAGCATAAAAATACAGGATAAGACAAAATACATAATAAAAACAAGAACAGAACAAAATAATAGCCCCCTCCCTTTCTAGCCCAAGTGTGTGTTGGAAGAATCAGGTCTTTGCAGCTAGCTGAAAGCAGGCCCAGTGTGTCAGCAGGCGACATCCTTGGGCAGCTACTAAGAGCCTGATGATGATGATGCCACTCTCCAGGACCCCCTTTTTCCAGCTCTCAAACTAGCACTGAGTGGTAATTAGTGTAATTGCCCTCAATGCTGTGGAGGGATGCGACATGACCTCAGAGCATTGTGGGCAATTACAATTACGGCAGCTGCCTGTAGGGTGGCCAGGTCTCCTACCTTACAGAGGACAACCATCTATTCGAAGGGCTGTCAGAGGAATATCTGGCCTAAGTCCTGTTTAAAGCTAAAGGAGGAGGAGGAGGAGCTGGCAGGGAGGGGCGCCACTGTGTCCCTGACCTCTCAGCAGCAGTCACTGCCTCTTTTCAGGAGGGGGCAGAGGGCAAGCTGGCACTCTGCCCTCATTGTTGTCTGTTTTCAGGATATATAAATGGCCACTCCAGTGTTAATCAGAATGCCAACTTCCTCCTCCTGTGTCTGGTGGGAAATCATGGGGGGGGGGGCAGAGGTTGCTGACTGTAAGGGAGGGAGGAGGGTGCACACTAGACCCCACCACCACCACTTCTGTGAAGCAGCTGTGAAGAGAGGCAGAGTGCTCCAGGGAGGGCTACCTAGGCAAACTTAAAGGGCTCGTCCTTCTTCTTAGTCACAGGTTCAAAAGTTCCTTTTTTTGTCCTGCCATTTTCTCCGGTAAACCCCACGGTTTAGTGCTGAATCACAAAAAAAGGTCGGGTTTTCTGTGGATTGACGTTTGTTCCAATTCATTGGTAAACAGTGGGGTTTCCCAAGGAAAGTGGCACGACAAAGAACAACAACAACACCACACTATTGGACCCGTGACTAGAAATCATGGGACCAGCGGAAGTGTGAGTGAGTCCTGAGAAGGCCCTGTATCACATACCTGTCATTGTGTACCTCCAATGGAAGTGTGGTACAGCTTTCAGTATTAATGTGACTGCCTTGGCAGGTTTGCATGGAAAGAGGTGGTCCTTAAGGTATGCTGCTTGGTCCCAAACTGTTTAGCGCTCGAGTGAGGAACCTTTTGCAACCTGAGGGCCAAACTCCCTTATGGGCAACCTCCTGGGAGCCACATGGCAGGGATGGGCAGGGCCAGAGGAAGAAGCAGGCAGAGCAACAGGTGTGACTCTTAGCTTTGTACAGCCAAAGCCAAAGGTTTCTACCTACAATCACATCCTGCACATCTCTCTCCACCAGTGCAAGTACATATTCCAGCCGGGGGGGGGGCAACTAAAACAGGTGTGGGGAACCTTCGTCCCTCCAGGGCCCACCTTCCCTGTCCATTTGCTGGGGCTGATGGGAGTTGCAGTTTAGCAATATTTCGGAGAGTCACAGGTTCCACATCTCCACACTAACGGAAGGCACAGAGCAGAGCCATTTAAGGGTGCAGCCTGGAAAGGGGTGTGGTTGGATAAGAGTCCCAAGGGAAAAACAGAGAGGCCTAGAGGACTGATTTCAAGGGTGAGGTTCCAAATCCCTGGTTTAGGGCCCTAAAGGTTTGAAGCTAGTACTGGATTTGGCCTGGAATTCAAATAGTATGTTGGTATAATATTCAATTTACACTGCTTCTGAGCCCTGTTGTATCCCTCTGAAGCAAGATAGGCTGGGGGGGGGGTGCTTTTGATTCCTACCATAACAACAACAGGGTAAATAAGCACTCTTCCCACAAAACTTTGCTCTTTTCATTGATTTTGAATATGAAGCATTCGCCATCCTAACAAGAGCAAAAGGCCACATTTTGATGCTGAAAAGCTTTCATCACCTCTACAAATACCAAACTTTGCACAGGGAAACTTGAATCTGAAAACCAGGGGTGGTAGGCACATTGAAATTGAATGAGCATGACCAAGTGGGGGACCTTCGATTTCAATGGGCCTAAGCCGAGTAAAACTTAGTTGAGTACCACTACAGATGCTTAGAAAAGTTGGCCCCATTTCTCAGTTTAATCTTTGCTGTTTTCCAAGATGCCAGGCAAAGAAGCAAGCCATGGGAAAACCTTTTTCACCAGGAAAATGGGGCCCCTCCAGCGCCAGCTGCGCCAGGGGGAATATGGAATGTTCCAGTTTTCCCCCATGTTTGAAAGTGACTTTATCCAGGTAAGCCCCTGGGGTGTTTTGTGGGGGTGTAGGTGCAGGAATCTAAACAGGTACAAAGGAGAGGTGCAGGCCAGCAAGGCTAGGTAAATGGTTTCATTCCTAAAATGATAGGTTCCTGGGCCTTAAAAGTTCTGCTCTTGGCTAGTGTATCATTATTCCAAGGGGTGCCAACATGGCACCCTGCAGGGGTTGTTGGACTACAACTCCCCTCAGCTCCAGCCAGCATGGCCGATGATGATGGGTGTTATACTCCAACATCTGGAGGGCTCCAGTTTGGCTACCCCTGAATTATTATCCACACATCACAGATTAGTTGTGATTGGTTGTTTGGGATTAGTTAAAGCCTGCATGATTTGTGACGCATCAGGCAAATGCAGCTCACCAGCTATAGGCACTTGGTAACATTCTACCATTTTTTCTGTTCCAAGCTACCAGCCCATGTCTGTTGATGGATTTTGAGGCAATTATGTTAAATACCAACTTGTACCCTTTGGGGTTAAGTCGTTCATATATATATTTCAGCCTTCATAGCTGGAAGAATGTCAGAAGGAAATTATATTCAGTTTATATATTCACTAGATTCTCCACAAATACATTGAGTTCAATCCAGACTTAGTTGCACTTAGGTCCCACTGAAATCTCATATGCAATACATATGATACTGTAAGGGTGATATTTAACTAACTTTTACTCAGAGGACACGCATTGAAAGGAATGGATTTAAGTTAGTCATGTTCATTAATTTCAGTGGATAAGAACATAAGAAGAGCCTACTGGATTAGGCCAGTGGCCCATCTAGCACAATATCCTGTTCTCACAGTGGCCAACCAGTTGCCTGTGGGAAGCCTGCAAGCAAGACCTGAGCTCAAGAGCACTCTCCCCTCCTGTGGTTTCCAGCAACTGGTATTCAGAATCGTTTACTGTCTCCAACCGAAGAGCGTAGACAACATAGCTAGTAGCCATTGACAGTCTTATCCTCTGTGAATTTATCTAATCCTCTTTTTAAAACTGTCTAAGCTACTGGCCATCACTACCTCCTGTGGGAGCAAATTCTATAGTTTTACCTATGCAAGGCATGAAGAAGTGCTTTTTTTTGTCTGTCCTGAATCTATACTGGTTAAAAATTAGTTGAGTATCACCAAATGAAAATAAAATTTTAAAGGGCAGGCAGCAAAGGAAAGTACATGTAATTTCCACTGCAGGTTAGTCCCTCTCCAAACACAAACACTAGCAATAAGGATTCATCCAGACTTCCCCAACCTAGTGCCCTCCAGATGTTTTTCTACTGCAATTCCCATCAGCCCCACCAACAGCATGGCCAACCATCTGAGATTATTGCAGTTGTGTTACAAAACATCTAGAGGGGCACCAAGTTGGGGGAGGCTGGTTGAGATACCGTCCATTTTTAGAAGGCGGGAAACTGTGTGTTAAGTCTATCTTGTACCCTCAGATCAGCAAACAAGGTGGCCCAGTTGAGATCCACAACCAGGAGCATATTGTGACTCTTGGCATTACCTCTACAAGCCCTGTCCTGCTGATCCCAAATGTGCTGCTCCTGGCACGGCCCATTGCCCCATCTGAAGAGCACACTACAAAGGCAAAAAGCATCTTCCACCGTCACCCACCACCAAGATATGAGCTAACCAGGTGAGTCTTTCTGCAGTGGCAACAGGGGCATGCCCAGGTGACAATATCCCATGCTCAGTGAATTTCCATAGCACATCACAGGAAGCAAGGGAAGTGGGGCTTAATTTGAGTCACAGGTCTCTATGGCTCAGTCCGGGAACCTATATTCACCTGTTCTGGTTGTTCTGTATTTGCCCAAATGGCTTTAGTGGGAACTGTGTGTCCTCATCACCAGCAAACCTGTGGCTGAATTGGAGGATATTGTGGGAATGCCTCCCTGCTTGAAATGCCAACAGCCATGTGCTTTGAGGATGATTTTGTAAAAGGTTGATGGCAAAAAATCCAGTTATCATTGTAGTAGCATGACTTCAACATGCAAAGGATGCTGGCAAAAGCAGGCTCTTTTTTCCCCTGTACAGCAAGCACTGGAGGTTTGCTCTTCCTAGAACTTTTGCTTCGTTGGTGAAATCACAGATGAGTGAAGAGTAAGCCCCAGGTTCCTCCCTATCCTTTTGGCAGCTGAGAAACCAACCCCAGAGTAAGGCTAACTTGAGGGGGGGGATTGGTATTTGCATCCTAATGCAAATTCTGTGAAGACAACTCCATGAAATCGCACAGCATTGGGCTTTTCAAAATGTATACAGTGGTACCTCGCGTTAAGAACTTAATTAATTCTGGAGGTCCATTCTTAACCTGAGGTACTACTTTAGCTAATGGGGCCTCCCGCTGCTGCTGTGCCGCCGCCATGCGATTTCTGTTCTTATACTGAAGCAAAGTTCTTAACCCGAGGTGCTATTTCTGGGTTAGCGGAGTCTGTAACCTGAAGCATCTGTAACCTGAAGCGTCTATAACCCGAGGTACCACTGTATGAGCAAGCTTATAACAATTATTTCAAACTACTAGTCCACATGATTCATCCTCCCTATTAAAGATACAAATGAATGAATTATCTTGGATTGGAAAGAGTACACATAGAAACATAGGAAGTCGCTTCGTACATCAACAGTCCATGTAGCCCAATATTGTCGATATTGACTGGCACCAGCTCTCCGGGGTTTCAGGCAGAAAACACTCCCAGCCCTGCCTGGAGATGACCCAGGATTGAACCTGGGACCTTCTGCAAGCCAAGCAGATGCTCTGCTGCTGAGCTACTGAGACAGAGCATCTGCTTTCTTACAGATTAACTTTCATTGCTTTCTTCCTTACAGATGATCATTTCAGTGGTGCAGAACAGTAAGCTGCAGTTTTTAAAGCCTTAACTGTTCCCAATCTCACTCCCTCAACACACACACCTATGCAGGTTATTCCCTTTGCGTTACGTCAAGATCAGCATCCACAATGCAGAGAAAAAGCAGCTGCGGTTCAAGCTGGTGAGTGGCCGCACCTTCTACCTCCAGCTGTGTGAGTCAGACAAGCGAGGTGATCTCTTTGATGCCTGGGTCAGGATTGTCCAAATGCTGCGGCCGCCCTCCGAAGAAAACCTTGATGAGCATCCGAAGAAGAAGAAAGGGAAGAAGCCTAAGAGCCTGAAACCCAGTTCGTCAGCTCCATCACTGCCTCTCAAAGGCAAAGTGAAGAACGCTCTCAAGGTCAGTAAGCTTTGGCCCCTGGGAATTGGTGGGGAACAGAATGGGAAGAAGAGGGAAATGGAGCAGGCCTTATATATCTGGGTTTGCATCCTGGGGAAGAGTGGGTTAAGGATGAGCCCTGTACCTGTGTCTCAGGTGGGACATCAAGGGCTTCAAAGCCCAACCTCCTGCTGCCTAGCTGGTGGTTTAGAGAACTGGAGCAATATCTGTACATGGAGGGTAGGAGAGATTTGGAGCTGAAAGTCATGACCCTTTGGTCATCTTTCTCCCTGGCTGAATGCCCCATTCTCCATTTCCTCAGAGTTCATCTCCTAAACATGCATCTTCAGGAAAGCACAACTGGAATATTCACACTGCCACCAAAATGGCCAGTGCCCAGGAATTTGAGACCAAGAAAACATGTGAGCCAATCATATCTTCAGACAGCTCGGGCAGCCTCCAGCCTCTAACACCAGCACTGCCTTCCAGATCAGAGAACACACACACAAAGGATCCTGAACTGCCTCTAGAGGCCCAGGAGCTGGCTGAGAAGTCAGAAAAGGAGCCCGCTGAATTGAGCCCCAACCGGAAGAGCTACGTTGGCGAGAAAAGTGGCTCCCAGACTAAGAGGTATCAAGAGGGATAGCTTGTGTGGCCCCAGGTGGGAGTGCATAGCTGGGAAAGTTGTGCAGTCTCTCATCTTTCTCCGGACCAGTCCTACCATTGGGAAGAGTAAGGCAGTGTCTTCTGAGGGCTGGGAGGTGGGATCAGCAGCATCAGCCCCCTGGCCATTCCAATCTGATGGAAGACAGAGTTGTGTACACCGCCTAAACTAGCCTGTCAATCTCAACGGTGGTGGAGGATACTGTTACAAGTGTTGAAGAAAGATTCAACCTGCCTCTATACATGGGGAATTGGGTGTGGGCTGCACAACTTTGTCCTTTGCCTCAGGCAGAAAAATGTCTTGGGTTGACCCTGCTTAGAAAATACTGGGGAGGATTCTGGGGAAGTTGCTATTGTTGCATGGGGGATATACTACTTCCATGGTCTCCCTTCCTCAATCATTAACATGATGACTGGAGTCATTCCATTAGAACAAGGATGGGCATCATCATGGCCTCCAGATGACACAGTAGACTCCATCCCCCAGCCCAGATTGTCTGGAACCACAGAGCATCAGGATTCCCAGAGGAATTCCCGGGATTCCCAGCCCACACCCTGCCTGAGGAGGCTGAAATTTTGAAGGACCCAGCAACCTCCCAAAAAACCCACCCTAGCTCTGGACCTGCCACTATCATCCTTGAGGTGCCAGAAGCAGAGAACACACTGAAGCTCAGCATGTGCACTATTTAATTACAAGGGAGAGGGCTTTTCCCTACCCTCCTCAATTACAGAATCCCCTCCCAAAAGATGCTCCCCAGGTGCCTATGTTGCAACCCTTTCAGCAGAAATTTCCAAGTTTTACATTATTCTTAACCATGCTCAACTTTAAAATGTTAAGGAAAAGAACTGTATCAAGTTTATGTAACAAAAAAATAATTTTATCCCACTCATAAGAGTCAGGGTAAAAATATTAAAGCAAGCATTCTTATCACCTTTATAAAGGCAAAATGCCCATTAAAGCATATGGAAATGAGTGTTCCTTAATAACAATTTGGCCAAAAGCTTTTCAACAGAGCCTTCTTCAGTGGCCTGATATTTGCTTAGGCTTTGATGTAGAGGAACTTCATTCCTGAAATGAGAACAAGTTGAATCTAAACGCAAGACACTTACCTCCCCTCAATTTCTCATTTTAGTGTTATCATCAGGAAATAATAATAATGTTGGGAGACATCAATAAGCCATAAAAGCGCAGAGCTGTGTGCTCTTTTCAGAGCCAGGCAAAAGCATTTCTGTTCACCCAGGGATTATAAACTGCTACAGCTTGGTCTTGTTTTTGTCACTTGGTTTGGTTTTTTTTAAAGAGGATTGCATTCTTATATTGCTGCTGATTATGTTATGATATAAATGGATTGTGTGCCAGCCTGAAATCCAAATAGGCTGGTGATATTTAAATGTTTCAAACAAACAAACAAAGGGCTCATCCACACTTCCATTTGCACCATGCTTTCTAGGCACAGGTCTTCACCTTAAAGAGCACTTTTTCTTTTGCTCCACCACTGCCCCTTTGAAAACCTGCTCTTTAACGCCAAATAGGAACAAACAGCAATACCGGTTTTCTGCAGATTGTTGTTTGCTCCGATTCAGAGGTAAAGAGCAAGTTTTCGTAAGGAAAGCATCAAGGCAAAAAAAAAAAAAAAGCAAGCACTCGGACATGGTGCTTTTCAAAGCTTTATAGCGTGGGACTGTGCCTAGACACAAAAGGAAGTCTGGATGAGCCCAAATACTTCAGAGGAAGAGGCAAGCAGTGGTATGAACTGCAGATCAGGATCCTGCTGAGTTACCAGGAAGAAGCATGGTAGCCAAGTCTAATATAACGCTCTTCAGTCTCCATCGGATAGCTCCTGGTACAGTATCTTTGATTGAACAGCTCCTTCACCAGGCCCTTGCAAATTCAGCTACTGATGGACAGTGCCCTAGCTGCTCCAGCTCACAACACACTGGACCTGCTTTCACAGCTCAGATACTGCTGGACAGCTCCCTGGCTAATCCTCGCCTGCTTGCTCAAATATCTAGTCATGCTGCTTGGGTCTTCCCCTCAGAGTTTGGGGTTGGTGAAGTTGGACATAGGAGTGGTGGGACGCAGGATATGATGGTGCCCTGACACAGGTGAGTGTCCTGAAACACTTAAAGGTGGAGGGATGGAGAGCTTGGCAGCTCAGCAGTAGCAGATGAAGTAGTTATGGCCTCAAATCTTTTTTAGCTTGAATAAGGTGCAGTACAAATAGAAAACCAACAGAAAGTTCATTTGTTTTCTCTTTCAATCTCAGGTTAACATGGAGACGTGGCTCAATGGCATTTATTTATTTTTTTACTGTCATGTGCACAATCTTATGTTAAATATTTGTGGCAGAGAGGAGAGAGAGAGCGCTTTGGGCAACTGTACAGGAGTGCATGCATATTTGTGCATCTTAATTCACTGTGCAGACAGTTAGAAATTGGGGGATGGTCTTATGGAGTCAAACAACATGGCTTTCTAATGAGGGGCACTGTTTTTATTTCAGAAAATCTGACATAAAAAGCCATCGAAGCAGCTCAGGAGAGAAAGGTAGGAGAGATGTCTGCACTATCGAACAAAATCTCACTTCTCTGTGACTTCCCCACCTACCCAACCCCAGTGCAAACACATAAACAGACTGCCTGGGCAACAACCACCACATATGGTCAGAGCTAAGAGAGGACCAGGCTTTGGGAAGCAGGTGCAAGGCTCTGGCAGGGTCCTAGAGTCCTCACATCTCCTTCACAAAGCTGGGAAAGGACTAACTAGGCTTTAGGAATGAAGCAGGATGATTCTAGGACCCCATCCGAGCTCTTACGCCTCCTTCCCAAAGCTCAGCCCCTTGCTCACCTGGCTTTGGGAAGACAGTGCAAGGGCTGAGAGGGCAGCATCAAATGATGCTGAGGGCTGCCAAAAAAAAAAAAAGGCATTGAGGGCTGCATGCAGCTCACATCTTGCTCAGTTTCAGCTGATGTGCCATCTGCAGCCTCTTCTAGAGAAAGCTCATCTTGCTGCAGTTTCTATTTTATTTTTTAATTCATTTAGAGCATTTGTACCCCACTCTTTGGCCAAAAAGGCTCCCAGGGTGGCTCCTATACAGTCATTTAAATGGTTTATATACAATCAATTAGTCATTGCCTGCAAGCTTACACTCTATTTATTTATTTATTTATTTAAAACCTGACAGGGAGAGAAGGAGGAGGGGGGAAATTCAGGCACCATTTCTTAACTAGTACTTCTTTTAACACAGAATCAGTGCAGGGGCAGGAGGTTTCTGCTGGTCTTTCAGCAGAGCTGATGGAATGAGTCCTACTTCCTATTTCTTCTGCTGATGGAATGGCTGCTGCCAGGTGACAACTAAGGGAGAAAGAAGGCCTGACAGAGCTGGTATTCCAGCACATACTTTGGTTGCTTTAAGACTAGAGTGCTGTAATGTGCTTTATGTGGAGCTGCCCTTGAAACACATTCAGAAACCGCATAGGCACATAGAAAGCTGATGTATACCAAGGCAGTCTATTGATCCATCTAGCTCAATCTCTCCAGGGTTTCTTTCCCAGTCCTCCCTGGAGATACTAAGGACTGAACCAGGGACATTTCACATGTGTGGAAATGTGCTCTGTCACTGAGCTACATTCATTTAAGCAGTGCAAGTTTTTTTAAAACCAAAACCTATAACCAGCTTGTGAAAGAAAAATCTCTGACCATTAGCTAACACACTAGATTGCAGAAGCACCCTGTTTGTCCACTATGCTATACAAATGTAATACTGCAGCAGCATTTTAAACATATATTTAAACTCGCTCTCTGAATGCCCTACCCACTCTGAGAAGGCTGCATTAACCCCTCTGCTCTGTCACGGGCTTCTAGTCCTGCAACAATCCGTCTGTTTCTCCCTGAGCCGTATATTCATTCTTCCTTTCCTCCATTTATCCTCTGCCTCCGTGCCTCTCTCTTCCATATTTGTTCCTTTTTTAGCAGAAATGGCCCAAGGCATTTTGGTGTCTGAGGCAGAAAATCAAAATGGCACCTCTCGTAATGAAAATAATTGGCAATTTTCTCCCCCTTAATGGTGCTCCAAAAGCTGCCGCCTCGCCCTGCCTAATGGGAGAACTAGCCCCACTTTATAGCAGCCTTCATCTTTCCTGCCTCCCCTCCACATGCCTACCTCCCTTCATGTGTAATGATCAGCATTTCTCACCCAAGTATCATTTGCTTCCAGACCCAAACGAAGGATCTGTGCACTACCACGAAAAACTCTCGATGGCCTGGGCCCTGCCTGCATCAAATAAATTCTCCTTCCATGTGTCCATCCTGCCCCTGGACATGAGAACCTTCCCAGTACCGTCCCCCCACCCGTTTTCTGAAATAAAGCCTGTTAGGAAGCAGAAAAGTACTTTGCGGGAGGAGAACCTCCACTTTGGAACTTCCCAACCAGAGGAGCATGCCCAGGGGCTTCATGGCTGGACTTTCAGAGACGTGTGCATCTCGGCAACTTTTAAAAGACACTGTGGTAGCTCTTACTGGGTTGGCACCTCTGCAATTTTATTATTTATATATTTTATTTATCACATTGATAAGTCGTTTTTCCTCCAAGGAACTCAAGGTGGCATGCATAGTTCTCTCCCCCACAACAACCCTGTGACGTAGGTTGGGCTGAGAGACTGTGATTGGGCCAAGGCCACCCAGTGAGCTTCATGGC
This sequence comes from Podarcis filfolensis, assembly GCF_964270895.1. Taxonomy (NCBI): domain Eukaryota; kingdom Metazoa; phylum Chordata; class Lepidosauria; order Squamata; family Lacertidae; genus Podarcis; species Podarcis filfolensis. The sequence goes on from NC_139615.1 coordinate 30,121,009, forward strand.
TTAGTGGGGATTTGAACGCTGGTCTCCCAGGTCCTAGTCCAACACTCTAAGCACTACACCATTCTGGCTCTCTTTTAAGTGTATTTCTAGGCTGCATGTTTTCTAAACTTTTTTTTTCAAGGCTCTGATTGCAATTACTTACTTAATAACTACACACACACACATAGCACCAATAGCTAGCATTCCCTAAAGTGGTGCACAATGCAATTTAAATGCCATAACCCATTAAAGCAACAACAAGCAAAACAAAAGCAATCACAATTGAAAGAAGTGTTAAAAACCACCAGCAGCAAGTCATAAAAGCAGCATTTTTAAAAAACATTAGAATAATTTTTAAGAATTTCTAAACACCTGGGGAATTTTTAAAAAGCCATTCGCGTAGCATTAAAAGAAACCCCCATAATGAGGGCATTAAGCCCAGCCTTTCATTGAATGACTAGGAGCAAGACAGCCTAGAAATGGTTAGCGCGCACGCACACACACCCCTCCTCCATTTAGTCCTTACCTTAATGAAGAAGGAGAAAAGCAACACAGTGGCAGAGCACAGGCCTCCCCCTCCCCCTCCACACCCACCCCACCCCATTTTTTTGCACACAAGGTCCCAGGCTCAATCTAGGGCAGCTTTGGCTAAAGGCTCTTGAATGTGAATGGGCCCTTCCTTGCAAACAGAGAGAGAGAGCCCTTGCCAGTCAGAGAGAATCAGAACAAGCTTCTCCTCATTCTTTGTCTCAGGGGCTCAATGCTTTTGTCCACCTGGACATCATCTCCCTGCCATCAGTCCTATCCATTCACCTCTCAGCCTCCTCTGGCTCAGTCGCATCTTCCTGGACCTGACTTTCAGTTCTTTGGTTTTTCATCAGGCAGGAAGCCGAGCAAAATTGTCTCCCTCATCAGATCCTGCTCCTGGGGAAGCACAAGGAAGGACAAGCGGAGTGCCAGAGCCCGGGCCAGAGGGAGAAAACGCAGAGGGGAGTGAAACCAGGAGCTAGAACTAAGAGGTGACAAGAAAAGCTATAGAGGTTGGAGACTGAAAGAGAATTTACTGAATGACGTGAAAATAAAACAAAAGGCTCAAGAATTGCTAAAGGAATTCTTTGAAATTAACATGGCACAAAATACGGATATTAGAATAATATGGGACACCAGTAAGGCCTTCATACGAGGATTTTATATCCAACAAAATATATTACAAAAAAGAATTAGAGAAGCAAAGTTAAATCAAATTAGAAAAGAAATTGAAAAGAATGAGAAAACATTAGCGAAATCTCCCAAAGATAAAATAGCAAACCAAAATATTAAATTATTACAATTACAACTCTCAGCATTATTAAATAAAGAAATAGAGAACAATGTTTTATGGATGAGGCAAAAAAATTTCGAATTAGCCATTAAGCCCGGGAAATTGCTGGCATGGCATCTAAAAAAGAAACAGAAGGAAATGCAAATTAATAAACTATTACAAAATGGGAAATTAATAGATACTGAAGAGGATATAACCAAATCTTTCCTAGATTATTTTAGAAACCTCTATAAGGCAGGGCCGGAGGCTGAGCATGAAATTATATGTTATTTTCAAGGGAAAGAAATACCTAAAATCAATGAAGAAAAAGTAGACCAACTTAATGCACCAATTACTAGAATGGAATTGCATCAAGTAATTTCAAATCTGAAATTGGGCAAATTGCCAGGCCCAGATGGTCTCTCGTCAATGCATTACAAAGTATTAGAGGAGATTATAGCTATACAATTCCAAAATATGATGAATAAAATAATGCAGGACGGAAAGACCCCAGAGACTTGGCAGGATGCAAACATAGTGCTGATCCATAAACAAGGTTCCCCCCACGAGTCAGGAATTATAGACCAATATGATTGTTAAACAATAATTACAAAATATTTACGGGAATCTTGGCCAATAGATTAAAATTACATCTAAAAGATATGATAAATCAAGACCAAGCAGGTTTCTTACCAAATGGACATATGAAAACCAATATGAGAGTTGTAATTGATTTAATTGAATACCTGGAATTAAAACCTAGCAAAAAAGCTGCTTTCATGCTAGTAGACACAGAGAAAGCTTTTGACAACTTCTCCTGGGGTTTTTTACAGAAAGTTTTGGATGAATCTAAGATGGGAGAAAGGTACACCAGAGGTATAAAACTGATATATCAGAAACAACAAGCCTGTCTCATAATTAATGGAGGGAAGTCAAAACATTTCTCAATCGAAAAAGGGACGAGACAAGGCTGCCCCTTATTTCCTCCTCTATTTATATTAACCCTGGAGGTTCTAAATTTGGAACTGAGAAGAGAACAATAAATAAGAGGAATTACAACTGGCAAAAAGGAATTTAAGCTGAGGGCCTTTGCAGATGACATAATTTTAACATTGCAAGATCCTGGAAAAAGTATTCCTAAAGCAATAGAGAAAATAGCAGAATTTGGTAAGGTCTCTGGTTTCAAGTTAAGTAAAACTAAAACTAAAATCATGGTAAAAATATGTTGGAACAAGAGCAAAAGGATTTACAAACTGAGTCAGGTCTACAAATTGTGAAAAAAGCAAAGTATTTAGGTACAGTATTGATATAACAATGAGAAATCTTAATCTATTTGATAATAATTATAAAAAAAATTTAAAGAAGTGAAGAGAAATTTAGAGACATGGAATAGGTTGAAACTATCATTTTTAGGTAGAATCTTTATAATCAAAATGAATATTTTACCTAAGATGATGTATCTTTTTCAAATGTTACCAATAATTGAAAGGGTATCATGTTTTGAAGACTGGAGGAAGGATTTGTTAAGATTCATTTGGCAGGGCAGGAAACCACGTATAAAATATAAATTATTAACAGACAAGAAAGAAAGAGGGGGGGTCTTGCCCTGCCAAATCTGAAACTATATTATGAGGTGGAATGCCTAATTTGGGTAAAAGATTGGATAACATTGGAGAGAACAGACATCTTGTATCTAGAGAGCCACTGTAACAGATTCGGATGACATGCCTATCTCAGTTACCGTATTTTTCGCTCTATAAGACGCACCAGACCACAAGACGCACCTAGTTTTTGGAGGAGGAAAACAAGAAAAAAAATATTCTGAATCTCAGAAGCCAGAACAACAAGAGGGATCGCTGTGCAGCGAAAGCAGCAATCCCTCTTGCTGTTCTGGCTTCTGGGATAGCTGCACAGCCTGCATTCGCTCCACAAGACGCACACACATTTCCCCTTACTTTTTAGGAGGGAAAAAGTGAGTCTTATAGAGCAAAAAATACGGTATAATAAAGCTAATGTACACAGCGGGTTCACGAGTTACATTCTTAGAAATGCTTTATTTAAAGTCTGGACTAGATATCAACCATTATTGGAGCCACAAACTCCTTGGTGGTTATACCCGCTGGAAGCACATGCTGTGAAAAAACTGAACATGGAAAGACACTGGCTCTCATATAGACAGTTGATAACAGAAGACCAAGGCCAATTAAAGTTAAAATCATTTGGGGAGCTAAGGCAACATGTATCTGATTGGCTCCAATACCATCAGTTGAATATTGTCTTTAAATCAGATATCAAAAGAGGTTTTGGTAAAGAAGATTCAAAATTCCAATCGATATTATTAAAAAATAACAAGAAACGTCTATAAAAAATGTATTATTTCCTAATGGAGTGGGACCTGAAGGATGAATTTGTAAAGGAGGTGCAGATAAAATAGGCCCAAGACATTGGCAGGACTATCTATTTAGAACAGTGGAAGAGGCTATGGCAAGTAGATATTAACTTTACAGCCTGCTACTCTGTTAAAGAAAACTTTATAAAAATGTTCTTTAGGTGGTACATGACACCAACCAAACTCGCAAAAATTTACAAACTAAAGTCTAACTTACGTTGGAAATGCGGAAAAGCTGAAGGAACAATGATCCACGCTTGGTGGAGTTGTGAAAAGATTAAAAGTTTCTGGCGTATAATACATGATGAGTTAAAAAAAATGCTCAGGACATCCATAGGAAAAAAACTAAGCTAAGTGAATACATAGAGTTGGCAAAACTAACAGCAGCCATAAGATCCCAAACAAATCAGAATTTAAAACTGGAATGGAATTGTTTTGAAGAATACATGGAAAAATACTGTACTAAAAAAAATGTTAATATGCATAGATTAAATATGTAAAGTAGATGTGAGAATATGAATATATGCCTAGTAAGTATAGATTAAGTAAGAAAGTAGGTAAAGCAAAGATGAAAATGAAATCAGGAATGGCTGTAAGAGATGAAGATTCTTAGAAATGCAATGAAACAATCAAATTAAAATTTAAGGAAGTTGAGCTGTGGTGGAGGGAGGTCACGGGGTGGGTAAGGTGTCTTGTTTTAGTTTGTAGGCACTATATGTATTATATGTATATTTGTGTTCTTTGTTTTGAGGTGTTTTGTGTTATTTGTATGTATTTTTATTTTTCTCAATAAAAAATTAAAAAAATAATTTTTTTATTTATTTTTTCAAAAAAGGAAGGACAAGCAGATTGCCAGAGCCCGGGCCAGAGGGAGGAAACGCAGGGGGGAGTGAAACCAGGAGCCTATAGGCACAAAGGGCAGGAGTCTCTGCCCCACCTGAAATTCTAAATGTAATAAAGATGTTGGTTGGTTATAGACAGTGTCTTTATCTGACATTTGTGCATGCCTGAAATGTCTCTAGTCACCACGGATATTCATTAGCCTTCTGTATCATGACGAACCATCACCCTGACAATGTAAACTACACCCTTACTAATATCAGGCCCATATATTGAGGTTACAACTCACACATTGCCCTTTCCAAGGCCTCTGGTTGTTAGGTCAGGACAATCTTACCCTCTGTCACCACCACAAACTCCCCTTTGCAAGGCCTCTGGTTAATGAGTCAATTACACTCTTACCCATGCTTGCAACATAACTGATTTTCCTGGCGGCTGGCTTCCCCGTTCCACCCTCCCTTTCTCTCATTGCTTCAGGCCCACAGTTTAAAGACATGCCTTCTGATCAACTCTAATCTGAACCTACTGCACAGTGACGCACACACCCTCTATTAAATGGTCTTATTAGATTAATGCTTATAAGAAGAGGAAGAGCAAAAAGGGGTCCACATGTTCTAGCCAACCAATTATTTCTAGTAGACTTCAAGAAAGCTTTTGGGGTTTTTCACATCCTGCTCTGAAGAGGCAAAGGGTTGTATATCTAAGATGTATTCAAGAGGAGACCCACTGAAATGAATGAACCTAAGCAGTGCGATTTTTCTAGAAAAAGTGGTGCTGGAACTCACCGTGAACCTTGTTCTTGCTGGAACTTTATTTCAGCAAGTTCCAGCTGAAATAAAGCCCTTGCCATATTTGTGGACCCCTGTTGGAGAATGCTGACAGTGGTAAGGATCATCAGTATAACTGGATGTATATTCCTGTGCTCTATGTCCTGGCACCTAGTGTTTTAAATTGGCCAAAACATGACCTCTTGCCTAGAAGTCCTGACCCCATAACCTTGGTTATGTATGGCTATGGCTACTCGCCAATGGGGATGGGAGACATTCTGCACATGCTCAAAAGCACTCTTTTATTTATTGGTGGGTTCTTGTTTATGTCTTGCTGGGCTGTGTATGTAATAAAAAGGGAGCCAAGGCATCCTCTTTTATCTGTCCCCGTGTCAGTTTCAGTTTGTTTGTTAGCTTTTCTCTTTACTTTCTTTAGTGCTTCACATGTTATGGCCACTAGGAAAAGGCTCCAAGGCTAAAGAATACTTTCTGTGCATGTGATCAGAAGCACTTCCCTTTATCATTCCTTTCCAGACCCTTGCAGCACACAGCCTCTCCTATTCCTCGACTCAGTTTGAGATTCCACGCCAACCCACCAGCCAAACCAACTTTCCATTTATTCCAGAGCAGTGTCATCACAGCACAGAGGTCTGTCACTGCTCATCCATTGATTGGAACGTCTGTCAAAAATGCATGATGTCACAGATGCTCAGCCTGTGGGATACAAGGGTGGGGTTTGCAAGCAGGTGACAGAAGATTTTAGCCGTTTTATGTGCTCAAAGTCAAAGCAGGATAATGGTGTACCACGGCAGGGGCATAGAAACAAAATTAGTAACTCACCATGTTACCTAAATGTAAATGACATTTTCAGGTTTCTGAGCACCACTTCAAATCTTACACATTTCAGACAGAAAGCACTTGTTTTGCTTAAGGCATTGAAATTACATCATACATGATAATTACACCTGTGTTTCCATTAATTATATTGTAAACTGCCCTGTGATCTTTGGATAAAGAATGGTAAATAAATTTAATAAATAACAATAATAACAACTGTCCAGATTTACAGATGTACTTCATGCATCCTCCCTCACCCTCTCCATGCAAATGCTTTCGATTAGACTTTTAAAAATCCCCACTGCTTTGAACACAAATTGAAACAAATTGAATACAGAGAATGCAAATACTTCGTGCTTCAGTGAATAATGAACATATCTGCATGCTCTACTATGTAACTTGTAATGAAATCTCCTGACGGGTTAGTGTATTAATCAATTTTCAGTCAATGCACCACTCTGCTTACAAAACAGACAAAAATGTGCTGTGCATGTTATGCTAGTCCCCCAGACCTAAACTTTATTTAATGCATTTATAATGCAGTCTTCCATCAAGGAGTTATAGGTTATTTCACAACAACCCTGTGCAGTGCCTTAGACCGAGACCACCGATATCTCCTGGTAAACTTCACAGCTGAGTATGAACAGTGTTTACCCTAAAGGCTAGGAAGAAGGTAAAATAACTTTCATTGACCCAGCTGAGGCAGGCTTCTTGAGTTTCATACTCATCCAACAGAATGGAAGCAGTAGTCTGATACAAACAGAACAAGTGAGTGAGTAGAGCGTTGTCATTGCTGATCACGGGCTAGTTACAAAGCTGGAATGGGCTTTGTACAAAGTGACCAAATATGTTACTGACAAAGGGCATTTTCCTAAACATTCGACACCCGCAATCTGCATTCTGGACCCAACCTCCATCCTCTGCTACTCTGTGCTGGATATTGCACTTCCAGACCCACATCTGGGCTTCTCTCTGTATAGGGGTCCCCATGCTGAGGCATATAGCCTACCCTCCCAAGCTCACAGCAATGCCATGGTTGGCTCTGCAAAAGGAGACATGTTGCTAAAACATGTAAAATCCTCCCCTTTACAAATATCCTTGTGGATAATGAAAATAAGCCAAGAGAAGACATGCAAAACTGCCACCCTAGGTGGGCTTTCTGTTAGCATTGCCATTTACATCACATATGACATGTCCCAGGTTCTCTCTCTCTACAGTTCTGTATGTGCACACACTATAGGTTTAAAGCATATTCGAAACCCAAGGTACCCCTCAAAAAATTCTGAGCACTATAGCTTACCCCTTAAATACTTACAGTTCCCAGTAACTCTTAGCAAACTTTTATAAACCTCTTCAGTTGTTCTCTGGTCCCTTTCTGCCATCTAGTGGAGGACAGAAGTAAAGCATATCTCTCCCCCTCCTCCTGCACACACACGCAAAAATCTGGTTCACTGAGTGATGCTGTTTACTTCCTGCTGCTAAGTCCTTGGGATAACCTCTCCCCCTCCATCTGCTCAGTCCTAAGGAAGGACTAGATATGGGATGTTTGGACTGACAGCTACCTGAAACCAAATCTGGAAGCTGCCAAGAAGAGGAACAGCTGATAATGCCCACATAAACTTATGTTGGGCAGGGAGGACTGCAGCAATAAATGGGAATTGTTATAGAAAGCACATCTGTCACTGGAATCTGTGCCTTGCTGCTGCAGACTTAGATTTGTAGTAACATAAATCTTGAGACCCAAGAAATGGAATAGGAGCCTTGTAAATTCATAGCTGAGTTCAAATTCAACGCTGGCACTGGAGTTTAGGTTTTGAACAAAGGGCGCAAGCGTCCTGATTTTGCAGGAACTGAGTTGTAACAAATTCAAATTTTGGCTCCAAACTATGACTTCTACCAGATATTTCTATTTTTAAAAAATCAATTGTGACTTTTAGAATTGGAAAATTCGTTCTCATTTTGATATTTTGCTTTGTCTCTACTGACCAGATAGTAAAATCTCTCTCTGTGGATTTGCATAGGATTTGGATTGCTAGGATTGCTAGTGAAAGAACAAACAGGATATACACTGTTTGTGTGTGTGTGTGTGTGTGCACGCGCGCACGTGCCTTCCAAATTGTTGCTCAATCAGCTTCTCCAATAGGATGTTTCAAGATCCTGATTCCTGATGGAGCCAGAGTTTTCTAAGGACCCTTTAAGAAAAGAATAAGCAGCGAGGTAGCAAATGGTAGCAACAGTTTAGGTGTTCTGTGTCCTTGTTTCATGTTTCACAGCAATTGCCTTGAAATAACAATCCCTTAGCTCAGCTGGAAGCTAAAATAAAATGGAAAGTGAGGATAAGTGCCCCTGGATATTTGGTCAACCTTAGAAGATAAGCCACTATGGAAATAACAGGAATTATTATCTTGGAGAAGCAGAGGAGGAGAAAATTTATGATTCACTGCAAGTACACAGTGTCATGAGAATGATCCCAGCAAGGAGACATAACCAAAATACTCCAGGATTTCCAGCTCATGTAAAGAATTCCAGATGACTTGTATTGAATCAACAATGTTGAATAGCCCTGCTTTTTTGCATATATGCCTGCATATGCAGATCGTGATAAGGTTCAGGCTCTCAACCTCATTCGCTTGCTGAATTTCTTATTGGCCAAACAGTTGCATACATGGAGTGAAATGGGGAGGGGGGGCACACCGGATCGGCAAAAGGAGCTGGGCTGTCGCATCTCCTCAGTCTGGCTCGCTGACTGTGCCACGGGCAAACAAGCAACGCTGTCACTGTGGATCACCATCAGCCCTGCTCCACAGATGTGCGAGATCTTCTCAGCAGCTGACCTGAAAACTGCCCGATGTTCAAGACAATCCTCACCCCACGCTCCTTTAAGGTACCACGCTCTTGGTCTACATCACCCCTCACATACCACTGCTGCCTTTGCCACGTCACACAACTCTGCAACACACATAGGCTGTGGCTTTCTGCTGCTGTCCCCAAAGCTGTGCTCATGTGGCAATTCCCAACCAAAGGTGTTCAACTGGCTGGTTTTTATAGACATCCTACCTGCTACCTCTTTCTCCCTCTCCATTCTCCCCTCCCTGAACCCAAGATGACGAAGGGATGCTTTTTCCAAGACCCAACTAGGGAGTAATGCACCTCCCATTTGAAAGGCTGTTGGATAAGTTTTTGAGGGGGCAGGGGCAGAGAGACATGATATACCACCAACCTTGGCCATTCTGGTACAAAAGGAGCCTTCTAGCAAAGACAGCCATCCCTTCTCCTAGGATCAGAATGGCAGAAGTTCAACAAACTACCTGGTACTATCACGTGGGCAAGGGCTACGTCCTACCTCCAGTGGCAGAGGATGTATGGCTGTGTGTACCAGTTGTTGGGAATTGGAAGTGGGGAAAGTGCTACTTTGCTCAGGTCATCTGCTGTGCCGTGGGCATCTGATTGGACACTGTGAGAACAAGATGCTGGACTTGATAGGCCACTGGCCTGATCCAGCAGGGCCCTCCTTAAGGGAGCAGGAGTCATAAAGAAAGTTTAACCCTTTCAATATCTGGAAAGGCAACAGCTACATGTCCCCATCCCTTAAATTAAGAACTGCAGATCAGTCAACGTTGTTTGCAGATCAGAGATTATGTTTGCAGATGACGCTGTCCTGATTGTGCAAGGAAGCTGTACAGAGTCTCATCAACCATTTTGCCCAAGCCTGCATACAGATTGAACTTATCAGCCTGACAAAAACAAACATCCTGGGTCAGGATGTCAGTCAGCACTCCACACATTAGCATTGGTGGCCACATGCTTGAGGCGACGATTTCGTCTACTTGGGCTCCACCATAATCAGGAACCTCTCCATCAACGCTAAGCTGGACAAGCATATTGGCAAGGCAGTTACAGCAATGGCTTGCCTCTCCAATAGGGTGTCTGGAAATGGGATGCTAACAACCAATACCAAGATGAAGGTCTGCTGCTTTATAGTAAGTGAGAAAAGAATGACTTACATCCTCCAGGACTGATGCCTCAATGCTTTCCACATGTGCCCTAGATCAGGCCCTCCCCTAAGTTGGAGGAGACAGATGAGTAACCTTCCCAAAGCTGATGGCTTTCAAGTGTCAGGAGTGTGTGCAGGAGCCAGGCCCTGTAACCAGTAGGGCTTCACAGGACTGGGGCCTTCCTAAGTTTGTTCTGAAGAGGCAAGGTGCGGCCGCACAGGTGAGGCCACTTGGTAACTCACTTGCACCTGGTGGCTAGAGCCAGGAAGGGATATAAGGTTAGCATTTCCCTTTGGCTCTTTGCCACAGCAACACGCCTCCTGCCGTGCTGCGTTTGGCTTCTTGCTTCCTGATCCTCAGACCTCGGCTTCTTGACTCCTTGCTTCTCGACCCTCGGACCCTTGACTTTGTGATTCCCCGCTTCCTGACCCTCAGATCCCTGGCTTCTGGACTCTCATTCATGCTCCCACCCCGCCATCTTGCCCCCGGTCCCAACGTCCTCAGCTGGGACTTCAATCGCCCATAGACCGGACCATTACATCAAGTTCCAGAGAGCTCTCCCACAGCCCCTGAGATAACATCAGCTACCCATCTTGAGCTATTAGCTAGTCTTCTGTTTAAAACAAAAAGTGGCCAATAAGAATGGGAAAACTGCCTTGTTGGATGAAACCAAAGGTCCACCAGTCCAGTATTTTGTGGCCAACTGTGGCAAGCTGCTGGGAAGCTCACAAACAGGCCTCCTCATTTGTCTGCAGCATCTGATACTCGGGGGTATATTGCCTCTTTACATGGAGCTTCCTTTCAGCTGGCATGCCTGATTCAAGCAAGCCAGCCAAAATGCAGAATAAATGCAAAGAGTGTGAGGAACCACCAACTCTTCTGATGAAGTCTAGGCACTCAAACTGCACCCTGATGCATTCCTCAGCAAGATGTTCTGCATACAAAAGCTGACTGCTGCATTTCAAGGACATAAATATGAACAGCTTAAGCGAGTGAGCCCAAGCTACACTCAGAAAGGTTGTTGAACAGTTTTTTCTAATTTGCTTACTCAAAGTTTATGCAATGGTTAGACTACGCTCTATCTTTGTCTGATTTGTTTACAGAAAGGTTATTCAACAATGAGTATTCTTCCCAATTTACTTGGGTGCCAATGCATCGTCTTATTAATCATTCCAGTCACCCCAAACATTTCAGTGCATTTCCCCATAACATTCCAAGCTGCATAAAATCTGGGTTTTCTTAAGTAGGTTTGTTGTGCTTGGGTGACACAGCACTTTAATCCACTTTAATTGTGCATATCTAAATTACTGATGTGTACTTGAATCCCTTCTGCAAAATACTAACAGTCTGGAGGCACCTTCCCCATTTTGACCATGCGGCTTATTTACACTACGTTTTGTTACTTGCTTGCCTAAGACTCTACATACAAACAAGATGTTTGAAAACACATAAATCATACTGGTTCACTCTTCATAGATTTGGGAAAGGCTGCATCGCTCAGTATACACACTCCCAAGTTTGCTGCGCTGCAATGTGTGAAAATCCCCTTAGTGTAAAGCGAAAAACTATTCAGAGTTTTCTAATGCTATGTGGGGGAGCCAGCCACCCCTCAAGCCATGTCTGGAACTGGTGGGAACCATAGCGCTCCGAAGGCCTAGTGAATTAGCTAATCCTGTTTTCAATCAAAACCCAATTGTTAAGCTGCTCCAGTTCTGTATCCCTGGTCAGCATCCCTGATCTGTCACCATGGAAACCAAGCATCCCTGTATCTGAGCCACCAAAAACTCATTCCATGCTAAGACTTAAAAGTGGAGTGGTGGTGAGGACTTTTAAATTCCCTGCATCTAAATGCCCAGCTAAAACGTTTCCCCAGGGCACTTTAGCCCTATCACACACACCTGCTCCCGGCTCCTGCTGAGGCTGTGCTTAGAATTAAAACCCATCACCTTTCTAAATCCAACTGACATGAATTTAAATCAAGATCATGCGTTACTGCAGCCATCTCAAACACCTGCTTGGGAATGAAGAATGTCTGGGGAAATGCCCTTTGTCAGCAGTGCAAATGTTTTCAGTCGCTCTGCAAAAAGCCCATTATAAACTATATAAACATTTCCAGCTTTGTAACTATCCCATTATCATCAATGAAAATGCTCTTCTCAACACAGCTTGCTCTGTGTACACTGGGGAACTGCTGCCTTTCCATCCTGTGAAATTAAGAGTTCTGCAGAAATCCAGTGCCTGAATATTCCTACGCCAGAGTTGAGGAACCTCAGGCCTGGGGCTCAAATGCAGCTCTCTAAAGTCTGGGGACTTCACCCACCCCACACTCTCTCCCCACTGGCCCTGTTTCACCCCTCCCCCTTTTTCTTTCTTTTTTTCTTTTTTGTCTGGCTGGAATGTTTCCTTGAACCCTGATAAATGCCTCCTGCTTGCTTGGCTGGAGAATAGAGAGGGGTGTGTGAGCATGTGTAGGAACCACCCTCCTGCGCGAAGATAAAACCTGCATCTGTTGCTCTGCCTTTAATCACATGCCCACCACTGCCATGTGGCCCATGAAGGTTGCCTGGTATGGAATGTGGCCCTTGACCTAATCTTGTCCTACGTCGGCTAATGTTGAGCCAATAATAAAAATATGGTTACAGATCAGTGCAGCACCTTCAGCTACCATCTTTTAAGCTATTGTCAATGGATATGCTAGCAGGAGCAACAGCTGGAGCAAAACAAAATCAAGAGTCAGGCTTTAAGGTAGGGCTGAGGAAACTGTGGCCCTCCAGATGTTTCTGGACTGAGCTCCCACCAGCCCCATCCAACATGGCCAATGGTCAGGGATGATGGAAATTGTAGTCTAGCAACATCTCAAGGGTCAAAGGTTCCCCAGACCTGCTTGAAGGACTGATAGTCATGTCAGATAAATCCTTCCTAAAACATTCACAGAATTATGGATGGCGGAAAACACTAAATGCTCTTAACTCTTCTCACAGAGAAGCATAAAATGCACTAGGAGCCAGCCAGCCAGGATGCTTTGCCTTCAAGTTCACATTCTGCTACTGAGGCACAATATGGGCCATGGGTAAATCATTCTCTCATTCTTGGACCATCTGCTGGAAAAATGCCATGATATTGACTGACCAAACTAGGTTTATTCATTAATTAACGTGTTTCTATTCCATCCTTCCCCAAAGTGATTAGCAATTAAGATAATAAAGATCCACACTATACATTGATACGGTTCTTGTAAAACGAATAAGCGAAAGATTACTACAGCTTAAAAATACAAAATAGCAGTCATAATAAATTAATCATCAGAAAACTAGCAGAACCACTGAACAGTAATTTGTCTTGCATGTCCTCATAAGCTAGCTGAATTAAAACAAGTCTTGCCTGATGCTGAAATCATAGAATAATAGAATCGCAGAGTTGGAAAGGACCCCCAAGGCTCATCTATTCCAACCCCCTGCAATGCAGGAATCACAGCTAAATAACCCCTGACAGATGGCCATCCAAAGTTAGTTTAAAAACCTCCAATGAAGGAGAATCCATCACCTTCTGGGGTATTCCATTCCAATGTCAAACAGCTCTTATCATCAGAAAGTTCTTTCCAATGTTTAGCTGTAATCTCCTTTCATGAATTTTGAATCTATTGGTTCAAGTCCTATCCTCCAGAGCAGCAGAAAATAATCTGGCTCCATCTTCCATGTGACAGCCCTTCAGTTATTTGCATATTACCTCTTAGTTCTCTCTTCGCCAGGCTAAACATGCCCAATCCCTCAACCATCAGCAAGAAGGAAACAGAGCAAAAGTCCCAGTGAAGAGAGTTCCACAATCTAATCTTGGTACCACAGCTGAAAATGCTCTGCCCTGAGTTAACTTCCCATTCATCATATGTCAGATAATGGGGGTGAGTTTAAGAAGAGAGATAGAAACATGGAGTTAGGCCTCTGAGGAAGATCTTACTATATAAGCAGGTTAATATGGGAGAAAGCAGTCCTTATAGCATCTCCTTTGTAAAGGTAAAAAGGTAAAAGGTAAAGGACCCCTGGACGGTTAAGTCCAGTCAAAGGCAACTATGGGGTTGCGGTGCTCATCTCGCTTTCAGGCCAAGGGAGCCGGCGTTTGTCCACAGACAGCTTTCTGGGTCATGTGACCAGCATGACTAAACCGCTTCTGGTGCAACGGAACACCGTGATGGAAACCAGAGCACACAGAAATGCTGTTTACCTTCCTGCCACAGCAGTACCTATTTATCTACTTGCACTGACCTGCTTTCGAACTGGTAGGTTGGCAGGAGCTGGAGCAGGAACGGTGAGCTCACCCCGTCACAGGCATTCAAACTGCTGACCTTCTGATCAGTAAGCCCAAGAGGCTCAGTGGTTTAGACCACAGCGCCACCCGTGTCCCTTTGCATCTCCTTTGTATTCACCCCTTCATCCATAAGAAACGGATTCTAGTAATTCTCAGAGAGCTTTAATTATAATCTCCAGTCACATTCTCAGTATATTCATATTCTTCCTCCTTCATTACTGGATGCTGCCAAGAACAAACATCTAAAAACCCAAACTCGTAATTAACAGAATGCAATGAACTCCTAGGTCTAGCCTACTTAGAGCAATTAAGGTTGCAGCCAGAACTCTGAATCAGAAACCAATTGAAAGCCAGCAAAGGATTGTTGTGATTTCAACAAGACACAAACTATAAACTGTTGCAAAATACACACATGTAACTCCATTGTATGTTCTGTAAGCATGGATATACGTACTGTATTCCTGCCTGCCACTGGAGACCGCCATACGTTCTATTTGGGGGTGTCTTTGAAAACAACTGGGAAACTTCAATTGGCTCAGAATGCAGCCCTAAAGAGGTAGGCTCTGGGGACTCTTCCCTGCCTCTCTTGCCCACTCAGCCTCTTCAGTTAGCTTAGATGGTTTAACTGGGCACCTGGAGAAGACAGCGTCTTTGAGCATGTCCCAACATGCATGACCCTCTCATCCCAGGGATGTAGAACTAGGTAGGTCTCTCTCTTACAGAACCATCAAGAGCCAGGCACACCGCCTGAAGCTTCCCCCCCCGCCTACAGCCGCTTCCAAAACAGCTTGCTGCAACTTGTCAATTTCAAAGCAGTGCTTCATGCTATTAATCTGCAACGACATTATAGCGCACGGCACATTGTTTGTCTCGCCCAAGCTATCCTTTGGAGAGAGATGTGCCGGGTAATTGCTGCCCTCATCGATCAATGTGGAGATCTTTAAATATGCAGGAGGTTAGTTTATGCATTCAGACTTCAATTTCTGCAGAGCACAGAGATGATGATAATAATAATATTAAAAAAGCTGAAGGGATTCTTGTCGTGCATTTAAGCTTTCCTCCAACTTTGCAGGTCTCCGCCAATGGCATGGGCAAAAAAAAAAGCTTTTACTTTGGACAATTCTCTGGACCACAGAACTATGCCAAGTCACACCCTGGGTCTTGAACCAGAAGCCTTGAACAGGGGCAGCCCTCCCATAAGGCTTGGTGAGGCAGTTGCCTCAGGCAGCAGGCTGAGGACAGCTGGGAGGGGTGGCAGATCCAGGCCTGCAAGGAGTGTGTCACTTGACACCTCCTGTGCTTGCTACCTGTTGTCTCCTCCTCCACCCCCCTGCCACCAGCTCCTCCTCTACCACTGGAGATGACTCCTCTGCCTCCTTCTCCATCACCCCCCACAGCCTCCTTTTTCCTCCCCCACCACCTTCAACACACTGGGGCTTCCTTGGGTATCCTCAGGTGGTAGAAGTTGTAATGGTAGCTGGGCGAAGAGGAGTTGTAATCAGTGGTGGTGGTGGCAAGGGGCCACAGAGGTGGAGGAGTCTATGTGAAGCATCATTTTCTGCTTTGTCCTGTTCCAGCCCTAGCCTTGAGACTCTAGTCTGGGACCTAGCCTAGACAGCTACTCTGAGCTCACTCTTTAGGGATGGGAAACCTGTGCCTCTCCAGCTGTTGTTGGACTTCAACCATATCAGCCCAAGCTAGCATGGTCATTGGTGAGGGAAGATGGGAGCTGCAGTGCAACAACATCTGGAGGAGAACATAAGCCCCTGCAAATGGAAGGCAGAATGAAGAGTGATCTGGAACAAGCAGAAGGTTCATGGTGAGGGGGGTCAGTATCCAGTGCAAAACAAACAGATCTTAAACACAGGCAGCCCACTGTGTTTTAACATTATTTTGTAAAAGAGGGGTATAACATAAACAGTAATTTTAGCACAATTAAGTTAATACTAATAACATAAAATTTATTCTATAGTGTTTTAAACTCTGTTAGTTATCTCGGGGGTTTTGCTGTTGAGGAGGAACATTCTGCTCCTTCCTCACAAGAAAGCCAAGGCTGCAATCCTGTACCCACTTCCCTGGGAGTAAACCCTACTAAACACAGAGACTTACTGCTGAGTAGACGTGTAGACCATCCTATTGTAAATTAACTACAGAGTGAATTCTTAATTACTCCCTGGACTTCAGATACTTGTTGTATAGTAGCATTTGCAGAAAATAGCTTGAAGGGAGTTACCTGATCTCAGATGAAACCACCAGAAGAAAGATGCATCTTGGTTGTTAGGAAGAATGAGAGGGCAAAAGAGGAATCCGGTAGGTCTTTAGAACTATAGAAAAGTGCACTAAAGAGGAGGGGGGAAAGCAGCTCTTTAGGGCCCCAGGGATTCCTAAGGCCTTGTGTCCAAATACCTCACTCATTCATCCATTCTGGCTCCACTTACTGGCTAAAAACACTGAAAGGTGAAAGAAGTCTGGGTACCTTAGAAGGATATGTACAGATTTTGCTTCATAACTTTAATTCTAGTAGGGCTTGTCAAGATGGCAATCCTATGCCCACTTACGGTACTTTTTCCCCTTTTTAAAAATGAAAGCTCAGAGTCTGCCCATCTTTGCAGCCATGGGTCCTGATGCAACTGCACTACCTGCCCTGTTTTGAATGCAGCCATGTGCTGAAGAACCCCAGAGTATGAGACTCATTTGCTTTGCTGCTTTCTGCTCATTCCAGCTATAGCCAGCAGAGGCTTTTTGCACAGTCAGACCAAAAGCAGAACAGCAGACTTGTCTGTGCAAAGCCCCAATAATCTTTATTGTTATTTAAATCAGCATCAAATCAGCTTTGGCCACCCCCTTTGCCTGCCCTGCTGCTGGAGCACGGCTAATGGTATTACAACAGATTGGGCACCCTGGTAAAAAGCAGCAGCAGCCGCCACTGCTGGAAGCTAGCAGACGAGGAGATGTCAAATGGAATAATGCAATTTCCTGGCACGAACGCACACTGGAGTCTTGTTCTTCTGTTTATTGTGCGAGGAAAGGCAGCAGCAGCGCTGGGAGGGAACTAGCTTTTGCACCTGATGGAATCCCAGCGTCCACCTTAGCATAATTGATCAAATTGTTGCTCCTTCCCTTTTGGACTTTTTGTCGTTTCCATCCCAGCATTGCCTGTTCAGTCATTCTGAGATCAGCAGGACAAAATTCTGTCTTATTACATGAAACATATGCAGCAACCGGAAAACCCAATAGGCTGGTTTTGTTGCTTCATTACTGTAAACCTGGGTCTGATTTACACACACACAAACACACACACACACACACAGGCTGAAACATTTGCATGTGTGAACAGACAGTTAAAGACATAACACCACAGACAGAACTTTCAAATCAAAGGATGCTGTTTAATGGAGGCAGTTCACACATTCAGTTGTTGGTAATCAAGGCTGGCAATGAATGAACATGATTTGATTTCTCTGTGCTTAGTAACTGGTGCCAAATCTATGAACTGACTCTTGATGATTAGCAGCTCAACACATGACAAGGAACATAGGAAGCAAGCTGTCATGTATCAAGTCAGACCATTTGATATCTACCGGTAACTTACTATACCATTGACAGGCAGCAGCTCTCCAGAGATTTGTGTGGGGAGCCACTCCCAGCCCCACCTAGAGATGCCAGGGATTGAACCAAGGACGTTTTGAATTTGAAGTATGTCTGCTGAGCCAGGGCCCTCCCCTGTGTGATCCTGGGCCGGTCCCTGGAGTGCACTCAGTTAATATCCATGTCCACACCACCAATTTAAAGCTAGTTTCAAACGTGGTTTACTGTTGCAACACCCAATCACAGAAGAATGTCTAATTCTTACTAAAGGGGGGTGGGGTGAGGGAAGAGAAAGTCTGCTGGAAAACTTTGTCACCTGCCCAAGAAACCCTGCTTCATAATAACCACATAGGCAAAGGCTGAACTTACTTAGTGGCAAGGTAAAACACCACAAGTGACCAGAGGCATTTTTCCTTATTGGTTCACATATTGCGTTATATATTTATGTACTGTATCATACATATTTCTGTCCATTTTGAAACAACAAACTTATTGAAATCACAAAAAGGGAAAAAGAAACCAGACAGCTTAAGCCACAAATCCTTCCATTAGGAAGCTTGATCTAAAGGCCAAACAGCACCTTCAGGGGCGAACAGCAGCCAAGTCAGGAGTTGGGGCCCTGTGGCTGCTTTTTCCTGCAAAACAAAAACAGCCAGACACATTCAAACCATGCATGAAAAGCACATGGCCTCTCCCAAAGAATCCTGGGAATTGCTTATCCCTAACACAGCTGCAATTCCCAGCAGTCTGAACAAACTACAGTTCCTGGGATTTTTGGGGGGTAGCCATGTGCTTCTATCATCTATCTATCTATCTATCTATCTATCTAGCATCTATCTGTCTGTCTGTCTGTCTGTCTGTCTGTCTATCTATCTATCTATCTATCTATCTATCTATCTATCTATCTATTTTGCTTTTAGATCCCACCTTTCCTTCCAAGGAACTCAAGATGGCATACATGGTCCTCTGCCTCCTTGTTTAATCCCCACAACAACCCTGTGAGGTAAGTTAGGCTGAAAGGCAGTGGCCAGCCCAAGTTCACCCAGTGAGCTTCACAGCTGAGTGGGGATTGAACTCTGGTCTCCCAAATCCTAAGCACTATACACCACTGTCGTTGTAATTCAGCAGCATCCAAAAACTCATGCTTGCCGTTAGCTTCTGCATTATTAGAGTCTAGCTCCCCCAGGGAGGTGCATCATGGTCAGCTAGGGATTTAAATGTGCTTTAAATGTACGGTGTAGATGTGATGTGCAACTGATGCCAGAGATCATTTGGACATACGTACATTTGGGGGAAGGGGAAGAAATTAAGCCTTATGATGGAGGTGACTATGTCCTGGAATACGTCCTCTCTTAAGGTCAGCCTTAATACCCATTGCAAATTCACTCAACAGGCTTTGACTCACCAGATGATGTGCTGGATGTGAGGAGCTGTGTGCAAAAGAATGAAAGGTTATTATAGCCAGAAATATGTTTGTAAAGGAAGATACATTTAAGATAAGTTGGGTCATTTATCTTTCTTTCCCAGCAGAGGTGCATCTCTGTGCAAAATGCTGAATAAGAAGCAAGATGAGAATGACACTAAGCTCGTGCCATGTTGTGCCTGGGAGGAAAGGGGACTGTGCGGGAGACAAGGGGGCACAAATACATCATACATAATTGATTCAACAAATGTCGCCTCTTTCTATCTCACAGCCACTCCATATAAGACACATAAAGGGAAAGCATGAAGGGGTGGGGGGAGAAAAGAACAGCAAAGGCATGTTTAGCTTAGGAAAAGAAGATCAAACTAGACCAGTTTACAAAGGCACAAAAGGCTTTGAAAACCGATATTTGCTAGGGCTGCTGAGGAAGGACCACAAAGCACATGAATCCCTTCCTCCTTCTTCTTTTCTCTCTCTCTTTTAGTAACCCCTTCCCCTCAATTCTTCAATAAAATAAAAAAATGCAAAAAATAAACAACAAATAAAAACTTTTTTAAAAAGAAGAAGATGTTGCTATTGCACATGCAAAATGTGTAGGTGCTCAAGAGAAATTAGTGTAAGAGCATAAAAGTTTGCAGAGTCATATGTCGAAGGTATCTATGCCACAGTCGGGGGCCACTCTCCACTTGTGCCATAAACAAATAATTAGAAAGCATTAAGTCGAGACAGATTGTGCCAATTTCAGCCGCTATGTTTTGTCTTTTTTCCTATGCAAAAAGAAACCTCACATTCCAGACCCCAGCCACCATACCAGGCTTCTCCAGTCTGGAGCCCTTCAGATGTTTGGGGCTACAATCCCTATCAGCATGCCCCATGGGCAGAGATTATGGGCGTAACAGTCCAAAGCAACTAGAAAGCACACAGATCCACACCATACATTCGCTGCACATTTAAAGCCCCTAGCTTCCCCCAAAGAACCATGGGAACTTTAGTTTTCCTCCTCGGCAAGCTACAATTCCCAGCACCCTTAACAAACTACAGTTCCCAGGATTAGGGAAAACTAGGTGTGTTGAATGTGTTTTAATAGCATGGTGCAGTGATTCAAAGGCAAAGGGATCATAGGGATTATGGGTCAGTGGTTTCCTGCCTCAGGGACTCCTCAGGTCCCAAGCAGGCCCATATGAGGAAGACTACTTGCAGATCATGCAGAGGAAAATAGATTTAGTGCCTCATTCTACCCTGAGGCTGGGGTTCACTACCCTCCAAATTCCAACATCTCAGCACACACCCAAAGTTCATTGCAAGCTCCCAGCAGAGAATACAAAGGGCGACTCTAGACAAGGGTAGTGTGTCCCATTTCACTGCTTGAAGCAAGACAGGAAATGCCATTCTGCCCTGCCACCCCTGCCGAAGCGTGAAGTGACAGCTGTGACAGTAGGTTCCAGCAAAATTTGGCCAGAGGCCATACAGTGGTACCTTGGGTTAAGAACTTAATTTGTTCTGGAGGTCCGTTCTTAACCGGAAGCTGTTCTTAACCTGAAGCACCACTTTAGCTAATGGGGCCTCCTGCTGCCGCTGTGGCGCCACTGCGCAATTTCTGTTCTCATCCTGAAGGGAAGTTCTTAACCCAAGGTAACCCTGGGTTAGCGGAGTCTGTAACCTGAAGCGTCTGTAACCTGAAGCAACTATAACCTGAGGTACCACTGTACAGTGAAGCTGGTGTCCACAGTTCTAAGCCTTTACATTTCTGTTCACTCCCAGCTAAAGGGCAGGAATTGGGCATTCAGTACACCTACTGTGCTGTTTAGCTCCTCGGGCTCTTACTGATACAATAACCTTCTTCTATGGGTGCTGCATCTGGTTCTGCATAGCCTGACTCAGCCCTGACTTTCTGGAATTCTACTCAGGACTGGATCCCAGGATCAGTCTTCTTCAGGCCACATGCAGTGCTCACAGACTCACTGCTTGGACAGAATGGAACACCAGCACAAGGCAAGGCCAAAGGAACTCATCCAGGAATTGAAGTTTGAGTGCCATGAATGGATGGCAGTTGGCACAGAGAAAGACAAGCTGATCTGACTCATGAAGGATGATGGTCACGGATGATCTCCAGTGCAACCTGTGCAGAAAAATTGCTGTGCCTGGCACTAATTACTGACCATGGATTGTGATTTGGATTTCTCGTTTCAAGTCCTCCAAATGTTTTCTGACAATATAACAGCCTTTTCGCTTGCTCGCTTTGTTTTTGCCATCTTCTCTCGCTCAGCCAAAATATGCATGAATGAGAACATTTGAACCTTTTAATTGAAACTATCAATTGAGAACAAGCAGCGCAGTCATAACCATCCAAAATGCAAATAGGCAGATGGATTTTCGATGGAAATCATCTGCTTGAGGCCAGGAAAAGATAACCAAGAATAGAATTTTGCCTGGGGTTTTGCAGACCCCAGAAAGGCCAATGCAACTACTCCATCCAGCCCCTTAACATAAGAACTCCCATCCAGCCCTCTCTGTCAACTCACACAATCCAAATAAGAACACAAGAAGAGCTGGATCAAACCAAAGGCCCATTTAGTCCAGCATTCTTCCCTAGGATTGCCAGACCTCCAGGGCTGACCTGAAGTCTTCAGGCCTGCATGCCATCCTCCAGGTGGCAGGTGGAGTGCTTAATTCTGCAAGAGTTCCTTAAAAAAATTAATAAGGAGGCTGTGCATGCAGTTTTCAAGCTTCAGTCTGGCAGAAGCCAAGTGCAAATTTTAGCATAAACTCTTTGGGTGGGGGGGGGTCTCCCTCCTCCTCAGCTCCCTCCTCCCCTCCCAATTAACCTCCACATCCAAGATACAATGGTTGGAAGGAGCACTGAAGAAGAAAAAGAGTTTTGTTGGGCTTGGGGTGGAGAAGATTACGAGACGGTTATGAGTATGTATGCATGTCTGGTTGTGAGATGAAGAGCTGTAGAAACAATGTCAAGCTTGATGACATCACTAGTGTCCACCCCCTGTGACATCACCAGGGGGCTCTTCCAGGTCTCGGGTTTTGGCCCTGATATCTTAGGATCTGGGATGTTTCTGACCTGGCAACCGTAGACTTCCCTCACTGTCCATCCAGATGCCTATGGGAAGCCTACCAGGAGGATATGAGCTCAATAGCTCTTTCCCACTGTTATTCCTCAGCAGCTAATAGTCAGAGGTACACTGCCATCAAAGTTGTGGTAGCAAATGCTGTAGTTTAGCTACATATTGTGTAAAGAATTACTTCCGTTCATCTGTCCTGAATCTCCCACGATTCAGCTTCATTAAAGGTAAAGGTAAAGGGACCCCTGACCATTAGGTCCAGTCGTGGCCGACTCTGGGGTTGCAGTGCTCGTCTCGCTTTATTGGCTGAGGGAGCCGGCATACAGTTTCCGGGTCATGTGGCCAGCATGACTAAGCCGCTTCTGGCGAACCAGAGCAGCACACAGAAATGCCGCTTACCTTCCCGTCGGAGCGGTACCTATTTATCTACTTGCACTTTGACGTGCTTTCAAACTGCTAGGCTGGCAGGGGCAGGGACCAAGCAATGGGAGCTCACCCCGTCGTGGTGATTCGAACCGCCAACCTTCTGATCGGCAAGTCCTAGGCTCTGTGGTTTAACCCACAGCGCCACCCGCATCCCTCAGCTTCATTTGATGACCCCATATTCAAGCATTACCATTGAGAGAGAAACTTCTCCCTGCCCACTTTCACTATGTGTTATCTTGTATGCACACCTCTATCATGGCCCCCCCTGCTTTTTTTCTAAACTAAATACCCCTAAACATTCATACTTTCTTCATAAGAAGGTTGCTCCAGCATGTTAATTATGTTGCTTGCCCTTTTCTGCACCTTTTCCAGCTCTACGGTGTTCTTTTTGGGGTGTGCTGACCTCAACCGTACACACCATTGCAAATGTGGCAGCACCATGGACTTCTATGATATTATTATGATATTGGCATCAGTGTGTCCCTAGGAGAAAGCCATGGACAAGCCATTCAGATCAAAATTATTTATTATTATTATTACTACTACTACTACTACTACTACTACTACTACATTTATGTCCCATCTTTCCTTCAAGGAGCTCAAGGTGGTGTCCATGTTTTTTCCTCTCTCCATTTCACAGCCCTGTGAGGTAAGCTAGGCTAGATGCTTACTGGCCCAAAGTCACCCTGTGAGCTTCATGGCTGAGTGGGGAATTAAACCCCAGCCTCTCACATCCTAGTCTAACACTCTGACCACTGCATCACAGGATTTAATAGGATTCAAGCAAGCATGACTTGCCACATACCAAAGGGGACAAACACTACCCAGTTACAGATAGGTAGCCGTGTTGGTCTGCCATAGTCAAAACAAAACAAAAAATTTCCTTCCAGTAGCACCTTAAAGACCAACTAAGTTAGTTCTTGGTATGAGCTTTCGTGTGCATGCACACTTCTTCAGATACACTGAAACAGAAGTTGCCAGATCCTTCTATATAGTGAGAAGGTGGGGAGGGGTATTACTCAGAAGGGTGGTGGGAGTGGGTGATTGGCAGATAGCTGTGATGAGCCTGTTGACGACTCTTAACGACTGCAATAGGTCTTACAGGAAAAAGGATCTGGCAACTTCTGTTTCAGTGTATCTGAAGAAGTGTGCATGCACACGAAAGCTCATACCAAGAACTAACTTAGTTGGTCTTTAAGGTGCTACTGGAAGGAATTTTTTTTTTTTTTGTAAACACTACCCACTATCATTGCTCAAGCAGTCTGTGGGCAAAATTCCTTTCAGGCCTCTACTGTGGAGACCACCAACGGCTATTGTGATAGCCATCTCTTATCTTGATTGCTCGCTAATGGGCACTGATGGTCAGCTGATTTCAAGAGCTGCCTAAAGATGTTTCCTCAAATATTGTCAGTGGCTAGAAAATGTTTCTTGAATGAGCACAAATACATGGTGGCTAGCTATAGAATAACTGGTTGTTTTTTATATCATTTGAAAAATTATGTAACTTGTTTTTGAGGCTTGCTTTTATTAGCATTTTTAATGAATAATTCATATTGCCTTCTGTAAACCACTTAGAGATCATTTGCTTGAATAAGGTTTTTTTTGTTAAATCACATTAATTAAGTAATTAATTAGCTGTTGTTACAGTAATATCCCTTCTTTACTTCAATAAGATCCCCATTTTATCTTCACAACCCTTTGAGGTCGAGTTCATGTCCACCAGGAGCCATGTGCATTCAGTATTGCGAGCCCAATTTTGTGCAACTCCCTTCTGGTTGAAATCAGACAGGCCTCCTACCTGTTGAATATCTGGCACCTACCAAAAACCTTTTAAAATTATAGTTCTAGCAGGCATTTTATAAGTTGTGTTTTTTTTACCTTTTCTATATTTTATTTCTTGTACTCTGCTTTGAGATTAGTGTAGCTAAGCGGTATATAAATTTTTTAGAGAAATACACAAGTTAGGCCAAGATATGGTTAGTGGCTCAAAGTTCACCAGAGCTCTCAAAGATCTCTCAGTCCAACTCTCTAACCTATGGGTAGGCAAACTAAGGCACCGGGGCCGGATCCAGCCCAATTGCCTTCTCAATCCAGCCTGCAGACATTCTGGGAATCAGTGTGTTTTTACATGCGTAGAATGTGTCCCTTTATTTAAAATGCATCTCTGGGTTATTTGTGGGGCAAAGGAATTCGTTCATTAAAAAAAAAAAATAGTCTGGTCCCCCACAAGGTCTGAGGGATAGTGGACCGGCCCCCTACTGAAAAGGTTTGCTGACCCCTGCTCTAACCACTATACCCTAATGCCTTCGTAGGAGACTGAGAGATAGCAGTTTGGAAGTTAAACTGTAGCCGGTAAAGGGGGAATGACTCAAGTTTTTAAGCTGGGTGGGAAAAGGCGCTTTCGAAGGTTCACACTGGATATACCTTGCTTTTTGGGAAAGTGATGCAACTTTTTACTGACTGGCACTAGACAGTGTACCAGACTGTGTGGGCGTCTGCCTGCTCAACACATGTGTTTATGAATAAATAGATTGGAAGAGCACCGTAAGGCTCCAGTGCTCTCTCGCCTCCCAAAGGAACACACACTGTGAAGGGTCTGCTGCTGGAATAATCACCTACTGCTGGGTGAAATGGGAAGCTACCCCCTCAACACACACACATAAATGAAGGAACAATAAATACCATGCCTATCTGAGATTTCGACAAGGACTAGAACCTCCAGACACTTTTTATATGAGTTGGCATTCCTTTATGACTTATACAGCAGAACTATCATTTTCAAGACAACTTCAGTCATAAGCCAGGCAAATAAGGAACTATAATTAATGATCCAACAAAGCTGATAGTCTGTACTTGGACTTTGTTATTTTAACTCTTGTGCAACTACACATTCTTCATGCCTATTTTATAGTTTTGTTTTTCACCTTTTAATTTTTGCCTGTTGTTATAATTGTTCTCTCTGTTTTATATACATTATAAAATGAAATAATGATTTTAAAAATTACATCATCATAATAATAATATAAAAACTGTGCCTCTGAGCATGTGCAGGGGAACTAATCCAATCCCCATTGAGTATAAGGGAAAGGCCTTCTAGGTTAGAATGTGCAGTTTCTGTGCAGATCAGATCCTCACCCCCACAAACTAGCCTTTTGTCACTCACACTCTGATGTAAAAAAAAAAAAAAAAAGTAGAGGAAGAATAAGATGAAGTTATTGTTCTTCAGGAACAGAATTTGCCTCGCATTTATATTCACGGGAGCTCCCACCTTGCAGTGTCTGGCCAATATTGGAACATTATGGCTCCAGCTTCAGTGAAGCCATAAATAGAGCACAATTTTTAGCAGCTTTGGATGAAAGGGCCATTTGCTAGGAGTGTCTCCTTCTGAAACAACTCCTCACTAGGAGGGTGCAGGGCAATCATGAAAGTGAGCAAGTAAAGGACAGAAAACTGAAGTAAAGTTGAGAGAGAGAGAGAGAGAGAGAGAGAGAGAGAGAGAGAGAGAACATACCATCAAGGGAGGTGGTGAGGGTGCTAAAAAGAGAAAGGGAACCCTACCCTCTGCCCTGAAACAGGGATAGAGAGCCAGATAGAGTTGGACTACAGCTCCCATCATCCCTTGCCACTGGCCATGTTGGCCAACCTGGTGCTTCCACCAGTGCGTCTTCACCGCACTAACCCAGCTACTACCCTTCTACCTCCCAGTAAGCAGCAGTGATGCAACTGACTGGAGATCAGGTGAGTACTGCTGACCAAGCACACCATCTGTTTCGGAGGGCAATACCACCAACGGGGGATGGAGAAACGTGTGGGTGTCAAAACATCTGAAAAAAGCTGGCACTTGGGCTGAGAAAGGTCCCCCACTCCGGGTCCTAGATGGAAGCCATGTTTCTTCATTCTAAGGGCTTGTCCACACTTCCTCTTGTCCCGCTCTTTAGCGTTTGGTCAGGGCAAATGGCAATAGGTGTGTGTTCTGATTTAGAGATAAAGAGCTGGTTTCCCCTAGGAAAGGAGCAGAACAAGAGGGAAAGCACTTAGACCTGTGATTTTCTAGGCATGAGACAAGTGAAAGTGCAGACAAGCCCTTAGTATGGGGTAGACACAGGCTGCAGTTGCTCACTGGTGATAAAAAGACACACTGCATATGTTCAGATTTAAGGCTCTGCCACTCCATGTAGTAGCACCAGCTTTCCTCAGAAACATCAGCCGTCCTTCTCCATATCTCACATCTCAGCATACTGCAAACGGAACTTTTAGAAGCTTTGCTGAATAAGATGAATTTGTCTGCAGCATAGTTAAGCCATAATAATTATGTGAGTATAAACATATGCAGATTACCCCCTCTCCTCATTATTGCTGAATGAATGCTTGGGGCCATAAGTACTATTTAAAAACAAGATAGCTAATCATATTCATTCACACACACATAAATATACACACATATATACATATACACACAGAGAAATTTTCTATACATTAGCCTGGATGATCATCATTGCCCTTAAACAAACTGATTCTCAAGAAACAGTCTGTGCATGGGAATGGAGAAGGCAGGCGGAGTATATTAATTTAAAAAAATGGTTATACACTGATTGCTTGTGTGATGCTCTGCTAATTGCACTGAGGCAAGATTTATCTTGGAGAAAGGTACTCAATCTTCACTAGCCAAACAGATGCAGAAAGTATTTTATTGAGTTCTGCGTCCACAGCTGTCAGAAAGTCAATTAATTTTTGCCAGGGGCATTGCTCATAGAGAGGTCTTTCTGAATGTCAGAGGAGGGACAGGGGCCTGTGAACAGAGAATCCTTAAAAGTACAAAGTGTGTCAAACTGGGCTCGTCTCCTGTTAGCCTCTGCACTAGTATGGAAGCCACTGCAGTGCCACTCTTTCCCAAGCCACTTAGTTAATATGAGAAGCCCCATACCATGAGAAGCTCCCCACACCAACATCCACTCCTGGAAAAATGGGTTAAAACTGATTCCTCCTATAAAGTCTTCTCAAATTAACCAAGTGACATGGGAAGGAATGGTGCTGCTGCGGTTCTCCCCCATTCCACCGTGACCAATGCCAGGCCAGTCTCACAATATCAGTGGTGGCTGGTGCCCATTGGGGCTGGTAAGGCAGAAGGCCAATAGTAGGTGGCGTCTGAGCCAATGACAGGCAGAGCCACCCCTGATGGTTCTAAGTAAAGAGAGAATCAAGTAGGAGCAGGCTGAGTTTAGTGCAGCAGTGTCCCATTCAGCCTAATGGACCAGCCTCAACTGCAGGAATATCACACACCAGCACCCACAAGCACCACAGGGTGGGAGTAGCACTAACAGGGTGCTCCCTGCCAATTATAACACCCAAGCAGGCTTGTATGTGAGGGCATGCTACTTCAGTTATTTGGGGACCAAGTCATTTCAGGCTCTGTATATCAATGTATAGGCCATAGTGAGGCACATAATATGCCATGACCCATATAAAAAGCATTACTTAAACAAAGCCCCTGCTACACTGCAGATATGCTTCGTGTGACACTATCTGCCTTGCTTCAGCATCACACCCTGACACAAGCTGGGTCTAGCAGAAACTTAGGTTCCTGGACTATCTCCTCTTCTACAATGTCAATGTGAGGCCTTGGACACTTCCCATCAAATTATCCTCTATTTCCCATCTCCAAAAGGTGAATACTCTTAAGAGGAACAAAATAAAATTTAAGCACTTTGCCAGTGATCTGGAAATAATGAGTGCCATAAAAATGGCTGAGTGATACAGTCAGAAGGCAAATACAGTTAGATTTTAAAATCCACAATACAACAACTATGGCATGGTTTATTGCCCAAGTTCCTCTTACAGATCAGAACAGGTTAGCAGATAAGTACCCAAGGATTAGTGCAAATGGACATTTTCATGATTGAAAAGGCACGCTACACAGCCCCGCCAGCAGCGCCGTCCTCCCTAAAAAAAGGTTGACAACTCTGGGAAATGGGGGGGGGGCAGAGGGAGCTTTGCACCATGGTGCCGGATATGCTTAAGATGACCCTGACTCTCATTTTACATACCCATGAAATAGAGGACATGTCCTTGAAAAAGAGGGCATATGGCAACCCTACAAGTGGGCCAAAGGATCGAAACAAAGCCCATAACATTTGTGGTAAAAAAAGTTACATGATTTCAGCAGGGAGCTACAGGCATGCAACCAACAGGAAATGAAGTACATGCAATTACATCCACCCCAAAAATTTTGCAGGCACAAACGTTACTGAAAGCAGTAGGGCTAGGCAATACCAACTTTTCAACATCGCAATAGCATATTCACCGTTTTATATGCTATTGGGTAAGGCTTGGCCAAGATACTGATTTTTCCCATTTTCCTCTTACTTTCTACACTCCATTCCTCCCTCCTCTTTACAGCTGGGTCTATATTCCAGGGGGATGGAAAGATCAGAGGGTTCTCAATCTGTGCCCCTGGAATACAAAGGATATTATCAACGCAGCCAAGCTGTCTCCATGAATTTCCTCCAAAAGTTGCTCACTCAGTTCAATATATTTTCATAGCAGAGACAGACACTCCTCGAATTTGAAAAACATAAATCCACCTGTGAGTGTCTCATAAGAATAGTCTGCAGAAGAAATGAGAGCTAAATTATATCCAAATAGTATCAGTATTGTACTAATGTAAGTTTTCAACCAGATACAGAAAGAGCAATAAATACTGCAGATCACTGGGCAAACCATCTGTTTCAACGAAAAGTATTTTTTAAAGATCCAGCAAATGAATCATAACTTCTAATTCCTTGGGGGGTCTGGGGAGTTTCTTATCAGATTCCAGCTTGTAATGTTATTATAACTCCACTGACCCAAGGAAACCATATAATGGAGTTGTAATAGTATTTCAGACAGCTTGTTTTGTATCCTGAAGCACAGATGGAAACGAGAAGTAGTTTTCCTATAAAAGAATATTCACCAAGGTGGAAGGATTACAATACACAATGATCTTGGAAAGACTAGCACACTTCATCATTCAAGCTGGAATCTGGTAAGATGCCTCACTCACACACCTGGCCCCACATACCCAAAGAATTAGAAGATATTGTTAATCTACTGGAATTTACAAAAGACTCTTTGTTGAAACAGATGTTTTACAGGCATCCCATGCTATTCATTGTTATTTCTGTATATGGTTGAGAATTTGTATTAGTACAATACAATGCATTTAGCCATAATATGAGTCTCTCCATCTGTGGCAGAGAATTTTGGATTTTTGGCAGTTCAAGAAGTTCCATGATTTGCCCTCTATGAATGGGCCAGAAAAAATAAGCTAATCCCAGTGGACAAGGGGTGATATTTTGGTGCTTGCATGAAACCTTACCCCTTTGACCCTCTCCTTCAGTAGGAAAGGTGGAATAAAATGGGGAAAAGAGACAAATATGAGTAATTCTGTATATATATTTTAGCCTGCCCTTCATGAAACATGTCTCCATTACTTTCCCCACACTTCCAAGTTGTTTTCTATGTTTTTGTACATCTCTGAGAGCTTTGATAGGGTTAGATACCACCTATATTGCATCTTTACCATGTTTTCTTTCATGTTATAACATGCCGTAAACTTCAACCTGCCCTTCATGAAGCAAATAATCCTAGGGCAGAGTGCTTTGAATATAAAATCAAACTATCAAAACAATAATTTCAATAAACACAGTAAAGTAATTCCAATAAAGGCAGTGAGTAAAACAATATAAAATCAATCAGTATAACCTATACTCAAATATCAGTGACTCAATGCATCAATAAAAGCCTGAATAAAGAGGGATTTTTTTTAGCTGCTGCTAAAATGTTGGTGCCAACCAGATTTCAAGAGTAAGGGTTTATCAAAGCTGGGGAGCTACCACTAAGAAGGCCCTTTCATGAGCTGTAGCGATACAAATGTGAATCAGAAATGGTCTAATAAGTATAGCATCCTTAGCACATCTTAACGGCTGAGTAACCAGATTATTCCCCCCCCCCCAGGCATTTAATTCTGATTTTAAACAAAACATGGAATGGTTTAACTGAGCAGAATGTCAAGTATACTCTTGCAGCATGAAGCTTCAGATTGTTACTTCTTGGACTCTGGCACCTTCCTGTCCCTTGGGCACAACGGGTGTTCTGTGCACAAGGCAGGAGAGCTGGACTAGGTGGCCCCCCTGAGGATTCTGCAGCTGCTAAAATTCTATGATAAAATTCTATCTCTTCGCTTCAGCATAGCCGCTCCTTGTCTATCAAGGGCAATTAAACAGAGCTCTCTGAGGCTCTTTTGGAAGGATTTCATTGTTAACAAGCAGATAATAATTCCTTTGTTCATTCCTCCAAGTCTTTGGATATTTGTTCTCTGCTCATCCTTTGCGTAGTAGAGAAATGAGAGTTCTTTGCTCTGCTGGAGGATGAGAGCTCTGGGGTGTGGGGGGGGGGGAGGCGGAGGGAGGACTATGTGGAAGCTTAGCTTAAAGAAAGCGGCACTGGCTCTTGATTAGGAAAATGCTTTCAAACAGGCCTGACTCACCAAGCTCAAAAAAGCCCACCAGGTAAGCATGGCATAGGAAACTGCCATATAAGACCATTGGCCCACCTTGCTCAGTATTGTCTACACTGACTGGCAGCAGCAGCTCTTCAGGGCTTCAGGCAGGAGTCTCTCCTCAGCCCTACATGGAGATGCCAGGGATTGAAGCTGCAGACTTGTACATGCAAGGCAGATGCTCTACCACTGAATTATGGCCCTTCCCTCAACACAGCAGCTTCACGGGACTCAAGACACCTCATTTTTTTTCTTACCCGGAGCTACAAACGGATGCAGATTTGTTTGTTAAGCACTGGACAGATCACAGCGGTCTGTTTCACAATTACTACTAAACCAGGGGTGGGGAACCTCCAGCCTGCAAGCCAGTCTTGGCCTGCCAATTTGGCCTGTGACACCTTTTCCTCCAAACCACGCCCACTCCCCTTTCAGCTGACAGTGGTGTCAGGTGATGAGCAGGATGACAGGTTTTAATCCTGCACTGGCAGGGAACAGGATCAAAGCCAAAACAGCAGGATTTCATTCCCCACTCATCAGCTAATTAATGGGGCTTAAAGCACTTCTCAAGAAGCAGTCTAGACCCTGTTATCATCATCTGATGCCCTTCTTGATGTTCCTCTTCCACAAGAGGACCAGAGGGCAGCAACACAAGAAAAGACCTTTTCTGCAATGGCTCTCCACTTGTGAAAATAAGAGAAAATGCATCACCAAAGAAAGAGAGCAAAGTATGCATACATGCAAATTTAGAAATCAGCACTATAATTTGAATAGAAACCCAACACACCTGTGAAGCAATGGGTCTGTTAACCAGAAGGTTGGTGGTTGAAGCCCACCCAGGAACACACTGCACAGGATTCCTGTATTGCAGTGGGTTGAACTATGTGACCCTCAAAGTGCCTTCTAACTCTACAATTCTATGATCTCATAATAATGGTGAAGACTGTGATCAGGTGACCTGCTATGTGCCTGCTCAGTCTGCTGCCAGGACTATGCTAACTGTGGTGGGCAAAGTCAAGGCCCCAGCTTGCTCTCCCAGCTGACGGTTATCTTTAAACCAAATTTGGACTGGGCAGGTCTTCACAAGGAGAACTCCTTCAAACAGAGAACTGTCCTTTGGCAGCCCTGCAGATAAGAAGGCTGTCCATAGCTGCTCTATGCTCCTTTTTCATCCCATTCCTCCTCCTCCACTCAAGTTAAGTTTGTTTCTCAAATCACAGTTTCTCAATCACAGTTTCACAGTTTCACAAATCGCAGTTTCTCACTAATGTCAGAACTTGGAGAGTGAGTTTTCAGAAACTAGGAGACTAAAGATAGGTACACAAAAGGAAAAAGGGAAAGAAGGGAGCTGACAATAAACCATGGCTCATAGGTGTGTGGAACCTTTGGCCCTCCAGCTCACATCATCCCTCACCACTGGTCCTGCTTGCTGGGAGCTGTGGTTCAGTAACATCTGGAGGGCCAAAGGTTCCCTACTCCTGGTTTATTGGATCAGGATCATTACATCTAAACAAGGCCTATGTGTGTGCTTCAGGCATGGAAAGGAACAAAGGTATGCAACACCAGCACTGATGATTGGTAGAAAGAAGCCTAGATTTTGTTACAGACATCCACATTTCCAGGCCTGTATGCAACCCATTATATGCGATCACTGAAATGACAGCTGCATGCAACGTGACCTCAAGAAAACATGCCTAAGCAGCAGAACACAAACACTTAAATACGCAAGAACAGATCACTCAAGATTCTTCCCCAGATCACTTGTCATTTTCATTTCATTTTAAATAAATATTTTCAGAGAAAATGTTAGGAAGGGTGACAGGGAGAAGCCAGGAAGTGGAAAAAAACACTAATGGGGGATCATATGAAACGTTCCAAACTGCCAAGAAGTATTTCTGTTTCTTCCCTTGTTAGAGGATTGAACAAGCAGCACAGAGAACACAGATCAGTCCAACCTAGGGTTAAATTAAAATCAGCAGAAAAACAGCAGGCATGGAAAGGATTGAACGAACGAACACACACACACCCCTTCTGTTTTTCTATATTTCCCCCTCCTAAAGCTGCTTTGCCATAAACAAAAGGACCATAAGGGCAGGGGTTGGCAGAAGGTAAATTGTGATCCCCTTGATAGATCTCGGGGTGATTTGTAGTAGATCAGTAACTTCCAGCAGTTTAACAACGGCATGAACAAAAAGGGCTCCCATGGTTACCTGTTCCATGAGAATTAGGTAGCTGAAATAAAGAAAGTTTGCAGATAAAGGACAAACCAGGATGTCATTTGTGCATGGGAGGGCTGTGAGATAGTTCTGGTCCCCAAAACAAATTCCAGCACTTAGTGTGTGTTCAGAGGCATCTTGGTCATTACGGTAATTCTAAGTATGGAGGTCCCCCTGTGCCAAGGTTCTGCATCTGGCTCTGGCTGGTGGATCTCAAGGTTCTAGTAAGAACGTAAGAAGAGCCTCACTGGATCAGGCCACTTTCCCATCTCGTCCAGCATTACTGTTCTCACAGTGGCCGACCTGATGCCCATGGGAAGCTCACAAGCATGACCTGAGCGCAACAGCACTCTCCCCTCCCACTGGGAACCACAGCATAGAGGAAGAGCACAACATAGCAAAAAAGAAGAATGTCCATTGAGCCTGAAGTCTGACCACCCTTGCTACAGGGATTTTAAAAAACACAGTTTGGCCCTGGGAGGGCCTGCTGTGAGCCCTACAAACTTCAGGGGAGCCTCTGGCTGTACAAACCAGCCTATTAACTAACTGCCCATTGATCAGTAGGCTACTAAACAGGACAGCATTTGGTTTATGAAAATATTCTATCGGATACTTTGATTTTTTTAAAAAAGCCACTCCTGCTTATCTCTCCCTCATCTCCCTCCTCCACATCCCTCAGTCACATGCAATCACTCTCCCCAAAAACAAAATTGCATCCTGAGCTGATTTGTTGAGGTCCTTTTTACTAATTTGCATTCCCTCCCTTGGCACAGGGAGCTGAACTCATCACAGCCTTCCCTCCTACTTTACAAACGCATCCCCCACAGTGACAAAGCAGTCAGATATGTTCAAAGGATTGCAGGCTATAAAGGCAACCCTGTTAGAGAGGCCAAGGACGGCTCCTGCAAATTATACGGCAGAGGCTTGCTACAAATCAATGGCTGATTAGGTCTGGGATTTGGATCCGGAAAGCTCCTATTTGAACACTGATGAGAAATGGCCCGTGCGACATG
This sequence comes from Podarcis filfolensis, assembly GCF_964270895.1. Lineage (NCBI taxonomy): Eukaryota > Metazoa > Chordata > Lepidosauria > Squamata > Lacertidae > Podarcis > Podarcis filfolensis. The sequence goes on from NC_139615.1 coordinate 30,155,691, forward strand.
AGAAACAACCATCCTTTCTCTCCAGCTCTGAGCAGCTTTGGAGGCATGATGGAGAATGCACTAACAGCTTGGCTAGATCAGCCTAGCATAGCGTGGAAAAATCATTTGATACACACTTGGTGGAACTGACTCATTAACGGGGAGCTCGTCAGGTTACGTCCCTATGTAGCTGCACAAGGGAGGCTTTGTATCCTAATTACAAGAAAGCTGAAGCCAGTGTAATTAAGTAGAGATAATCCCATGGAGATAGAAAACCACTGGAATAACACACAACTCTGTACTTCTAATTCCCAGTTGAAAGCTGCCACTTCCAGAGCAGCAGTACAGTATAGAGAGGAGGGACCACTTGACCCCAGCATGTTTTGTGTATTTGCCTTATGAGGAACGGTTGAGGGAGTTAAATAGGTTTAGCCTGGTAAAGACGAGACTGAGACGAGATATGATAGCCATCTTCAAATATCTAAAGGGCTATCACATAGAGGATGGAGTAAAATTGTTTTCTCCTGTTCCAGAGTCTAGGACCTAAGCCAATGGCTTTATACAAGAAAGAAGATTCCAGCTACATATCAGGAAGACCTTTCTGACAGTAAGAGCTGTTTGACAGTGGAACAGACTCCCATGAGAGGGGATGGACTTTCATTCCTTGGACGTTTTTAAGTTGAGGTTGGGTGGCCGCCTGTCATGTATGATCTAGCTAAGACCTGCATTGCAGGGGGCTGGACTCTCAAAGTTCCTTCCAACTCTACATTTTGTTTTGTTTTATGTTTGAAAGATTTTCATGAATAACAGTGGTAAAGACAATTTTCAATTCATAGAGTCCTTTCTGCAGATCCATTATATTCAGTGTGAGACACTGCTGTCATAGGCATTGTGAGGTTGTAGGGAGAGAAAAGGGGGAGAGAGAAGGAGAGATAATGATACGTGCAGAGTTTTGTGTCTGCATCATGTGGGTAGGTTTTGTTTATTTGTTTTTGTTGGTGGTGTGAGGGAGCCCAGAGCATGGTTGGTTGCATTCCATTGATTGCAATGAGCTTTGATTTGAGTGACCAAGTCTACAATTCTATGATACTATGATTCTAACCCTGCAAAGGAACATCCAAGGTACATCTTGGTCACTGGACTGGTTAGCGGGTAGGTTTCCTCCCATTAGCCTTTCTGGCTTAGTACTGTCTACATTGACTGCTAGTGGCTCTCCAGACAGGGGTCTCCTCTCTCAGCCCTACCTGCAGATGCCAAACAATGAACTTGTGACCTTCCACGTGCAAAGAAGATGCTCTACCACTGAGTTATGTCTCTTTCCCAGTAGTAGTGGCATCATCAGGGTGTAAGTGTACACCCTGGAGTAAGCGTACTTCTCTCCTGTGCCACCCATATCCAACCCACAACTGGTGTGTTCGGACAGTGTATGTGAAATGGTGAAAGAGTAGTGAGGCTTCCAAGATCTCCTGCTGCTCCTCAGCAGATATAACCTGAGCACAATATTGCTCAATTAAACAACTTTTCTTCTTTCTTTTAACAGAATTTTCCTTCCATGCAACCACTTTCTTAATACATCCTATTCCAAAATTCTTTTTGTCTCAAGATCTAAATTTATTCTCATTTGCTGTGACAGGGTTCTTAAAGAGCAGCCACACAGCTTACACAATTTTTTTTACTTAAGGTATTCATTTTTAATTTTCTTTTCAGCCAGCTATATCAGTTTTGCTGTGTTCCTGTTTTGAAGGGAATTAAAATGAGAAATGAAGCAGCAGGTGTGTATGTGTGTGTGTGTGTGTAAGTAAGTAAGTAAGTAAGTAAGTAAGTAAAGAAAACAACTCTACACAGCAGGAGACCATGAAATAGGCAAACTCTTTTCAGAACCTCAGTATTTCAGCAAAACAGCACAAAATCCAGCAAGAAATTTCTCTTGCACAAGCCCTATGAAATTCAATGATGCTTGAGCAAGAGAACTTCTCTCTGGATTGTCCCCATGGTCTGCCCCTTCTTCCGCACCTTATGTGATACTAACAGCAATTAATACAGTCCCCTTATTATTATTAGCCACAGGCGTCATCCCCAATTCCCTGAAGCAAAACAATTTAAAAATCACATATCAAAATCTACATATCATAACTGAGAGCACTGCAACAGATTGTGATCTTGGAGAATTATTGCATAGCATAGCTGATCCTAAAGCTGCCTGAGGTATCAGAACTCCCTCTCCTTCCTGAGCAAGCACTGGAGCTCTCACGAATTAGGAAAACAGCAATACTTAATATTTATTTACCATATTTTATCATAATCCTGACAACAGCCCTATAAGGCAGGACAGTATTGTTGTCTCCATACTGCCTGCCTGGAAAGCCAGCTGTTTTACATTCCTTTGCCTGAGCAGCACTTGGAAACTTTTAACTCTAATTAGCAACTTCACTTCTAAATAAGAGATGTCTCCTGAACAACCCCAGCTCTCAAAGCTCAGTCTTTGTAGCCACCATACAACAGTAGTGCTAATCAGAAGTGCTTTCCCTGTAGGAAGTCCTAAGAAACATAAAACGTGTGCTCCTTAATCAATGGAACCCAATACACAAGGTGAGTCATTTTGCAGGGGATTCTGACATACACTTCACTGGGGCAGAGGGAAAAGATGGATATTTTGGTGATGCTATTAAAAATGGCATTCACATGGAGGGCTTTTCTCTGAAACTGGATGCGCCATAAAAACTCAACAAAATTTAATTTCAGTGCTAGATCTCACCTGTGCAGCAGCTGAAGTACTGAAAGTATATATCTGAGTAGGTGAGGAGTGCAGCTATTTATCTGAGGCAGTGCACACCCCAGCAACCTCTTTTTAATGGCAGGGCTCATGCTAGGAACATATGAAGCAATATGAAAGGAGTGCCTTTGAGCATGTGCAAACTACCGTATTTTTCGCTCTATAAGACGCACCAGACCATAAGACGCACCTAGTTTTTGGAGGAGGAAAACAAGAAAAAAAATATTCTGAATCTCAGAAGCCAGAACAACAAGAAGGATCGCTGTGCAGCGAAAGCAGCGATCCCTCTTGCTGTTCTGGCTTCTGGGATAGCTGCACAGCCTGCATCCACTTCATAAGACGCACACACATTTCCCCTTACTTTTTAGGAGGGAAAAAGTGAGTCTTATAGAGCAAAAAATACGGTATATTTTCCTAAGGACTGAGGAAAGCTCCTTGCTAGACTTGAGATGAGGGGACAAATTCTTCTGATTGTGAAACATCTATTTGGGCTTGACTCATAACACCTCACAGTTTTAAAAATGCAGGTGGTGTTCTAACTCCCAGGAGCACAAAACCCAACACACAGAGCAGTAAAAAAAAACCCCAGCATTCTATCCAAAGCAAAGGGAAAAGGCACCAAGCTTAAATCTCTACAATGCAAAGGTTGAATTGCAAAATGTCTTTTAAAGTGTAAGGCTTTGATCCTGGTACATGTGGGAGTAATTATAGGGCATGTGCCCCTGAGCATGCTCAAAGTGCACTAATCACTAAGAAACCAGCAGAATGCCAAACACACTTAGAATTAGAAGGTAAGATTTGCAGGAGAAAGCAGGTGGTTTCAGACGGACTCCAGTCCCAGCACCTCCCATTTCAAAAAACTATGCACTGATTACAGAAAAAGCCAGTTTCCTGAGCCTCCTGCTAAATTCAAGGATGTTCCTGCAACACAGAAATCCAGCTGTTTCTGTACCGTGTGTTCTTTGCTATCATGTTATCCAAAGCTGCCCAGTATCATTAGAGGTGAAGCATACAAAGAGATACAAGCAATACCATGTGGTTCTTATTACCACAAAGACCATGGGTAGGCAAACTAAGGCCCGGGGACCGGTTGTGGCCCAATCGCCTTCTCAATCCGGCCCACGGACAGTCTGGGAATCAGCATGTTTTTACATGAGTAGAATGTGTCCTTTTATTTAAAATGCATCTCTGGGTTATTTGTGGGGCATAGAAATTCATTCATTTTTTCTTCTTCAAAATATAGTCCAACCCCCACACGGTCTGACGGACAGTGGACTGGCCCCCTGCTGAAAAAGGTTGCTGACGCCTGACAAAGACAGAGCAACACAGCTCCTCCCCCTGGAATGTGGGGATCAACATTCCTACTGGGGTGTAGGCACCAAGCAGCACACACACACACTAAGGAAAAATGTTCTATTCAGACTAGCATGCTTTTATCCCTTGGTAGCTGCCAGGGGCATTTCCTGGAGGTCAGCAGTTAAGGCAAGCTTCATTTGTGCTCAGCAACTAGTGACTCCTATTAAGAGGGATGTTCATTTCCTTCAGCCAACTTTGATCCACTTTCCTTCTTTCCCCCCGCTCAGATCCTCCTGCAAAAGAAATGCACTGAGAGAACCGGCAACACTAACAACAAGCCTTCTAATTAAGGATAGTCTGAGAGGAAGGGTAAAAACTCTGCACACACTAAGAGGCACTCTCTTATTTCCTGTTTCATGCAGGTTCCTGAGTTTTATAGTTACCTAGTGAGTTAAATTATTGTTGGCAACCAATTATTGATCTTACATTAGAGTTTCTAGCAATAGAGGCTGGTTCATTAAGAGTTCTGCCTCACCAACCCTCAGCAACTCTGTCTACCCTCCGCCAGTGTCCACCTGCCTGCCTTCTTATTTACAACCAGGCCAGGTGGGGTGGCCCTGGCTGTCACCTTCCTCTTCCTCCTCCTTAGTCTCAGTGGTGCCCCTTCTAGAACTCAGCAGAGAGGAGGATGGAGACAAAATTAGAATTAGTTAACCCCTGCTGCTCATTGATTCTAGCTCCTCCTACTGTTCATCTCACTGCATTCTGCTCTACCAGTCTCAACTGGCACCATCCACCATTAGTTTCTAGTGTTGCCACTGAAATTCACCAAAAGCAAAATTCAGGCTGAGTCATTGGGGGGGGGGTCCTTAAAATTCAGCATGTTGTCTAGCATTCTTCCCCCCACCCACTCCCACCCTTGAAATCTGTAACAATTTTGACAAATCCTGCTAGGTATTGCAAGTAGGAAAAGTGATGCTACGTTCATGTCCTGCTTGTGGACTTCCCACAGGGATCTGGTTGGTCACTGTGTGCAGGGCCTTGCAGAGCCAGGCAGAGGCCCGGGCCAGATAGATAATGTGGCCCTCCCCTTTTTTTACCCTGGGGATAACTGAAGTCTTATAAATAAGTAAGTATATAAATAATTTCCACAAAAGTTATGAATATGCTGACTGAGGCCCCCTTTGGAATCGGAGGCCAAGTGGCCCATATGCCCCCCCCCCCTGTCTGGGCCTGACTGTGTGAACAGGATGCTGGACTAGTTGTGCCCCTGATCCAGCAAGGCATATTCTTAAACTAGCTAGGACTTTTTAAAAATAAAATAAAAAGCAGGAGGGGGATGGCTCAGCCCAGAAATTGTTTTCAGTGCTTCATCCCTTTTGAACATTGGAGCACATTTCTCCCTTAAGTGTAGGAGCTGCCACTTCACTCAGGTTTTGAAAACCTGGTACAAAAACAGGCAGGTGATTAGTTTCCTGGCAGCAGTTCCTTCTCTCCCTTTTCAGCACTTTCTGTACCTCTGTCATCCTTCCGCATCTTAAAAGCGAAGGCTTGTTTTTAAGCAACATGCTTGATATGAGGAAGTTTTGTTGCTAGGAGATCTTCACAAATTCAGGGTTTACTTTTATGTGCGTGTGTGAGTGTGTGTTTCTTTCCTGCTCAGCCTGAAACAAGCACACACAGAGGAAATGTTGCGGCTGGCTGTGAAATTGGATCTGAGGTTTGAAATTGCAGGAGAGAAACATCCATGCGAGTCTGCTACGGATTTTGGCAGGCAGTGAACCAAGCATGCTCCATAAAAATAGAAGAAGACGCAAAGAGAATGGGATCAGTTTACCTCGGAGTTGACTGCCAGAGTACATTACTTGGAGGCGCAACAGTCCCATGTGTGGTGCCTGGAACCATTTGTGAGGATTAGTAGCAACACACAGGGGTAGCTAGTCTACCAGGAGGGGTGTATTTGCTTCATACAGTGCATTTGCAAGGTGTTTACCAGCTCTGTCAATGGTGAAATGGACAATTGGTTTGCATGCATGTCTCCTCAGTTGTTTAACCACCAAGACATAACATATGGTCACAGGATGCCTAAGCTCACAGCATTCCTCCCTCCCCTCAATTAATTATACCTAGTTTAGAATTCAATAAAATCTAATATTACAGATGGATCTTGATATAAACCAATGCTCATCAGAGATGTGCTCCCAGACCATTTTAAATACTAGGGCTTAGCTGGAAAATAAGACGAGAATATCTCAGAGCATCCTCTGTCCCTGCATGCTGAGCGATTGCAGCTGCCCCTTGCACAACTGAGATTATTTATTTATTTCCAATATCTTTAAACTGCCACAAACGGGGCAATAAACAAATACGAACATACCAAAAATAAAGGTAAAGGTAAAGGGACCCCTGACCATTAGGTCCAGTCGTGGCCGACTCTGGGGTTGCGGCGCTCATCTCGCTTTATTGGCCGAGGGAGCCGGCGTACAGCTTCCGGGTCATGTGGCCAGCATGACTAAGCCGCTTCTGGCGAACCAGAGCAGCGCACAGAAACACCGTTTACCTTCCCGCCGGAGCGGTACCTATTTATCTACTTGCACTTTGACGTGCTTTCGAACTGCTAAAAATACAATACACTAAAATATCATTCATAATATCCTTCCTAATATCCTAGGCATGTGAAGGCCAGTGAAAACAAGCCAAGCAGACTATGAAACCTATTTTAAACTTTTAAGTGCCTGAGCAAATGAGCACGTTTGTAACTGGTACTGAAACAATTGCAGTGTCACCATCAATCTTACTCCCAAAGGGAAAGGTGTCCCATAAATGAGGCACCACCACAAAGAAAGCACTTTTCTCAAGGATCATAGAAAAGAAACTCCCCCCCTCCCAAAAATTTTTTTTTTTTTCAGAAATTGGCAAATTGATAGAGGGAGAGGTGGTCCTTCAGATACTTGGGTCTCAAGCTGTTTAAAGCTTCAAATATCAGAACCAGCACCTTGAACTGAGTTCAAAAGGGAATATGCAACCAACACAAATCTTTCAAAATTGGTGTACTATGATTCAGTCTGGCTGAACCAGTCAATATTCTGGCAGCTGTATTTTGTACTAATTTAATTTGTTGGGTCATCTGCAAGGCAGCCCCGCATAAACACATTACAGTAATCAAATTGGGAAATTACCAGATCATAGATCACTGTGGCACGACAATCTCTGTCCAGGAACAGTTGTAGCTGGCAAACCAGCTGAAGCTAATAAAAGGCACTCCACATCACCAAAACCATTTGGGCTTCCAGTGACACTACTGGATCCAGGAGTATCTCCCAAGTTATATATCTGTTTTTTTGAGGGGGGGGGCTGAAACTCCAGCCAGAACAGACTGCATACCCAATTCCTGGGCATGGGAACCGCCTGCACACAGTGCCTCTGCCTTGTCAAGATTCATCCTCAACTTACTGGCCATCCAGTCCATTATTGAATCCAGACATTGGTTCAGCCTCACCTTATTCTGATGACACAGAGAAACAGAGCTGAATGACCCCACCCCAAACACTCTGATGACATCCCCCAGCAGGTTCAAATAGATATTAAAGAACATGAAAGACCATCTTGTTCCAGGGCTCCATGTCACAAGTGTCATGGAAATATGCCAAACTCTTCCCTCCCCACTCCGTACCTAATTCATACTACTTTCTGGAACTGACTCTGCAGGTAGGAGAACCACCACATCACCATGCCCCCAACTCCTATCCTACAGAGTCAATCCAGCACAATATCACGTTCACCAACAACAACAGTTATATCAGCAGCTATTAGCCATGATATCCATATCTATATCCAATCCTGCTTGCTACAGCAAATATTAACAGAAGAGGGCTGTTGCTTTCATGTCCAGTTTGTGATCTTCCCAAAGGCAACTCTGCTGGAAACAGAATGTTGGACTACGAAGGATCTTCAGACTGATCTTGCGCAGCTTTCCCTATATTCTAAGTATAAAACAGTGAGGTATAGTGGAGGGGAAAAGTAGAGGACCACAGGTCTGGGACTTTTTTCCAGAGCAGAAATTATGATGTCATCTGCAGGAGCATCACTGTAATTTCCAGGCAAGTGAATGAGCAAGAGGCTTTCCGGCTTGTTTACAACAAATTAACATAAGGAAAGTCAACATAATTGATGAAATGATCACACAGAGGCTTGATGCTTCTTTCTTTTTCTTGAAATGGTTCCTATTTCCAGCTATTTAAATGGTGACCTTTCTTTGTAAAATTGTTTGTGCTGCTAATTAAAAAGTTTGCATTTAAGCTGGCTGATTGTGTTTTGCGAAAACTCAGAGTATCTTCCAAGCTGAATCTATGCAGTCAGAACTAAGTAGCACCCAGTTCAATGGAGCTTAATCTCCTAGGGAAACTATGTGCCTAGGATTGCAGTCATGTTGATCCTAATAAATTAGGCATTATGCCATGCTGTTTGGTCAATGAGCATATGTGTGTATAACAATGAATTAACATAGCAGCCTGCATTTTGGGGCTCTCCTTGGGGACATGGCATTGGGATGAGCTCCTGCACTGCGAGATTAACCACTACACAACTGATGTGAAATTGATAGAGAGCAACACAGAGCAGGGATCAGATAAAGCTTCTCAGGTTTCCTCTGTCTCTCTCAGAATCTGCATTACTGCAGAAGCCAGGCTTGCCCCAAGCAACTTTGGGTTTTCTTAAAAGCTCACAGCAGGGACATAGAATCTCAGACCCAGGGTCCAAATGCGGCCCTCCAAACCTCCCTAACTGGTCCTCAGGACTCTCCCTAGGCCACACCATCCCTTTCCCAGCCACACCTGCTACTGGCCCTGCTTCATGGCCTCCTTGAGTACTTTTGCTTGTCTGGGAATGACTCTTGTTTTTCTGGATGGGGGACAGAGAAGGCTATGTGAGAGTGGGTAATGTCATCATCATCATCCTTTTATTCGACCGTCAGTCAGAAAAAAGTACATTTGTCAATACACAGTTAAAACATCCAAGAAGATTTTAGAACTTAGCCAACACTAAAATGGGCTAAACAGATAGCCCCATATCAATACTGTCAATTATAGTCTTGCGACGCTTAAAAGCTAAAAAAAGAAATTTGGCCACCAAGGAAGGTATAGCTCTAGTGACATTCAGCAAGTGTAAAACCTGGTTTTCTCCGGGTAGGAAGCTAAATTGACATAGGTGTGGGTCTATAAAATTTTGTCTAAGCTCTGCATAAGAAGGGCAAGTCAAGAGAATGTGTTCGGTGGACTCAACCACACCCATGGCACAATGACAGGTTCTCTGGGCGTATGGTACTCCCCTGTACCTTCCCCACAATATCGCAGAGTCAAGGACATTTAATCTAGCCACTGTAAGAAGTCTGCGGTATTCAACATAGTGGATTTCTGCAAGGTAGGGGGCTGGTATGGTCCGATAAATCTGGTCCCCTAGGAACATCCCTGGTTTTACCAGGGCTATGTCCTCTTGTCTGGCAATGTCACTCAGTCTCCGGGAGATCACAGCTCTAGCTTGATTGTACGTCATAGACTCAAAGTAAAGGTGAGACAATCTGCAGGATTGAACCTCGTTAATGACCTCCCTTTCCCACGATGATTGGAAATCGTCCCTCAATATCAAGGGGGCAATACGAGTGGGTAATGTCAAGAACACTCCCCAGCCACGTGAATGCACAAAGCAGACAGTTAACTCTTTATTGTCAAAGCTGACAGTCATTTCTATGGCTCCGAATACCCAAGCACACCAGTCTAGCGTCTCTAGGCAGCTATTCCCAGGTCCTCACTCTATGGAGCACTTGCAGCAACAGGGGGAGGGGGGTTGCAGCCGAAGTCTTGGAAATTATTTGCCGTGGGGCTATCAGACTTCTTGTGATCCGTACCAGATGGAGGCAGTTGCTACGACAACCGCTAGAATCTATCCTCTCTGCAGCAGCCTATGTTCCTTTTCAATGGAATGGCTTTGAGGCTCCACTGGCCAAGCCCAGAGGGCAGAGGTGAAACACACTGGCTGCCTGTATCTCTCCACTGTCTTGTATGGAGTATGACGTAAGGGGTTTCATCATGTTGTCATTAGAGTCTTAAACAGTTTAGCCAATGATTACAGCAGAGGAATAGCAGACTCCTGGCTGTCGCAGAAACACAGCTGGAAATTCCCTAGCACAAACATACCCTCCAACATTTCCTAGATAAAAATAGGTAATCAGTGTTTTCCATGAAGAACGCATCTGCACACTGTTCTCAAATGCTTCTTTCTTCCATTTCTTTTACAAACTGTTTCAGCACCACTGGTGCAGTGCAGAGCATTTATTACTTATACTGCCTTATACCATGTCAGACAACAGGTCCAGTGACTCTCCAGGGCGTCATTTAAGAGGCCATCCCAGTTCTACTGCCTGAGATCTTTTTTGGCACCTTTGGCAGGCAAAAATATGCCTCTACCCACTGAATGATGGCACCTCTGCTTGCTTCAAAACATGCCTGCCCACATGCCCTGTGGCCAAATAGATGCTGCTAGCTCAATACATTTTGCAGCCATGAACAGCTGTATCTGAAAGGCAAGCCCCAGAATCTATAGCAGAGGATGTTGGGCGGGGGGGACTCACCTCTCAAATCACATGCTATTTTAGCACTCTTAAAAATACTGTAAACCCCCGCCCCCCCCAAAAAACAAATTGCCACTCACACTGCAAAAAATAGATTCAAGTAATTGCTGCTTTTTGTACTACCAGAGATAGTGCCTCTGTGGCTTCTCCATCCCAACATGCCTGTCACCTTTTGCAGAAAGTCACAAGCTTCGCCTAATTAGCCAGCAAAGGAATTCCTCCATTATCATCTTAAGACTGAAAACAAATAGCAGCATGAGCTCTGTACCATGCCCTCTCCTAGAAACACTGTGGGTTGTTGTTGTTTTTTAAACATCCAGTCAAAGAAATAATTCTATACAACTTGAACACACATTGCATGTAGCCATCAGAAAATGAAGAATATGGGTCAAATTATAGATGCATTTCTCATGTCTTGTTAATTTTTTTAAAGCGCAATTGCGAGGGGAGGGTAATCAACCAGTGCATAAGAATGGTTAAGCTTTTCTCTACACTGTGGTCTCACTGAAAATCCCCTCCCAGCTGCTATTTGCTCTGGGAGGGAAGCTGTCATTGGTGCCATAGGCAGCTTCCTTATCAAGGGAAATAGAAGCTTAAGTGGTAGCAACTTTCAACAGGGCCACAGTGTGAGGTCACTTGTGCCCAAAACATGCCCACTTAAAAAAGCTTTTGCATGCCACTCCCATGTTAAAATGCTCATGCAGTTTAGATTCTAGCCTGTAATGAGAACTGCAAGAGCCACCATTTGGTGGCCATTGTTAGTTTCATTATTAACTTTTCAAATTTATTGCACTGTGCAAGGGGCTCTACAAATCCCAACATATTCTTACAATCAAGGACTGCAGTTAGCCTCTCAGCTACTTTCACATAACTGCACTGAAATCAGCAGGGAAATGGGGAGCCCTGAGAAGTCTGAATTTAGATCTGGTTCCACTTTTAATTACAGAAATGGAACTATTCAAGTGTGAGTGTGTACAAAATCAGGCATCCTAGTTATGTTATATTTATTTTGGTAAAAATAAAATAAAAGCAAGTTTCTGGTTCTAATGGTTCTAAAGACAGGTCTGAAAAGTATGCAGGCAAAATCCTGATGAAATTAGAGTAGCTCAATAAGCTGGAGATGTTGGGAGCAGGAAGTTGAAAAGTTATGAGATTGGGCTCCTGCACCTTACATAGCTCCTTCCCGATAACTAACAGGAGGAGAATCAATTATGCAAAGTAAGCAAAAATGCGTGCACATTTGTTAAGATTATCATTTACACAGTTGCAGATTCCAGTTATTCTTGGCACATCATGTTTTTTTTCCTGAAGCACTGAGCACACACAACCCTGTTTATATTACAGCCAACTGGTAATATAATTTCTGTATTTACAAACTGAAACAAGATTGAGGAGGCTCTTTGATGACTGCCAGTGCAATAAGCTTCCCCCGCAGTCTCTTTCAAGCGACTCAAAGCTCTGTTATGGAACTGAGCTGCCAAGGCTATCCCCATCCCTGCCTCTTGCCAAACAATCCCACAGAGTTTGGCTCTGTGGCACACAACAAAACCAGTTTGGATCATTGAGGGTAGGCAGGCTAGTGAATCTTCAGTTGGGAACATGCACATCCATGTTTAACATGACACTGTGGTCATGGAAACCATCCGTCATGTTAGGATTCTGCTAGAGTTGAAAGAATGTTGGACTGTGGAAATTTTCCAAGTGGAACTTGCATGTAAAAATATGATTATATATCCTCCTACTTTGATTCATCCATGCCCTCCCCACTCCCAGCATTCCCATTCATGCATTGTGCAAACTGGATTTGGGTGGTAAGAATGCAGTTCAAATGCTAGGGCTTGTGTTACAAAAGGGGAAAGCTTAAAATGCTATTAGTATCACTCAAAGTCATTAAGAAAAGAAAGCAGAGTTTAAAATCCTACTGCAGTAGCTCAGCGGCATTTTGCACATCAGCTGAAATGCCAATGTCTAAGACTTTCTTGGTTGCATACACACCATACACCATACATTGCTTCTCAGCCGGCTAAAAACAAAGGGGGGGGATACCATGCACTGTAGTTTATCCCTCACAGAGCTACAGTTCCCAGCAACCATTAACAAACTACAGTTCCAAGGATTATTCAGGGTGAGGGAATGCATTTTAAATGTATGTTGGGTACATAGCCTCTGTAAAGGTAAAGGGACCCCTGACCATTAGGTCCAGTTGCGGATGACTCTGGGGTTGCAGCGCTCATCTCGCTTTATTGGCCGAGGGAGCCGGCGTACAGCTTCTGGGTCATGTGGCCAGCATGACTAAGCCGCTTCTGGCGAACCAGAGCAGCGCACGGAAACGCCGTTTACCTTCCCGCCGAAGCGGTACCTATTTATCTACTTGCACTCTGATGTGCTTTATAGATTACTTTATAGATTATAAATGCTGCATTGATTTGTTAATAATACAACATGACTTTTGCTTTAATTGTGATGTTTAGCATATTTTTAGTTATTGCTTTGTTAACAGTGTTTTATAGGTTGTAATTGTTTCACTGATGATTTGTTATTTGTTTTACGTAATTTATGATGTATTTGTGATGTTCTATCATCTTATTAGTATTTATTGTTTATAAGCCACTTTGGGATTTGTCTGAATGAAAAGCGGCATAGAAATATAATAAATCAAATCAAATCAAATGAGGAAGGAGCAGTAATCGTTCTCCCAGATCCCAGCATAGTTGAATCACTCCTCTTCCATCACCACCTCCAGGCAATGCCATTGGTCCTTACTCCATCATGAACAGGGTGACATTAGGCCAACCACCATGCCAAAATACCAGCACACTTTCTCATCAGATGGAAAAAGGGCCCCAAGCCTTGAAACGGGCAAGGAGCACAGTGCATGCCAGTATGCCGCCTCACAGGTCACACTTTTCTGCTTCTGTGTTCAGGCAGCTGCAAACAGATTTTTTTCCAGAATCAAGTAACATGGAAATGAGCTCTAGATTTGCGCAATATTCCATTCCATTTCATTAGTATTCTGGAAGTGACTTTTACTTAATGTAAAAGCTCAGATTTAATCCGCAAAATAACAGTTAGGGAAACATCAAGGAAGCAGAATAAACTGCTGTGTGAATGCAGCCTCAGTAGGCGGCACCTTCCTGTGCTCTTAACAGAAGATAGTAACTTCAGAGATATGACTAGATTTTTAATAATAAGAATGCCTTATTATAACACACTGTAACAATCTGACCATTAATGGGTTAAAAGTAGAAACTCTTATTATGGACTACAATAAGACTCAGCCCATTAACCATTTTTCTTTTTATTTAGTGTATTCCACCTATAAATGGCATCATATCCCACAATACAGTCTCATTTATATTGTTACATGTGGCCATCCGATAACAAGGTATTCCTATAAAAAATAGGAGGATTTTTTAAAGGACAAACCAATAATGCTTAAAAAAAAACCTGCAAATATTCGCATCATTCAAAATGTATGAACAATTAAATTTTAAAATTGAAGAGGCCATTGAGAAAAATGCAGGGAATGCAAGCTGTTTGCTAAAAGACAAAGCTAGTCATAAAACTCTATAGTCTGATAGGGAAGTATCTTCCCCACTCAATGAGTTCTGTCATAAATGGTACAGACAACCAACTCAGCAAGTCCTTACTGTGGGGAAACTGTATTGCTTGGGTAAAGCATCCCAGGGCCCCTCCAGACTGGTGTTTTATTGTGGCTGTATTCAGCAACATGTTCTAGACACAATAATAGTGCATTAGTGGTGGATTTTATTCTGCTTTTGTTTGTTCTGCAAAGGCATCCCCAGTGTTACCACATGATTACTGTTCAGAGATGCCATAGTACAGCAAAAACAGGATAAAAATAAAGCAAAGCATTTGTGGCATAAAAAGTGACAGGATTCCAGCAGGAAGTTACAGAATACGTGCACTGACTGGCAATGCAAACGCCCCCAAAACTTTTGCAGGTAAAAACAGTATTGAAAACAGAATTATGTGTGACCACCCTGAGAGCATAACGAGCACAAATCATCAGGAACCACAATAAAAAGGATGTCTGGAGGGTAGCACACTTTGGCAGGAGAAAAATCTTAACACTTTCATCAATACAGAGAATGAAACAAATTCAATGTAGAAAACCTTACCACCCAGCAAATAAATTGCCTGTTGGCCAATGACATCTTCTCTCACACAAATATATTTTAATCATTGCCTATCACTAAAAATGACATTTGCATTCATGGTGTCCAGATTAGTAAGAGTCAACACCCAGTTGGAAAAAATGGCTCTCTTCTGCTTTCTATTCCTCACAAACAACCTTCATACATGATTGCAAATAACAAAGGAGAAACTCAAAGGCATTTGTATTTCTGACAACGTCATTAATCATCCAAGAACTAAGTGACAGGAAGAAGGTTTTGCTCGATGGGCCTTGAACTTGTAGCATTCTCTAGGCTCACATCCAAGAACCAGTCCAAGCCCTCTTCACCTTCAGCCTTTTCATGTCTGGCAAGCTGAAACACTGGCCTCCAAGCGGCAATACAGAAACCTAGCCAGCAGCTGATGTGCCTGAATCAGCAAAAGCAAACAGAACATAAAGCCACATGTTGAAAGACATTTATTAAACTAATTTCCCCCTTTATCCAGACCCAAGAATTTGGAGTGCATCCCTTGAAATTCCAATGGTGGAGCTCTGTGTTGAAGAAAATGAAGCATTTCTTATTACACAAAATAAAACTCATAGAACATATTGCCACAACATCTTGAATGGCCACTAGCACAAATAAGCAATGGATTAATACATTTTTTGATTTTCAACTACAGTCATAATAACCAAAAGAATAATCTTCATGGTCATAAACAGGATATCTCTGACATTTCTGATAACCAAATGTTGGGAGAGCATATGGTATACAGGAGTATCTCTCTCTCTCTCTCTCTCTCTCTCTCTGTGCAAGATGGCAGAAGATGGAAACTATTATCATGAACTAAGGTCCCTTTGGAATCTGATTGCCTAAAGTTGGGACAAGGGATGTGTGAGGGGATGGACTACTAGCCTGACCCAGCAACAATACATACTGCGGATGGAGGATACCATTTGTTAATTCTCCACTATGTTAAAAATTCATTGAGAACAAAAAAATCAACATAGTAAGCAAAGGACTAAGTTAGACCATACCTCCCTGATGTGTTTGTTTTCTGCTCAAAGGAAAAAAAATTCCATGGCATTTAGAAATGGCAACAACCTACCCACCACATTCTGAACTGGTTTGGTCTACCAGCTCAATTATTGTCCCATCTCATTACACTGCATGTGTAGACTAGGCCTCTAAAACAAAGCAAGGTGTGTGGCTCTGTATCTTGGTGCTGACTCAGTTCTCAATAGGTACCACTGAGTCCCATGTAACAAAATTAACAGACAGCACTGTGAGACACAGCTGTCACTGAAGCCACACCTCATCCAAAACATGAGGGTCTCCCAGAGTAGGGGGAAGCTTTAGCCATCCCCTCAGTAATGTCTCTATGTACACCACCCAGGACTTTCTCCCATGGCTGTGGAGGTCTTCAACCACATCACTTTAAATATTCATATTGCTTTTTTTAATTGTATGCTATTGCTTCTTTCATTTTTACTATTGTGTTTCATTGTATTCCAATTTGAACTGCATGAAATTTAAATTGCAATGCAAGAAAATACAGTACATAAGAAATCAAAGAATCAATAAAAATACTATCAAAACCTGGACAGCATGAAGCACAGCACATTACAGTTGCCACAACAGTGCAATTCACTTGCCACAGCAGGCAGAAAAATCATTAAGTGGTCCGCCAAGACTCTCCGCAATTTTCAAATGGATCTGGGTGTGTGGAGAGTTTGGGAAACACTTGTAGAGTAGAGTATTGCCCTTGAGGGCAATATAATGGCTGGGACAAATAATAACTACAACCCCCTGACAGCCTGTGGTGAAACGCAATCCACATCCACAAGGTCTCTGCAATAAACATAACCATCCCCTCCACATCATTATTATGGGTATGTCTAATAACGACAAACAGCAATGGAAAAGGTGAGCTATACATGGAACAAACAAATAAATAACCACAATTTTTAAAGACTCCCTTGGGGTTTTTCCCTGAAACATTAGTCCCTTGTACGCTATACTTCATTATCCACAATAAATCCACACCCCTGAACATATTAATGATGGAGGGATTTATTCTCAAAGACCCAAACAAAATCTAAACCATGACATTTATGTGCAAAATGGGAGACTCACTCTTCAAACAACAGCAGCCTCCGTTCCAGTCGTAAAGCCCAAACACTCAACACTGGTGCTGGCAGAGTGACATTGTGGCCATAAATCTCCCATCATTAGAGACTCTTTGCTTCTCATTTACAGCAACAAGTGCTCAAGGGCAATAAATCCCCATCCTCTTTTCTGAAAAGGCCCATTTGAGATGCTTCAGTGAGGCCGGGATTATTCACCAACAACTTGGCTTCCTTAGAGAAAATGTGACGGTCAATCTTGAAAAGGGAATAAGAGCAGTTAGTTACTACCAGCCATTCCCCTACACGAGATCAGTATGAGAACAGACAACCTCATTTTTCCAACAGAATCACTGGGTTGGGTGAAAACAAGTCACTGGAGTGGGGGGTTATAGCTCAGTTGCTGAGCGCGTGAGTTGAATGCAGATGATCCCAGGTTTCAACCTCTGGCATTTCCAAGTAGGACTAGGAAAAAGACCTGCCTGAAATGCTGGAGAACTGCTGTGAGCCAGTGTAGCCAATACTAAGCTAGATGGACCAACAGTCTTGCTTAGTATAGGTATAACTCAGCATAAGGGATAAGGTACCTTCCTAAGTGTGGGTTACCAGGTAAAAAGTACCTGTGTTATTGAAACTAAGCCAGTGTGGGCTTGCTAAGTTTCTCAGATAGAAACAAAGTGGGGTCTCACGTAAGTATTCTCTGCTTTCCAAGGAAGAGCAAGATATAAATAGAATGCATCACCTGAAGCTGTGTTACTGTATTTTAAAACATGTAAATAGCAGGTGCTATTTAACACACTATATTGAAAATAACCCCTTCATGGATTGCTGCCTTGCCATGGCGAAGGGGCTTGAATAACTCAGAGAAGCTATGAACTATGCCGAGCAGGGCACCCAAGATGAACAGGTCATAGTGGAGAGTTTTGACCAAACATGATCCACCTGGAGGAGGAACCGGCAAGCCACTCCAGTATCCCTGCCAAGAAAACTCCATGGACAAAGATTTGACCAAAGGTTTGACCAAACTGCGGGAGGCAGTGGAAAACAGAAGTGCCTGGCGTGCTCTGGTCCATGGGGTCACGAAGAGTCAGACACGACTAAACGACTAAACAACAAAATTGAAAATAAAACTGCCAATATCATCTTCCCTAAGCACCTCCCCCCCATACCCTGCCACTACCAGACTATGGCATTCCTATACATAATATTGTATATATCTTGCTATATAATAAAGTTGGAAGGCTGTCATTACACTGCAATAGGCAGCCATGGCAACTCTGTGACAACAGAACAGACAGGCAAGCAGTACAGGTGGCAGAACAGCCCAGGCAAGTTGTTTAAAGGAGTGGCAAGGTGCTCAAAACCTTTGGTGAGACAATACTGGGAATTCTGTGTATAGTTCTGGCCACCTCACCTCAAAAAGGAAATTATAGAACTGGAAAGGGTTCAGAAAATGGCAACCAAAATAATCAAGAAGTTGGAAGAAGTCCCCCTATGAGGAAAGGTTATAACATTTAAGGCTGTTTAGTTTACACAAAAGTGAGTAGGGGGGGCGTGATAGGTTTAAGCTGTGGAGAAGAAGATATGTTTTTCTTCCTCTCTCAAATAATGCTAGAACACAGAGCTATTCAATGAAGCTGAATGTTGGACGATTCAGGACAAAATACTTTTTCACATAGGCAGTGATGGGCACCAGCTTCTCTGTCCACTTTCTCCATCCTTGTTCTTCTCCCAGTTAGTCTTAGTTAGCTTCAGTACGTCAAACAAACTGTTTGTTACTTGGTAAAAGTGGGTTGGAAAGAGGAATGGTGGAAAGGGAGGTTTAGCCTTATATTTTATTAAGAATTTGTTATATGTATAAACTGATGAGGAAACAATAGAAGTTGGATTTAAAGGGGGGGGGAGGAGAGCTTCTCTTGACTGGCATCAAGCTCCCCCTCGCCACAAGTGCTGCTACTCAACATGCTATTTTCCACCATGAAGACTCATTTAAGAAAGAAAACATGACTTCAGGAAGAGGACTCCACTGTCAGAAGTTTGCCCTCCTTCCATAAAAAAAATGCAAGTTGTGTACCCCTGAAGGTAACTACAGTGCAGGCAACATTGCATTGAGGCAGCTCCCCCAAAACAAAATCACAGAATCATAGAATTGTGGAGTTGGAAGGGATCATGAGGTCAACTAGTCCAACCCTCTGCATTGCAGGACTCTTTTGCCCAGAACCCATGACCCTGGGACGAAGAATCTTATGTTCTACTGACTGAGCTATCAAGAGGATAGTAATAACCCTGACAGTAGTACCTGACGCCAGTAGCCTTTAGTTAAGTCAGCATAGGGAAGGGTACAAAACTGGGCTATGGAGCATGGTAGATTTATTGTTTTATTATTTATTTTGACTTTATAATAAAAATCTTAGCATGATTTTCAGGAACTGCTTGTCATTCCACTGGCATAAACAAACACCCACCTTGATCTAAATCAGGCTGACACCCAGGAAACTGCCTCAAGCCTTACTCACTGACAAAGCAACTTTGTGGAGAGGCGGGAGAAACACGGGAACAGAATGTGGAGGTGTCAAAACCAGGGGAAAGGGTTGTGACCTCAGCGATAGGAGGATGGAGTTGGAAATATATCTAGACACCCAGAGAGGGTCCTTCTCAAAGAAGCCCCAGGCATTTGCTTTGGAAGCTCACAACACTTGGGCTAAAAAGATCCCATTAATTCACTGTTTCCTTACATTTGCTTAACTGCCTTAGATGTTTGCCCTAAAGATATTAAATTGTTGCTGCAGGGGGAAAGAATACTGGCTTTCCCCTTTGGGAAGCAGAGAATGCCAGCTGGAATAATAAAAGCAAGACAAAGGAAGGGAACTTTAAATTAATCTTGGGACTAATTACTGAAGCATTTGAAAGGCACATTCCAAAAGTTATCTGGGCTGCAATTAAGAGCTGCTCTAAGCTGCTTCCCGCTTCAGACTATGCTGTCATGCTGCACAATAGGAATAATAATAGCATTTACCATTTGTATGACACTTTGAACTCTCTAAACTTTAGTCTAAAGTGAATCACATATATTATCTCAGTAATCCTTACAATGGAGCTATAAGGAAGCCCTGCATTACTATATTATTATTCCCATACTGTGCATAAGGGTCTGAGGCAGAGAGATCTTTGTTTGCCTAAGGCAACCTAGTGAGTTCATGGCAGAGGCAGGATTTAGCTTCCCATTTTAATGGGTGCTTCCTGGTTTCTAGTTCTGATTGTCAGTCACTAGTGCAATAAGAACACACTCCCTCCTCCCTTCTCTCATGCATCTTAATGGAAAACTTCCAGGTTTCATAAACCACAATTTCCCATGATGTCCAAATCCAGGAAACTGTGGTTTAAACTATTGATTACAAACTAGCTCAATCCGGGTTTTCAACCCAAGATGACAGTCAGAGTTTAAAGCATAGTTCAGATAAAGAGATTGTGGTTTAACAGACCCTAGATGTCTCAAAGTGAGATAGATGCACAATGGAGGAGAGAAGGGAAGAGGAGGAAGTTATGTGGGCAGAATTCATCAGACTGATATTACGACATCTGAATTGGGTCTAACTCTCAGGAGTTATTCCAAGTCTCTTCTCCAAAGACAGAAGGAACCTCCATTCCTGCCCAAATACAGGAAAGGAAAGGAAATTTTAAGGGCTGCCACTATACATTTAAAGCACACAACTCCTGCCAGAGGATCATGGGAACTATATTTTGTTAAGTGTGCTGGGAACTGTACATTACTTTCCCCAAAACTATCCCCATGTGCTTTAAAAGTGCTTTAAATGCACAGCGTAGATGTAATGAAGTATAGACCTCCACCCATGTATGGTGCCTCACAAGGGACTTCACATATCACCTGTTTTTGCTGCCTACCTGGGACTGGATTGGGGAAAAGGAGTAGTGAGTAACTGGCAGGCCACAATGTATGACTGCTGGGCTGTGTTCCACTTGGGGGCAGGGGGTTCACAAATTCTGCAGGTCTGAGTAAACACAGCTGAGCAGTTTGGTCCACAAGGATGCACAATGTACGTGGGGCCAACAAGGCCCAGCTCCCTGGAAGGTGGTATCCCCAAGGAGGGATTGCATTGGTCCCCGCGCCACACATCCTTGCAAGCAGTTAGCAAAGCTTCACAACCTTCTCATGACAGCAGTTCCTTTAAGAAGCCTGTATTGTCAAAGGGTAGGAAATGTTTCAACAGCAAGAGGCCAAACTGAAGGCAAATCAGGACTTCCCTTGCCTGCAAAGATGCTTTTGCAGCCTGCCTCTGAGCTTTGGGGAGCTTTAAAATCCATCTTTAGTTTTTTCCTTGACTGAACATATGCCAAGGAAAAAACACCCAAAAAACACTTTTCAGCCTTGAGATACAGAATGAAAAATTAATCCCCAATAGAAGACAAATTTCCTTCACTGCTCTCTCTCACTCTCTTCCTTTCTCTCTTCTAGGTTTAACAAGGGTTTGAAAGTTTTTTCTCTCCCCCCCGCATGCCCCCGCATTGCTGATGCTCAGCCTGAGTGAACCATTTAAAATCCTGCATCCTGCCGTTGTTCAGCAATTCCATGAACCTGAGTTGTAATGTAATCTTGTGGACCTTAATTGTTGAGCTGTGAAACACAGATTAATAGCATCTTAAGGGAGTTCTCCTCAAGGGTAGAGTGGGGGGGGGCAGATGTCAAGCTCTTGTATATGGAATTCCAAGCATTTTGCCAGAGCTAAGGCAGCAAGTTACCAGACACATTTTATTTTTACATGGGCTAGTTCATGGATAATACCAAGGATTGACAGTGAATTGTGATAGCAATGCTGCAAGCAATGGCTGCTCCGTGAATTTATAGTGGGCTGCTCATAACCTCAAAAATCATTAGAATTTTGGCTGGCAACTTCAGATCAATGTGAAATTCACCTTCCCTTCATTTGAACCTGGGTAGCTCACTTTCCTGGCCTTGTGCTGCTGTTTCCCTATCCACCCCCCTTCTTACCCATAACCCTGATTCTTCTTCACCTTACAACTCAGTGGTACTTTATTTCCTTGAACTCTAAGTTTCCACCATCACACACATCCTTCCATGTCAGGCTGGAAGGGAGTAAATAAAAGGATGGATCTCTAAAAGAAAGTCACAGCAAGATTATTATACAGAGAAACCTAGAGGAGTAGGCATTGCATTTTCCGGAGAAAAGCACTAAAAGGACCTGGGGACAGAGCGAGCTGTGCCACTTGTTTTCCTAAGCAATGTACACAGCTGAAATGCAGCAAGTCCAAGGCCCATGTGTTCTTATCCATGATGACAGCCACCATTAAGGGGAAATTATGCCATAAGAAAGGCAGTGATCAGTAGGCCCATATTTCTGGAAAAGATTGGAAAGCAGGGCAAGGACATTGGATAAGGACCAAGGTGTTGGCTTCAGGTGCTGCAGTTGATGCAGAAAATACAAGTTGTCTCAAGGGTGTCTTTGAGCAACCTGCAAAGTTTGGACTAGGGAGTCAAGATGGAAGCCCCACAGTGTGATTGCAGTATTTGGCCAGTGAAAGGACTATTGGCTTTTTCTAGACGGTGGGGTTTCCAACTGTGGGGATAGCTTTGCAGAAAGCTCCTCAAGATACTCCTGATCCTCAGAGGAGTCTACAGCCAAGTCATCAGAAGCTGGTGGCAGAGGTGTTTCCTCAGCATTCAGTGTTGAGATGTGGGCTCCAACAGATTCACATGGGAAGAGGATCTGCTGTTGTTGGTGCACTTGGCTTCTACGGATTTCTGGTCCAGAGCCATAACACCAGCAAGCAGCCTGATACAAAATGTGATCTTTCCAACTTATGCAATAATTCAGCACCACAGACAGCAGCATTTCATACACCCAGCCTGCCTTGGGAGGCCGTGTTCCCTCTTCCAAGTCCATTTTGCAAGCTGAATCCTAAACTGGGTTGGGTGACTATGACTCAGTTGCAGGAGATCCAAATATTTTCTCTCTTGCTAGCTTGACTATTACCTTTTGTGGAGAAATCACATTTGCTAAGCATTCATACCACAATATTTGGTCACTGGGAAAATTCCCCAGCATTCAAGGCATGCTTTGTTGCTGCAAATTTAGATCTGACAGTTTGTTCCATCCTCTTTTCCAAACCAGTACAGCTGCAGGTCGTGCTGTTTTCCAATATAAACTTATCAACCAGCTAGGATTTTACTAGTTCATTACAATATATGCTTTATCAGGCAATGGGGTCTGAAAAGCTCATAAATCTCAGATCCTGACAGATGCTGCCCTAACTTCTCCCCAAACCCTCCTGGTTTTGCACCACTTTCACCTGCCTTGCTGCTCATACCCACCTAGGCGACTCAGAGAGCCAGTATCAAACCAAAGGATTCTGCCTAATACTGAGTCAGACTGATATGCCCTCTTGCTTAGTATTGTTGACACTTACTAGCAGCAGTTCTCCCTGATTTCAGACAGGTTGCATTCCCAGCCCTACCTGGATATCCTGGGGATGCTCTACCACTGAGTTGAAACCCTTCCCCAGTAACTGGGAACCCTATTCTGAGCATTGGTTTAGGAGAGTCATGAACAAGTTACCAAACCAGTAAGGCTACCACTAGCAACTGGAACCTCTGGGAGGCTAAGGAAGAGAAGTCACCATCAGTGTCCTCCCTGGGGCTTCCCTTTTTCTACTGCCAGCCTCCTTTGGAGGACAGATGAGGAGACCAACACTGATTTATCTAGTGGCCTGGTAAGAAGACTTTACTCCCTTTGTTTACTGTCAGTTAAGTCCAGAGCAAAATGAAAGCTATGCATTAAGTGTAGGTTATTTATTTGTTATATATAATTTATTCTGTGTTTGCTGAATTGTTGGTTTTTTTCCTATTTGAAAACATTGCTGTGTTTTGTCAGTGGGTGTCCCCCCCCCCAAAAAAATTTATATTTTGATGGTAATTGTGAATGTTTGTGGTAAGCTGCTGTGGGCACGGCACACTGTGGGAAAGCAGCATGTGAATAGGAAAAAAAAAAAACCTAAGTAGTTTCAGCAGGAAAGGAGAAAAGAATTGAAGTGAACTAGAAAAATCAGCACAGCAGCCAAATCCTGCTATTCAAACCCATTAGGGAAGTTGGCTGGGTATTGGTCAGTGCTTGGAACGATCTCGTTTGGTTCAGTGAATTTCACTAAATTAGTTCAAAAATATCTGAACTACCCCTGAAAGTAGTTCCTATAGCTGCTGCATGAACTGAATGTGAATTAAGTTTGGGGGTAAAATGATGAACGATTTCTTATTCATCTTCAAATTAATTCTCTTGCATGTGGTGATTTTTTGTTGTTGTTTTTTGTTTGTTTGTTTTTTGTATGCTTTTAGACTCTTTGGGCCTTTACAGCTGAAAGATCATAATTGTTGGAAGGGGGCCTAAATTAAGCAACCCACATCCGTGTGTGTGTGTGTTTTAATGTTCTCTTACTTTATACTCCAGGATAGCACCTTGTAACATTCTAAATGCTGAGAATTTTTTTGGCAAAGATCATTTGGGTAAACATTTGAATTGAAATGTGAGCCAAACTAGTTTGTTTTCTAAAGGGTCGAACTATTATTCTATGAGTCTATAAACTGGAATTAGTTGAGGGTTTTTTCATATTGAAACAGAACCAGTTCCTTTAAAAAAGAAGAAGAGCTCCCCAAGTTCTGGTACTGGTGGTGCTGGCCAAGGGTGCAGCCCCACTTTAGTGGCAGCACTCAGCCTCTGTTCCTTTGCTTATCCTGACAGAAAACTGCCTCTGCTGGCTGGTTGAAGGGGCAGCTGCATTTCGTGACATGCCAGATGCCTCGTTTAGATCTTCCTCCTGCTTCCAGGCCATCAGCCTGATAAGTACAGGCTGGGACACAACACTTGGAAGAGCCTGTCAGTGGGGTTGATGTGGTGGAGAAGGGGCGTCTCAGGCTGCATTAGAGAGAAGACTCCCTCCCGGGCATGCCATCCTTTCTGCTGCAAACCCACCTCCTTCGGCTCCCTGTCAAGGAGACACAACTTAGATTTCAGAAATAGCCTTGCTGTTTTGCTTATGGGTAGTTTTTATTTTATTTTTTTTAGAAAAGAAGGATGTGGGTATCCTGCATAGTAGGCCCTGCCCACCCCCTGCCAACAGCTATTACAAACCCCTCCCCTGTCCCAGTGGTGCACAAGATCCTGCCCCCCTGCAGCTCCCTACAATTCTATCAGGGTGTTCAAATGTCAGGACTGCCTTCAAGCCATTAAGACGTAAAGCAGTTAATAATACTCACTTATGTATTCAAGCTTCGCAAGCTCAAGAACGACATACAAATTCAGGCAGCCAGGAGGACTAATAGCTATGACACCCACCCATCAATGTGCACACTGACAGGGAACAGAACCAATATTTCAGCCCCACAGCGCCAAGCTGCCTGGAAGCTGTACATCAGGCGGTACTCAGATGCATTTTAATTCCTAGCCTTTTGGCATAAGCCTGTTTGCGGCGGCGGTGGGGGGGTGTTTTGTTTTTGTTAAGTGGTTCTGTATAGCTCATGAGCAGCCAAGAGCCTAGACAGAAGTTGGCTTTATCTATGCAAAAGTATAATGAAATGATAGTACACAGAGACGGAGCATAAGGTAAGGCAAATGGGCTTCCTAACAGAGTGTCTACATGGAGACTTCGTGGATGGGTTTTATTTGACACTCAGAACCTTCTTATATTCATGGAGGATAAACTATCAATGGCTATTAGTCGTGACGGCTATATACTACCTCCAGGATCAGAGGCAGCATTCCTCTTGATACAGGTTACCAGGGAGAGGACAGGCTGCTGTGCTAGACAAACCTTTCGACTCATGCAGCTGGGCTCTTATGTACTTATAGTAATAATTACACGAGAACATAATAATACATGATGTTATTAAAATGCATAATATCATACATAATCTCTTATGTACTTAAAAGGCATAATTATTGTTCTGTAGTTATTGTGCTCTTATGCACTGATTATGCTGTTATGTACATATGGTCTTAGGTACTTAGACCACATAAGGCTGATTGTTAAAAACACAGAATGCTTAGGGATAAGAAACTCATAGGGTGGTTAATGAGTAGGAAAACCAAATTACATTAATGTCTGTGAGTGAACTGGGGTGTGGCCACAGAACCAATAAAACTTTTGTGCACAAATGAATGTGAGGTACCTGATGTCTTGTGTAGAAACAAGATGCAGGCAAGTGTCCAATAATACACCAACCACAATTGTTCTGGGCAAACTCTGTGGGTCTCTTGATTCACGCTCAAGACATGGAAACCCTGGAATTACAGCCGTGGAAGAGAGCTCATGGTGAAAGGACACCAATTTTTATTTTATTTTTTTGGGAGGGGGAGAGAAGAGCTGTGAAATGTCACTGCCTTGGGCCCATGCACATTGCAGAGCCTTCTCCTCGCAAAGGTTGCCATGGAAACACACCTCACCCATATCTAGGCCTGAACTTGTGCTCCCGGCGTCCTATTAAGCCTTCCCTTGGGGTTTGGTAGCCTGGGAAATTATTTCCTGCATCTGAGGGGAAGCTCGGGGCTGCTGAAAAGGTTACAGTAACCAGCTGAGATTGGTTGGTAGTGTGGTGCCCATTTGCTTGATTTCTAAAATGAAAGGCCCACAAATCTAAATTCCACAAAGAAACTGGATTCTTTTCACATAGGAACACAGGAAGCTGTTTTACACTGAGTCGCATCTTTGGTCCATGTAGCGCACTACTGCCTACACTGACTGGCAGCATCTCTACAGGGTTTCAAGCAAGGAGTTCTCCCAGCCCTGCATACAAAGCAGATGCTCTGTCATTGAGTTGCAGACCTTCATCTTCACATCTTATTCCATTTTATTTTATTTTTTTGTATTCACCTATTGCTTTACAATACAGATGTACCAAAGCCAACACCATTTTCCCCCCATCCCCCAATACATTTACATTTCTATTTCCTCAATCCATTTCTATTTCCTCATTCCAAATTTTCAGGGGGTTGGCCATGCTTACTTATTAATAAAAACAAGATACACTGAGCATATACCAGAAAGGTGCTATTTGTTGCCTTATTAAATTGCAGGCTGAGCTCTGGGATCAAAAACAAAAACATGGAGGAAACTCAGGAGTTGTTTTCTGCAACTCTGTCCAGGAAACATGCCCTGATGGACTTATGCCAGGAAGAGGTGGAAATTGAATGCCTTAAAAACAGCCTGAAACAGCAACATGTCAGGGCCTTGATGGAGCAAATTATGACAGTAGCAGAGGCAAGAGGAGACAATGGTTCACGGTGACTGGACCAGCTGGCACCAAACGGATCAGATATTATTAGCATATGTAAACACCAGTTAGCACAGGAATATTTGCATATGCCAACTCCCCCAACCCAACCCAAGAGAGGATTAAGCTGTATGATCATTTAGATGGAAATGACTTGTAAAGTAAACAGATCTTGATCCGTGTGGATTTGAAGCGTCTTGATCCTCCATAGTTAAGCTGTATGAAGCTGTGCCATAATTGCTAGCTCAAAGTAAATGGATTCAGCTTTGAACTGTGAGTGCTAATCCATCCAGGGCAAGTGACCTCTCCGAGCTTCTCTCTTTTTAAGGATCACAGTGCTGAAAGGGACCAAAAGATAATCAAGTCCAAACCCCAGCATGAATATTCACACACTATCCACCACACTCAAGGCAGAGGCTACAGGATGCCACCAGCAGAGAACAGTTGCACCACACAGATTCTCAAGTGAATGAACCAATCTATGTAGTACTGGAAAAAGTAAAAGTAAGGCAGAGCCATTTAATTCAAAGCAAGTAAGCTAAACCACATTGTATATAAGAAGTTAATCCCCCCCCCAAAAAAACCGGTTCCTCTTCACATACCCTCTCTCATGATATAATGGCTAGTTCCATGGAAACTTGTTGTGATCAACACTGCATCTATGTGCTCAGAGGCACACTACTCTCCAGCTGACCAGCATGTGCTGAGAAAACTGCCCCACAAAATTGTTGCAAAAAGGATTTATTAGATGTTGGCTTCTGTGGGGAGGCATTTTTGTGAATGGATATTCTTGCTGGCTGGCAGCAAAGTAAATTCAGAGTATGGGGTCAAACTCCTTATTCATATAAATAAAAGTTACACAACATGTATTTCCACCTTCTACCCTCCCCAAATCTAGCCACTACTTTCCCCATCATTGTTCCATTTGGGGGAGGGGACAGGCACCAACCCAGAGAAGTACATTCTCCCTCTGCCCTCAGCCTGGGATACAGTGTGGAAAAGAAATTAATGGTCTATAGTGCCCTTTGGGCAGGTGATAGGAGATGAGAATAGCAGACTGTTAATTCATGACTATTGAACCTTACTGTAATGCAACCTTCTCTTTGGCTTCTTGCAAATGTCAAGAGAAGGGTGACACAAGAACCAATCTGTGGGCACTGTGCTGAGGCAGAGCACACAAGGGTCCTTCAGCCAAATCAAAGCCTTTCTGTGAGATGCATGGGAGGGGCCCATATTCATGTCCAGATCCTTTCAGAATAGAACATTCTTTTAAAATCTCTTCTCTAGCACTTGCAAAAAAAAAAAAATGCTTTGCAATCCTTGTATCAATGATGCTCATTATGAACTTGTTATCACATCCAACTAGAATAGCTCAGTTGGTAGAGCATGAGACTCTTAATCTCAGGGTTGTGGGTTCAAGCCCCATGCTGGGCAAAAGATTCCTTCATTGCAGTGTGTTGGATTAGATGACCCCCATGGTCCCTTCAAACTATATGAGTCTATGATAGATGGGAAATCAAATCCAAGAAAGAATCTGACTTGCATAGGTAATGCCTGATTAAATATGAGAAGGTGAGGATGAACTATTCATATCTGTCAAGCTGAGAAAGAGTCCATGAGGTAAGTAGAACTACTATCCACAAAGAGGCCATGCTAGTTCTAGTGTATATATTTTATTTTTTTGCTTAAGTCTCGACCCAGTTGACTCTGGTGACTGAGAAGAGAAATATTTTGCTGCTGAAGTGATCATGGGAAGGAGTAATGTCACCTCCAGACAACTATTCTATACTGACACATTATCCACTCTACCCTGTCCTCGTTTGACTCCACCCAGTCCTTTGTTTCTGTTCTTGCCATCTGTCCTCCTCTCCATATTTCTTTTAATGGAAATTAGTTGCACTACGATGGACTACCACCCTGCATGCTCTTTAGAATAAGCTATAGTGCTATATCACCCTGGCTGGGATTCAGCAAGATTAAGCCCCAATTTGTAAAGCTTCCCAAAGTTATGGAGAAATGCCCCCCTCTTTCCAGAAAAAAATATGTTAAATTTGGAGTTTGTGAGGTCTTCCTGCCTTGTCCCCAACCCCATGCAGTTCACTCCCCACTCTCCTCCACCTGCGTCTGAAAGGTTGGAATCCTTCATCCAAATGTTTTATCTCCTCCACCCCTGTTAATTGTCAGCACGCCAGGTTACAAGAGGCATTCACACAATTACTGCGCACTCCCCCTCTTTTTTCAAGCTGGAAGGTAGCTGCATTATGGTGCAATGCCTGCTCCCAGAGAGCTTGACCCACAGAATGGCTCCCAGAGCACGCTGGAGAGAGGAGGAAAGCAAGTGAATGATGAGGGTGAGAGTGAATTAGTCAGCATGGACAAGAGCAATGAAAAAGCAACTAGCGGGAAGGACCAATGGAGCACGTGTATGTGTGTGCACATGGACATACGCACGTGCGCCTACTCCTGCCTCTTTTCAAAAAACAATTTTAACTGAGTAAATTGCCAGGATGCCCTAGCACAAACTTCTCTCCCTTCCCCCCAGCTTCAAGTGTAGTCAGCTGTGCACCACCGTTACACTTTTAAACAGCTTTAAAGGCTATGATTGCTGTGCTAAACCTTTGCTTGTTTCCATCCCCCCCAAAAAGAATGGCAGTATTCAGCATCACCGTGAAGTACACCACAAAGAAGCAAAATTAGTTCAGCACATTGCCAGGGCTATAGCACAACAAAATTCAGAACCCACACCCTCCCAAAAAATAATAAATCAGAATGTTTGTGGTACAAAATCTTACAGGTTTCCTGCAAAAAGCTACAGACCATGCATGGCTAGTGACAGATGCCATGAGACCATCCAGAAAGGTATTGAAGGTGCAAATTGACTTGGAACATGACCATCCTGATACCCTGAAGAGTCATCTTGTGCATTAAGAAGGACCCTGTTACTGTTTGCAGAGTCAGCTGTGGTCAGTAAAGGGCAAGAACAGTTCATTATGTTAGAAAATAGTGGTTTCAATGAAGATGATGCCCTCTTTCCACCCTTTGCAAGGAGCTACACAATCATAAATAGCAGGCATCTTGGCTGTCAGGGCATCCCAAGTGGCATGCATCTTTCAGGGGACCCCGAGCCACTGCCTGACAGCCTCCATCTTCCAACACAACTGTGTTCCAGAAACAATTTTAGCCAGCAGCTAGCAATCTGAAATCTACTCTGCACTAGCCAGATTTAATGTGATCATGGCTCCTGTTCAATAGCAGAGCTGGAGAATAATGCTAGTCAAATTTGACAACTGAGGCACAGTTTTCAAGTTTGACTTCCTTGGAATTCCAAATATTTTTCAAATTCTGCTTCTGAAATTTAAGTAGCTCTGGCAAACGGATGCTTGACAGCATTGCCTTTGATTATTTGTTTTCCAGTAGTATCCCTACAATGATTCTACATCTTATTTATTTCTTTTGCTTTAGATATTATTGAAAATAATTTGAAAAGTAGCACTCTAGTGTACTTTCCTTAAATACAAAAGGCCACAGTCATTTGGCATGGTGCTCAAGACTGCTGGAGGATACCAGGAAAACCAAAATCTACAACCCCCATCCCCCAATATTTAACAGCTTGCTCTAATAACTGTTCACTTCCCCTACAATGGTAGGTATAAATAAAACATTTGTGTCCTACATCTGTTACTTAACAGAATCCATAGAAGGAAAGGTTGAAAAAGATTATCTAGTTAAGAAAATATAAATTAAGACTTTTTGTGATGTGATCCTCAAGCAAATTCTTTCCCCCAAATCATTCAGCTCAATTTGATGACTTCAAGAGTGCTAATGCTGCAAGCACTGGTCCTGCTGTGAGTTGCAAACTAGGGAGTTTCCTGGCTACTACTATTTTGTGGGTGGGATTCAATCACATACCAGCAAATTCAGGTTGCACAATAAAAGTGGATTTGGTGCTCTTGTGCAACAAACCCACTTCCCTTCCCTAGCCCAAAAAAACCTGAACATTTTGCAGCAAGGAGAGGGACAGGAAAGTGCACTGGAAAGTGTTGGATAACAATTGCTTGTTGAAAGATATAACCTCCTCACAAACAAATCTCAATGAATGCTCCATAAACAGCCAATGTCGTACGTATAACCTCCCACAAACGTCATGCAAACCAATCAGAATGAATGCTCAACAGGCAGTTAGTTTGGAAGCTTGTGGTGGTTTCAGGATGGAATAGTGGAAGCACACATACTTCTCAAAATTGAATATTTCGCACTAACCAGTTTTCACACAGTTGTATTAGTTGATGTCACTGGCACCTCACAGTCTGAAGGGCTGACACAGTCCTAGAGGTAAATCAGGGAACTGCCTGGGGCACCAGAATAGCCAGGGGCTCTTGCCTCAGCTATGTTAATGTCTTGGAGACAGAACTGGATTGATCAAGTTTTCTAATGCATGCTTATATGTGAAGTGAATTGTCTAAAGTATGTTAGCTGATGGTGCCTAGAATTTAATGCAAATCTGTGGAGTAGAGTGGTATGATCAGTGCTATTTTTCTAGAAAAAGAGGTGCCAGAATTCAGCATAAACGCCTTCCTTGTTCACTTATAATGGCAATGGTGCCCACTTGAGAGGTGTTGGAACTGAATTCCAGTGAGTTCTGGCTGAAAAAAAAGCCCTGGGTATGATGGTCCAATTATTGAAGTTAAAAACAAAAATAACATCCCATGCCCATTTGATGTTTTACGGTTATGCTGCTCAGCCTACAGTAAGTCGCAGGGGAGGGGAGGATTTTAATTGACCTAGGGTAACAAAAACCCTTCAGCTGTCCCTGATAGTCTATACTCAGTAACACAGCACAGCCTAGCATGATCTTTATGCCTGGTAGTTCCAGCGCATAAAAACGACCGCCTAACATCTTGCTTCCGAGTCCCTTAGCAACAGTTATTTAGACAAACAATTTGCAACACCTTCTGTACTGTCCCATCTTGTGAGCCAGATTTCTCTCCCCCACCCCTCTAAGTCTGCACATGTTGGCACGTTTGAGCAGCTTCATAAAGCCCAGTATTCCTCCACATTAAAAAAACAACAACAGCATGCAGGCTGTGGGTACAGAGTCATTGTACCATAGCACATACACACCCTGGTTTTTGTTCAGCAGACACACATACAGTGAGAACTGTACATACATCAAAAAACCTGAGTGTCCTCTGAAAGCCCTGCTCCTTAATACCAAAGTGGCAGCTCTGTATGCACTTTTGTTTGTACACTGGTGTCAGAAGCCGCAAACACCATAAAGTGTGACTTAGAAATGTTTGCAGACACACACAGAGGGACATGCACTAGACACGCACCAAGGAGCCCTGATTGCATTCAGCCCCCTTGCCTGTGTCCACTTATTAACATTTTTCTGAGTTTCACATATAATGAGTTTCACACTGAACATCAGCATGCATGTGGCAAATGCTCTCAGTGCATTATTTATCAAATAGCCCCAAATGCTACAGATTGTTTTGGGCTGCAGGAGTGCAGAACAAGCATATAGGCACAATGAGTCTCTGACAACCTGGTGCAAATCTACCTGATAAATAGCTGAACTAGTTCATAAGACAAGGAAAAGATCCTCTGGACCTGCTAGAAAGCATCCCTTGAGGAGGGCTCCCGCCTGCCTGACGCCATAGCTGGCATTATCTGCAGCCTGCATTTAAATGCACTGCAGCAGATCTGCAGTCCTGCCCTCTAATACAGCAAAAGATGAAATCCCAAAGTATTTTCAAAGAAATCTAGCCATTAGAGACCAGTTTTGCTGGTTTGGATCTGTTACGGTCCAGTGCTTAATTTGATGTCATGCTCAAGGATGGGCAACAGCATATCATGATATAGACAACAGCTGTAATTTCCCCCATGACTATATATCATAGCTGGTGATGCCACCTTTCTCCTGTAGCATGTAGCTGGGCTCACTTGCCAGAGTCACTTACTTTGCAGACTGTACCTGCTGTCCCTGTTTGAGGCACACTTTGGTCTCCATAAGCTGTTATGTGGATGGATACTCCTGTTTTTGTATGCTAGGTGTTAGCTAAATAACATCCTGAGGCCTTAAAATTTCCGCACTGCATTTCATGCAGCTCCACAGTAATACTTTAATTCACCAAAGAGCAAAAAGATCTTAAATCCATCATTCCTCCCCTTGTTTCAGTCCATGTGCTTATTCCTTAGAAGAACCTATACTCCAAGCCATGTTATCGGTTCTACACAGTGAGTGGCTATTGTTACATGTGCTTGATATCTGGGAAAGGCACAGATCTCTTCACTTAAAAGGAAAGGGCGACTGCTTGACTTCATTGCTATAGCTACTATGAACTATATATATATATATATATATATATATATATATATATATATAACACAACAAACAGTCTTAAAATACACTTCTTTTCTTTTTCTCCCACTTTTTTGTAACTTAGTCTGCAATATATCTAAAAGGAGACCATTGAAGTTTGCTGAGAATCTTGTCACATTCATCAAAATCTCTTCCTCACCCACCTCAACCTGAAGTCTGATCTGACATGTCTAAATCTCAATTGAAACGTTTGCTTTGAAATTGTGTCACAGAAAAGTACTTTTTATTTAACATATTTGATCCAATATACAGAACTACGAGAATACAGTATTCCAATACTCTCCAGGCACAAAGTACTCATCTTCCAAACCACATTGCAATTACTTTACAATCAATGTCCCCATCGCTGATCGCAAATAATCCTGCTTATACCTTGGACTTTTTTCTGCACTACTAAGTATTCACTTCCTCAAGACTACGTGGTCAGGGCATGGATCACAATCATTTAGTATCTACCTGAACATGCTGAAAACAAAGAAGGCTTTGTTTTTACCCCACTAAAAAAAAGGACTGGCAGGAACTGAGGCTGCTTATGTAGGAAATAGAAGTGTGACTCCTCCTCCCTAAGGATGGACAAACCCATCAGTTTCAGCTTCTCAATTTCTCATTTTCCCAACCTTAAGTTCAGTTTGCCCTGTTTCCACACACTTTTTGCTCCTGGCCCGAATCATCACTGGCATGTGGCCCCCAGAAGGGAATGTGGCCTTCAGGCTGGAAAAGGCTCCTCAGCCCTAGCTGATTGGTTCAGGAAATGTGAATTAGGTAGGTTTGCATTAAAATGTGAACTGAATGAATTTCTTCCTCATCCCTATTCTAGATGGGAGGAGCTGCAGCAGATCTAGCTTCTAAGAGCTGAGTTATAGCGCAGCTCCAAACTTAAAATGTATGGTGTGGAGGTGACCTTTATCTGGTCCTTACTTCAGCTTGACAGGAGACGGGACTGACACAGCCCCCGCAAATCAATCCAAGCCAGATGAAAGGAAAGTGTGCTGCCCACAGAAAGAGTCTGCAAAGCAAACAGTCCCCAGTGTCACTAGCTAGGAAGCCTAGCCACAGAGGACACTCATCACTAAACAGATTCGAAGTCACTAATCTGAACAGGGGTGGTGGTAGTAGGCTATTTTCTGACACCATATAAATGTATGATCCATCAGAACCTGAATGGGAAAGAAAAAACAATATGCAAGGCTACATTATATGAGGCTGTGTACACGCCATACCTTTAAAGCATATTCAAAGCTCATTCTTTCCTTCAAAGAATTCTGGGCACTGTGGTTTGCTAAAAGTTGCTGGGAGTTGTAACTCTGCTACCTATACTGGATGCAAGTCTCAAGGGTCAATGCAAATCAACCTTAGAAAAACCCAAACACCAATGGGTTTGTCCCCACGACAGGCTTTCTGGGTCTGATGTGTCTCCCGCAAGAGGAGGGCAATCCTTACCTAGGAGTTCACACGCAAAAGGCACCTGCCTTTCTGTTCGACACCTTCAAGGACATGCTGCTGCTGCTGCCAGGAATAGAGTCCATCAAATATTCATAAAGCCCAGCTCCACTCCCAAGCCAACTTTGGCACTCAGGATTGACCCAGAATAGATTCACAGGCAGCAACCTTGTCTTCCTCTCAGCAGATAAACTACACACACTTTCTCAACCCAGTGCCAGGTTTGACCTCCAGGAGCTTCTTTTGAAGACAGCTCCAGTCCACAAGAAAAGGTTTAGGACATCACGCCACCTGGATTAACTGTGGTTAATCTGAACTATGATTAGGTCCAAACAAGCTAACTTCAAACCACAATTGCTGAAGCTCTTATACAGGCAACTTTCATTATGCACGCGTTTAAAGCATGCATGGTCACGCATGTGTGTGCCATTTGCAGTGTACATTGTACATGGTTTTCCCTTCCTCATTTTATCCTCCCATTGTGAGGTAGGCTAGGCTGAAAACCAGTGGCAAGACCCAGTGAGCTCCATGGTTGTGGGGATTCAAACCCTAGTCTCCCAGGTCATAATCTGACACGCTAACCAATACACCACACTGAGTTCTTCCCTGGAGCAAACAGAAGCATGGTGGACAGTAATCAGGATCAACAGCACCCCACCCACCCAAGGTTGCTATTTACCAAAAAGAAGAAACAAAGACACGTGCCAATCACATTATTAACATATCTAATTTGTCCTTTAATACCTTATTTTATAGTTGAGGCAAAATTTAGCTCTGGAGTACATCCTAATGGGAGGGGCTCATTCAAAGGATATGTTTCTCTTTGGAATGTGGAAGAAATAAGATTCATGGCCTTGAAGGCACATCAGGCAGCAGGACTGATCAACATCAGGGACCCAATGTATGTTGCCCTGAGCCCCATCATAGAAGAAGAGTGTGATATAAATTAAATAAATAGGTTGCTCTTCCAGACAACCTGTTAATTGACCCTGATTTGATTGCTGAGAGGTTTGACAACCTGATATTGAATGAGCATTCATTCTGATTTGCCCTTGTTATCTCACACTTTCCAGCAAGTGTTATCTCACACTTTCCAGTGCTTTCCCTCCTCACTTCCCTTATCAAAAAAAGCCTGATTTTTTTTTAGGGAAGCAGGTTTGTTGCACAAGGGTTCCAAATCAGCTTTAATTGCAAGACCTGTATTTTCCAGGATATAACTGAATCCCACCTCAAAACAGCGACAGCCTGGAAGCAACCCTAAGTTAAGCCAGTAAATAAAATAATAAAATAAAATAAATAAAAACAATTAAATTAAATAAAGTCACTAGGCTTTGAGTGTGTTGTTGCTTGCACAAGACTTACTTCATAATAAGCATGTTTAGGATTTACTGTGCCCATTAAGTAGATATGAGTGTTGTTTTTTATATGCATTGGAGGGCAAAACTGTCCCCAGTCCACCTATACCAACTCCCATGATCCCTAGCTAGCAGGACCAGTGGTCAGGGATGATGGGAATTGTAGTCTCAAAGCATCTGGCGGGCCGAGGTTGAGAAAGCCTGACCCATACTCACTTATATCCAATGGACACTGGGAAACACAAGCCAGCAGGATGTTCTCCTGCACAAGCCCTACTGCAAGTGAAAAACCATCATTCATTTAATCCCAAATATGGTTAGTGCAGGATGACGTCCTGAGATGCACTGTGCTCATGGTGGCTTTCTTTGCATGGCCTCTGTGCAAAATTGCAGGAAAACCACAACGTGAGTCAGCTGGGAAGAATGGCAAATTGTAAAGCATGCTCATGTTTATTCAGTTGCAATTCATCCTCATTGTTTTGACGGGACACAAATTCATTTGTTATTCACGGGAATGGCACAAACGCTCCATCAGCATTCGCCGTTAGTTAATAGCCACTTAGGGTACAGATTTTCATGTAAGCTGTTCTAGCAGACACTATGAAAGGCTTCATTTGTACATCACAGGACACTTCCTTCCCCCATCAAGAACTGGACAAGTGCTTTGAGGCACTGCATCTCTACCTGCTCACAAAGAATCATGGGTGCTTTGATTTTGTGATCACCCTTAAAAAAATGCATGTATCTGGAGTTTGGGGTGCCAACTTTTTTTTAAGCTCCTGTGTTTTAACAGGAACTTAATAAGCAAGAATTACCAGGTGATGGGTGCTCATCTCTATACTGTGAAAAGCTTTACCAGGTGATTTTTTGGAAGATCAAGTTACCATTAAATGCACAGGAGCAGGTCTATTCATTTCCCCACCCTAATCAGTTGGCAATCTTGGGAGTTCACATTTAGGATTTTCTTTGGCCTTCTAATATATCCCAAGGCATGGAGGGGGAGGGGAGACAGTGACTCAGTTTGATGGCCTACAAACAGCACAACTGCAATGCAAAGCATGACCAGACCCCAATAGGCTGTGGCTCAGCATGGTCCATCTCATCCACTCTTCTCTTATTCCAAATTTGTCAGCTCTGAGCAATAGTCCTGCCTGGGAGAGGCTTCCTTTAACTACCACATCTCCCCATTCTAGGTCTACTCACACCGGCTGTCAGCAGAGAAATACAGGCAAGCTGTCTGACAATGACACCAGTATGAGGAAGTCACACAGTAAGTGCCTGGTTGTGGCCTAAGCTCCTAACCCCCTATAGTTCCCTTATTGTTTATTTATTGGTAGTATATTTATATTCCACCTTTTGTCCAAAGAGCTCTAGGTGGTGCACACTCTTCGCCCATTTTATTCCCACAACCACCCTGTGAGACGGGTTAGGCTGAGTCACAGTGACTGGTCACCCAGTGGGCTTCATGGCTGCGTAGGGATTTGAACCCTGGTCTTCCAAGTCCTAGTCCAGCACTCTAACCACTACATCACATGGGCTACATATTATGGGGGAGCCATTAAAGAAGAACAGGGTGCAGTAGACGCTTTTAAGAGATGTTATCATATTTGCAGGCAGGCAAAAGCACCTTGTGGACAATTCAGAGCAGGGCTCCAGGAAAGGTTTGGACCGGAAGCAGGGGAAGGGAAGGGTCTTGAAGTCCAGATAAAGAGTGTAGAGGACCGCATTTGGTCCCCAATTTTGAGGTTTGCCCACCTCTGAAGGGATGTGGGGCCATCAATGGTTAATAGCCAGTACAACAGTGACCTGCAACACAATTTTGCTGAAGTGTGGCGTGCTCCTCTTCAGGGTTCCAGCCAGCTAGCCAGGTTCTTTTCCAGTATTCTCCATTCGACCCACCCTGTTTCTCTCTCTGTTTTCTAGTTCCCGTTCCCCCAACAGTCAATGAGAATTCCTTGCCCACTGTTATTGGGTTATTTTGGATTTCTCCCCACCTCCCTGTAAAGGTTTTTTGTACTTCTATCAAGGTTCCCTCAACCCAAACCTATTGACATGCATGGTTTGGTACTGTTCTGACTGTGGAAGGACCAGCACTTGCCTGGGAATTCAGGAAATAGAGGAAATGGCAGTTAAACTGAACTTCCATGTGCAGAGTCAATATATCTCCAAGTACCAGGTGCTATGAGCAGAAAAACAGGGTGAGCCGTCACCTTCAGGTCCCTTCTTACAGGCATCCAGAAGCATTTAGCAGTTGCTATTGGAAGCAGAATGCTGGACTCAGTCTGATCCAGCAAGGCCATTATTCTGAAATAACCTCTCGCTGATTAGTTGAGTCTTATTGAGATGGCTTATTAAGGCAGCTTCCCATCTGTTTTTGTTGTTGCTTCCACAGCAAATTAACACCAATTTGCACAGAAAGCTATGGTGGGCGGCAGCACATTGAACGGCAAAAGGGCCGTGCACATAAGTGCCTCTCCTAAACCAGTTCCATTGCAGCTCTTTGTAAACACGCTCAGCACCTCAATGGGAGAGTTTCCTGGCGCAGAGACTGAGAGATTGCAAAAGAAACCTCACCCACCCACTCAAAATCAATTGGGTATAGAGCACACTTGAGTGGAAGGACAGCCACAATTTCTGTTTCTTTCCAAGAGGGCTCCCAGGCCATGTGCAGACATGGAAAGTAGAGCAGAGCATTCACCACACCAACCTCAACATCCTCCTCCCCTCCAAGGCCCAGCTCCTGCCCCTATCCTGTCAGTTCAAAACAATCCCTCCCACATACAGACATATACACCCTGCAATTTAGCTTTCGTAGGATAGCCTTGCAAGTGTTGATTCCCAGGCAATCGCACTGCATCCTGTCCATATGTTACAGCAGCCAATTAGTATGCATGCATGTTCTGGAAATCCATGAGATATAAAGTTTGGAGACCAGACTGAAACCTATGGTTTAAACTGGCCTTTCTGCTTGGTGATATAAAACGACAATTCAAACCTGAAACATAAAACCATCACCTTGATTTACATCACTCTATTTACCTTGGTTTGTTTGGGTTGATATGGGGGGGGAGGATTGGGGTTAAGTTGTCGAAGGTTGGGTATACATACTTCAAGGGATCATGATAAAATTTCATTTTGCTTTCCACCAAGTTGTTTTTGTGTGTGCTACTTTTGGTTCACTCTCTAGAGGGGTATTCTCACTCAGGCACACCTCTCAGAAGCTCTTTGTTTTAAGATGCTACAGCTGAAGCAAAATTTGTGCTTCCAACACCCTTTCAACACCCTGTCATATTCAAGATCAGCATGAATGTGGACAGCTGTTGGGGGTCATGAATAAAAATGCTGGTATTTTTCATATGCATATTTGAAGAGGTTGCTTTGTGCCTACCCTCCTTTCACTATTTGTTCACACATATACACACACACACCTACCCCTTCTCTTTCCAGGAGGCAAGATCTCATTTACCTCCACTAAGACCCAGAGAGGCACAAGCATGCACTCGTGTTAGGGAAAGCAGCCCTATACTATGGAAAGCAACAATGGATTAGGGGCAGGAGAAGCAGGATCAGACAGACAGAAAGCAAGCAAGCTAAGTTTAAGGAGCAAGACTTAGATTCACTGCAAGCAGCAATCCAAGACTGGAAAAGTAGTGAGATGCAATCAAGTACGGTAGTTCTAAACAGCACCTGTAGTTCTAAACAGCAGCCTCTTCCTCCTAGTATATGTATAATGCTTCCTCCTAGTATGTATAATGCTTGAGCATGTGCTGTACAATTCCTCTGTTATGCTGGCCTCTCCACCCCCACTCCACCCCCACTTACTGTATCTCCCAATATCCAAAGTTAGATTGCAAGCTCTTTGGGGGCAGGGGGCTATTTTCATCACTAGCAGGGCTGCTCAAGAAGTCTTGGTCTCTGAACCTGCCCTCACCCCCAGAACCTACTTAATGCAGTCTCACATATAAGCCAACAAAAGTCACTAGCCTACAGATATTTGAGAGCTACACTGCCTACACACATAATCATTGATAGCAGGGGAAAAGAAAACTTCTACAAAGCTACCTTATTATTAAGTCAGATCGTTGGTGCATCTAACAGCATTGTCTACACCGAATGGCAGTTGTTTTCTCAGACCTCAGCCCTGCTGCATAAGATCCTTTTAATTGACGACGCTGAGGATTGAACCTGGGATTTTCTGCATGCAAAACATGTGCTCAACCACTGAACCACAGGCGCTCTCTCTCTAAAGCAGCCTTCCCCAACCTGATGCCCTCTAGATGCTTTGGGCTACAACTCCCATCAGCCCTAGCCAGCTTCCCTGCCTACTGGTGTTTTGTACTCACCAGAGGCAAGAAGGCACCTCACTATTTGCAAGGTAACCCTAACACAGAAACACACACTGGTCCAGAAAGCTTCTTGGAAATTTGCCACAATAGTTTCTTAAAGGGAAAATGCTGTGTACGCTAATTCTCCCAAATACACACACACCCCTACACAACTACTCCACAAATTTAAAAGCTCCTGCAGCCACCCACTCCAAACAAGCTTTGGGGTGGGGGTAGGAATACTATAGAATATGTGAATTCTATTGGAGCATCATGAATGATGAACCCTTCCCCCTTTCTGGATGACAATCAAGGTTCTCACAAATTCTTTCATCAGGTTTAGAGTGGTTTCCTTCAGTGAGTTCCCATCAATCAGACCAAACTTTCAATCCTGGGAGTTTGCTCCTAGCACGCATCCAATATCTGTGGTTTAGCATTCCCAGGCATCAGGAAAGTTTAACATTCTTTTTCTATGAAAAGAATCTGTGTGTGTGTGTGTGTGTGTGTGTGTGTACACGTACATATCACCACCACCCCAAACATCAATAATAATTGAGAGCTGGTGTGGTGCAGAAGCTAAAAGTCTGAGTTAGAGACCAAGAAGTTTCCAGTGTGAATCTCCCTTCTGTCATTATCGTACTACATGACCTTCCAGTGTTTCTCAAGCATAGGTCCCTAGCTGTTGTTGAACTACAACTCCCATCATCCAGCTAGCTAGGGATGATGGCAGTTGTTGTCCAACAAAAGCTGGGGACCCAAGTTTGAGAAACAAGCAAAGGGATGGCCCTGCCACACACAAGCATGAAGAGACTTGCTTCAGGTGGCTTGGTGGGGTGGGTGAGTAGAGAAAAAGGAAGGCAGGAACTGTGTCTGAACAGTGCAAGAAGACTTTGTAAAATACTGCCCATGCGGGGGAGATGGGCATTTGGAGTCAACCTCCAACAGCAAAATGCTTTTGCCTGGTACTGCATGGTTACCCATGGGGATCATAAAACTGACCTACTATACAGGATTGTTGCAAGGATTCTAAACAATATAATGTACATGAAGTGCTTATGGCTGTGTTCACTATACATTTAAAGGCCCATGGCTCACCGCCCCCCCAAAAAAATATCCTGGGAAGTGTAACTCACACCTCTCAGCAACCTACAATTCCCAGCACCCTTAACAAATTACAGATCCCAGGATTCTTTGGGGTAAGTAATATGCAGATGTGTACACATTTTAAAAAGTGACATGAATTGTAATTAATTGATGCCCCAATCCCTAGCCTTGTTGCAACCCACCAGCACCCACTTGAGTGCAACACTCTAACCTGCAACTTCCCTCAGAGGAAACTAGTTCCTTTCCATGTGAGCCCTTATCCAGGTCCCAACCAAGAGGAGAACAAAGGTCTGGTAGGTAAATAAACTTACCAATTTGCTTTTTTCCCCCCTAACCCTACTCCTGGGGATGGGCTGGGGGGTTCATAACAGTTTGAGAAAGAGAAAGGAAGTGGGTGAAGCATCTCCCACCACAGCATTGCTCCATTTCCCCACCTTGGGCTGCTGGTTGGGGTGGGACAGAGACAGAGACAGAGAAGCAGGTTGGGGTGAAGCAGTCACCCTAGAGGACAAGAAGTTTGCTGAACGGTACTGTACAGGAGGATATTATGCTACACACGTTCAAACTCCCACCCACTTCTATGCCCTGATGTTGTCATCTTATCTTTCTGGCCTGGCTCCAGTGTCTTTAATGGCAACTAGTAACAAAGACACAATAAAGTAAGTCAATTCACACCACTCTCCTTTCCAAGCTGGGAAA
Source organism: Podarcis filfolensis (assembly GCF_964270895.1). Lineage (NCBI taxonomy): Eukaryota > Metazoa > Chordata > Lepidosauria > Squamata > Lacertidae > Podarcis > Podarcis filfolensis. Next base: position 30,198,231 of record NC_139615.1, read on the forward strand.
AGCTTCACTGAGTTTAATGTCTATGTTTCCAGTTGCTGTTCAAAGCATATAAGCAGAGTCAAAAAACTGGTTCACACATGCATGTTGCTCCCTTGATGACACTATACCCGATGGCTTGGCATGGGAACGTGTGAACCAACTCCCCTGAAAAGCACTGTGTTGGATGAGATACATGGGAACATGAATCTTCTATCTGCTGTGACTCATGCATGCACATATACACAAGCCACAGTCATCAAATGAGAAAAATGCATGTGTAAATGGTTCCAGCGGGAAATCAGGCAATCCTATTGTCTACAACAGCCACAGAAAAAAAGTTGCAACAGGCCAGAAGCACCAGGAAGTGACAGTCTTCCTTATCTCATTGCGCCCCTTGCCACCCATCAGTCATAGATCTCTCTGTTTCCCCTAGGGCCAGGAGCAGCTCAGTGGTAGGACACATACTTGGTTCAATCCTCAGTTTCTCCAGTAGAAGCATCCCATGCAGGTGGGCTGAGAAAGACCAGTGATGTGGAACTTGTGGCCCTCCAGCCATTGCTGTCTCCCAGCTCCCATAAGTCTCAACCACTAAGGCCAGTGATTATAGGAACTGGAATCCAACAGCATCTGGAGGACCACATGTTCCCATTCCTACTGGAACATGAAATCTTGGGTGACTGCTACCAGCATAGAGACCATTTAGATTAGCTGGACCAACAGGCTGACTCTGTCCAATACAGTTTTGTACCTTGATCTGAACCATTATCAGCAAGAATGCACATTTCAACACTCGTTTGCTGCCAAGTGCCATCCATTGGCCACTGATCTCTACATCTTCCATTAAGCCATGAATACAATCCTTCTCCCCACCCCCCCTGTCCCGTACTTCCAGGAACTGCAACAACCAGCCACTAGAGCAGGGATGTGGCCCTCCAAAGGTTTGATGGACTCCCATTTCCATCAGCTCCAGCAAGCATTGTCAGAGGTCAGGGATAATGGGAGTTGCAGTCCATAAACATTTGGAGGGCCACAGGTCCCCCAACCTTGCACTAGAGAAAGTAGAAACATTAACAGGCCTTACATCCTTAAGCTTTACACTCTTCACAACCTGAAAAGCCCATTGGCCACAAGAATAGCAGACAAACCTGCAGCTGGGTCACCAAGATATATCAGCCAGGGTCTTCCACAGAGATACCCAATTTTCACTTCTTGGGTTGTCCCCATTGTTACCACCAGTGCCAAAAGGAAAGCAAAACTCTTGTTTGTACTCACAGTTGTGAAGTTCTTCTCGCCGCACTCCTGCCCCCGGAACTTGCAGTATAACAACATCTCCTTCATGTCATGGCCCACACGCCCCATGAACTCACTCATGCTGAAGACTTTGGCTCGGTGATGCTGGAAGTTGGCCTTCTCTCGCAGGATGGCCAGGACTGCTGGGTCAGCGAGATGAGGGTGAAGGACCTGGAGGTTGACGTCCAACAAGGCCAATAGGTCACCAGCATGGTACAGGTCATTGGTAGTGAGGCGGGAGAAGCGGAACCCGTTGAGGTTGCAGATGGTGACAGCTGGGAAGACCAGGCTGTGGGCAACGACCTCATCCACTCTGGTGACATGCTGGTAGGAGAAGTAGTAGACCAGCCGCTCGGAGCTCTCCACCAGAAGGAGGCCCAGGGAAGCCACAAACACCAGAGCCCAAAGGGCCCGCCGCACAGTCATAGGTCCATAGACAAAGATGTGGCGGATTCCATGGAGGGTTGAGGTGTTGGCAAAGATCTGGAGGCTGGAGGGCTGGAGGCTCCCCAGGCTTCCCTCGCTGGTGCTCTCCTTTAAATCCATGGAGAAAGGATTGGTCATGAAGGTGCCACTTCCCTCCTCTGACTGCAGCCAGTTTCTCGTGCGCTCCAGCTTTCCCTCATGGGGTGAAAGAGGCAACAGAAGCAGCCAGCAAGCAGGGCAGCTGCATGTGAGTGTTTGGGTGGCAGTGGGGAAGGTGCTTGCTGCGTGCTCTCCCCAGCAGCCTGGCAGGGACAGTGTGTGTGGGGAGGGGGGGTAAAATGTTTATTTAAAATCCATTGCAACTCTACCGCTTGATTTCCTCGCTGCGATAAGGAGGGCTGGTTTTATTTAGGGAGACACCAAGGTGATGTGGAAGAGATGTGGGTGGGAAGGCAAGGAGCAGCCAATGGAAACAAAGCCCTCCCCCTTCCCTTTCTCTCTCTCTCTCTCTCTCTCACACACACACACAGAGCTAGTGATGAGATTACCAGTGTGTGAGAGTGTGTGTGTGTGTGGTGTGTGCGCATTTAAAGGGGAGCAGTCCAAGCTGCTTGCAACCCATCCGCTAAATAAGTCCGAGCTGCTTGCAACCTATCAGCTAATGTTTTATGTGGAAAGATGCTGCTGCCTGCCTCAGGAGCCAACACACTGCAGAACAGAGCAAGGTTCTTGAAGGAGCGGGAGGACTAATACCACCACCGCCCCCACTCCCTGCTGATGATTTTCCGGGCTGCTGGATTCCAGCATCCATCTCCTCTCTTCCCTTCTCAGGCTGCGTTCCCTACCCATGTCTTTTAGTCTGGAAGCTCCTCAGAGATGAAGCCAAGAGGACGACAAACAAAACTCGCAGGACAAAGGGCTGAACATGACCAGGCCTTCGTGTCATAGCAGAGCATCTGGGAAAGATTTGACAGCTGTACCCCCAGTAGTTGCTGGTGCAATGAAGGAAAAACAGCCAGGGCTGAGCTCCAATGATGCCTGCCAAGAAGGATTCACCGGAGAACGCACTGGCAGTAGCAAATAAGTTTGCCTCTTTTTTTGCCCTTTAATGTTTGCCATCTGTCTTGACAGGGTACCATCGGCTCCATGAACCACCACACTTCCCTCCTTCCTCATCTGATCCCAGGCTGACAAACTGCAGGAAAGAAGAGTTTATCATCAGGGTATGTTACAATGCCAGCCACATTGATTCTAATTTCTTATAAAGCTAATTCTATGTTACAGGGAAAAGGAGCAAGTGTCCAGAATTTAATGAAAGCTTAGCCATATTTTTGTCAATGTCTTAAATCTCAGAGATAGACAAGTAAATGGCAACAGCGTCTTAAATGTGTTTATCAGTATACACTTGTGTGTGTTCGTGCGTGCATGTGCGGGGGGGGGGGGAGAAAGAGATATACTACATTAATTAGAGACTGAGAGCATCCGTATGTGAATGCCAATATTTGGCAACCTTCACTGTAATATGTGTACACACACTGTTTTAGCCAAAGTTAAGCACTTTAGGGCTGCAGTCTTTGGTGCACTTACCTTCAAGTAAGTCCCATTGAATTAATTGGTACTTCTGAGCAGAAATCGTTAGGATTTCTCTGTAAGCAGATGAACTAGGGAGCAAGTCCCACTGAATACAGTGAGGGTTAACATCTGAGAAAACACGCATAGGATTGTGCTGTTATTCCTATTCATTTCAATGGGAGGATTAGGCACATAATTAAGCCTTGCCTATAGGAATGAATGAGACGTTAAAATGCTTAGCTTTAACTGGATCGTGCTCATGAAATATTGCAAAAAAGAGAGGAATGTGCAAACGTTTACTTTTCTGTCATATTTGTACCCCAGACTTAATCCAAGGACCTCAAGTCAGCATATGTGGGGTTCTTCTACAACCACAACAATCACGTGAGGTAGGTTTTAGGATGACAGAAGGTGACTAGCCCTAGGTCAATCCTGTGAGCGTTGTGGCTGAACAGGGATTTGAACCTAGGACTTTTCCGCTCAAAGACTAACACTTGATTCACTACACCATGGCTGCAATCCTAACCATGCTACTTGGAAGTAAGTCTCAGTGGGACTTGTTTCTAGGTAAGTGGGGTTAGGATTGCAGCCTTGCTCCTCTATGAAAATGCAGAATAAGCAAATGTGGGTGAGTGAATATATTTTAAATGAGTGTCTAGTTATGTGGACAAAAGAACTACTTCCAACCTCCACAGTCAGTGGCAGTTTTACTCATTATTACTTATCTGCTGCAGATACTGATACCTATTTTCAACTTTCCCTCCACACTCTCAGTTTCGCAAAACATTTATCAATTTTTACAATTCCTTGCAGAAGTATTTTATCAATCACTTTTCTTTTCTCTGATTTTATATCATGCACTTGAGCACGCACATACAAATTCCATAGCAGTGTATAAAGGGGTCACATGAGCAGATTTTACATGTCTTGTAGTCCACTTTTATGCATGTCAACCTGAAAATAAATTTCACTTAGCTAATGTGGCTTGTTTATTTATTTATTTGTTTATTGAATTTATATACCGACCTATAGCCGGATGTCTCAGGGCGGTTCACAGAACGAAATCGGTTCTTGGCTTAGTCCCAAGTGTGCACAGGATACCAACTTTAAATTTTGAGAAAGCACCAGCAGGACACACCATGGGGTGGGGAGATGAAAAAATAGATTATCTGAGGAGGTGGTGGTAGGGCTTTCATGGGCTATAATGCTTACATGCATGCATACCCAAACAAAACATATTCAGGGTTGCGCCAGATGTGGAAGAAGATTCAGAGCAAGAAGCCAAAGTATGATCATAAGCATTCCCACAATTTTTATTTTCATTTTATTGTGAGCACAGGAGGAACAAGATTTACCACCACAGCAGGTAAGTCTGTGTGTTCCAGTATTGGCTGGCACCTGTTAGGTCTGATAGGGTGGAAGGGAGGGAGCCCAGCAGCAGGTGGCACCAGAGCAAATGGGAGGCAGAGCCAACTAGGGTAATTCTAGCTTTGCCTCCATCCTCCTCCCTGCTGAGTTTTACAAGATATTAACGAGAGGAAGCTGGCACAACCAAGGCCACCCCCTGTACGGGATATTAGTAAGAAGGCAGGCAGATGGGTGCTGGCTGATGTTGGTGGAGCAGTGCCCCATTCACCCAGATGCAACAACTACCATTGTCGGTGCGTACTAGGTCTCCAGCAAGCGGAAGACTAGTTGAATGTTCCTCTTCCGCTCCCTCCCCCTCCCCCTCACTGCATTTTGCCTGAATGGCAGCAGAGATGAATCCGCTGGCAAGAGATGCCCATGTGTTCCTTTGCTACCTTAACAACTAATACTTAGAGGGCCATTAGCTTACCAAGAGGCTGGCCTGGCTATTCCAACAACTGAATCCTCCATTAGATCTTAAGTCTTGCCGGATCCAGGAATTACAACAATATTGCTTCTGCTAACAGCCTGCATAGGTGCTGCTTCTGGCCCTATTCAGTAACCCTTGCTTTCTAGGGCTCAATTTATGCAAGAAAAGCCAAATGAAACAAAAAAACAAGGGGGACCTAGAAAATCCTGCCCCCTCTCCTTCATTGGCTAATGCATTGGGGAAGCATGGTCTTCACTTCTTCTTACACCTAACAATCATGCCACTATTGTTGCTTTAATTGGCAGAAATTGTTCCTAGAAAAGTACAGTAGAGTGCTTGAATTCTTGCTCGATAATATTTGGTCTTAAAGTGTTTTATTTCTTTATTCATTACTACTTGTATATATGATGTGATTATCATAATTGTTATATATTATCTTTAATAAAATATTTTGTGTTAAAAACGCCTTTTCAAAAAGAACAGCGCTCACATAATGTTAAGGTTACGGAGAGGCTTACTAGAAATGGAATTCACAAGCCTCAGTCTCTCCAATCTTAGCCAAATCACGAAGCCTCCTGCAACCTCCACCTCCCTTATTTCAAACATTAAGACTAGGAGCTGCAAGTCTCTAGTTCAAATCTCATCCCAACTAGGCTGCTGCTACCTCCCAGACCTGACATCTATAACACAGAGGAAATAACCACTCTAGCGTCCTTAACAAGATAGTGCAAGGCTGCGACACTCTATACCTTTAAAGCACATTTGAGTACAGCACACACACCCCTCAAATAATTCTGGGCACAGTAGTTTGCTAAGGGTTGCTGGAAATTGTAACTGTAAGAGGTAAACTACAAGGACCGGATTTTGTTTTTGAGGGAAATAAATGTGTATCTTTCTCATAGCAGACCTCGTGAGGATAAGCAGCTTTTGAAATTAAAATAAAAAATTGGTAATCTGGGCCCAGTGTAGGGCAGTCAAATGTAAATGAACAACAAAGAGATAAAGTCACAGGAACAAATTAATAAATATATCAGCAAACAGTAGAAACAAAAACAGGCATATGTGATAGACTAACCGATAAGATTCACCAATGACGAGAAACTGAAATCATTCAAACAATACAATACAAGTAAACAACAAATCAATCCTCCGATAATTATAGGACAAGTTTTCCAGGACTAAAATGCATTTCATACATTTTTTCAATCAACTAAAATGCATATGAATAGCAACTGAAGACCCCTTGGTGTCTCAGTTTTCTTGCAGATTTTCTCTTCATTCAGGAGAGCACCAATATACTATAAACTTTGAAAACTGCTTCACCCACTATATGAAGTAGAATATACAATGCAAGACCACCATGCATAATATACTGTAGTTAAAGATGCCTGTTGATTTCTATTAGGTGCTACCATGCATCTGAATACAAACACCAGAGTTGTAATTTTGAATTAATGCAATATACAAAATTAGAATATACAGTCATGGGAAAAAGAAAATGCACCCTATTTGAATTCTGTGGTTTTACATATCAGGACAGCAATCATTTGTTCCTTAAAAGGCATAACTAATTAGTGTTAATTTTTCACACATGGCTTTTCCATTTTGGCTTTATTTCTGTTAAATAAATCACGAGACAGTGTAATATGCCATGCATCGTTGTTCACCTGAGATTGTATTTACCTAATTTTAAGACCTGCTACAGAACAGAAAGTTGTTATTATGTCTTCATATGTAAAACCACAGAATTCTAAGATGGTGCACTTTCTTTTTCCCCGTGACTGTATGAAATTACATTATGGCAAAAAAAGACAACCTCACATGCTTACCTTCAAAGATGAAATCTAAAGCTGTGGCACATTTTCTTTCCTCAGCGTAAGTGAATGCATAAACGGTACTCACTTCAAAAACCCCAAACTCAGGCCTTCTGTGGGAGTGAAATTACCTACTCATGAGTTAACACAGCTTAACAGGTGACTCCTCAACTTTAATGAGGAACTAGCCTTAAAATACAATTAAAGAAACATGTGTGATAACCTGCCTAACAAGGTCCTAGTAGCAGCTACTGTTATGGTCTTCGGTCATGCCTGAGCCCCACCTACACAATTCCCAGAGTAGCTGAAGAATAAATCCCTCTTGTCAGGAAACTTTGGGAATTGACACTTGAGGAGAACATTCCTAAAAACTCTCAGCACCCTTAGCAAACTACAGTTCCCAGGATTCTTTAGAGAAAGTCATGCCTGATTAAAGCGGCATGTTTCTGCTTTAAATATATTGCAAAGATGGGGCCTGAGGCCTTCCCGCAATCTGAGGCACAAGAGGCAAGGCCTTTTTCCTCAGAGGCACTAGAGAAATTTACCTGTTGCTTGCATTCCAAAAGGCAGTTAAAACCTCTTTCTTTCAGAAGGTTTTTTTAAAGGGGGATTTGCTGCCACTGCTCTGAAATGTTTTATAATTCTTCCAGAGCCTCAGTTTTAGTTTGACTTGGACCTTTCGGGATAAATTGTTTTAATTTCTGCCTGTCACTGTAACGCAAAATCCCGCCTTCGGCATTTTTTACAAGAAGTCAGGATACAAATGCTGTGAATAAACAGACAAACAAACAGACGGTAATGAAGAGATTATACTTCAGAAGCTACATGAAAGAATATATATCTTGTTCTGGAAGCCTGGAGCCAGTGACCACAATCTGACACCCACACAATAAATGCCCTCCCTTCACAGGCCTGGTTTACATCACTAGGAATCATGCTTGGGGAAATAAATAGGAAATTCAAATGGGGGGAGAGTGGAGGGTTGCTACTGCAGAACGTGATCACAAGATGGCGGCAAAGAATTAAAATTGGGAAATACATATGCCTTTGCGAAATGTCTGGGGCCTGTGTTTATTAGTTTAAATGTGAAGTCTGGGTTGTGACCAGTTGCTATGCTGGAGGAGGAGAAATGGTGGACAAAGTGTCCAGTCGCCTAAAAGCTCTGACTGGTTGAGAGAGGAAGACGCTCATGGTATTAATTTACAGGACAGAGGGAAGGGGGGGAATTTAGTTGACTAGCCTTTTTAGAATTCAGTTGGGCAGGTTTCCTCCCCTTCAATACAGACTTTAAATCCCTGAAGCAAGAGAGCATAGGGCTATACTAACAGGGCTCCTCTACATGGCCCTCAAAAATGCTTGTTTGCTGTGCCCACAACCAGGGAATAATTTAGGCCATGCCATCTTCCCCAGTTTTTAACTTGCATTCGCAATATTCCAACACACAGTTGACATTCAGCCAAAATGTTACGTAGGCCTCTGAATGTTATTCTCTCGATAGGAGCTTCTTCTTTTAGCCGGAATTCACCAAAACTCAGTTCCAGCACCTCTCAGGTGGGCGCCATTGCCATTGTAAGAGAACAAGGGAGGCGTTCGTGGTGAGTTACGGCACCTCTTTTTCTAGAAAAATAGCACTGCTCTTGATAAATAAATATACGGTGGTACCTTGGGTTACGTACTTAATTCGTTCCGGAGGTCTGTTCTTAACCTGAAACTGTTCTTAACCTGAAGCACCACTTTAGCTAATGGGGCCTCCTGCTGCTGCCGCGCCGCCGGAGCACGATTTCTGTTCTCATCCTGAAGCAAAGTTATTAACCCGAGGTAATATTTCTGGGTTAGCGGAGTCTGTAACCTGAAGCATATGTAACCTGAAGCGTGTGTAACCCAAGGTACCACTGTACAGCTCAGGTGTCAAAAGTCAGGGTAAAGAAGTACGTCTTCAGCATTCTCCATAGGCTGTTATAATGAAGGCGACAGGCACACCTCTAATATGAGCACCATAGGTGTCAACTCCCTGCCAAAATTCCACATGAAGGGGCTGGGCACCCACAAATTTTGGTGCCAGGGCCTTGCACACTGCATAGCACCCACGGCCCCTGGCACCCATGGTCACGGGGCCAAGTTGGCACTCCTGATGAGCACTTGTGAGTTGGCCCCAGAAACAAAATGGCAACCAGCACAGCACAGTTTTAAAACAGGGGGGATGTGAGATCCAAACAGAACCCTTGCCAGTAATCTGACTGCTGCAATTTGGACCAGTCGAAGTTCCTGAATTGTCATCAAGGGCAGTCCCGCATAGAGCCCATTGCAGCAATCCATTCTGGAAGATACCAGAGCATATCTGGAAGATATTTAGGATGGTTTGGAGGTTAGTGTGATGTATATCCTGTATTCAGGGACGCAGGTGGTGTGGGTTAAACAACAGAGCCTAGGACTTGCTGATCAGAAGGTCGGCGGTTCAAATCCCCACGATGGGGTGAGCTCCCGTTGCTTTGTCCCAGCTCTTGCCAACCTAGCAGTTCAAAAGCACATCAAACTGCAAGTAGATAAATAGGTACCGCTCCGGCAGGAAGGTAAACAGCGTTTCCGTGCGCTGCTCTGGTTTGCCAGAAGCGGCTTAGTCATGCTGGCCACATGACCCAGAAGCTGTACGCCGGCTCCCTCGGCTAATAAAGCAAGATGAGTGCCGCCACCCCACAGTCAGCCACGACTGGACCTAATGGTCAGGTGGCAGTCTTACATTCTATCAGTGTTATTTATGAATGTACTGTGTTTTTATCCAGCTTTTCAGACAATTATCATCTCCCGAAACAGCTCACATCAGTTAAAAAGAGAGAGGTACAGACCCTACCATCAGGCATGCAAAAAAAAAAAAAAGACTACACGGACAAGGAAAGGGATCTGGAGGGAAAAGGCAGAGGAGCCATCAAGGCCCCCTCCAGATATCCTTTTTATAACCAGCAAATTTATTACCCACCCTTCACTAGCAGGTTCCAGGGCAGGTTACAACAATATAAAATAGCAAACAGTACAAACCGATTACAATCACAGGAATAGGGCAGGCCCTAAAAACAGACATCTCAGGTGCCAAAGGCCAGTTTTCATGGTGCATTATTATTCATGCTCATGATGGTATCAGGGCAAGTTATTCATGGTCCCACTTTCAGTACTGTTTGTACAGACAAACCTTTTTGGAGCTGACACACTGCTTTGTTTCAAAGCAGTGCATGCCCCTGTAACGCCTTGGTGACACCCTGTGATTTTTGTATACCACAAATTTCCTGGTTTATTTTTTGACCCACTTTTGGTGCTCTATACTACCCAGCAATAATACAGCAACACTGGGAAAGCACCCCAGACCAACTAACAAAACTAACAAAACAGAAGGATGTGCGGACTGTCTGGTCTAAATCTACCACAATGCACTATTACTGCATCAATGCCATGTTGCAGAATACATGCCTCGTTTTAAAAATAATAATAATCCAACCAGCTTGGAGGGACTGCAACTCTTTAAGGTCAAGACAAATTGGTGAGCTAGGTTGATTGTTTCATGCTGGTGGTTCTTTTTCCTGTTGCTAATGGATGAAAGCAGAGTGCTCTTTCCCCCTTACTTCTTCAGTAGGCACTTGTGTTTTTTCTGGGTGAGTTTTCTACAGCTGCTGCTTCTTTGGCCAATGGATGGGACAAGGTTAGCCTCTCCCTTGCCTTTATGTTTATTCCTGGGAAGCAGAGGGTGCAGCGTCCCCAAGGAGCTAGACCCCCTGGCCAATGGCCAGATCCAGAATGTGCTTCCCTGCTACTCTCCAGTCCCAGGGCTTACTGTTACAGGCTGCAGTCTTTACACTTACAGACTACAAGCCAGGCCAGCAAACTCATTCTCCCAAGTGCTGATACTGAGGTAGGCAAAACAGCACCATCCATCCATACACACACACACACACACACACACACACACACACACACATACACACATGGGGGGGGGGGTGTCACAGCTGGCTTAAGGGAACCACAAAGTTTGCTGAAGTTTAAAAAAAAATAATAAGAGGGTGGAAACGTGAAGAGAAAAAAAACACCATAGTGATTGTAATATACTGATTTTAAAAAAATAATTGTGGTTATTTATATTTGAATATACAAAAATATTAAAAGTAAAACCCTAAACACAGTCCAGTGAGGACTGAGACTTTCAGTTGGCACGAAATGTTGATGGATTGCTGGAGAAGAGGGAGATGGAATGGAGTATCCTGGGGGGGTGGGGAGGATAGTGAGTTTGATTGAATCCTGAACAGGAATGCTCCACACTGCCAACCTTTTGCCGAAAGTCCAATTTGTAAGAATAATACTGGGGATTTAGACAGTGCAACGCAGGTCAGTTTTAGTATCTTTGTATAGGAGGTGCTAAGCGGGAGGCTGAGATAATAGTTGCTCACTAGGTCAAGATAACCTGGGGCCAGTCACTACCTTGCAGGCTAACCTACTTCATAGGCTTGTTGTAAGGATAAAGGAAAAGGGTATGTATGTCGCTTTGAGGTCCTTGGAGGAAAGATGATATGTAAATATACTTATTTGCTCAAGGATACCTAGTTACTTGATGGCAGAGGTGACATTTGAACAGTGAACTTCCCAATTCTTAATTCAAACTTTGAGCCGATACACTATAAAAGCTCACAGCTGGAGCCACTTTTTTAAAAATAATAAACTTGGTGAGAAAAAGCATCACTTCATGATCCTATGGTACAAGATTCAACATGTTTCCTTTGGAATAAATATCAGGCCTATTGGGTTTAATTGTATTCTGGACCCAGTTACAATGTCATGTGGGGAAACTGATACACTTTACCAGAGCCCAGAATTCAAGGTAGGGTGGTATCAAAAATATTGGCTGCAAACCTCTTATCAACTTGGGGCAGGGCAGGGGGAGAAGAGAAGAGAAAGTAGGCTAAATTGCAAATCATGCATGAGGATGTTTGTCCCAGCTTTTCTATATCTATCAGGGTGACCTGATGCTGTCAGATTTGCTGGAGCCAATGAGAAGGAGTGTTGAAACATTTCCCAGAGTCCCTTTATTCCTGCTGGTATTTCCTATGCAGGGCAGAAGGAAACAGCAATTTCTCATAACCAGCAAGGCATTGTTTGGGAAGAAGGCATACGAAAGTTTGCACAAGCCCCAAATATGTTGTGATATTCAACTTCAATGATTACACAGAGATGCCTATTCAACACACTTGTCTGTACATTGTTGCTTGGACCAGAACCCCCCGTCTGGTACCTGACTTCAAATGCAATGCCAGTCACCTGCAGTTTCATCAGAATAGCGCCACAGGCAGTTTCTCCAATCACAGGATCAAGGTGCAGCTACCATACAATTATTTATTCTCAGAATTTGCTCCAAATTAACAGCAAGTAACTGGAGTGCTCTTCACTCTGACTGCAAATGTTGCTAGGGGAGAAAGGAAATAAAGTGTTGTTGCTTTGACTTACCAGCAGAGACAGTGAAGCACCAGGATCATGAGCAGTGGAGGGCAGGGTGAAGAGACATGGCAATTCAATGTTAAAAGCAGAAATGAGGAACCTGTGGCCCTCCAGGTGTTGTCGGACTCCTAACTCCCATCAGACCCAGCCAGCACAGGTAATAGTCAGGGATTATGGGACTTGAAGTCCAGGAATATTTGAAGGGCTGCAGGCTCCACCATCCTGGCTTTAAAGGAAAACAGAAAAAAGGGGGGTATACAGCAAACTCATAGAGCCTTTGGCCTAAGGAAGTTGCACAGTACCTCTATTCCAAAAGAGGATGGGTCAAGTCTGACCACCAGATAAACTTGGGGGTGGGATGACAGTGTATGGAACCCACTAGGGAGGAAAGGAAAACCAAGAAAAGCCTGGCTCAGTCTTTTCCAGCTCTCACCAAAAATGCCAGAGCATTCAACCATCATGTCTCATATCCCTTCTCGCCTACACTCTCTGATTGTGCCAGCTGTCACCTAGATATTTATACCCACTGCCCCCAGCTGTGACTTTCTTCTCTAAAAAGTGCTAAGAGTTCAAACTTTCACAGAAACCTTGCTTCCTCTTTCTGTTGCAAAAAGCAGAAGTGCACATTCACTGTGGTTAGGCATTCAGAGATGTTCTGATGTGATGCATTTTCAAGCATTAATCTCTCATTTTCCTTATAGTGACAAAGCTGGTTCACCACCAGCCTTAGAAGGGATTTGCATTCTATGACTTCCAACCAGTGCCCTTTCTCCACCTCCCCACCCCACCCCAAGGGAGTGTCTCTCAATCACTCTTTAAATCCCAGCATGCACATGTGTAACTTGAGATCTTATCCGCAAAGCATCTTGCTCATCTTTTATTTATTTAGGACCATCGGTGTGCATGGTTTTTCACAGAGGCCAAAGAGTCCCCTGGTACCTTAAAAGAACATGCAAATTTAATGGTGGCAGAAGTCACATAAGGGAAGGAGGAGCATGCAAACCTGAGGTTTGCTGCAGCTCATTTGCAGCTATTACAAACAGTATGAACCATTGTAACTGAACTGCAACATCATTTGCACTGAAAAATAAGAATCATGTGCATGTCTGGCAAACTTGTAAGAGCCTAGGCAAAAACCTTTCCCAGGTGTGCTAATTTTCAATGCACAAGGGAGTTTTGTTTGCCTGGAAGGAACATAGGTCTGTGCCGACACCATCGACCCGCTCCTCTCATATCCCATGTGGCTCTTCTCCCCAGGCACTGTGTAACAAATCCAGAAGGCATTTGTGAAGCACTGCAGAACTTTTGCAGAGAGAAAAGGATAGCACACGCTGCTCCACCCCTCCCCCAGCCCACTTAATGTTTCTTCTCATAATAAGGATGGATCCATTGACAACTGGAAGTTCCCTGCCCTGAATTCTGAGTGAGCATGGTTAGGATTGTGCTGTAAAGACACTAAACATACCACCCTTTGCAGGCTGTGTGCAATTTTAGGGAAGAAGTGAGCCATTCTGGAGCAACTATAGCCATGCACTGCAAAACACAGAAGGGAAAACTTCCCCACAAGAAGCTGACACGACACAGCTGTCAAGGGTGGTTTATAGCGCTGGCTGCAATGTAAAAGGTAATGGACATTTCAAGTATCAGCACAAGTTTTGCAGCAGCTGTGAGACAAATAATAACTTGCTTCCTTCACTTCTCCAAGGAAGCTTGTGCTGTTGAGGAATTACCCTAAACCCAGTTATGCCAATGGGAGGGCAAGGGCATATCTTCCACCTGCATCACGGAGAAGGCAGCAAGCTCTGGAGTTTCTCTGGTATAAAACAGGATGTAGAGCCTTTTCTGTGGTCTTAGGCCTACCTGAAAGACCACCCACAGGAGACAGCAAGCCCAGCTGTGTGGATTCTGGGATTCCTTGGAAACCATGTGGTATTGAGCAAACATTCAACTTTTTGGAAATTAGAGGGTGTTCCCCTCCACTACTTCTTTTTTTTTTAAAGGAAGTTTTCGGCTCTTGTAGCTGCAAATATTTGTTGGGAGTTCCACAAGCCAAAGGGGAGGCTGAAAAAGCTTGCCCACGCAGTCGCTGGCTGTAGGCAGGACTTTGCCTCTCCCATCAGCAACACAACCGGAAGCATGCAAAGTGGCAGAAATGTGGAATATACCCTGCAAATTATGAGAGGCAATCCCATCTGCATCATTCATACCAACCCCAGAATTCAGTTTTTAGACTGCATGGGTGCAATATTTATTAGTTGACACAGCCCAGCCAACCCCCTTCCGTTAATCCTCCCCACTCCAGGCACAGTCAAAGAAGACCAGGACACACAGGAGATGAGATGAACTAGTTTAATAGACACAGTGATTGACTGATGAGGACCAGCGGGGGAGGGAATACTTCACTTGTCCAAAACAGCAACAGTAAACACAATGACCGGTTGCTCTCTATTTCACACATACACATGGCAGCACCTGATACTTCAGAGTCTCTACTCAAGAGCAAATAAGGGATTAGCACCTGCCCATAAAGTTGCCACACCAGTTCCAGTGCTCTTGCCTTTAGTGTGTGACACAGGTGGCCTCATACTGAGACACTTCTAGAACAGTGCATGCTTAAGTCACACAAATACACACGAATCATATAAATACTCAGCATACAGAGGCACAGAAAGCCCAGCCTCTTTCCTATGGCAAAGGGAAGGCAGATGCTGCCCGCCCTTGGGAGATTCCTATTTTCCTAGGGAAGCCCACCCTAAAATACACAAGGGCTGCTGTGGATGGCTTCTACAAATGCTCAGTAGTAATTGGGGTGTGCAGGTTTCCCCACCCTGCTTCTTCTTTCCATCTAGTAATGTCAGGGTTACATAGGAGCTTCCTGGAGGTGAAAGTCCCTCAGTTTCCTTAGAACAAAACAAGCCATTCAGAGTTGCAGGCAGGGTGAGTCAAAGTTTCCTTATTAACTAATCCTGCAGAGCCAGGCACAAGTCGGCTCTGCAATGGGGCAGGCAAGCAAACTCCCTCCCTCCCTCGCCGGCCTGCTCTTGTCCAGGGAAGGACAGTTCCAAAAACATCCAGTTGTAATGCCATGTGGGGGGTCACCTTTCCCAAAGAATCCTTTGCTTTCAGTCAGAGTTTCCTAGAGGATTACGCCCACACACAGAGGGGCGAGGCAGAGAAGAGGGGACAAAATGTAGCTTACAAGCAGTAGAGCAAGAGCAATGAGAGGGGGAGGGAATAGCAGCCAATGCTCTGCTCAGAGGTCAAGCTAGGACATGTGGCAGGCGCAGGTGGGGTGGGAGCTCTCTTGCCTGTCATGTGTGTTGCCTTTTAAGCAATTTTATGACGGCAATTTAACTGAGGGTATGGCAGAGCAAAAGTGCCAGTAAAAGAGGAAAATCTGCCCCCAGCAAATCGCTGGATAGGCATAAAGCTGGAATACAACTTTTGCACGGGGCAAATCTGGGACTTGTTGCAAGTAGAGGTCTCTAGAGGTCAGGAGAGATAAGTGTGTGTGGTTGGACTGAGGAATAATGGCCCCTCTGGCAAGACAATTTGCCAGAAGACGCTTATACAAGTTTCTAGTCCTGTGTGTTCTTGAACTGAAATTCACTTTCTGGTACCAAACTGAGCAGCTAACATGCTTGTTATTAACAGGCTGCAGGTGCTTAGGATGTGCTCCTCCGTGGTAGTCTCCATCTGTGCAACTTGAAGGACACTGCCCCACCCCAGGACCTGCCAAGGTGATTAAAGAAGCAATATTTTCTTATGATTCTTATGTTTTTCCTATTATTCCCTTTCTCTTTTGAGTGGGGTTCTCATGAGATAAGCAAGATATTGTCACACTAGCAGCTCGACTACACAACAGGAGAGCTATACAACTTCAGATTTATCACACACAGGCAAACACAAACACATGCAGGAGGGAGCCAAGGTTTACTGCCACACATCCATCCAACTGGCTTCAAGAGGATCATTCATCAAATCTCCCATCACGGATGTTGTCAAATGAGAAAGGGAGGAACTTGAACCCGGCGCCCATGTAGAACTTGTTCTGAAATTCCACCCTAGTGAGAAACAAAAAAGGAACACAAGAAGCAAACAACCATCAGTTCAGGAGGCATGTCGAAGAATTTCGAGATTCAAAAGTGGCAGTGACCTTATCCTTTCTATGGCATTCATGTTTTACTACTGCAATGTACCGTTTCAGATATCCCAATTGCCTGTCCAAGTTTAAACCCATAGCCCCCCTCCCGGTTGCCTTTGCAGAAGGTTCAAATTGCAGCAAATGTGAGTGGGTATCAGTGCAAGGACTCAGGCATGCAAGCGATAACAGCACTCTATGCCCAAACGTAGGAATGGGGAACCTCAGGTCTGGTGGCTGAATACAGGCCCCTCTATCCATCCCTCTGGACTCTCACTGGCCCTGCTCCACACCTCTCTCAAGCACTTCTGGGTGGATGGGATGTGTCCTTAAAGTGGATCCGGCTAAAGGCCTATCTAGTCCAGCCCCCTGTTCTCACAGTGGTTAACCCCATGCCCATGCTGAGCCCCAAAGCAGGACCTGAGCGCAACAGCACTTTATCCACTCGTGAGTCCAAGAAGCGGGCATTCAGGGGGTGCACTACCTCTGACAATGGAGGAAAAACACAATCATTGTGGTTATGTCTATCTCTGCTAAACCTCTAGGAGGTTCAGGGCAAGGGGCACACCTGGACTGAATGCCCAACACAGCACTACTTTAGACTCTCTCTTCTGCATCTGGTTTAGCATCACAACAGGAAACCAGGCACTGAAGCAGCTTCCGTGGATATACCCCAGAAAAACTGTGAGTGACAACCCCTGCGAGAACAGGCTCTTTAGAATTCTGGACTGTCAGCGATGCAGAATCCTATTCCTCATCTCTGAGGTCAGGATGATTTGATGGTTCAGAATTCCAAAGAGCATTCTGCATCCTCCACAGATGATGATTTTCCTGAAATTCCCAGGGGTGACCAGTTAGACACCCACCTCAGAACCAGCCAAGATTCTAACACACATACAGAGAGAGCGAGAGAGAGCGCTTCATGCGGTGTATACCGTATTTGTATTCCACCTTCCTCCAAATTGTTCAGGGCAATACATGGAGGTTATCCTATTTTATCCTCGCCATCCACTGTGAGGCAGGCTAGGCTGAAATATAGTCACTGATCCTAACGCATCATGGACGAGAGGGGTTTGAACGGAGGTCTCCCAAGGCCTTTTTCAAATAAACCACAGGGGTGTAGCAAAACATGGCATAGGTACCCGGATTCCCCCCTCCCAGTTCTTGCAAGGCCTTCGGGGTTGTATCTATGCCAGGGAACTTTGCAAGTATGCCACATTCTCCCAGTAGTGATTTCGTGGAAGGCCATTACCTGGACATCAATCCAAAGTCTTAGGTTCACCCAGCCAAGTCAGGGTCACTGTTATCATGTCTTCCCTAACCTATGATGTTCCCCTCAAAAAGAAAAGGGAAGGGAACTATTCAAGTTGATTAGGCTTCAATACATTTCACAAAGTGGAACAAAAATTTGGCAAAAAAGCTAAAGATTCAGTACTGGAATACCATACAAAAAGCAAGATCACAGTTCGTTTCAGATCTGTGTAGCTCACCTCAGCTGCACTCCAAAAACTATTCTAGATGCCCATCTAAACCATGGCAAGCGAGACGTCTTTCTTTTGAACCAGAGCAGTCTGGAGCCCCTCTTCTTCCATCACCAACTTCAGGGTGCCACAGGGAAACACCAGAGAAAGGAACAGAGGCCTGCATTCCAGGATCGGTTTGTTTCTTTTGCTGTTTTGCCGTTTCCACTAATGAACTCAAAATGTAAAGGGAATGGTACTGGAAGGCTGCCCAATCATAAACAGGCACCAAACATGGAAAGAAAAACCCCATGATTCATTAAGAAAACAAACCCCGTGCTCTTCTCTTGGCTCTGTGGTGAGAAACATTTTCCATCCCCTTCATCTGCCAGATACAGAGAAAAACGGAGTACGAGTTGATTTGCTGCCGCTGCTCCTCTGGGGTGGAATGTTTCAAGTGCAGGATTCTTTTTAAAGACTAACATCCATCTTGCAAACCCAAATACACCAGAGAACACAGAGAAACTGCATTTAACTCAGGGGCAGTGAGAAGGCATAATGGATCAAGCAAACTCTCATACACCTTTGCAAGCAAATGCAACGCCTTCCCCCAAAAGGCAAAAGGCGTAGATGGAATTTGTCAGCTACCAATATGAACTGGTCTTCTCTCCCTTTGCAAAATCTCCAATTTCACGATTTGCCTGCCAAACCCACACAAGCAAAATCCCTGCACACAGAAGACTAGTGCATCAGGGCAAAGGTTATGCTAGAGCTCTTCTTCCTGATACACCACCTTTCTACGTGCAGAGATTTGTGCAAGTTAAGAAGGAGTGCTCAGTCACGTGAGCCGCCCACCCATACCCTGAAGCGATATATCCCAGACGCAAGCAAAATGCAGCCTCTGATAAGCTAAGAAGGGAAAACCATTGCAGAGCGAAAGGGCAGAGGATTGCAACAGCCCACCACCACCACCTCCGCTCTCTTTGCCCCCGCCAGCATGCCCACGTCGCTTGGACGGCGAACAGCTCCCCCCTGACTGAGAATACCAGTTGCGCTGCCAGACCGCCAAGCATTCCCAGCATATCCAGGGTGTGCCAGCTGCACTTACAGACTGGAAACAGCTGCGCGCTCTGCTCCTCTCCACTTGTTTCACTAATTGGCAGGGACACGGGGCCAGCGGGAGGGAGGGGCGGCCATATTTCAAGCCTTTTTTAAAAGAAGTTAGCGAGTTTCAAGACTCATGTCTCTGGCCAACAGGCATTGCGTGATCAAGAGGCAGGCAAGAAATTTGTGGTTCACATCCAAAGGGGTGGGGTGGGGGAGCTCCTTGGTCTCAGTTTCACTGTCCTCCAATGGACACGCAGCAATTCAGCCCAGGAACTTTATGAATTGCCAGCCGTCGGGTCCAGGGAACACTGTGTCTGGAAACATTACCTTCCACATGCCCCAAGTAGAGGCGTGGAAAGCGGTTGGAAGGGGCTCCCATTTGCAGGATTAGATGGTGGACGGAGAAATTGCAGGTGGTCAGGAACAAAAAAGTCCCCCTTTCCCACCCTCCCAGGCAAGAGGAGGAGATGGGTAGCACCGAGTCAAGAGATTGCAACCCCAGAAGGCCTTGCATGATTTCAAGAGAGGAGCTGGTGATAGTATCCTACTGCTAGACAAGAGCACACATACTTGGAGGTCCCCTCCCTTCTTTGAAGACTGCAGGAGCAGAGGAACACAATCCCTCTCCCCTTCCGAGTTCAGCTCAGATTCTACTAAGGCCTGTATCAAATTAAGTGTATACACACGGAGACACACACAGTTCCACAGAACATCCTCCCTCAACGGAATGTTCCGCTCCTTCCAGCCATGGAATGTGTAGCTCCCCATTGGCACCTAATTACCTGAGCCTTCTTCCCCCGCCCCCCAACCTCCTGGCCCAGCCATCTGGAGCTAAGGTGGTTCCTTGCTTTTAGCCAAAGATCTCGCCCTCTCCAACTGGAACAAGTCTCGCCTCCTGTGCATCGTGCAGCGCCGGCCAACTGGATAACTTTCATTCTGCTTTCCTGGCCTCAGTTATCTTTTTTGGAACTCAGTTCCCTAAGGCTGAAGGGTTCTACTGCATGCCAGTTATTAAGACACAGAAAAGCAGAGAGAAGAGGACTGCATTGCCATCGCTCTCTTTTCCATTCCATTAATTTTACGCCCAAGGTGTAGGGAAACTCCCATTCCAGCTGTGCATCAATCCCCGGAGCACATCTCCATCGTGCCCTCTATCTCAGCCCTCCTAAGGTCTCAGGTGGCAAGACAATGAACCCCAACATGCCTTTGGCTGCAAAGTAAATGTCAAAAGGGCCCTTTGTGCAGCTAAGGGGGTAGAGAGTGAACAGCCAATGGCACTGGCAGCGAAATACACACTTGCTTCCCACACAGCCGCGGAGATAAGGAAGCCCCCGCTTTGCAAAACTATTTGTTTTTCAGCCAAGGCAACCATCTGCTTGGAATGTACTGCTGCCTGAAAAGTTACGAGATAAACCCATCCCAGCCGGGAGTGGCCGGGCTGAGGAAGGAGAGATAGAAAGCATTTTTTCCAGCAGGAAAGAAGATTCACTGTTCTTCCTCTTCAGCGAAGGGTGACACACCCTCAGCTTTTGAATTCTAAGAGGAAGCAACAAGGCTCTGCGGTAAAGCAAATCGTTTGCATGCAGATGGTTCAAGGTGCAATCCTTGGCATCACCAAATCAGATGGGTTCCAGGTTAACAGAGCTCGACATGGGAGCTTGGGAAGGTTGGTGCCAGTGGAAGAACTGGGCTGGATGAACCAATGGTCTGACTCAGTATAAAGACCATTTGCTGAGGCCAACAAAATCTGCCAAGTCTCCTCCCTCCATTCTACCTTCCAAATGTGTGCGTCACCACCTTGCAGATTCCACTGCTAAAGGGAAGAGATGCAGGAGCTGCAAGTTCCACATCTTAGCACTGAATTTAGTCACCTCAGCAGTCAAACTCCCCAGTTTATTGCCCCCCTTAAAGAACTTTGCCATCTGCCTTTTTAAAAAAACGCACATGCACAACAGATCGAAAACAGCTCATAGTAATTTTCTAATGCAGTCGTTACCCCCAATGGATGTGGATTTTGCAATCTGGAAAGGTATTTATATTTGAGGAGCAGAAGGTTCATTATTTTGCACCTCTAAATAACCTATGTGCAATTTTTCACCCTTTGCGAAAACCTTGCTGAGAATGGTTTGGCTGCAGCTAATTACCGGCTATCCAAATTATGATCAACTGATGCAACAGGGAACCTCTCCTCCACCCCCAGCCCCACCCAAACACACACTCCAGCCACTTGCTCTGTACTGACAGAAAACAGCACCTTGAAAGAACTCCAAAGCCATCTCTCTGGCTTTCTCCTCAAAGTTTTCAGTTAAGAGTCACTTAAATCAGCAGTGGGGATTCCTGTACACACCCAGATATTGACAGCAACTCCTGCCCTACAGCCGAATGACTCAACCGCTCCTATCTCCAGACACAGCTGGCCCCTGCTGGAAGCTTATTTGTTTTGAACTTGGCACAGAGAATAAAAGGCTGGGCCAGGACAGCAATCCCTGGCCCCTAGCACAAGATCAAGATAACAGCTGATGTCATGATTGCTTGGGGTGCAGCTGCTATTGTTCTGCTAAGATGGGCTTTCCTGACAAGGAATGGAGCCCAGTCAAACCAGCCACTGAAACTTGAAGTAGGGTCATGAAAACAAACGTCACAACCCAGCCCTGACCGAGAGCAGGAGTTAAAGCTGGGTTAGGAAAAATCAAGCTGGATTCTGGGGGGAGCCTACAGCTCTAAAATGTAAGAAAACTGCTACTGCACATGGAAGTGTTGACACAACATGGTCATCATCATCATTCATCAACGGCATACAAACTTACTATATGTGTCCATTCATTTAAGTTTACACTATTCTGCTTCTACAGCAAAATGATTCTAGAGGCTGAAGCACTTTCTGCAAGAATTGGGAATTTTTAGTTTAGAAAAAGGGACAGGGTGGTTTATGAAATCATGGTGTATAGATAGTGAATATTCTTTTTATAATGTTGAGATATACCAGGCACCCATTAGTTGTTCTTTCCAGAAACAATTGAAGACATTTTTGTTCTGACAAGCTTTTCCAGCTGGATGTAAAGATATCTGCTTGGGTTTAAAGAACAAAACAAGATGAACGGCCGTCTTCAGTTTTGTCTACTGTACTGTCCTTAAAACTATTCTAGCTGTTTGAATGTGCCTGCAAATGGATCTTAGTTCTGATCCAGTAGTGCTATGCCTATGATTTTAGGAAACAGCATGGAAGACTTTGCATGCCATCCTTTTTGCAAACTACAGCAGTTTTGTATGGGCAGCTCCTGGGATCCAAAGTGCTGGCTAGGTTTATGCAAGGGCCTTGCTTGTTAGTTGACCAAAAAGGGACTCCTTCAGATTTGGTTTGATACCAGCCAGTTTCAACCCCCAATTGAACCTATCTGCAGGTAAAGAACTCTCTCACTCATTCATGCTTCGCAGTGCACATTGACCACTCTTTAAGTTGATGATGTCGGCAGCACAGCTAACCCCAGCCTCAATCTAGTCTATATGCACTTGTGTGATTGCCATAAAACTTAGGGAACAAGCTGCGCTATCATAATGATTAAGGTTTTAAATGATAATTTTAGGTTATATGTTAGTGATTAAGTTTTAATTTATATATTTTTAAACTGTTGCTATATCTGTATTGTCCCTGTTATACCTAATTGCAAATTCAAATGTATCCCTATCGTGTTTTATGACTTCCTTGATATTGTATATGGGCTGGAACTGGTCTGTGACCGAAATAATAAAATTCATTCATTCATTCTATATGCACTAGATATTGTGCATTTGAGGACTTGCAGGTCTATCCTGCAAGTAGTTAAAATGCAGCAGGGACACCCCCTTTGAACTTAGAAAAGCCCCCAGAAAGTAATCTGATGCTTGCCAAGGAAAAAGCACAATCAGAACAAATAACCATGCATCTGAGAAATATGGATATTAGCTTGACTAGACCTGAACAAATAAAGCTGTCCTCTCTCCAGCCTAAACCTGAGTTCATCTGGCCCAGCAAGGTCTACTCTGACTGGCAGCAGCTCTCCCAGGGTTCAGGCAGGAGCACTTCCCAGCCATGCTTCTTGAGATACTTTAAGTAGAGATGACAGAGATCAAACATGATGCAAACTTTGTACCCACTGTGCTTTTGTTTGTTTGCAGTGCAGAGCTGTACCAGACGACACTTACCAGTGCAAGCGGAGGGCATGCAGGAAAGCAGAGAGGCCCTCCATGATCAGCAAGATGGCCACTGTCAGGGTGGCAAAGGCAGCAAACACGAAGAACATGCCGAACCCACCAGCCAAGCTCTTTGCGCTGAGCCCCACACGCATCACCATGGACCAGAGCACCTCAGAAAGCTCTGTGATGAGAAAGACAGGAAGAATGATCACCAATCAGCAAGGGCCACAGTTCTGGAGGAGAGGGGATTGCATGCCTGCCTTCACTCTAGCTGCTCCTCTTTGGAGGGCAGTGCCCACTGCTCTGATAAAAGTGAGATTTCGGAAGCTGGATGAGTTCCCAAAGTGAGCTGTGCTCCTAAATCACACCCCAGACCAATTTTCCTTTTAAGAAAAAGCAAAGCCTCCTCCTGCTTAGGGTCCAAATTCTGCACTCTGTGGACATTTCTAACTCATTCTCACAAGCTACCCAGTGCTCCCCTTCAGAGAATTCAGAAGATTTCAATAAGAATTTTGGGTGGGCAAAGAAAGATACTGGGCAGAGAGGAGACTGCTACATAGTCTTCTAGCCCTCTCTACATGACACGACCTGGAATGAGAGTACACAAAAGTCATTGGCTACTACCACAGGAAAAAGGGCATGTGACACGTTCCCCCTATTCTCACAGCTCAGATTTCCCCTTCCTCATCCCTGGACTCAAAAGAGCCAGCCATGGTGAAGCTACTCACGTGCATGCGCCAGGCTAAGCGCCCAGAGGCGAAGGTATGACGCTGTGTTGGAGATGCAGCCCAGGCAGTATTCGATGGTATGGATGGCCTGGTGAACAGCAGTGTCCCCAAAGTCAAACTGCAAGAGGAAGTAATAAAGCCAGGTCTGAGCGGTGGGCAGAGTGTGCAGCAATGACTAGACAGCTAGAAAGCAGGAACAGCAGCAGTAGCAGCAACAGCAACTAACTCTATTGCAAGGGCACTCAAAGCTCACAGCTAGAACGCTGGCCGGACTATTTCCCTCTCTGTTCACCAAGACTTGGGAGGATCACTTGCTCAACACAACTTAAAACTGCAGGACACTCAGCGCCATTAAAATGTACAAGTGTTCAATGGCTTGTTCAGATCTAAGACTCAACCTGAATGTTCCTCAGCCCTGCCCTTCTTGGTGGTAAACTGAAAGCTAAGATTTGGTAGCTGGATCAGGCATAGACAGCAGGAGTCACTCTATCCATGTGTCTATGGCAGAATCCTTATTTGCCTGGCATTAAAAGGCACTCAAGCGGCCTTGGAATCCAGAAGTGACAGACTGATAGGGAAATGGACTTAATTAGGAACAACTAATGTCGGCATACAATCAGGCAAGGCTCACATTTCCATTACAAAACTGGGTGCCAGACAGGACCTTGCTTGCCTCTGCTGAGATTTGGTTAAGCCTGCTGTCCCCTCTTGTTTGCCACCCTGTCATCCCCCACCGTCCCCAAATCCTCTTAGGAAATGCTGCTTAAGTCACTGTGGCGAAGGTTTGAATAACAACTAGGAGGAGGAGAAGTGACCAGAGAGAGATTAAGTGTTGCAAAATCAAAGTTGTGAAAAATCCCATCTTAGTATTTTTGTCTGCCACATCTCAGAATCTCTGGAGTCTTCTAGCAATCAAACTGACTACACCCAGCTAAAGCTGCCAAGTTCCAAAACTGTTCCAAGATAAAGGTGAACTGAGCGCTCTCTCATTCCCCTCCAGTATCCAGCACAGCAAACATTTCAGACTGAGGAAGGCAAGCTACTTGTTAATATTTAGGCCTCAAGCTTTGGAACCAAGAAACAAAAATTCTTAGCAAAAGCTGCCCTGATGAGAGTGTGCCAAGCAAGCTATGAAATTACTAGACTCCAGGGATGCACATGCTCTACATCAAAATGATCCAAATTTGCTTGGCCTCCTTTTGGCATAATCGAGTCTGATGGGTTCCCACCCCGTCCCCACTATAATTATATAACTGATTTTGCTAGTCATGCTGGGGGTGGGGGGGGGAGGGCAGGACGACAAGAAATGGTAGCAGGCAATGAATCCCCACCTGCAATAAGCAGGGCAGTTTGTTCAGCTACATTCCACCCCCCACCCCGGCTTCTGACATTTCAGTAGGCATTTGCCCATAAACGTTCAGGCATACCATCACAGTGAAGAGGGCTAGGAATGTGTTAGGGGGCGGAGGGGAGAAGAGGAGTGCAAGTGAAAGCTGACTTTTTCAGGCAGCTGAATTCTGTGCCCAAAGCCTCATTCTGCACTCCATCAGAACTGCAGGACACTGTGCCCTGCCAATCTCCAACATGTATTTGAAGGACAAGCAACAAAGCACAATGCTGTAAGAGCCGGCAGGTGATTGAAAGGACGGCTGCAGCAGCAGAAGATGGATAAACCAACATTAAAATTATAAGCAATATTCCAGTTCTTTCGATGCACTGCTTACTAAGTTAATTTCCTGGCAAGAGACCCCTCAGGGCTGCACTGCTCAGCATTTCCATGGTTATTGTACAAAGGCAATGGGGGCAATTCAAGCGTTGCTCTTTTCCTATGCAGAACCTTCTGGGCCCATCCAGCATTTCCCATCACTGCATTGATGTCCATTATCAGAGCCTCTTATCAACTGACTGTGATGTGGAGGTTGCTGCATTTTCTCTTGGCAGACGCACAAAGATAAAATGTATATTTTTAACTTCTGCTACCGTTGGCTGCCAGGGAGGGGGCTCTCCACAAAAGCTAGATGAAGTGACAGGTCATTCATAAAGAAGTCAAAGCAAGGAGCAAATATGCTGGAATCCCAATCCACTAACTCCCCCTTTTACTGGTGGATTGTGTCCAGACCTGTTGACTTTGAGTAGGTGGCTAGTGAACATTAACACCCCACCTGAAGACTGGCATCCGTCACTCCTAATCTGAATGTTTATCAACTGATTGGCTCAATTTGCACAGAACAATAAACCAACTTGGGGAGAACGTCATTTTGCACCTTCTCTGCACTGCTGTGAGCTAAGCCACAGTTTGGCTCAGTGTGTCATCTGAACCCAGGCTCGTGGTTTGTCTTCTCTAGAAAAACCACAAGCTGTAAAACCAAGAAACCTTGATGATAGCTTGTGGCTTGTCTAGAGTGGCACGAACCACAAGTCCAGGCTCTGATGACACTCAGGCCAAACCTGCAGTAACAAGAAGATGGGAGCAGAAGCAAAGTGACTGTGATCTCCTCTTCTGGAACCTGCATGCTCAAGTGTTTGTGCTAACCATGGTTCAGCTTAGCTAAACCACAGGTCAATGCCAGGTGGGGTGGGTTTTCCCTCCCAGCAACTGTAACAAAACTAACCTCAGCATGTCTGTAGTCAGCTCTCTCAGTGAGCTGTTGCATGAACTGTCCAATGAGTGATCCTGTTGTAAAGTCTTGCCAGAATTTTCAGGAAACGGCCATGGGAGTAAACAAAAGACCCAGGAGAGCAGGCCCCAGGGATACTGGAAATTTGGCAATTAAGGGGCACGCTGGAGTTCAGGGGATGGAGGAAGTTGGCGTTTTAAAATAAAGGTACAAACATGTCCACGTCCCGTTCCAAAGGCTTCTGCTACTTTTGGGATTCTGTTCTACAAATTATTGAGGTGCACAGGTTGTGCACATAACAGTGACGAATATGCAACCCACACCACAAAGGTAAGGCAGTGGGTCCCCATTAAGCACATGCAGCTGTTCAAACAAACATGTCTTTTGTTTTTAAATGAATATGAAGCTGTTTTCTATGGAAATGGGTATTATTGACCTCTGATTACAAGAAGGAGGCATCACAAAATGAGATGCTATGAAAAGATGAAGAAAGAATTTCAAGTCACAGATGCAAATATGCCTAATTCTACAAAATGGTTTACAGTGATGGGAGCAATGATCTGGATAAAGACAGACAGAGAAACTGGCTACAGGCTTACCACCTCCTCCACGGCAGGCTTGAAAACACAAGGGAATATTTGGTTTGGTCATGCATCATTTGATAACACAAGAGCATATCCTCTTTCAGTGCAATATCCTAAAATGCAACTGTGCTCTATCATCGCTGTTGCTGCATTCCACTTCATTTTGCATTGGTAACAACTGTGACTTCTCCCCAAGGGAGAGAAGGCCAAGACTGATTTGCCAAACCAACCAGTTTCAGCCCTATCACCACAATCTGAGGGATATTAGTCTAGTTTTACAGTGCTTCTTGTGTACCAGTTGTGAAAAACTCTGAAAGCTTGTAGTGTACCAAGCATTGTAGGGGTGTGTGTGTCAAAGCTCAAAGTTAAGAGCACACACTCTGCATGCATTAAGGACCCGCATTTAATCCCTGGCATCTCTAAGGGATTCTCCAAAGGATCTCAGGAAGTAGAGCTAGGAAAGACTTCCTAACACTCTGGAGAGACACTGTCAATCAAAAGTAGACAGCACTAAGGCTAGGTGGAACAGTCTGATTCAAGATATGGCAGGTTCATACATTTGCACCAATGGCAATGCCTATTCTCAGAACTTAAAACTGCTTTCCAGCAAGGAACCCTGAGAATGCTCATTTTATATGAAGGCTAAAACCTCTGTTAGGACAGCAGCCCTCAGGACAGGACAAGACCCATTACACTGCTCAACTGGCTTACATTTTGAATTGCCACATCACCAACTATAACCAGAGATCCTGTATGCTTGAGTTTTTATTAATGTTTCAGGGGTCTAAGCCATCTCAGTAAGATTGCCTTGTACACAAAGGTAGCGTACAAGGATGCCCTCTTGAAACAGCGGATAACAAGAGCCTGCACAGCTAAGATGCACCTCCCACCACTCTGAGACATAGTGGTCTGCCTGGAAAAATCGGAAGACCTTCTCCCATGCAGACAAGCAAACTGAATGGAAGATCCCTTGTTCAGTTCTCTTTGAAACAAGGGCAGCAGTGATGCAGCCCATTCTGAGGTTTCCCATGGGGAAGCGAGGAGATTGTAACAGACCCTCAAATCTGACCTGGTCTTTACTACCCGCCTTGAAAGGGACCCCCCCGTCCACCACAAACTATTGAGAACTTAAGACACAGCCTCAGCTTATTACAACCACCTTTTGAAGGGGGCTGCCCACAGGTTTTTCCAAGTGCCAGAACAAAGACACTACAGGAAGTGTTCCCAAGTGTCAAATTGAGCTTCCCTAGTCTTAAGAAAAACAGTTACTGGGGCAACACAGTTTCCAAGCAGTCTGCTTTGGCTAGTTTGAGTAAATGTCAGCTGAAAGAGAGGGTAAATGGATACAGGCCTGGTCTGATCTGGTAATATATGTAAGGAGAGTCATAAAAGGTCCACCCCTTCTTGTAACATCTCCCAAATGAAAGTTTGTTGTACAAAGAAAGAACGGGAGGTCTTACCTCCTCCCCCTCCTCCGAATGGGTTGAGAGCTGGTCGTGCTGTATTATCTCTGCATCTTCTTCAGTTGGGCCATTGCCCACACGGATCCCAC
Organism: Podarcis filfolensis; assembly: GCF_964270895.1. Classification (NCBI taxonomy): domain Eukaryota; kingdom Metazoa; phylum Chordata; class Lepidosauria; order Squamata; family Lacertidae; genus Podarcis; species Podarcis filfolensis. The sequence goes on from NC_139615.1 coordinate 30,226,984, forward strand.
CAAAATTGAGTGTCCCCTAAAGCAGACAACAGAGGAGAAAACAAGAGGAGACACATAATCGGTTCATGTTTTAGTATGGAATTGGCATGCAGGGCCATTAGCAGAACTGGCCCTACCATATGAGAGAGAGAGAAAAAGAGAGAGAGAGAGAGAGAGAGAGAGAGAGAGAGAGAGAGAGAGACAGAGACAGAGACAGAGACTTGCCTCAGGCAACAAATTATGGGTACCAGTACAACAAATTATGGGTTTCCAGCACTTTTGAGCATCAAGAACTGAGCAATTTGTTAAAGTGTTTTGGCTACTAAAGCATGCTTTGGTCTGTTTTCCAGGGCTCCTCCTTCTTCAGAACAGCCTAGGCTTGTTCTGCTACGAATCCAAAGGCAGCAAAAGCTGGCGCAACAACATTAGTCTAAAGTAGAGAGCTTACCAGACACTGGACCTCTCAAAATGGGAAACTAGGGGTTAGGGGCTGGAAGGGTGGGGAGAGAGGAGAAGTGAGAGAAGGAGAGCCAGGAATCAAGAATCTCAAATGCTTTAAAAAAAAAAAAAGGCTGTATGTTTGCAACATCAGCAAGAACTCTCACAATATTCCCTAGAGAAAGATGCAATCAGTGGCCTATGAAATAAATAATCTGTTAGCAAGTGAAGAAATGGACGCAAAGCCTCCTGAACTCTGCTGCTGGGTACGGTTGACACTGTCTGGCTCTTCAACAACACAAGCAGGGAAGACCAGACCTGTCCTTACATGGGGAGGCCTGGCCAGGCCAAGTCACTCCTTTTTGGGGCATACATTCAGCCATTTGAGACTCTCCAATGTCTGCAGCCGTCATCAGATGCTAGGAAGGAATACATTAATAACTAGATTGTTCTTAGAGGCAACTTACTTTGATAAGTCCATAAGGGATTCTTTGTAATGTAGATTAATCAGTATTTTTTTTTAAAAAGAACATAGATCTGTCTGTGTGTACACCCTTTGCTTTCAGAAATAGATTTATTCTATAAAAAATTGGCAAAAAGGAAACCCATATTGTTTCTAAGTCTAGGACCTAGGACCCTCGTACCTGCGGGACCGCCTCACCCGGTATGCCCCACGGAGAACCTCAAGGTCCATAAATAGCAACACCCTAGTGGTCTCGGGCCCTAAGGAAGTTACGATTAGCTTCAACCAGAGCCCAGGGCCTTTTCAACACTGGCTCCGGCCTGGTGGAACGCTCTGCCTCATGAGACCAGGGCCCTGCAGGATCTGATTTCTTTCCGCAGGGCCTGTAAGACAGAGTTGTCCCACCTGGCCTTTGGCTTGGAGCCAATTTGATTCCCTCCCTCTCTTTCTTTTTTCCTTTCCATCTCCTCCTGCGATGAGGCTACATTTTAATATTTTAATGTTTCAATATTTAAATGTTGTATTTTAATTTTGTTTTTAAGTTGTAATTATTCAACTTGTTTTTATTGTTGCTTGTAAGCTGCTCTGAGCCCGGCCTTGGCTGGGGAGGACGGGGTATAAATAATAATAATAATAATAATAATAATAATTATTATTATTATTATTATTATTATTATTATTATAACGGGACATACTGTGGAATCTGCAGGCTGCACTAGAAACCCTCGCCCTAGCGATATTCCCATCCCATTGGCTTCCGATTTCACAGATAGTTACTTGAAAGTCAAATGGGACGCCCACACTCAGAGGCAGTATACCTCTGAATACCAGATGTTGAGAAGGTTATCAGCTTCAGGTTCAAGCATGCCAGCTCCAAGAGGCATCTGGAAAGAATGCTGGGCTAATGGTCTTTCTGGTCCTATGTCCTTCAACCCGCCTTTGTAGCCTTGAGGGTTAAAACCATTTCCCACATGAAAGCAAGAAATTCTGAAGTTACCAGACTTTTCATGAGCAGCAAATTCCATGTTCTCGCAGCAAGACTGTAGAACACACAACTTTTTTTGCCGGGTTAACTGCTAAATACCACACCCCAATTTCACAGCACTAATCACGTGCTTTGTTCCAAAAACCTGGCATGCCATTCAGCTGACTGCAGAAGACTTTCTGGAGTGCAACAGCATACCGAAATGCAAACAGCTGTTTTGCTCTCCAGCAATCATCGGTAGGTAGGCTACAACTGTCACAACGGCACAGAGAGTTGTGGGCGCAATTAAGAACAGCACTGAAGTGGGCAGCCGGCAACTCAGTGCACTGCCACAAGGATTCCCAAAGCGACCATTAGCTAGCAGGCAGCAAGAAACTGGTGAAAGCCAGAGACGTGAACTCAGAAGGGATGGCATTGCTGAGAGACACCACCAATTATGGCACTCTGAAAACATGGGATGCAAATTAAAAACGTACTCGAGAGACAAAAATCCTGGGGAGGACTGTGAAGAAAGGGAGGGGAGGAAAGCCACAGAAGTGGCAGCTATGCAAAAGCCAAGGGCCTTGGCATCTGGAAAGAGGGGGCTTCCCCCCACATACACACACTAGGGCGAAGAATCTCTTTATGCTGCAACCGTGGTTTTCAAACTGTGTGCCTCAGGAACTCTGAGGTTCCTTAGACACTTAGTAGGAGTTCCACAATTAACATTTATAATGACAAGGAAGCTGCCCATAAGGCAGCGTTGTCCATCCTTGCCAATTTCCCCTGCAGTGTGCATCCACAGAGGAGAGTTGGGCACATCCCAAGACATGCGCACATACAACTCAGTTTGTGAAGAAAGGCGGCTGGCCCCAACAAACCCGGACAGCACTCCAAGGAAATGAGGGCAGCACACCCTTGAGCACTGCCTAGAGTCCTCTGCCAAGCACAACTGCAGGAGACCCTTGGCATACACACCAAAGTTTGAAATCCAACCACATTATACGGTTGCGTTGTGTCCCCTGAGCACGTGAGTGTAGGGTTTGGAAAGAATGAGATTTCTTGGAACGTATCTTTCCGAGGAAAGGGCCGCTGTGCCGTTCCTCCTCCTCGGGGCAGATACTTTCCAAGGCCCCTGGGCACCTCCCGTTCTCGCCATGTGCATCCTTTTGGCATCTTTTAATCCACTCACTGTTGCAGCCGCCGCTGCCTCTACTGCCTGCGGACTCTGGGCTGGGCTGACAGGGGGTTCCACGGGCTGCCCTTCCTGATAGCGAATGGAAGGAAAGAAAAGGGGAAAAGGAGGAGAAAAACAAAGAGAAAAGAAGGGAGACGAATGGAGGGGTCATGGGGAGATGAGATGGTCAGAGAAGGAAGAGGGAGCGTCTTTAACCGAGCTGCAATGTGAAGGGCTGTTGCATCTTTAACAGCTTGCCACAAGAACACCACAGCCGCCATGTCTCTGGAGAATCACAGCAGCAGGTTGGTGTCCTTAAAAGTTTAACGTCACCAGCTGCACGACGGGTTTTAGGACTAAACCATTCTGAATGTCTCTGCTGATGGAAGGCTATTTTCCTCCAGCAGAACCACACCAGTTCCGCACTCCCAAGTGGCTGCTTGAGCTCATGCTCCCTTGAGCAGCAACGTCTCACTCTACATGGGCAAATCTCTTCTGAAACCAAATGGGAGATTCAAAAGCCTCTTTTGTGAAATAGGGGCCGGATGGTCAAAAGAAAGGGTTTTTTAAAAAATCCCAGTGGGTTGGGGCACACTTAAAGCAACTCTGTGGATCCCGGCCATGGGTGGCAAATGCATGCATATGAACCAGGATTTCGGATGGATCCAGAAAGCGACCAGTGGTCATGAGAGATGCTGCCTGTTTGCTAAATTACAGCTGTGCCTCTGCCTGCAAGCAGGATTTAAACTGCAATCCTAAACCTGAAAGTAAGTCGCAATGATTCCAGTACATTTTCATTCTAAGAAAGTATGCTTAGGACTGAAGTGCTAACAGAGCTCCATCTGGATGCAGATCTCCGTCGCAGAAATCCAGACTAAGCCTCTAGTATCTGAACAAATAAGACCTACAAAGGAAAGAGGGAAAAACAGATTCACCCACCAAGTGCTTTCTTCGCAAGTACTGCTGGCGAAGGACCAGAGGTTTGGCAACCAGCATCCACGGCACACACAGCAATGCTACCACAACCAGGAAGCACTGGAGCCCTTTCTGTGGGGAACAGAGATGAGCGAGTGAGATTATCACCAACAGGCAAGCACATCCAGTTCCCTAAGCCCTCCTGCCTGTGTTTAAGTGAAGAACCCTTTCAGATTCTTTCAGGAGAACTTGCCCACACTTCCCTGTTGCCACAGGGTCTAGAAACTTGCTCTTAAATCAAAACTCATATTCTAAATAATTGCATGAATGCTAGCAGGTACAGATGTGTGTGCTCCTGCACAAACCTCACAACAAATGGGAGCTTCTGCATGTTTTCATGTGGTTTGCAAAGGAGTAGTTCTTGCTGAAATGCCAAGGTTGCAGGTTCGATCCCCATATGGGACAGCTGCATATTTCTGCACTGAAGGGGGTTGAACTAGATGATCCTCAGGATCCTTTCCAATTCTAGGATTCTTGCCCCTCCCAGCTCAGCAGTAGATTCCCCCCCCCACACACACACTTAAAGCCAGAACAAGGAAGGTGCTGCTTTCTGCAAAACAGCTCTTGCCCTCACCAAACCACCTACCTGTCCCCTATAAAGCATCTTTTCTTTGGGATCATAGGAGAAGAGAAACATGTTGATGAAGTGGATGAGAAGACTTGGTGCATCCATGGAGTTCTTAGCATCGTAGGCTGTCCACTTATAGAAAATGAGGATGACCAGATAGCCAAACAGCGATGTCATGAAGACTATTTCAGGGATAAACCCGAGGTAGATGTTCAGAGGTTTCTTAAAGTAGCTAGAAGATATGCAAAGAAGGAATATAAGACCCTGCCTTCAATCAACGGATACAAGAGATATGTCTCCAACCCTGGAGAGCTGCTGCCAGTCAGTGCAGACCGTACTGTGCTAGGCACACCAAAGGTCTGGGCTCAGTATAAGGCAGCTTTCTATGGTCCTGCATCTTCTCAGCCTGTCTCCTGACTGCTAAACTAAAATGAGCACACTCACATGTGATTGAGCAGACTGAGAGAGACGCCAAAGAGCATGTGGATGATGCCCAGAATGACAGACATCTTCATTTTGAAGGAGTTGAGGAAGGTCAGCTTGTTGGTGGCGATATTCCAGATCTAGTGCAAAGTGCAAAGACCCAAGGGTGTTTAGAACCAAGGAAGAGGACAAACAGTGAAACAGCTAACTAAGTACACCCAGACCCATAATATCCTCAGTAACACCCAAAATAATCTGCTCTCCTTAGGAACATTCCTTTTACTTTATAAAGCATCCTTGAGACCAAGCATGACGTGGTGTGTCTTTTATTTTTTTAAATGTTAAGCATGTGTTCATGGCTACAGGAACAACTTTAAGACAGTTTCTGTGAAAGGCTTTGAGTGTAAAGGATACTCCAAGGGTCTGGGTAGATCTCCCTCCCCTGTGTTCTCCACATAATTGAAGGCCTGTCCCCACTGTGAACTTTGGTCTCAACCTTAATGCCCACTAATGTTCCCTGATGTCAGACTACACAATTTGCACTTTAGGAATGAGTAACTTCAAGGGCATTTCCGTTCCACAGCAGTAGCATGCCACATTTGACTCTAGTGAATCTGCCTTTCATGCAGAAGGTCCCAGGTTCTTAACCCGCAGCTTCTCTAGGTAGGGCTAGGAGAAATTCCTGCCGGAAACCCTGGAGAGCTGCTGCCAGTCAGTGTAGGCAGTACTAAGATAGACCGACCAATGGTCTGACTCTGCATGAGGCAGGTTCCTACGTACTTAATTTGTGAGACAGAGCTGTTCTATAGAAAGAGGTACTAGAGTAATTCAGGACTGTAGTGCTCCAGTCTTTTTAAAAAATACTCTCCTACGTAAAAAGCTCCCTTCATAAAGCAACAGCAGAAGGGGAACAGTTCAGCACAGCCTCCTCCCTGGTTTACTAAGCTTACTGTATGCAGGGAGTTCTTTACACGGTGGCTTCCCAAAAAGTGACTTAAGAGGAAGTGGCACAGTTCAGAACTCTACCACCCTGATCTACACTTGCTGTTCAAGAAACAAACAGCTCTACTCGTGAACAGTAGCTGCAAGCAGGTGCTCTTACCGGATCTATGCCAAAGGGGTATGCCCCGCCGAAGACACCCTCAATGGCAGGATTTAGCTGAAGGCTAGGATATTCCTTGAGAAGATCTTCTCTGTGGGCAAGAGAGCAGAAAGCTATAAACAAAGAATGACTGGAGGAGTACAACACAGGCACAATAGTGGAGTGCATCTTCGGTACAGCTGGGGGGCAGGGGGGGGAAACAGCTCTGGTTCTTTAGTTCCACACAGAGAATGTGCTAGTCACACAGGGGGTGCCGCTGCATCCCTGCCATGTCCCCCTCTTCCCACCCACCCCTCCCACATTAGCACACTGCTCAGAGTGAGCATTTCACAGGCCTTCCTTGTGCCTTTGTGAGCATCTCATCAACTTACGTCCAGTTGGATTTCAGAAACATTGGCCGGACGCTCCAGGATGAGCCAAACATATTGAGAGACTTTGAGAAGCAGTCGTTATAGATCAGGCCGGTATAAATGGAGAAAGAACCCATCAGGAGAATGATGTAGCGGCCGCAGAAAATGGTGCTGAACATCTGGCCAGTAAACAAGTTAAGAGAAGGAGAATTTGGGGGAGGAGGCGGGGGGGGGAGGGAGAGAGAGAGATAAAAAATATGAGTTGCATAATCAAGACATTGTTGTCTCCCCACCGCTGTCAGCCCTCGGAGAAGGACACTGTAACCAAAGACAAGGGAAATCTCTGTCCACCTTATTCCAGGGCTTGAGAGGCCACAGGCCTGATCCAGAAGGACAGAGAAAGTACTGAAAATGCCTGCCTGCTCTGCCCAGGGAAAGGAGGCAGAAAAACACCAGAAAGTGCAAAGCTTCCTTCAAATTTGAATGCCAAACAAGTTCCCAGTAGATGTGACTAAATTAAGTGAAGCTTATTTGCACCCATGCCATTTTCCAGACCAAATTCTAGTACCTCTCAGAGCTTACTAGCCTTATGGCAGCATGCGAAGCTTTTCTCTGGACGCTTATTAAAGGCTGCAAAAGTCGCAACTCTGCCAGGAAAGGACCTCGCTAATTCTTGCTATTCTCTAGATTACAATGAATTCTTCATATTGAAGATGGAATCAAATACTTCACAAGGAGCTGGAGACTGATCTTCCCCTTTTGCTTTCATTCCCAACCCCACACCCTGCCCAAATTGGGGTGCGTGTGTGTTTTTGCTGTCAATACCTCGTTGTCGCTCTTCTGTGACAGGATACGGCTCTCCCGGATCACCATCCACACACCAAACAGCGTCATGAGAATTCCGTGGCCGACATCCCCAAACATCACAGCAAACAGGAACGGGAAGGTGATGATAGTATATGGAGCTGGGGGGGGGATGCAAGTGAAGGTAAGTGCATGATGGACAACGCAGCCCATCTCTTGGGAGAGGCAGCCATCCCAGGACCAGTTCTGGACCGCTAGCCCTATGGACTCCTTATATGAGCTGGCTTAGCGCATTCTGAAAATCCACTGTCTCACTGGCAATTTGTTTAGGCGGTAAATGCAATGAATACTTGAAATCTGGGCAAATATCAGCCATATCTTTAGATATATCAAAGTGGATAATATTATACTGTGTAGTAGACTGCTAAATGCACCTAACTAAATAGCCTTAATAAAGTTGTTCTGCTCAGGCTACTACTACGTCTTCTTTTCATACCACTCAGGGCTGTAGGATGCTACTTGGCCGTTCTGCTGAACTGTGCGCAACTGACTCGGAAGACTAGACGTTCTCTCTTTCACAAGCCTATGCTGCCCTGAAGAAAAAAGCCACCACTCATCCAGCTTTACAATATTTCACAGAAGTCCTTGTGTAAGGAAATGAGCTTCACACTCATTTAAATTGGATTAAAAAGTAAGCTGACATATCAGCTCACTCATTTCCCCTTCTTGGTGCTCAGATCCCTCTCTGACAGAGCCTTCTTTCTCTCTGACCAACCCCCCCCCCCAACCCTTGTCCTTCTGCTCTACAGAAGTTGCTTAGTTTTCATGAAGGAGATGCTGCGTTAAGCTAGCAAAGGAGCAATTCTGCTTCTGAGGTAAGGGAAATTAACTAGCTTGGGATAAGACAATGTATTTCAAACCTAATTATTTTTCAAATGCTAATATATCCTGTATGAACTAGCACAACTGCCTATTTCCCCAAGAAAGGATTTACTAAATTCATGGAGATGTCATTTAACAATGAATGTTAGACATGGCAAGTGAGAGCTACAACAAAATACTGCAGTATGGAGTGTTCCTATTCAGGGTTCCAGCCATCCACATCCTTTTCCAATTCTCAGTTCTACCCTGCCAGCCAGCATTATGTACCTATTGTGCAGGCTCAGCCCTTAATTAACTGTGGGATGTTTTTTGTGGGGTAGGGGGATCCCCTAAGTATTTTTCCTACTTTTACAAATCTCGACTTTCCCGTGAGTCTGCTGATACCTCCCTTTCTATTTTATTAATTAATTAATCACCTTCTACACGTGCCTCAAGAAGATTGACGAGCATATCTTAAAAGTCAAAGTTTTGTGTCTTTTTTATTATTCATTATACTTTCCATTCTCCCTCTGAAGGAAGCTGAGAAGCAGTTGACATGGGGTTCGAGGCGGCCTCCCACCCAGACGCATGCCTCCTTGGCTTCCTTAGTTCTATATGGACTTGGTTCACTATGTTCATAAATCTGTTTAGTTTCTGAGGGTGGTGGTGGTGGTGGTGGTGAAGAGATCTATGCTGCAGTCGTATTTGCTAAGAGTCAACCCTCCCCCACCCCAAGCAACATCAGTTCCTCTCCACATAGGGCTATGCAGATGCACAAGCCAGAGAGAACAAACAGATCAAGCTTCTTCAACAATTTATCAGGTGCTAGAAGGAAAGGCTGCTTTTAGTAGGCCAGACGCCATTACCTGGATTGATCTCACGATAGGTTCCAATGCCATAGGCATCTACGATGTTCTGAAACCCAGCGGTGAACTTGTTTGTCTTGTTGTATGTGGGTGGCGTCTGGTTAGTCTGCATCCTATTCAGGATGGAGGGGACAGTGGATCCGCTGTGCTCCTGTTACACACAAACACACTGGAGGTTAGAGAGATTGGCTTGTTGTGGAGCAGAAACCAAGATCAACTTATCACCACACACTTTTCCTAATCGTTTAGAAAGCTCTTGTAGGTTGCCACTCTGCAGGCTCCCTGCACAGCTGCGTTTTGTTTCCGACGGATGCAAATTACATGATCAGGCATGTTTCCGAAGGTAAGAGAGATCGCACTGGATTAGCTCCTGAGCCTCTAACAGCAAATCAATTAATGTATTCCAGTCCCTCTCCCAGTCAAGTGCCTTAAGGCAGGAAGGTGTGCATGTATTAAAATGTCCTGTGCATTATGTGAAAACGAACAGCGTGTCAGACGAGCTTTTAAAACCCAGTGGAAAAGATCTACTCGTCACCATCCAAACGAGTCCAGAACTAGAAGAATTCAGTTGTCCTAACGCTACGGAGTCAGAAAGGGGATCCAAGCTGTGGGTGTATCTTTGTTATAGGCTAAAAATTCTAGGCGAGTCTCTTCCCTTCAGAAAGAAGTGAGGAATCTGGGCCAAAGGCCGTGTTTGTTTTCAAAGTCAGACAGATTTCAAATGAGTGCACTGTGCTCTTCTCCCGTTTAGAGGGTGGAGACAAAAAGGGGAAGAGATAGATTGCCACTGAAATATCCACACAAATATCAGGGTTGGAGAAGAAGCACGTTTGTCAAGGCCAGAGCAGTACTTTGTGTCCACACATGAAACTAGTCACGGCTATTCTGCAGTCCTGTTTAGACTCAGGACAACTGTATCCAAAAACCAAGAGTCTTTTGGGAAAAGCAGCAGATTTTGCTTCCAAGATCAATGGGATTCCCCCCATGTTTTGCCTATAAAAATGCTTTCACTGGAAGTGTGCACAAGCAGTGTTTTCAGGGCATAGCAGTAGAGCCAGAGTGGTATGAATTGTACTTACTGTGCCCCGCCTGAGGGCGAACTGGATGGAGTCAAGGTCAGCAACGGGACACCAGACTTCGGCAATGAGACATTTCTGGGTCACATCAATGTTGCAGAGGTTCAGGGTGTGGTAGATGGCCTTCATCTTGCGCACCTTTATGAACCAGACACGGACGTTCTTGGCAGCAGCCTGCAGGACCCTCTGTCGGTGATCCTCGGTTTGGTTCAGCACCTGAAGGGAAAGAGGGACCGTGTCACATAAGGCCAGGCTCAAGAGATGCTGAACTGCATTCCAACACAGTCTAATTCTGAGAGTTCTGCTGTAACAGAAGATACAGGAAGCCTGGAACAAAGACTGTGGTTGTGGATAGTACAGATTTTGCATCCAGAAAACAGGGAATTACGTGCTCCAATTAAAATAAATGCAATTACCCATAGTCTTAACGTGCAATGCTTATTCTGCTTTGCATTAACCAAGGAAAGATGAGACTCAAATGGGGCGTTTATCATTATCTACCCTATCATTTATGGAAATTTTACTTAGCCCACTCTAGCTTGAGACTTCACATATTTTCAGATCCTATTTTTGCAGCCATACAGGCTACAAACTTTATATCTTCCCTCCCCCCACCTCCCCCAGATGTTTTTTGTTGTGCAGCAGACAACCATGTCCATGCCTCCATGGTACAATCCCACAAATCCCTTCCAGCCCAAGAACAACAAGATGTTTAGCTGAAGGCAGAGGGAGGGAATGATAACTACGCAGTGGTGAGGAAGACTGAAAAACGGGGGTGAACAGGACCACCCCTGCTCACGAGCTCTGCAGTTCCAACCGTGTTGTTGCAGTTACATATGCTACATATTCCACAGCATCCCTGCCGAGTACGCCAAAAGAATAAATTGCTTGCATTCCCAGTAAGAGAATGTTCACCCCTGCCCCACCTCTGCTGGCATTTGGTAGGAAAAATGCAGCATGGGGGGGTGGGGAGAGACTGCGTGGGGAGTTTCTCAACTTCTTGTGAAAAAGACCAGATTGCTTCAAAACTTTACATGTGAAAAATGACCATATGCACAGAATAAGTCTATTAAAAAGACTAAAACAATATAACCACTCTGGAAGCTATAGCAAGGCCAGCTTCTGACAGTACCCAAAAACCAACAAATAACCACAAATAGCGCTTTACAGGGGGCTAAACAGAGCTGCATTTGTTACCTCCACAAGAAATGCAGCCCATTGCCTCAGGGCAATGGCTGAGCCCAATGTACTGTGACAAATTCTACCTTTTTTTTTCTTTCACGGAAAGGATCTTCAGTAGGGCCTTTGCTAAAGAAAAATATGTTGAGGCAGAAGAGGGGCTCTGCAAGACTAGGGTATCTCAGGTTAAGTTAGCTCCCTGAATTGGGCCAAGAAGCTAGCCAGTAGAGTTAATGGCTAGAGACAAATGCAACCCCTGAATGCAAAATAGCCAGTAAGCAGATGGCTTGGCATTCTTCGAAGGTTACTTTCTGAAATCATCCAGAGAAACCAAAAGCAACTCAAGGCTGGCATTGAACGCCCGCTAGAAGCTCCAAATCAAGTAACGAGATGTGGTGCCTTACAGTGCCAAAAACCTCCAAGGTCTAAGAGAATCAGCAAGGAGAAATTCGCCCTGCCAATTCCCAGGAGGAGATAGTCTACAAAGGCTACCAAAGTTGCATACCCAGCCAGGGAAGCAGATTGAAACGACTTAGTAAAGGATGTCTCATTCAGGGAAGCTTCGTCAGGTGTCACAAGGAACACTGGAAAAGTATTGGGACCAGGTTACCTAGAGGACCTTCTTCATCCATATGATCTTGCCTGTGTATTGAGATCAAGTAGGTTGGGCAGGCACACAATAGCATTTTCAGTGACCCCACCTTTATGCATTCTTTACTCACTAAGATCGGTATTAACGTTTTTATGCAGGATTTTTAAAAACCATCTATATCACCTTGCTTTTTTCCTGTTGGTGGTATTACAGTGCTGAAATTGAAATTATTTTGAATCATGTATACCTGGAGCTCCTTAAATAGATGTTTTTATTTTACCTATTTTTATTATTGTTTACCACTGTAAGCAGCCTTGTGAGGGTATCTACCCTGAGATATGGCCTAAAAAACACTTCATTAAGGAAAGAGTTATAGCCTTAGGGGGTTTTTTTGGACCAGAGCCAACATGTCAAAAGTAGGGAATGGTGGCTTAACTGGACCATTACTGGGAAGAAGGAATGGTGTGTGTTCTTTGTTTTGCTTGATGCCCAACGCTCACATATAATTCCTGCGATGCTACTTGAGAATGTGAACTTCACAAGTGCAGCACAGAAGCTTGCCGACAGAAGGAGGGACAGTTTACCCCTCTTGTCCAGTAAAGAAATGTGCATTGACAGCAGCTGCAGCCTAAAAAGACACTGGAAAACAGGCGCAACAGGAGGGTGCTTAAAGCCACACCTGATTCTAGGGACACCTGGCAGTTAGCTTTCACAGCCAAATTATCTGTCCGCTTAGATCAATGAACACCACACCCCCCTACTAGAGTATACAATTGAAGATAAACTTCCCTGAGGATAGCAAACCACAAAAGAGAACAATTCAGAGCTCAGGAGGAGCACCAAGGGGAAAAACCTGATCGTTCCCCACCCCCGCATCATTCATACCATCTGAAGGTCATCGATCCTGGTGTTGACTCCAGCAGCCATTTCCTTCCTTTCCTGTGGTGTTTCTGGACAGGGGTAGAGAGACGCCCGGAATCTGAAAGGCACACAGTCTGCTCAGTGACAAAGTGACAACACAGCTAATATGATGGAGTGCTCACCACTTGAAAGCCAGCTCTACATGAATTTGGAATGAGCTGCTTGAACTCCAAGACCCTCCCGTATTTCCAACTTGCTTACCCTTCACAAATCTTCTTGACTCGGTTTTTCAGCTGGTCACCTTGGAAGAAAATAATGAACACCGACTTGTGCACATAGTCCCCCTAGAAGAGAGGGGGGAAACCAATGCAGAGAGAAACCTTCAAAAAACAGCGAAATAAGCTTCTGGGGTTAGGCCTTCAAAACCTTTAACACTAATATGGAGCCATTTCCTGGGTCTCAACTACACACGCACACACCCAGAGGCCTGCCAACATCTGTAGCATTAGGGTGCCTTTCAAAATGTATCCAGTTCCACCTCAGACCCTGCAAGGCTCTCATACGTGTTCCAGGGAGAGGCTACTGAAACTAAACTCATTGTGCTTTTGCAGAATAATTGAGGGGGGCAGGGGAGGAGAAGCAGAGATTAATAACCCTATCTAATTAAGTCTGGCTGGTATAAAGAGGAATTGCAATGTAACCAGAGAACCCAGGCAGATAAGCCTAGCAGCTGAACAAGGACGTGATCTGCAGTAAACAAGCAGAAGGAAAAGGAGTGAATGGAAAGGAACTGATGTATGCGGTGGACTTTAGAGTCCAAACTCTTGAACTCTCCGGGGAGGCCAGAAGTGCATTCTTCAGGCAGCTGGCTGGGCTCAGATAGCGACTTCCCCCCCTTCCTGCATTTGTCCAAGAACAAGACACCGGGCTACCTCCATTAGGAAACTTTTGTGCAGCCTTGATGAGAATAGGGACATTGGGTGGGTGCAACCTTGTTGTCCGTTACACTTTCCTCTGCTAAGGATGAAGGCAGCTGATTGCTGTGATTCCGACTGCCTTCTCTAAGACAAAGACATTCTGAATCCTAAACTGGGACTGTGCTTTAAAAATATATATCCCACCCCACAAACAGCTGGTTTCTGCAGCATATACAGACATGCAAATGAAGGAAAAATGAAAAGATCTGCTTATCTTGGACATTAGTAGACAGGTGGTAGGAACAAAATAAACCTTGACCAGGGGCTTCAAACTGTGTTGTGGGAGGAAGAGAGAGACCTCTTTTCTGCCTCTCACACACCCATCTGAACTTTTCACAAATCCTAATTTCACCTTCATTTTAACTGGTGTTTGGTTTCTCAAACAAGACACCCAAGAGTCAAGCCTGCCTGGAAGCATTTCCCAAGACTTAGGGTAACCCCTGAGCCCAAATTCTAGAGTAGCTGGCATTATTCAAGCTCCATACTACTTACTATCTAATAAATAATAATAATAATAATAATAATAATAATAATAATAATAATAATAATAATTTATTTCTACCCCGCCCATCTGGCTGGGTACCATTATTTGTCCTCACTACTAACTCTGTTGATACCGTTAGTTGTTTAAGTTAACAAAAACAGGTCTATGTGTGTCATAGTGACCTAGCCACTGTGATCCACGCGACGGTCACCTCCAGACTGGATTATTGTAACTCGCTCTACGTGGGGCTGCCCTTGAGACTGACCCAGAAACTCCAGCGGGTGCAAAATGCTGCAGCGAGACTCCTTACGGGGTCTTCGCTGCGAGATCACATTCACCCGGTGCTATACCAGCTGCACTGGCTCCCGGTGGAGTACAGGATCAGGTTTAAGGTGCTGGTTTTAACCTTTAAAGCCCTATACGGCCTAGGACCCTCGTACCTACGGGACCGCCTCTCCTGGTATGCCCCACAGAGAAACTTACGGTCTTCAAATAAAAACATCTTGAAGGTCCCAGGCCACAGAGAAGTTAGGCTGGCCTCAACTAGAGCCAGGGCTTTTTCGGCTGTGGCTCCGATCTGGTGGAACACTCTGTCACAAGAGACTAGGGCCCTGCGGGACTTGACATCTTTCCGCAGGGCCTGCAAGACAGAGCTGTTCCACCAGGCCTTTGGCCAGGGCACAGCCTGACTCCCTCCCTCGGCAATCTTCGCGGAGCTCTGGCTCAATGGTTGCCAGTGCCTTGAATTAATTAATTTTATAATGAATGATTTTAGAGTGTTGTTTGTGCTGTACTTTTGTACTGTTTTATTGTTGTTAGCCACCCTGAGCCCGGCTTCAGCTGGGGAGGGCGGGATATAAATAAAATTTATTTTTATTATTATTATTATTATTATTATTATTATTATTTAACGGTGCGTTTCAGGATCCGTTTTGATTACATTTTAAAACATGTGACAAATTTAATTATTACCGCACACCTACATTAGAATATGCAAACATGTACTTAAATCAAGTCTATCCAATATTTAGAGAGCATTTGGTTTTTGAGCTCATTCATCTAGGTTAATGTTCTTCTTTAGTAGACTAAAACCATACATAGCCAAAACTTCAACTGAGAATATCTTTTTAAGGATATTGACATAAAACTCTTTTGAGGATGTATTTGAAGGTACTGAGATAAAAGGTAACTTCTATAAGTGAATTGTTAAGCTGTCAAAAGAAAAGACCACTTTTAAAATTTCACGATCCTACACCTCCACATAATGAGGGCATTATCAAATGGCTTCAAAGCAAGCAGGAAGCTGTATTTCAGATCCAATTAAAACATGATTTCCCCCTGATCCACAACAGAAGTCAAGCTTTTGTTAAGAAGAACACACTGTAAGAAGTTAGGCTGCAAGCTTTCATCTCGACAGCCCACAGCTGCAAAAGCAGTCCTTATACCGTCACAGGGTCCTCCAGCGGATTTTCAATTTCAGCCTGACGCAAGAAGACATTTCCACGACACACCCTCCACAGCATCCGCTCAAAGGTAGGGATCCGCTCACGATTGATCACACCAGCCACAAATCTGAAGACAGTGGAAGTCACACAAAAATAAAAGAATTTAGTACGCATTCAGCAACGTTCTGTTCAGCGCAGGGCCTGGAAGACATACAGACAGATACTGTAAAGGCAACAGAAAGCAAGAGAGGGACCCAACATGAACGGTTTGGTGAATGTGAAAGGGAAACAAGCCACTGTCTATGCAATTTTAGTAAAAAAAAGAAGGAGGTAGGATTCAAACTCTGTTTCTTCCAGCATTAAGAACTACCTGACTTTTAGAAAACATCTGAAGGCAGCCCTGTTTAGGAAAGTTTTTAATGTTTGATTCTATTTTTAATATTCTGTTGGGAGCATTATTATTATTAGGATTATGAAGCCACTTTTGCTCTTTTGTGCTGTGCCTATAGAAAGGCTTGACACACTGTGGCTAAGGAAGCAGAACTATGGTTTGGCATGACATATAAACTGGCAACCCTTGTTTCATAATTGACCAGCAAAACAGGATGGGGAACCGTGCTTTGAGGTGGATTTGTGAATCATGATATGCGATGTGGTGTCTGAATTGACCAGCTATAGGTTACAGTCTACTCCCAAAGACTGCTACACCAAGGAGAGAGGCATAATCTTATGGCACTGAGTGTTGAGACAAAGGAAAAACAAAAGCAGCCAAGCACTCTACACACTACATAGTATACCTGCTGTATGTTCGGAACCTCAAACCATTATGGGTTCTAGATAGTTAGTTCAAAGCGTGATGGGCATTAAAATCTGAGATGAGGCAAAAATTAGCAAATGTTATAGAAATAAGACCTAAAGAAGTTACATTCTCAAAGAGGTGGAAATTTGCTGCAGGACATTATTTGTTAAAATGGTCCATTTAACAATGATTAAGCAATTATATAAAAAAACTAAGATGCACCACAGAAAATAAAACAAGTGAGTATCAAGTACAATACTACATGAAATCAAACATGAGAATGGAAGCTGAACAAAATTCATGCAGACAGAAAAACACATAGGATTGTCATTTTGCCTGAATTTTGCATGCTAAGAGAAGGACAAATTTAGTAGATCTTTAACTGAAAATCATTATTTCCATGTCAGCCTTTCAGAATCTGAACAAAATCCACTATTGTGTAAATCTAGAACTCTGTTTATCAATTGTTGGTGCACATAAAAGGCATCCATAGCAGCTGTCAAGGCTATCCAAATATCAAAGTAGCACTACAAGGAGATAGAGTGAAGAGTGAAAACTGATAAGCTACAGAAATTCTATATTATCTGCACAGCCTGGGGCCAATATTTATTCGGTTCTTTACATTTCCAAAAACACAAAAGTGGAACTGCTGTCAGTTAACTGCTTTTCTGTCAACAATCTGGCACGAGATGCATCCTGTTCAATCAGATCTAATACTGAGCAACTTAATTCAGATTCAGCTAAATAATATGAACACCAAGAAATAGCTTGCTCGCCTCCAAGGAATCAAGAATAGTATGGAAGAATGCAAACCCAAGTCCTACGGCCTTAACCAATCATGACTGACGCGCAGAAGAGATCCTACAGAACACAACCGACGCTGCTGAAAAGTGAAAGTTGCACGTACCCTAACCGTAGCGGGGTTCCTCTTCCCAGTTCACTCGGCTCCAGCAGAGACGAAGACTCCTCCAACAGGTCGGGATCCGCCATCTGCTGATGATGCAATTCAGCCTGAATTCACAAATCAATTAACATCTAATGAAACTAGTTAGTGGCATGCAGGGGGATGAGGAACCAGGAGATGGATGGAGAGAAGCAAAGAAATACCAAAGGAGGAAAAAATGAAAGAAGAGAAGGCTCTAGGAGGATGTGAAGAAAAGGTGAGCAAGGCATCTCCAGAAAGCCAACAGAGGGAGAGTGACATGATGCTTGCGAAACACAGACCTTCCAAGCTGGGCATAAAAACTGCAAGTTAAGCTCCAAAGAAATATGGTGGGAAACAGGCAATCCCTCATTCAAGCTGCTGCAGACTTTTGAAAAAGGAGTCGTCCCCCCCCCTTTAAATGCCACCATGCAGCTGCTCTGTACTCTAGTGCAAGCTATCAGCCTCAGCAAAGATGCTCCAGGCTCAATAGAGAGAAGCAAACATGTACACAGAAGTTGGAAGAAAGGCAAGAGGTTGTCTGGCCAAGAACTGGATGATATATACCAGCTTCCTCAAACCTGGGTCTCCAGCTCTTGTTGGACTACAATTCCCATCATCCTACCTAGCTGGACCAGTGGTTGGGGATGATGGGAATTGTAGTCCAACTGGAGACTCAAGTTTGAGAAACACTGCTATATACACAGGGCTATGTATACTGTGAACCTTAGGGAGAAGATAACAAAATATCAAAATTCTGCCATAAAATAAACCATATTCTACACTAAACAAAGTTAGGTGTCACTGGTTATGATTAAGCAAACTAAAGTGCCTACCTACTTGTAATTTATTCTGCTTCTGTTACTAACAGGGAATTGCAAGAGTTATGTAGGGCACTGAATCTCAGTCCTGGGAAGCCTCCCAGCCTCTATTCCATTTTCTGTGATTTCAGCAGGTATTTCCTATGTATTTTTCCTGCCTAGTTTCACGACCAGAGGGGTCTAAACCTTTGCTTGACTTACTTACTTACTAAAATGTATACACTGCTTGATTGGAAAAAGAAACCTCAAAGTGGTTTGCGAAAGATGAAACAGTAAAGTCAAGAAAAATTTAAACCCTACTTTAAAACATACAAAAGTTTAAAGTAATAAAAAAGATTTAAGATTGCTTTAAGAAATATGTGGATTTTAGGGTGCTTATACCCAACACCAGGGCCTAAAAAATTGAACCAGAATTCTGCAAGCTGAATCAGAACTTAGGCAAATCATCATAATATTCTATTATGAATGATTTATTATGAAATGTGATTGCTCTGTCCAATTTATTCTGCTTTTGCTAGCTGTACGTGGTGAAGAACATGGAGGACCCAGCTACAAATAATAGAAATCTCATTAGCAATCCTCACTGGCTTCCGAGATTTCAGCAGGGTTCGCCCACTCACTTCCAAGAATACTCTGCCATAATGGCTAGAAAAGGGCTTTTATTATTTCTTTTTATTTCAATATGATCAAGAAGCCAGGTTCTAAAGTTACAGCACAATCTTGTCTTATACCAAGTTCTGTGCTTGTACAGAACATACACAGCCCCGATTTATTTGACCAGATTGACCTTGCAGAAAGATCTGAAGAGGAACAAGATAATTTTATATCCTCCAAATGCAAATAACCTGCTACTTCTGCACCTTGGGTGAACCCCACAAAAGGGACTTTTGACACCCTTTTCCCCCAGCATGCTTTATTTCAAACAAAGCATGCATGACTTAGAACATTTGTACACATTTGTTTATTATTTAATTTCTTTTATGAATTGTTTCCTCTAAAACATCTTTTTAGCTCTTCATCTTTTTAGCCGGAATTCACGACTTAATCATTTCCCCCTGTAACTTGCTGGCTAAGACTTAATGGAAACTTAACTTGCGCAAGCGCTCATGATATAGCTCAGGAAGGATGTTGATGCTACACCCTCAGAGGCAGCATTAACATGACAAAACAGTCAAAATCATTTCCACCTTGACACAGCCCATACAGTAAAGAAAACACTTGGAGAAAAGAAGCAGATGTAGCTTTAAAATAAGACATCACCTTTCAACATGCATACAAGGGGCTCCTGCAAATGAGGGGCATGAGAATCCGAAGACACACAAATCAGACCAAGCAACTGGCCATGAGTACAGACCACAGTCCAGCAGCACAGGCAGACTGATTTGCTATTCAGAACACAAAGGGGCTCCCAAAATATCCCTGAAATTGTAAAAAGCACACGCTTTCGGCAACAGGGTAATCAGGTGGGAGCATGCTGAAATATGCTCCCCTGGTCTTCCAATTCATTCTCCGATCTATAGCAGGGATGTTGAACTTGTGACCACTCCCGATGATATTGGATGACAACTTTCATCATCCATGCCCACTGACCATGCTGACTTGGGCTGATGAGAGTCCAACAGCATCTGAAGGGCCACAGGTTCCCCATCCAATCCAGTTACAATACTTTAAGGAGGAGAGGACAGAGAGTGAAGAAAGAGCAGTGAGTGGAGGGACCCCCTGTTCCCCATCCTTTGGACCTCCTGGGAAACTCAACAAACTTGCTGCACCTGGAACTGGGTGTGCAGAGGACAGCTGAATGGGTCACAGCTGTGGGCAGCCTGAGGAAGTACTAGCTACCTTGGATCTGCCCATTAAGAGTCTAGAGTGAGAGACTAGGGTGATATCTTCCCCTATCTATTTCATTCTACACGTAGCAAAACAGATGTGTAGGTAAGTCCCATGTAAGAAATTCATAGGCAGGATTCACATGATATCCTGGCAGAAAGCAGTATAATGCGAACTAGCCTTAATTCTTCCATTTTCAACTCTCCTATTCATGATACCGTTTCACAAAAGATAATTTGCTTTCAATGCCTCTTTGCTCCCTCCTAAATCTCCCCTTGTTGTGCCTACCACCAAGCTGAAGTCCCCTGCCTGACTGTTCAAGGAATGCAACAAAGAAAGCAGGAAATAAAATGCCAGCATACTCTATAAAACACAGCTCCTCCAACATACGTACATGGAGAACACAAATGGCTGGGGGTTTTTTAAAGTGAAAGATCTTGAACTGCATTTGCAAGAACAAAAATGTTTATTTCTATTGTACAAGTCCTCAAATTATGTTATAAGGAGCCTCCCCGTGCGAAGGAGGGAAAATGGAAGTCAGCAAGGGGCAGGGAGGTAGAGACTTGCTTCAAACCTTGTGCCACTTCTGCCATCAACTTGATGACAATGTCTTAGCTTTCGTTTGTTGTTTGGGAGGGCCAAGCTCAGACCCAGTGATCTTGCTAAAGAGGATTGAATTATATCAGCATCTCGTATACCAACAAGCAGCAACCATCCCACAACTTGAAGAAGAAATGCACAATCAGGAAGCTTTCCTACAAGAGCATCCTTTTTATGGCATTTTATGTTTTATTGTACTTGCATATTACTTTTACACCACCTTAGTATTTTTTTTTTTAATATGAGAGGCACTCTATAAATACTTTAGCTGTTGTCCAGGGTGTGCAGCTCAAGGTCTTTCTGCAATGGATATACAAAACATCACACACACACACACACACACAAGCCCTTGAGCAAATGACAAGAGTAAACACAGATACAGTTTTCACAGTCCGCAACAACTGCAGCAGGGACCACCAAAAGGAGGAACAGATGACAGATGGAGAATGAGAACTAAGGACTGAAGATGATGACAGAAAAGAAAGAAACCAGAGGAAAGAGATGGAAACTGCATGCCATTAACCATTACTTTTCCAGTCTTCTTCCAGTCTACTCTGGGGCACTTATGGTTAATAGATCCAGAGATATTTCTCCAGCTCTTACTGTTCTTCACAAAGCAAAAATATGAAGACCGAGAAAAGAATCACCATTTTAGCAGAATCAAAACCATTGCGTCCTTTTACATTGGCAAGAAATGGCTACGCTGGCATTGTGGTCCCATTCGTTAATTGTCGGGCCCAATCTTCCCTCCTGCAGCTCCCACAACTGAATTCAGGGTCCACAGATCAAAGACTTGCCTTGCAAACCATTTCTTGCTGTCAAGTTATGAACATTTCACAAACTCCCCCAAAGTTTTACAAAGTCTTCAAATGTTGAACTGCAGCAGCAAGTTTCTCAGTGGTTTAGAAAAAAAAAGATGATTGAGCAACAGCTCTGTTGTGCCACCTTAAAAACCGCTCCCTAAATTTGAATCACTGACAGGATCATCATCTATTTATGTGAAGCTCTTTCAAAGAACAAACATGAAGCAACTCATGACTCTGAGGAAACTACATTTCAGTGGAAATTTACACAGTACATACTATTCACCAGGGCCTGCTTAGTCTAAACAGTTGCTCAGATGGGTCCCCAATCCTAAAAACATTAAAAAGAGACTTTGTAGAGGCAACTGCACCATTCAGCAAGCACTACCATTCATTATACCCTGTTTAGATTTTGAAGCTGAAAAGCTGTGAAGGCCTAGCTCTCTTAAGCAGCAGAAGACGTGGCCAAACCTGTGTCTGGAATGTACCACTTCAGACCACAGATGGAGTTTCAGTGATGGGATGTTCCACCACACAAAATATCCTGTATGCAGAAAACAGGCATGCTGCTTAGAAGGGATTGTTCTTTTATATGAAGAAGCACACCATCATGTGAACCTGCTGTAAATGTTCACATTTACGCTATGTATTTAGTACAAGTAAGCACTTGGAAGAACTGCAACTCCAGAATGCCCAAGTGGGAAAACTTGGAAAAAACATTTGCTGGACAATGCACTGCAAAAGAAGCTCAGCTGTGGTAAAGGGCAAAAATCAAAATCATCACATAACTTACCTAAACTCAATGTCAGGTAGCTGGTGTTGTGCAGTCCAATATAAGGTTGCTCTTCAGCAGGTATGATACTTAAGTTGGCCATCAAACAACACACAAAGCTCAACATTTACACACATAGATGCAGGTTGCCGAGCCAAAGTAAAATTAACCAGCACTTGTTGCACCAAGATTGGATGCTTCCCCAAACACTACATGTTCAAGTGTTTTTCCACAACTGTGAAGGGTCAGGAACTTCATTTTTATTTCAAAGGCGGAAGTTGAGCATATATCCACTTAATCCTAGCTGTCACATTTCTAAGTGCTCCAGCTGCTTCAAGTATTTCTTGAGAACCATTTGAGCATTGCACCTCAGACGGAACAAGCTGTCCATGCAGCCCCCCTGCCTTAGTGCTAGGTGGATGGTTAACAGCAAAGGATCATATCAGAAACATTAGAAAGGCCCTATCACCGTGGTCAGCAATTAATTTTTACCAGAGGCCACATTTGTAATTAAGCTAGGTTATGGCCATCGATGCTCCTGAGAAAAAAGCAAATTTTTGCTTATATATTTGCTTATCCTGTGGAATTTACTCTCAACATTCTGAGATTTCACCAGACACTGCCTTCAATCCTACCTTGGCACCCTTAACAGGCAGACACTCAGTTTAAAATATACACGAGCCAAGATTCTCAGGATGCTGAATGTCACATTCAATACCAAATTCCACACTTAGATGGCAGCTGCAAAACCCAAAGCACAACTCGTGTGTGTGTGTGTGTGTGTGTGTGTGTGTGTGTGTCCAGGAGGCACCACCCCAACCAACCACAGCTTACAAACTGTTATTCAACATTTGAAGACAAGCTTAGACCCATTATTGATCATATTCCCCAAGCACCCACATTATCATCCACAAAGCAAGAGCAGAGGCAGCAAAAAACTTGTCGTTTTTCAAAGAAGGAAAGCAAGATCCCATTTTGTTTACCTAACAAATCCATTTTTCTCTGAGTGTTGAATTAGAGGGAGGGTAGCACTACTGGACCACAGGTTTCAGGCCTTTACCAGGGCTCCAACTATCCAAGTTGAACATGACATATCATGGTTGCAAAAAGCCTCTTAACTGAGTCAATAACTCTACAGTCTTGGGAACATAAATCTAAACGTGTTCAGTGCCATCATATCACCACCTGGAAGAACAGACTTTTCTAAAGCATTTGTTTGGATTTGCTAGTGACATTCATTTAATGATGTGTCAAAAATAGTTGCTGATCCAGATTTTTTAACTTCTGCCACTTTCTCTACTACCCTTCCTAAATGACTAACAGGACTAGAAAAATCCTAGCCAACTGGCTGTCCAGATGCCTAGAAATCTGAAGGGCATGAGCAGCAAGTCTGAAACACATCAGGGACTCCCAGCCTGACACCTAGGTAAGGCTCAGATTGTGCAAAGCTCTTGTTGACCTGTTCTAACATTGTGCTATTCAAAAGAGGGAGACAGATCACTGTGCATCCATACTTTTCTTTCTTGTCTAGCTAGCAGAAATGAGGCTGGAAATATCCTAGCATTCAGTTTTCCTTCTTACTGAAACATTGATCCTAGCAACTGGAAATCTGGATAGGTGCTCTGCTTTCCAAGCCCTTTTCCATCATGCCCCCAGGAATCTTTCGGGGGCTCTACATGATCAAAGGTTTATACACCCTTCTGACAAGTGTCAGAGGAATATTTTACCTAGACATGAACACTTAGCAATTGCACATAATGTAAGCCATGGGGTGGCTAGCTCGTATGTTTGCATGAATGATGGAAAACAACTTTTGCTGCCCAAAACTGCAACTTAAACAAGCGTTCTCAAGAACAAAAGTGGAAGGTTGTGATGAGCTGGCCCAGCTGCATAAGAAGCAAAAACATCCGATATTCTGACCTCATCAAAAAACTGCTGAGTTTTGCGCAGTATAAATTTTAATTCCGTCAGCTCCAGGAAGTTCCTTTTCAGGGCTTCCTGGTTGGTATTAATCTCTTTGAGCTCATTTTCAATCTTCTCAAAGTTTGCCTGCAGAAAAAAAGAGAAGTAAGGAGAAAGTGAGTTGATTATTAGCTGTCAACATGCTGTAGTAGACGCATCTTTTCCTCGATGTATGAACTGTCAGTTCCTTTAATCTCTCTATAGCCAAATTCAAATCCTATGCTAGAATAGAGATAATCTTCTACATTAAAGAACTATTATTTTTACCTTTTACAGCCAGAGATGCCCTTGAACAAATTATATAAATCAGTAACTAAACTGTCATTTATGATTCCCTTTATTGGAAAACTAGAGACCTATAAAAGCTGGACTCCCATCAAGGCTGTTTGGATGATTGCTTATGAAGTCATGAACAAGTGCTGGAGCAAAACACTTTATTCCCTCATCCCCTATTGTGCACCACCTTCAGAACAAAGACCGTGGCTAGTATTAAACCAGTGTTCTTTGTTAATGTCTGGACTAAGGAACTCTGGCTGAACCATGGTTAACAAACCAGGAAAATATGTCAGGGTATTCCCCCAGACTTTTCTGTAAAACTCTATTCAGCATCCAGTTCTAGCTATTTCCTCTGCAATCTGATTTTCCCACTCAATATTCACTTTTCACAGCCCTGTATCAAGAGAAATAAGCCTTGCAAAACCCCAAGGTGCTATGATTTTACAAGCCACAGTGTTATTTACCTCCAAATCAATCATGTCTCGGGGGAATGGCACCTCTGGATTCTCGCCGGTGTCTGTGATGGGAATGTTGGCCTTCTTAATCTCCTTTTCCACAAACCCTAAAAAGGGGGAGAACTGTAATGAGGGGATGATTTAAGAAGAGTATGTAATATCATATACGTGAGAGAAGGCCTCACGGATCTGCATACCTCCCCTGTGCAACTGATCATCTGATGCCCCATTCCACCAGACCACACAAACACCTCCACTATGAACATCTCTTCTCATTTAAATAATCTACAAAATGATAGTTTAAAAACCACAGGTCAAAGAAAGTAGATTACTACCATATATTTTGTTCTGATTTCATGATAGTAGAATGGATGCAGCATGCCTTAATAAATAACAATAGCATGAGGACTAAATAATCACATGTCACTCTCCCCAGACTTATATGAAGGAATTTTGACCTTATGGGTTCATTTCCACACAACAAGGACATCTTATACTTTTGCTAGCTGCTATTGGAATCTATTTTCCTTCTATTTTATCTGTTATGCTGCTAACTATCATGTCATGTTGTATATCATATTCTCGTGATTTGGATCCTGTTCTAATTTCTGCAACAATGTACAATATGCAGATTATTTAGCATAGCCACAGAAATCTGGGGAGAGGTTTAAAGGATCCCAGACTGATTTAGCCCCATCAGCCTATGCCAGGCATAGGCAAACTCAGCCCTCCAGATGTTTTGGGACTACAACTCCCATCATCCCTAGCTAACAGGAACAGTGGTCAGGAATGATGGGAATTGTAGTCCCAAACCATCTGGAGAGCAAAGTTTGCCTATGCCTGGCCTATGCACATGCAAGAGAAAGCAATGACATACTAAGTTTCCTGTCCATCTCTTCACACCTCCGGACTTCATTGACAAATTTACGCTGGAACACATTCACATCCGGGTTTAGCTGTCAATAAGAACAAAACATAATTTCTATTACATGTGTGCAGTGACTGAAAACCAGTTGTTGCTCATCTCCAAACCCTTCTGTACCATAAACTATATTGGTGTGATGTCACAGAAAGCTCATGAACATTTTAACTGTTCAAAGGGAAAATGCAAAGGATTGCTACCTGATCAATAAAAGAGCTATGAAGAGCCCATTTGTTAGTTCCACCACCCTTAGAAGTTCAGAGAGCAGTGGCAGCCCAGGAGAAAGCATTCTCTGCAGCAGCCCCTTTGTTATAAAACTATCTATCTACAGTGGTACACCTGGCACCTTCACTATATGATTTCTGTTGTATGCTGCAGATGTACCGTATTTTTCGCTCTATAAGACGCACCAGACCATAAGACGCACCTAGTTTTTGGAGGAGGAAAACAAGAAAAAAAAAATATGAATCCCAGAAGCCAGAACAGCGAGAAGGATCGTTGTTCTGGCTTCTGGGATAGCTGCACAGCCTCTTCAGGGCAGCGGGATGAAGGCTCCCCGTGCCCTGAAGAGGCTTCGTGTAGCTAAGCCAGAAGCTAGAACAGCGAAAGGGAGCACTCAGAGCGATCCCTCTCACTGTTCTGGCTTCTGGGATAGCTGCGCAGCCTGCATTCGCTCCATAAGACGCACACACATTTCCCCTTACTTTTCAGGAGGGAAAAAGTGCGTCTTATAGAGCGAAAAATACGGTACCTCTTTCGCCTGGCTTTTAACATTTGAGATATCTTTTCAGGACCCATTCTATTCTTGTGACTGTAATTTGTTTCACACTGTTTCTAATATTTTATTTTTAAATTGCTGTAACCTGTACTAGGACCTTATGAAGGAGGCAAGCATGAAATTGAGTACTTGATCATTGTAAGGCACGGAACAATCATTCACAACAAAAGGCAGCAACATTGATAGTTAATACCTTCACAGAATCTAAAGATGCTTCAGTTATATCCTAGTATGGGGGGGGAATCCTTGAGCATAGGTAACAGTTGTCACAAACAACAACACAATAAATTGTGTGGACCAACAGGGCCAGATACATACATCTCGAAACTGGACCTTCCCAAGTTCTCCCAGTTCACTGACACAGCAATAGGCTGCTTCAGACTGAAGGAAAAGTTGCGCAAGGGTCATTTCTTCACTCCGGAAGAGCTCCCCCATAGTGAGAGAGAAGAGCCGGGCAAACTAGGGTGAGAATCCTTTTGCCTTTAAGAGAAAGAAAAAGGAGGATAAATGTAAGACTCACCAGAAAGGTATCAATTCTGTTATCTACCTTTTGGGGTACATGGAAGGCATATATTGTAGATTAATTTATATCTCTCTCACGGAGATTGAAAACTAGGACTGGAACACCTCAAACTGAATAAGGGCATAAAAATTCTGAAAATATTATTTAAGGATTGTAAAAAAGGAAAGCCTATTCCATGGTTCCACATTTTTATGTGCCACGCACAACTAACCCCTACTATGCAGCACTCAAAGAATGCTGTTGCCTCTGAATTTCACCTCCCAGTTCCAGCTAATGCTTCATGACCAGCTGCCCATCATGTGGCACCTCTGCAAGCTGCTGCCCCAGAAACACAAGCAGCAGCCTATCAGCTGACAGCCATCTCCAGGGAAAACTGTTACACAGCACTGCAGCAGATTTAGCTGGTCGCATAGGGATTCAGAGCTTATTTTCACTAAGGGATGGGAGAACATCCGGATGTCACAGTCCACAGGGATTACCCAGTGAAAGTAAAGTCTGGTTGGTTTTGCAGTCTCCTCAGTCATGCTGATAAAACAAAGTGAGCCACTAATGTCAGGCTTGAGACATAAGAAATGCCACATCAGAATGATATGGGCCTAATCAGAGTCCATAAATATTTCAACTTATTAACATATAAATGCAGATTTTTTAAAAAAGTTGAATCATTTTTTGTTCTGCTTGGAAAGTCTTTTTCAGTTGAGGCAAAACACTGTAGAGATTTATCCAGTCCATACTTTTGTCTTGCTTGCTACTGATGCTGCAAGCATTTAATGCATCAAAGATTGGGATGGTGTTGCTACTGTCCACTTGGTTTTTGATGAGTGGACAAAAGAGAGAGGTACTTGGGAAATACATGTGAAAATATAGCTTGCTATAATATAGTATAGATCAGAGTTTTCCAAACTGTGTGTCGGTTGAGGTGTGTAGGTGTGTTGCGTAAACGGTCCCCACACTCCAACCAGGGCTGGAAAGGGGTTAGTTTAATCTCCAGTTTGCTAGTAAAACTGAGTTACTGTGTTGTGAAATGATGCATGTCTAAAAAGTGTGTCACCAACATGAAAAGTTTTGAAAGCTCTGACATAATTAATTCAATGAAAATAACGAATGGACATTACTGCTCACTGATGGCTGAGCAGCAAGAGTTAAAAAGCAACAGACATTATCCATGCTGAATGCTAACAATTACTGAGACTAGGAGCCTTTCCAAAAAATAAACTACAAATTAACTCTGGCATCTTACTCCAATAAGCCACTCAACAAGAGATGGGGGCATTGCAAGGGCACCACAGCAGCAGTATGACTGAACTTTGAGCTTATCTGCCCAAATGCCTGACAAATTTGTAAGGCCCAACTCCAAGAAAAGTTGCAATTATTATTTTATACAAGCTAAGGAGCAGCAACCAAAACAAATGTCATGCTTGAACACATGCTTTCACGTCAGAAGGATAGCATTAATGAATTAATAAAGTTAGTAAGTGCTGGATGACAGGAATCTAAAGAATCCTTAAGACTAGAATCCCCATTTCAATTTATTGTCTCTTGAGCTCCCCCACCTCAGTTTTTTTTTAAGTGAAGTACATTCTTTCCCCTTTGCAGAACTCTCCATTCTTGTAACTGACTTTAATGCATCTCTTTGATGTGCCAGAGCCCATTTTCACTCAACCCCATCAAAACTGGGGCAATTTCTCTTTATTTCACCCCCTTGGCGAGCAGGAAAGTGCCTTCCATCTTCTTATACCTAACACAAAGGCAGGAAGCTGCTGTCACCCCACATTACAACATGAACAGCAACCCCCATCCCTCCCCAAAGAGGGAACAGATGACAAACAGCAGGAGACATCTACTTCTCAGAAACAAATGGGTTAGCAAGTGGCTCTTCCATCACCATCCCATCATCTTATCCATCCAGCGCCGCCTGCCCACAAGAAGGCAACGCCCAGGTATCACTCCCAGCATGAAACCGGCCTCCTCCCTACACTCTTAAACGTCCCCACAGGTTCTGGACAGATCCCTCTCCTCCTCCTCCTCCTCCTCTCCAAAGGTACCCATGGGAGAAACCAGCTCGCCCCCTGGGGCGCCCCTGAAACCCAATGACACGCCCACACATTCAAATATAATACCTTCTGCTTCCCCCTCCCGCCAGGGGACCTTGGATTAGGCGACCTACCCGCCTAAACTGACCCACCGACACAGCCTGGCTGCCCCTTGTCTCCCCTCACTGGCCCTAAGCGGAGTATCACGCGCCCCACTCCCACAACCGCAGAGGACAGGGCCGGCCCTTCCCCTCCTCCACTAGGCCCCGCGCTCTCCCATGACGCATTGCGCTGCTTCCCCGTATTAACCGCCTTTCAACGCCCCCTGCCCCGCCGCCTCCCTTCCCCCCCGCACCTTGAAAAGGGCTTCGCCGCCGCAGACCTTTAAACGCCGCACCAAAAACAAGCCGCGGCACCTGCTCCGACAAAGCGGCAACCAACCCACCCCCCACCAGCTTCCGCTGATGACGCCACTGCGTAGGTGCGCGGCGCCCGCCTTCCCTTCTTCCGCCCGGCCGGGTGCCGTTGCTTAGCAACAGGGCCCGCGCCGGCGTGGTGCGTTCGGGCAAGGTTCGCTGGATTGCCTGCCTTAAGTGGCCGCCATTTTGGCGACCGCTTTCGTAAGTCGCGGCGGCGGCGTGCCATGGCCGGTGACGTCACGCCCTGGGTTTTTTGTGATCGTGGCGGTTCAAAAGGTTCGCCTCAGAAAATGGTTTCTTTACCCCCCCCCCCACCCTGCTCCAGTGACTGATGTATCTCGAAGGGTGTGTACCTGGAAGAACACAAATGGATTCAAGTTACAAGAAAGGAGATTCCGAGTCAGCATCAGGACGTGCTTTCTGAGAATAAGAGCTGTTCGACAGTGGAACAGACTCCCACGAGAGATGGTGGACACATTCCTTCCTTCCTTCCAAAGCAGATGTTGGATGGCTGTCTGTCATGTATGATCTAGTTGAGATTCCTGCATTGCAGGGAGTCAGACTTTCAGGATCCTTCCCACCTCTACAATCCTAGGATTCTCATTGATTCATAATTATCAGGGCTGTTACCTGATAAGAGATTAGTTGTACTGAGTTTCAGCTGATTAATTAGAGATCCAAGCTTTGTGTGTGTGTGTGTGTGTGTGTGTGTATGTGTGTCAACTAAGTGACCAATTCACTAAACATTGCCGTCCCACTAAATTCTTTATAGCGTAAAGAAAAGTAGGCAAGTCACGAAAACGTGCATCATTGTAAATCACACTGGGGCTCTGAGGTGGGGGGAAAAGCAGGATGCGTAAGAACTTGAAAGGGCATGGGAAAACGACTGCCAAAATGTTTAGGGAGATCTGGGGTAATTTCCCTGTGAGGAAAAGCTACAATGTTCGGGAGCTTTTTCGGTTTAGAAATAGCAGATTAGAAGGGTGGCTTATGCTGTGGAGAAACTGTTCAGGGAGAAAATCTCCTCATACTAGAATGTAGAGTTTAACAACAGAATCCAATGAAACGGAGCGGTGGGAGCTTCGGGACAGAGAAAGGCACACTTCTTGACCGCAAGGTATAGTGATTGCTGCTGACTTGGGTGGTTTTAAAGGGGGGACTGGACAAGATAAGGCTATACATTGCCTACTAGTCATGATGGCTATATTGCTCCCAGAATTGGAGGCAGTGTTCCACTAAACACCAGTTACTGGGAAGAATTCATATCCTTGTTGATTTCCCATAGGCAGGGCCGGCCCACTCATGAGGCAAGGTGACCACCTCATGTAGCAGGATTCACTGGAGCAGCAGATCCCACTGTTGATTTTTCTCACCCCTCCTTCCTGCCCTTCTTCTTTATATGGCCCTTCTTCCCTCCTTCCTTGGCAGGGAAGGGGGTGCCATTGTGGGATCTGCCTTGGGTGCCAAAATGTATTGAGTCAGCCGTGCCCATAGGTATACAGTGGTTCCTTGGTTCTCGAATGGCTTAGTTGTCGAACAACGGCTCCCCAACACTGCAAACCTGGAATTAAGTGTTCCAGTTTGCAAATGTTTCTCGGAAGCTGAACATCCGCTTGAGTGCAGGAAGCTCCTGCAGCCAATCGGAAGTCACACCTTGGTTCTGAAACGGTTTCGGGAGTCGAACCGACTCCCAGAACGGATTAAGTTCGAGAACCAAGGTACCACTGTATTGGTAGTTTTACAATAAGCGAAGAGAGCAATAAACATGATAAAGTGCTTGGTCTGCTGCAGCAAGTATCTTCCTAATGATAAGTTTAGCTCCGTCTCTTGATGCTGTACAGTTCAGGTTATAATTCCACCCCCCACCCCCATTTTGCCACCATTTTCCTCCAGTCTTATCAATCGTTTGGCATCAAAAGGAGGCCATGTCCTTCTCCTGGTGAGTCCGTACAGGCCCCCCAGCCTGAAATAATATTTATATAGCATGGCTCAGATGCAAAGCCATTGCACAATCATCTGGTTAGTCTCCTTCATGAAATCTCATGTTTCCTGTGGGGAATTGGGTAACATAGGCCTTGTTAAGGTGCAGGACAGAAATCCCCCCAGGAGAAACTGGAAGTTGTAAAAGTGAGGGAAGTCCACAGAGACGGAATGCAATACTGTGGTACCTCGGGTTACATACGCTTCAGGTTACATACGCTTCAGGTTACAGACTCCGCTAACCCAGAAATAGTGCTTCAGGTTAAGAACTTTGCTTCAGGATGAGAACAGAAATTGTGTTCCAGCGGTGCGGCAGCAACAGGAGGCCCCATTAGCTAAAGTGGTGCTTCAGGTTAAGAACAGTTTCAGGTTAAGTATGGACCTCCGGAACGAATTAAGTACTTAACCCGAGGTACCACTGTACAGAAAGGAACAAAGTATCACTTAATTTTCTGTGCATGTGGAGATGCCTGAAGACCTGTAGGCAAAAGGACTTCTTTGTGCTGTGAGTAGAATTTATTTTTATTACTCTTTTTGTCCTCATGATTACTTTTGTTCATTGGGGGCACTGTGCCTAACAGCAGTATAGTGAGGAGAAATTAGTAGGTGCAGCTTCCTGCACCTCCAGCCCTTCCTCGTGAGCAAAGTTTTATAGGTTGAATTTCTGCCTGTCATGTGCCTGTTAAGAGTATAGAGTTTCTGTCAAGGAAAAGCTTTAAATGTTTTTTTTGTATCTTAGATTTTTATCCAGCTGCTTACCTGAGGAGTTTAGGGCAATAATGTGCACTGTGTGTGTGTTTCTCCCCAAACCTGTGAAATAGGTTAGGTTGAAAGTATTACGAGGTCAAGATTACTCAATGAGCTTTGGGGTTTAGCAGACTTTAAACCCAATTCTCTCCAGACCTAGTTGTATACTTACTACACTATAACCTTTGGAGAGGGAAGATTTATTTATTTTTGTAATGCGTGCACATTAAGGCATAAACATCTAAAGTTCTCATCCAACAGTGTTTTGTGGTGTGTGTTTTTTTGTAAAAATACTGCAGCCTTCTAATCAGCAATGAGACTTCTAGAGCTTTTTGTAAACATTCTGTACTTTGACAAACATTTTAAAGTCCATACATCTTCATATAGTGGCTCACGTCCAAAACAGCACAAAACTTTAACCGTTTTGGAGCATTTCTGAAACAGATGTCATATGAGTAATACGGGCAAATGCCCTTGCTTTGCTCCTGCTTGAAATAGAGACTTTTCATGCAAAACTGACTCATCACCCTCAAACACTGGAAACATTTGTTTTTCCTCGGCTCAGGCGTGCCTTGGGAAATATTTTTCTATAAAATGGTCAGCTATTTTCAACATATGGCAAAAAAAAGCCCCAAACAAACAGGAGGGGCCATTGTTTCCACTTTATGAACGATGTGTGGGATAACGTGATAAAAATGAAATTGTTCACTTGAGTGTGGGGGATGCTGGTCAATTGACTGCCAGCAAATCTCCTGTGTAGTTTAGAATGCTCTTGGGTATGGAAGCAGCTCTCCTGGCTCAGGCAGGTTCAAATTGGAGTTTCCGAGGACTGAATTTGAGACTGCCTGCTTGCAAATGCAACTGAAGTACCCATGAGCCGCAGTCAGGAGGTTGGAGAATGCTGCTGAGTTATCTGGGTACACGGGATAGCGACTGAATTTCTAATGTATTCCTCTGCATGCTTGATGAAAGCATTGTGATGGAAAAAACAAAGGCATGCAGACTATGCTGCTCCCTGCATCTCCACCCCTGAATAAGAATAATCCAGGAAGTTTTGCCAAATGCACCTTGCAAAATGTTGGTGTGTCTGTGCGCATGCTTTTCTGTTTGTCTCCAATGTCATGCCAGTCAGGCAATCTTTATTTGTATACAACCATAGGTCATTAAAAAGCAAAGCTTGAATTAGACAACCAGCAACAGAGATATATAAATAACCTTCCTAAAAATATTCATGCGTTATTTTACGGTTCAGGAAAACAGGGCATCATTGTTAGAAATATGAACAGATTTGCCAAGGAGCAGCAAAATGATCAGTCTGAAAAAAAAATGGGGGAGGGGGGGGTTTGTTCCACTGTTTCTGGGCCTCCACATCTCGAGGCCCGGCTACTCAAATAATGCCAACTTATAGGTAACTTATTTGTCTAGTTCTGATACCAAAAACAACTTTTTTAAAGCTTCTGTTAATCTAGGTGTACTTTTTAATGATCTACCTGTATGATTTTATCCAGTAATGGATAAAAATGTGGAAGGATCATAATTCAGGGATAGAGCCCATGTTTCACATTCAGAAGGTTCTAGAGTCGGTCCCTGGCATTTTCAGGTAGGGCTGTCCCTGCCAATCAATGCAAACATTATTGAGCTAGATGGATCAATAAACTTACTCCATATTAGGCAGTATTCTCTGTTCACAAAGGATATATGGAACAATGTTCACCTAAACTGTAGTTAGGCCATGTACACATAACTGCTGATTAAGGCTTGAGAATCTTCTATCAAGATGTCCCACTGCTTGAAAACACAATTGCATGAGAATAGAAAACTGCCCAGTATTAATACATGAAACTACTTTTACTGAATGATTTTATGCAAGCAGATAATACCATTTGGCAAAGCAAATAGTTTGAATGGTTCTCAGTTTTAAACAGGAGCATTTAACAGAAGGATTTTATTTTCTTAGCACTTTAGTCCACAGTTTTCTACACCTCAGGAGACAATCGTACTCCAAAATTAATGCTGTTGGAGTTCGATCTATTTCTTGAAATGCTGACAACTGCAGCATATGAAAGCTGTTTATGTCAACTTCAAGCAAGTAAACGTTCCACTGAGAATTTGAGGGAGGGGGTAATTATCTGGCAATTTCTGTAATTGCAGCCAATAAGGAATGAATGCCAGGCCTGCCTCCATTCTCAGTATAGCAGCTTGTACACTGCCTGGTAAACATAAGAGTTGTTGGAAATTTATTCTGGATTACGTCTAGAGTACATAGATTCTGTAGACGCAACATCTGTAGCACATATATAATTGGAACTGTAGTTGATCTCAGAAATCTCAATACTTGAGAGCACCAAATTTATTCCATTTCTTTTTGAAAAAGCCAGATGCCATGTAAGCAAACCAGCAAGCCCAAATGAAAGCTCAAATTTCTCTCCTGTCAAATGACTGCACATCATATGACTCCCTCGGGCCTCATCATTGCCATCCCCATGCAGGGCACCAGATTGCAGGGCACTAGATAATTGAGGAGGCATTGGATCAGGCATAGGCAAACTCCAGCCCTCCAGATGTTTGGGACTACAATTCCCATCATCCCTGACCACTGGTCCTGTTAGCTAGGGATGATGGAAATTGTAGTCCCAAAAATCTGGTGGGCCGGAGTTTGCCCATGCCTGCATAGGATGCACAAAGGAAAAGCACTCTATACGTGATCAGAAGCTCTTCCGTCTTAGTTATGTTTTGGAAAGTATTTTTTCCTTGTCAGAGGGTGCAGGAGAAGAGTGCATACTTAGAGCTACTCAGTCCTACATGCCAGAATATTTATAAAGAAAAGGTCACAAGTATTCAGCAGTTACGACTTGTACAGTAGTTACATTTTCTGTGGGGGAGTGGGAGAGTTGGCATGGAGTTCTGTAAAACTTCAAGGACCTAGAGGCAGTAATTTCTGCAAACAGCATAACTTCCTCTGACTTTAGTTACCATTCCAAAGTGTGTGTGGGTCTTTGGTCAGATGCCAGCCATAGGTGAGGTGCATCATTCTGCTGAGATGTGCAGCAGAAACAGTGATTATGAAGTTATTTGCTTTGAGCATGGTGCCTCGGGTGTTTTGTCCAGATTTAAAATCAAATGAGGCTGTGTTGAGATATTCCCCAGTGGGGTTGTTCTCACCATTGTGGTAGCCAGAGGACTGACCCATGCTAGGGTTTGTTGACAGCAGCAGTTCATTCTCTCTGATATCTGTTGTGGAGCTGGGACGCGGGCCTGGAGCCTAATGTGCCATGGGTAGGTGCTTGCTGTATTGTACTTATGCTGTCCTATGCTACACTGACTGTGCACATAGCAGTTTACATAAGGGAACCCAGCAAGCTTCATAGCAGCTAAGGATGTGAACTTTGGATTCCCCGCATCCAAGCCATATGCTGTGACACTGCACTGTCACCAGCTCTCACATTTTGTTGTCTCCTAAGGAGAGGCTAAGGTGCAGAACACCAAGATATGTAGATAGGACCAAAAAAACCCCAGCTTTATCAGATTCGCTTGCAAAACAGCTAATACTGTTATTTTGCTTCACACTGGGATACTATTACTGTATATGCTGGAACTTAGGTTTTTCCCCATGAAAGGGCCTATTCCTTTCTTGATTATTTGGAAACCAAAAAAAAAAAAAGTTTTTCTTTCCAGTAGCACCTTAAAGACCAACTAAGTTAGTTCTTGGTATGAGCTTTCGTGTGCATGCACACTTCGTCAGATACATTATACCCAAGGGTCTTAGAATTAAGAACCCTCTACAATCCACGTTACAGATAGGTAGCCGTGTTGGTCTGCCATAGTCAAAACAAAAAAAAAAATTTTTTTTCTTTCCAGTAGCACCTTAAAGACCAACTAAGTTAGTTCTTGGTATGAGCTTTCGTGTGCATGCACACTTCGTCAGATACATTATACCCAAGGGTCTTAGAATTAAGAACCCTCTACAATCCACGTTACAGATAGGTAGCCGTGTTGGTCTGCCATAGTCAAAACAAAAAAACAAAAAAAAAATTTTTTTTCTTTCCAGTAGCACCTTAAAGACCAACTAAGTTAGTTCTTGGTATGAGCTTTCGTGTGCATGCACACGAAAGCTCATACCAAGAACTAACTTAGTTGGTCTTTAAGGTGCTACTGGAAAGAAATTTTTTTTTTTTTTTTTTTGACTATGGCAGACCAACACGGCTACCTATCTGTAACTTGATTATTTGGAACAGACATTGGTATTTTCTTCCCTTTGGTTATACCACAGAAAGGCAAAATTAGAAGCTGATGCCAGGAAGATGTTGCCCTTTCATCAAGCCTATTGCATGTGCCTACTTCTGTTCCTTTAAAAAAAAAAATACTTTGCTGATATATTTTTATTATTTTATTTTATGCCCCTTCGGAGGCTTTTGCCAAAAGGCAAACTGTCTCAAACTTTATGGAACAAAGGTGGTTTATGAATGTAATTAATACATAATAATCTACATTTAAAAATAAAAACAGGGCCTGCCGCCTTCATTGACTGCACCAGAAAACAGCCAGAATCATCCTTAGATAGGCCCTTTGCATCGGATTCACAATCAGGATTTGATTTTTCACACTGCAGAATATGGCAACTGTTGCTTATGGGCATTGGTAGGGAAACTAAGGCCCGGGGGCCAGAACCAGCCCAATCGCTTTCTAATTCCAGCCCGTGGACAGTCCAGGAATCAGTGTGTTTTTACATGAGTAGAATGTGTGCTTTTATCTAAAATGCATCTCTGGGTTATTTGTGGGGCATAGGAATTCGTTCATTATTAATTTTTTTCAAAATACAGTCCAGCCCCCCACAAGGTCTGAGGGACAGTGGACCAGCCCCCTGCTGAAAAAGTTTGCTGACCCCTGCTTATGGGTATGGTTGCCACCTGCAGCAGATAGTGTGCTCATGATCTTCCCTTGCCTACTCCCTCTGCATTATATACCAAATAACTCTCCTTTTAATTCAGATTGGGTTTCTGAAGTGCATCTGAGCTGAATGTGCCTGCTCTTGCGATCACATCTCTGCAGTATAAATGTGCTCACTAACACAGCCAGTTGCGCTTGGTGAGTGATCCAAGCCACACGTGCCCTAAACTGTGACTTTAAAAGGAAACGCTCCACTTTGTGCAGGTCTGGCTGAAGACAGGAAGCCCTTTGGGTTTGTCCCAGACACACTTAAACATTTGCAGTTCTGTTCAGGGCTGTCGGTTTCTCATCAGCAGCTTTGCACAGAGCTTGTTTTGTTTTGTCCCCTGCCGCCACCGCCCTGGATTCCCCAGAAATCTTGCTAGGAATCCCTGCCTTCGTCCTGTCTATTAAAATCAGAGGCTGTTGAAGTTTGGAGCGCTGCATTCCTCTGCGAGTGAGTGAGCGAGCGAGCGAACCCTGCCTGTGCTCGCATGCTAAAGCCGTTGCCTCCTCTCCAACTATTTTAATCATTTCAGAAAAAAAGGGGTGGGTCTGCCAGGCATTTGGCAAGAGGCTCCTTTCCTCCAGTTGAGGTGGAGTCAGCCAATGGCCTGGAAGCTTGGAAAATTTTGCAGGACAGTTTCTCCGGACAGCTTTGCAAGGGTTGTGCCATTTCAATTGAAGCACACATCCACACACTGCGCTCTTGGCTTCTGGCTCGCCTCCCAGATCTGAGAGATCTCAGATTCAGCCTCGCCTTCTCTCTCTCTCTCTCTCTTGTCCCTGCAGTGTCAAACTTCTCCAGGCTCTGCTAGTCAGGACTCCTGAGCAACCATGGCAGACACCACCCTCCAGATCGTCGAGCAGCCAACAGTCTCTGAGGCCTCGGAGGAGCCAGCAGGTGAGACCGAAGAACCCATCAAATCTGACCAGATCAATGGTGTTATGGTTCTTACCCTTCTGGACAAGATCATCGGAGCTGTTGATCAGATTCAGCTGACCCAGAGTCAGCTGGAGGAAAGGCAGCAGGAGATGGATGGGGTGGTGTCCAGCATCCAAGGGGAGCTCACTAAGCTCACGAAGGCCCACTCCACCACCAGTAATACGGTCAACAAGATGTTGGAGAAGGTCCGCAAGGTCAGTGTCAACGTCAAAACTGTTCGGCAGAACCTGGAGAAGCAAGCTGGCCAAATCAAGAAGCTGGAATCTAATGAGGCAGAGCTGCTGAAGCGCAGGAATTTTAAAGTCATGATCTACCAGGTAAGGCACCTTTTGATCTCTCCCGCTTATGTCTTTTTCGGTTGGTGCATAAGACCGTCCAGCATGATGGCGCCTCTTGCCTTCTATATGGGGCTTCCCAAAATTCCCATGCTACAGCACGCCATATATAGGAAATTCAGGACTTGTGTCATCACTGGAATCCTAAAGAGAACAAATGTATTGCCTAATTTTTTTGCAAAGATTCCAGAGTTCGCCTTAAATGCTACACCAGTGCAAACTTTGCAGGAATTTGCCAAAGAACCGTAGAGGGAGCTGGGGGGGGGGGAATAACCTGTTGTCTCGTGGCAGTAGAAAGCCATCCAGTGTCCTTAAAGCTACAAAGCCTGGAAATCCCTTTTTCGGTTTGTAAAAATGTGCTTATTGGGGCAATCATTTGGGAAAGCAATCTGCACATTTTCACAGTTGTCTGTTAGAGAAGTAGCATTGCAGGGAGCACACTCCGACTCTGCAGGTTTGGTGCTAAGTTAGAGCTCTCTGTCCCTTGGGTCTGTGCTTTCTACTTTCCCTGCAAAACTAAATCTGATGCAGTGTGGGTTACAGATTCTTTTGGCCCTGTCCTTTCAGGCCCTGGAGCTTTTTCACCACTTCAGTGAGAGGTTGCTTTGTTCTGCTGTTTGCAGTCCTCTTTCTAACACGTTTGCTGGCTAGCCTTACAGACCTCCTAATATCAAACAGTTCAAAATAGGCAGCTCTGAACCATGCTTCCTATTCTGTGGCGGTCTGGCCTTTAATACCTGTGTTGGAGGAGAAGTGGGACATTATGAGATAGGTTGCCCTGTCCTGTAAGGACAAACACACACACACACACACACACACACACACACACACACACACGGCTTAGGACAGAAAACCTACAAAAATGTAGCTGCGTTTCTTACTATCGCAACATGAAAGGGGATCTAGTTATGTCTGGTAGAGGAATCTGGCAAGTAGCTGACGGATATAGCCCTCTGATTCACGGCTTGAGCATTCTCAATTATATCATGCCTCAAAGGCGGGAATACTCCAGTATATAAGGGTTATGAACACCACCAAACCAGATTTATAAATACACTTTATCGGAAGCCTTGTAGATTATGTTGAGGGAATTTCAGGCCCCACCAGTAGGAAAATTGTGCAGGAGTGAGGAGAGAGAAATGGAACATGCAGCAGCCAACAGAGGAGGGAATAGAAAGGAAAATCTGTCTGTGCTGTTTTATTTTTCAGGGCATTTTACAAATATGAACACAGATACTATTTTGGTTGAGATATTTCCTCTCCCCTTTCACTGGAGTCTAAACAGTTATGAGGCAGTGGCAAAATGCTCTTGGTTTTTTGTGGAAACCAGATCAGCAACCTGATCTTGAATAGGTTCTTGAACAGTGGAGCCTGGGGTTCCAAGTTGTGAAGGTGCAGGGATAGTAAACTTTGGACTCCGTAAAGCACCTTCAGGGTCTGGTTCCCCTAGAATGAACTCAATAGGGAACATGGGTGTGGTTCTGTTAGATGTTGGGTTACTGTGGTGCAGTATAGTGGTTAAGGGAATGAGCCAGGAGCTAGTTCAAATTGCAGCTCATCCCTGGGGGAACTAGGTGACAATGCACAGGTAACAAACCTTCAGACCTGCCTCTGTCATATGGGAATAATAATATTAACTTGTAGTACAGGATGGTTCTTAAGAATTTCTCAGAGAGCCCTGTGTGCAATAGAGAACTCCCATCAAAAGTGCTATATATACTATATATATACTAAGGCTGCAGCCCTATGTGTCCTTACCTGGAACTTGAAGTGAATTACCTTAAACTCAGTGGCAGTTGTTTCTGACTAAGCCTGCATAGAATTGGTTTAACATTGGCATTATAATGTTATTTTCTCAGTGAATACCAGATATTGATCAGATATACAGGAGGTAAATTTCTCAGGCTATGCAGATAATGGGTTTTCCACCCACCTTGCCATTTTTCCTTTGGCCATTCAAGATATTCAAGGACATCCCAGTAAGCTGACATGTCTTGAATCACAAAAAAGATAAATAAAATATAAGGGGTCCTACCTGTGTTGGCCCGTAAGAAAAATCCCAAAATCCACATTTACTGAAGTGATTATTCAGTGATCCTGGTATCACACCACTAGACCAAATGGTATCTTCATTTTTTTATGATGATCGCTTTATTTTCTCATTTCTACCTCATGGTTGGAGACAACAGGGATTTTCTTTTTTTTGCGGACAACGGGAGGCATGATAAGGATAGAACCACTGGAAAGCCATAAGCCATGCAGATGGAAGCCATTAGTGCCTTTCCTTGTACCTCCACAAAGCAGCATTCCTTATATGCAGCTGCAATGCTGCCTACTATTTCTATTTGATATGTATTAGACTTTATATCTCACTTTTCCTACAATGGGTTCAGAGCAGCATGTTAACCTCACAACAATCTTGTGATGTAAGAGAGGCTCGCAGTGGAAACCTGCTGGCATATTCTGATGTCTCATTGAGTTCCACAGGGCTTACTCTGAGGACAGCTTGTATAGGATTGCAGCGTGAGGGATGGTGACTTGCTGCAGCCACTCAGAGAGCTTCATGCCTGAGCTAAGGACCTGAATCCAGGATTTCCATTTCCAGATATCACACTCTAGCCAGTGCCCCACCATGTTGGCTATTAGTAGGAGTAGCCACCTCATAGTTGCCCATTGTGGAGTGTTGGCATTTTCCAGCGGCTGAACCGTTGGCTGAAATATTGTGAGTCTGGAGTTCATATCCCAGCATTGCCCTTAAGAGTCACATGCATATAGTCTCACGTAAACATCCTTTGTTAACTTATCTTTGAAATGGGAATAATGATGTCCAACCCTGCAGGCCTATAGTAAATGAAGGAAATGTAGTGATGGCACAGGGTTTTGGTGGGGCGAAAATGAAATTAAACTCACGAAGGGCTTCTGTACACCATAAAGGGCTGCAGGAACAATGATTAAATGCTGCCCTTTGAAGCAAATAGAGAGCAAGCGCTTCCCTCACACGTAGCCCCATAACACAGTGATTAATCACAATGGACTGTAGGGGGCCTAGGAAAAGCTGGTGGTGTATATACCAGAACCTTGCCCTGTTGCAACAACTTTTCAAACAATGGGAGAAAATAGATTTGCTTTCAAAGGGGGATTTTTTCTCACTGAGGTCAGCCTGTACTGTTGCTGTGGATGCTTCTGGCACTGTTTGTTTTGTTTCAGAATTACTCTTGTCTTGCACGCTGAACAGAGCTTGCCATCTGGGGCGAGAATTGGGTTGCGCTGCTAAAATACTAACATTCCCTGTCCTGCAGCTATAGGACTAACACTCTGAAAACTCTCTAGGCAGCAGAGTTTGCAGCCTTCAATCTATGCTTTTGATTCAAGCTTTCAGAGAATCCCATCTAGGATGACTGAGTGGGGTGGAGGTGGGGCATTATATGAATACTGGGGAGTGGGGTGGCAGAGCAAGTTTGGTGCCATGATCTGGGTGAATTATTACTATCAACCACATCAGAGGCGGATGATTTCCTCAGAACTTATTAAAGCAGTTGCTTGCACGGGTGTGACTGTGAACACTGCAGGACGCACTTTCGTTGTTGCTTCATGCCCTCGTCAGAATTAGCAAATCAACATGCACCAAGCTCATGCGGCCTGAGTATGGCCTGGTGTTTGCTAAGGCTACTTGAGTACAGGGAGTGAGGACTGGCAGGTAGGAGTGCCAAGGT
Organism: Podarcis filfolensis; assembly: GCF_964270895.1. Taxonomy (NCBI): domain Eukaryota; kingdom Metazoa; phylum Chordata; class Lepidosauria; order Squamata; family Lacertidae; genus Podarcis; species Podarcis filfolensis. The sequence continues at coordinate 30,269,127 of NC_139615.1, forward strand.
CTGCCCTCTACTTCTACTGTGTTCTGTCACCATCACTTTGGTTGTCTCTAAGGCCCAGGCCACCTGACCTTGCCTACACAACTCACACTGCAGCTGACAATGATTCTGTTAAAAAAATAAAAGAGTCTGAAGCATGTTAGGCAATACCTAGAGCACAGTAGACAGTCCTGAGGAGTCCTTCTTTAAAAACTTTGAAATAACTGCTTTCTACATTTGGGCATTTTAATGCATTAGACACTCAGGCTTGAGAGTCAAATGCTGGCTGATTCTTCGAATTCTCCTAGGCCACAGCCCTCACTGGCTCTGTTTTGCACCCCAAATATTTTTGCCTGGCTGTAACATGCCCTTCAACTCTGATAATGCCTCTTGCAAGCCTGGATGGAGGATAGAGAAGATTGTGTGATGGTGTGTAGAAACTAGGCTAGCATACGAAGGTGAAATGTAAATTTGTTCTTCTGCCACTTTTGCCTCTGATCCCACCCACCATTGCCATCTGGCCCTTGTTCAGAAGGGAATGTGGCCCTCATGCTGAAAGCGTTTCCCCCACCTCTTCAATTACACAATAGCAAACCCAGGTTTACTACTGAACGCAGGTTTGGCATTCATGATTTTGGCACAATACGTCTTTGCAGAGTCTTTACAATTTGAAGGATGCACACTTAAAACTTTGTAGATAATACTCCAAAATGCAATGTGTGAATTGCTCCTTTGTGAAAATAGAATCAGGGTGTGGCATTTGTTCTGAATTTATTCAATCTGGAATGAGTAGGTGGTGTTATGAGTACCTCTTGTGCTGACTCCTTGGAAATGCTGCTTGTTTTCCTGCCTGGGTCATTTGGAATTCCAGATCATTCACAGTCATTGATTCCTGTCTTTGGTAGTGCTGTTTAGATGCCAATGAGATGGAATTATTTTTCCACATCTTTCCGTTATTCCTTGCTTCTCCTCCCTTTGTGTGTGATGGTGGTGGTAGCATCCTTGGCTTACAGTAAAACAGAGGGGCAGACCCCTTCTCACTTTTAAAGGCAGTGGTGGGAACTTAAGGCAAATAGGAGAAAGAGTTTGTTTTTCTAGATCTCTGTCTACATTTCCTATTTGTTCTGGCCACATGTAATCTGACAGTTGTACTTACAAACACACCTATGATTTTGGAAAGAATGCCGAAGAAGCTTTCTTTGGTGTAAACACAAAAGTGTAGGTGGGTGAGGGAATGACTTTCTCTGCAAGACGATTGCCATGAATCAAGAGGAAGAGAGAACAATATGGGCTGCTGAAAACCCATCCTTGATCATCAGAAGCTGCACCCCAAGTCTCCCTTTGGCTGTGAACTACTGTCGGGCTGCCGGCACCTCTTCAAACTTTCCAGCAGAACCACAAGGTAGACAAAATTCTTGGAGATTTTCAGGGTTCTCTTATCTACGCCGTGTATTGAATTCATACACACAACCTTGATGACAGTCATTCTTTACTCCTGTATGCAAGCCCTTCATCTGTTCTGATATATTTACTTCCACACCAATTCCACAAGAGAAGATGGTTCTTCATTTGTCCTATATGCAACAGGAGCAAAACTGCAGAGAGAATCCATGATTTGGCCCAACCTGCATATGGACTCTGTGATATACATGTGCACCCATGCTCACACACTCGGGCATGTGGTTTGCAGTGTCAAAGGCTACCTCACCCCACCTATTCTCCCCTCCTCACTTTGGAGTTTACTGTAACACAGCAGCCTCTCTTTGTCAGAAGAACAACTGCAACTCCTGGATGCTGCAACGTGCTTTTGTTGAATGAGTTTTTGTCCTTCGGTTGTAAAAATCCATCCCAGTTAGAGCCGCAGAAGGCCCTATAAGGCCATGCCTGCGCCCTCTCCTGGGAGCCAGCTGTGGGATTGTTCTATCTATTTTCGGACTCACTCGTGGCCTCAAAGCTGCGGTTCCCCAGTGACACCCAGAGAATTCAGCTTCATGGTTCCCATCGACACCATTTAAACAGCAGTATCTCATGATAATCTTTGGCTGCTAGCAAAAAAGGTTACTTTTTCAAATTTCTAAATGAAGAAAAAGCTCTGTATCTAGATGCATAGCATTGTTTCTCTGCCCACGTAGAATGCAGAATCTGAAGGATTTATTATTAACATGTTGCTGCTCTTGCTGTTTATTTTAAAGCAACTGAGGCTGGAAACATGGCCTTGTTGGAATGCTGTTTGCATTGTCGAAGCAGATTGTGCGGTGCAGCAATAAATTGGCTCAGAACAAGGCAGCTTGATGGAAGGAAGCAACATTTCCCATTGGTATTCAAGATAAGATAAAGTTGGGAAGAGGATTAAAGTGGGGCATGGTGCCATAGTGGTACCTAAGTTGTAACGACAGCTACAACAATAATAGTACTTGCGGGCCCACAGAAATAAATGCAGCACACTTTTCAATTGGAAGTAATTACATCTCATTCCAGCCATGAACAAAGTTGTATCTTTTGCCAAACCTTAGACATCAAAAGAGCTTGCTATCAATCTCAATGAAATATTTATGGAGCCATTTTATTTCTATCCTCTCAATCAGCATTGTTTATCGAGTTGTAAATTCAGCAGCCCTTCCTTGGGAACAGGGCAAGAAAGCCTTTACATGAAGGATGGGGGCACTGTGGCCCTCCAAATGTTGTTTGACAACATCTCCCATAATCCCTGACAACTGTCCATGGCGCCTGAGGCAGATGGGACCTGGAGTCTAGCAACATCTTGAGGGCCACAGGTTCCATAGCTGTGTTTTACTGAATCAGTTTCCTTTGGAGTCCAGAGCACTGGGACCATACGGTAGCTTCGTACACTTTTTCTCTTTCAACAAATGTACAAGCTGAGTAGGCTTTGCATAGGCACAGGCCATCGGTGCTAATTCCAAAGCAATAGAAGTCTAGCACCCCTAAACCCTGGAGGAAAGAGCACAGTAATAGTGTGTTTTGCATGTTCAGTCCCCAGCATATGCAAGCAGAGCTGGGGAAGATTCCTGTCTCCATCCCTGGAGAGTTGCTAAGGCAGTTCCCTGTGTCCCTGAAAACAGCTCTTTCACCAAATCAAAAAGTTATTTTACTTTGCCGTGCCTTTTGCAACCACTGCCATGCAAAACTGATTTTCAGCCCCACCACAATTTTAGAATTGGGTTTGACATGACTTTAGTGTGGTGGAGTCTCCTTCTTTGGAGGTATTTAAGCAGAGGCTTGACAACCATATGTCAGGAGTGCTCTGATGGTGTTTCCTGCTTGGCAGGGGGTTGGACTCGATGGCCCTTGTGGTCTCTTCCAACTCTGATTCTATGATTCTATGATTCTAGACAAAGAGCAGCTGCACTATCCATTAAGCAGGCACCTATTGTTTGACATCAACTGACAGGTTATAACAAGAGGAAGAGGAGCAAGAGAGAGCACGCACATGCACATGCACACGCTCTTCCCTATGCTCTCTGGCTATAATACAGTTTGGGACAGTGAGAATTCATCACACTGAGGCTGTACTCATGGGTTTAGCTCCATGATTTATGTGAGATGGAGAAACGAGAAAGCAAAATGCACCAAAAGTAGAGAAAAGAACAAGTGAAGAAAAACCATTTGGGGAAGAGATTTGTTACCGGAGGAAATGTGCAGACTGCCCTGAAAAGTTTTATTCTAGGTGCATTTGTTACAAAAGGGAACCAAGCCTACCTGTGGTCCCTTGTCAGGCTCCTGGAGTAAATTCCAAACCTGACAATGCCTGCAAAACAGAACAAAGACCAGAGCAGGAGGCTTTTGTTGATTTTGTATCATGTCGGGGGAAGGAAAAGCAGATTAAACATTTAGAACAGAATGCCACAGGATGTTTAGTCTGCACCTTGAGGCAGATATGGCTTAGGTTGGGGCGTGTGTGTCTCACTCCACCTTCTGCAGGCTGTCTGTTTGTGAGTTATGGATAGCTTCAGGGAGAAGGAGAAAGAAACTCCGGAATCAGTCAATTGACCTGTTTGCATTGAAAGATGGGATACACATTTGAAGCAGAAAGTGCATCAATTTTCAGAAGGAAATAAAAGTTATTTTTCGGTTGCAAGCTTTTAGGGTTGCATCACAGCCTCTTTCCTTTTTATCCCCAAGACCCTCCCTGCCCCTCCAAACAACCTTCAGTATCTGACAGATAAAAGCAGGCACAAATGTGGTCAGGTGAAATGAGAAAAAGACTAGCATTTACTTCAGTAATGAGGAAGGAAGGCACTTAATAGTGGAACATAGGAAATTCTGAAAAATATCAAATCACAGGAAGGGAAGCCTCTTGTTTTTGCAGCCTGCAAAAATCAGGGTGGGGTTCTTAAGCACCCGACAGGCCATAACTCATTGGTGGTGGGTTTGTGGTTACCTTGGGTGAATCACAAGTTCTTCAGACCTGGAATAGCAAGTCACCTGTGGCGAGTAAGAACGGTCCACGGCGAGACAAGAAAGGAAGCTTTCATTTCTTTGTGGGCTGAAAATGCCTATTAACATAGGTGTGTGAGAGCAGGGGCCTGTTACTTTTTGGGGGGATGAGGGAATTCTTTGCCCGGCTGCTATGGGCGCCTTTGCTTGCGCAACATCCCTGCTGCCGTGATATTGACTTGGCCTGCGCCTGGCGGCTGTGGCTGTGCTTACCAAGAAGCCTTTGGATCCCTCGATGGTGCCCACTGATCATTCCTTTTCCTCATCTTAGCCCAAGAGCATCCATGGACCATCGCCGGAGAGCATGCCCTTTGGCCTTTCACCGGAGAGCATGCCCTTTTTGGAAGACAGTGAGCCTTCTGAGCCTTCGGAAGAGACTTTGCCTTCTGAGAATGGGCCCTGGCCCCAACCAGCGCAGGATGAGAAGGGAGGCAGCCACTCTGGCCCAATGGAGGCAAAGCCATCCACGGATCATACTGAGCCCCTTCTCCTGAGACTCTGAAAGCAGCTGACCAGGCCCCTGCGTAACGGCTGCTGGCCTCATTGAGACCCAGGGCCCTGCTCCTTCTGCTTGCAGAGAGGTCCTGGTTCATTTTAGCTTCTTGGTAGACCAGAGGGCGGGGCAGGAGGCTTCTGCTTTAACTGTTGTGTGCCTTTTTGCTGTGTTTGCCTCGCTGCCTCCGGAAGGGAAGGAGAAAAGGAGAGCAGGATACTCAGAGCTCTTGGGTGCTATGCACTGTTCAGTTTGTAATGCAGCTTATTGGGAGAAAGGGGGGAAGAGAGGAGGGCCACAAGCCCCACCCTTGGCCCCAACCAGCTTTAGCCAAATCATGGCTTCCCATAGCCTTCTCTTAACAATTATAGGGCTCTCACAAAAGATCCCTCTGGTACACCCCCCCCATTTTTCTTACTATAAAGCAGTATAAATATGAAATAATAATAATAATAATAATAATAATAATAATAATAATAATAATAAATTAATTTTGAGCACTGTATGATAGTCTTGAACAAGGTACAGCTTCTCCTGTTGCTTTAGCTTATCTTTCCATGAAAGTGGGAGGGAGTCTGCAGCCATTTTGAAGCTCAGTGGGAGCGGATTTCGGGCATGAGGAATTCAGAGTAAGATCCAAAGGGCTGCTCATGGATACAATCAAAGATTGCGTTGCTCCCTCTTTTGATGATGATTATTTTTATTCCTCATACTCACTGTAGAAATGATAACCATCAAAACAATGCAACTAAAGAACTAGGTTTCAATCAACAAAAGCCGGACACGCCCTCTTTCCTCAAATGAATATGTGCTTTTTCTTGCATGCATAGCCTATAGTTGGCTACAAATGTAGATGCTCCTGAGAAATAATTCTATGTGGTCTAAAACCCAGGGTGGAGAGTCCTCTCTCTCCACGCCACCTGACTGGCACCATTCCTTTGAGGAATTGTTGTGCTTTACATCCCACTGAGCTGAACACAAGGATATATTATATCTTCTTGTCCTCCGGAAACACCCTCTCAGGTCCTCTAGAGCTTCTTTTCTCCTTTTCCCCCTAACATGTTCCTGAACATCACCGTCTGCTTAACTGCTTGGTTTGGCTACTGCAATCTTAGGGAGCTGGCAGAAGATGAACTAACAGGTACAAGCAGTTTGAGAATGGCCACAAGCTCTGGACACTCCAAGTAGACATTTCCCTGAGGTCAGTGCATGGGAAGGGGTCCAAGTGTTGGTGCCGCCTTGCTTCATGTGTGCTTTGAGCCTGGCAACAGGATCTACCTGCTGTATGTTAGCTGGCAAGTGACGTTTTCAAATCTGCCTCACTGTCGTGCAAACTAGCTTGCCCTGGCAAGGTGGCACATCTTGGCAGAGTCCTGCCCAAAGCAATGTGTGTGCCAAGGGGTCACGTAAATGGAAATCAGCTCCTCCAAGTTTTTGGACAGCATCAAATTCAAGAGGTAGCAAAATTAAAACTGGACAAATCATGGGTCTTCTAAAAATCTAAAGTGCATTCTTCAGGGATTGTTTTGGGTCCTGAGTATGAAATAATAATGTATATTTGGCAGCCTTTGTACTTGAGCAAAAGGTTTGAATGAAACTAATGCTCCTCTTTAACTCAGCTCCACAAAATAAATATTTCATGGGATTTTGAGAGACATCTCTACAAGGTTTTTTTCTTGTTTCTAATCCACAGATGGGTAATCCCACCCCAGATCTATTCTGGTTCCCTGAGAATACCATATTTGAAATACTGTGGGTTGGAGTTGGACTGCTAGTTCCTATTGAAATCATTGGGACAGATTGGGCATGTCTTAATGTAAGGCCATTGATTTCAGTGAGAACTAAGCTAACGAACTTTATCTGGAACGTGCTATGTGTGTATGTGTGTGTGCATCAGCCTTCCCTACCTTGGTGCCCACCATAAATTTTGGACTGCAAATCTGAGCCATCCAGCCGTCAAAATTTAAACTGTTGGCTCCTAAGAGCAGAGGCCTGTCTCCTATAGCTTAGGTTGCCTTGCACAATAACAGTGACTGGAACCATAATAGTAATCCAGCAGGAAGTTCTCCTGAGCAAGCTCTTGTGAAGTTCCCGAGCTTATGCAGGAGAATATTCTGCATTGTACCTTTTATCTTTGCTGTGCAGAAGTCAGCTACTATAAGGTTTTGCTTTTGTTTGTCTTTTTTTAAAAGAATGTTCTGTTCAAAGCTCAACATAGGCCCAGCTTCTTGTCCGAAGAAAAGTTTAGGGGGCCCTAGATCTCTTGCAGCATTTTAACAAACTCCTATTATTAAATCAGCTTTGTAAACAAACCCACAAAAAGTTACCAGTCTGTTTTTATTTATTTTAAAAACCCCTTACTAGCCTGCTGGGGACTCACAGAAGAAGCTGAAAAGAGCTCTGCCCCTCCCGCAGCTGTCCACTGGATTTTTATGGGGTGTATGGAAAAGGAGGCCATCTCCCCTTTGCCAGCCTGCTTGGTTTCTGTGCTGAGCCCAGAGGAGGGAAAGGGTGTGCCATTCTGCCTGAGCCAGCCTACTCATTGTGCTTCATCGAATTCCATGCTTTTGTCTGCATGCAGCTCCTTGTCACTTATCACTAGCAGCCAGCAAGTGTTTAAATACAAGGCTGTATTAAATGTAGGTGTGGCCTGCTGTTTTCACACTCAACGACTAGGAATCCTTGTGTTAGCATTTGCGTTCCCTGAAAGCAGGGCCCAGACTGAGGCTGACCCCATACAGGTAAATGAGTGGGCTGTTCTTCAGGGGTGTGACGCCACTGTGACTTTTGACAGATGCATATCAAGCAGAAATTCACCCAGATAGGGCTCTTTTTAGCCTTGAGGTCTAGCAATGGGAAAAGGAGGATCCTGTTGAACCTCAAGCCTGCTGTGCAGCTGTTAAAGGCATATAGAGCCCATGTCAGGTGCAGCAAAGCTGGCAACTGTGTGCTGGATGAACATTCCACATTCCATTTGGCGAAAAGAATGAGCAACCTCATATATGCTGTTTCTGGGCAGATCATCTTGGTAAACTGGAGCGTTTCCTGACCTACGGCTACATTTGCTGCTAGGAAATAAATTTATCATCTGCCTGATCCCAGTTGTAGGCTTGTTCCAGTTTGGAATTTTAGCTGTCCAACCACACCCTCACTGAGAGAGGAACGCAGATTTCAGATGCTTCTGTAGAGTGAAGAGCCTCATTATTTTCCTTGCTGGGCATAGGAGGCCCCCTCCTGGCGTATGTGTTTCAAATTCCTGCCTTAATCTCTCCCTCCTGAAGCCGCACCTAGCGGGCAAGGCCAGGGAGAGGAGGGAGGATGTGGAACAATGAAGTGCTTTGCTATGACTAAGAAGTACAGAATTCACACTCGGCTCCTCTGGAGGCTGGAGAGGAGCCAGGATCCCAAGCAGATTTCTGTTGCTTCCAAATGCACATTTAAGAAGTCTCCCATACTCTGCTGGTCTGGGATGGACAAGAGTAGAGTTAGGCAGATGGATAGCTAGATTGTACAGGTGATGAGATCTGTGTCTGTCTAATCTTCATCAATATTTTAATCTGGAGAAGAGATTGGCCAATGAGGAGCTTGCTTTGGTCCCAGAAAATTGTTTTTTTGTGTAGTATTCACCCTTGGGTTGGATAAAAATGCCTACTATTTATCACCGTTGTTGTTCTTGTAGAGAATTTATGGGCTGCCCAAGCTTCTAGGGCAGCACATAGATAAAAGAATAAAACATTACAATAACATTATCTCTCCATGATGTGTTTCTGTTTCTAGGGGTGATACCTTTCCCCTACACTGCATGTGCTATATTTTCTTTCTGGGAAAATCAACTTTCCGTTTGGATGAAAGAATGGATGACAGACTATAAATAAATAAAGTGGTTTTCTTTCCTGCACCCTCCAGAGAACAGCACATCTGTTGTTGCTGCGATTGTAGTGTAGAACCTAGTTGTATCAAATGTCACAGGCATAAGTTTGATATTTGTGGCAGCAAGCAATGTCACTCTCCCACAGTCCCATCTGCAAACCTTGTGCCATTTTTTTTAAAAAAGTTTGTATTTTCATTCATTCATAATGCAATTAGGGATGCAGTCATATGCCTACTAATTTAGTAGGCATTACCCAACAGCATTTCTGAGTAAACATTGAGAGAATTGAACTACAATACTGTGCATGCTTGCTTAGAGTAAGCCCAAGTGAGCTCTATGTAATTTGATTTAAACTACATAAGGAAAAGTAATGCAGCTGAGGTGGAATCCTAAACATGCTTCCTAGGAAGTAAAGGCCAAAGTTGAATTTGCACAGTAGATATAACAGTGCCCTGATTTTCTTTTTAAAATTAAAAGCATCTATAGAAAGTTGCAAATTTGATCTAAATAATATAGGATGAGGAAAGGTGCTTAACATTTAACCCTCCAGCTGTTTTTGCACTCAGAATACCCTCTCCCCCAGCTGCTGTTCCCACACAGGATATGTTTGGCATCCCAATTTACATTTTGTGTAGTTTTGGTTTACTAATGAAATAGGGATGAAAGTAGGGAAAGGTTGGTTTTTCATTGGAAAAATGGATAGTAGCTTTTGCTTATTAAATTTTAATTAATTGGGTCAAAGTCAAGCAATGGGTGGTATTCAACTAAGTTTCACTCTGAGTAGACCCATTGAAATTAGTCATATTCATTAATTTCAGAGCAAAACCTAGCTGAATACCATCCAATAAATAAAACCCTTTCGATCAGTTGACAGTTCATTTTACAGGTCAAGCAGTACAGCAATGCACCAGTCCAGCATAAGAGCTGCTTTTTTAAAAAAGGAAGGAAGGAAGGAAGGAAGGAAGGAAGGAAGGAAGGAAGGAAGGAAGGAAGGAATGGTGAACACAAGCAATGTTACTTCTCCACCAAATCTGTGCCATGCCATTCTTTGAACCTTTTCTTTCCCATCCATTATTATTTGGAAGCTGAACACTCTCCCTCTTCAGTGCCAGAGTGCACAACAACCCTGGTTCTCTCTCTCTCTCTCTCTCTCTCTCTCTCTCTCTCTCACGCACACACACACACACACAATAAATGGCAATACAACTATTTCCCCTCTCTCAGCTTCACACAAAAATTATTACAGGTAGATTTGGTATCACACTGTTGTCCTTGATTGGAGACTTAGGACACCATCACACAAAGGATGGAGACAGACAAAAAACAGCATCCCACAGCTGTGGTACAAGTCTGGCTTTGCAACTAAAATGACAGATGTGAATACAGTCGAACCTCCATTTACGTAACCCTCTGGTTATGTAAACTTCGGGATGCGCACGGGAAAATCTCACAAGTATTTTAACGGGTTTCACCCGCACGTGCATGCACAGAAGCGGTCCTCAGGTTGCAGAAACCTCGGGATCCGAACGGACCTCCGGAACAGATTCCGTCCGCAACCGGAGGTACCACTGTATACTGTTCAGGCAACTCTTTGCTTTTTATTTTATATTTAAAGTTCATGCATTTACCTATTCATTCATTGCATTGACTCTTTATTTTTCAAAAAGGAAACTTCTTTTTAAAGCACAAAAAATGGGTGACAAGGGAGTTTCTTGGTGGCATCACTGGAGGTCCAGGTTTGCAGTGCTGTGACACACACACACCCCCGACAAGACCATGATACTGTAGAATATGCACATTTGGCTTGATCTCATTGAGGACCCAAGTGCTTTGGGTCATTTTCTTGACCCAAATATTAAAACATGGTAGTGACATAAGTTCACTGGCTGTCTGGATAAGCCCATATTTATTTGGAGCTTGAAACCATGCCCCTTCCCTCCTCTTGAAGCCTGAATTGGGCTGACGGTGCCGTTGTTTTTGCTTCTCTCATGCAACCGCACTCTCAGGCCTTTAGCTGTTCCCTACGCCTCCGCCACCCCCGGTTTCGTAACGCCAGGCCCCACCAGGCTGGGAACATCACTCGTCTTTGTGTCTTGTTGGCCTTTTATACATGAAGGGGAGTGTTTATATGTGTTGTAGCAACCAGGCGGTTTGAGTGTGCCCATAAAGACTGCTGGATCAGTGACTCACTGCTCAGGAACGTGGACTTGGATGGGGAACACATGGAGGGGGAAGCAGGAAGGAAAGCTGTCCTGTGGAGCTCGCAAGTTGGGAGGGAGTGATACACAGCTGAGCCCTTCTACTTTGCCTCCTTGCAGCTCACATAAAGGTGTACCCAGCCTTCCCAGGACCTGGAAATTAAGGACTTTGGAGTGCACAAGCCAGACTCCCCTCTTTCCTTTCTGTGTGCGGCAGACAGCAGAGGTGGGGTAGTGAGGGTCTGCAACAGCACTCCCTTTTGAGTCTATATTGCTTCCAGGACAAAGGAGTCAATTTGCTCTTCCTTGTTCCTCCCAGTAGATTCCAGTCCCCTTTTGTGCCTTTGGTTGTGTACGCACACAAACAGCAGCCGATGAATTCATGGTGGACTAGCATCCTTGCTTGCTAATTTTCAAAGCGTGCTCTTGACAGGGAACCCTGGGTTCCTCTTCCTCAGGAGCGAATAAGTTTCCTCAGTGGGGGCATCACTGTTGGCAGGTAAGCTTCCCTAAAAGGCAGCCGGCCCATCTACTCCCAAGCTTCATCTCAATGCACAGCCATAGGGGGAATGTTGGATGCATTCCATGGCACAGTCTCAGGTCACACAAGGTAACGGCTATGAGACCCAATCCAGGCCTCATGTGAACTAAGTACAAGCCCTGAAACAGGCCTCAGTTTCCTTCTGCAGTGCGCTGAGGGTTTCATGGCATACATGCAGAGGTTCCTCATGTGGAAAGGGTACCCTGATGGCAAAACATTTATTGTTTCTGAGTGGCAGACTGTGTGTCTTACTCACGTTGTTGGTGGACTGACTGGGAGGGTTCCAGACTGCCACTTTGCAGGCCATGCCATACTAGACCCTTTGCCTGGCAAGCCCATCCTTTGTCTGGTCAATTTTACTGCTAAAGAACAAGGAGTCATTTTGAAACCACTGCAGAACTGAAATGGACTATGCCAGGAATTGCTTGACCAAAACTAGCTAGAGCCTGTCTTCAACAGATCTGCTTGTCATGTGTATCATCATCATCATCATTAAATTTTCATCCTTATATCTCAGGGTGGTTCACAGCATAAGAATACGAGATAAAACACAGTCTAGGGTGCACATGGATGCGCTCATGTCAAGTGTGCTCTAGCTTTGCTCTAGCTTAGCTCTAGCTTAGCAGTTTCAGTCACAAATGCCTCCACTCAGAATCCAGTGTGGACTGTACCAACTGTTCCCAGAGCATATTGGGGAGGGGGCGTGGCAGGGGGGCCAGATTATTTCAAACATACCATCAGAGGTGTGTTTTTTTTTGAGAGAAAATTCTCTCAAAATCCCCACCCAAGACTGTGCTGCTTCCGGTCATCCATCCCTTTTCCTCCCCCTTCTACCACAAATTTAAATGTGGTAGTACAGTAAGCCCCACCTGTTCATGCCAGTTTTGAGAATACTTCCATTGCGTTGTTGTGTTAGAATCATAGAATTGTAGAGTTGGAAGGGACTACGAGGGTCATCTAGTCCAACCCCCTGCAATGCAAATATTTTGTCCAACATGGGGCTTGAACACATGACCCTGAGATTAAGAGTCTCGTGCTCTACTGACTATGTGCCTTCTCCAGTTTTTGTTTGTATGCACACTGGCAGTGGGATAAGTCTGTATATTCTTGCATACTTTGTTGAATGCTGAGCATTGTAGCTGCTGTTGGTCATAGCTCACTTCCATTTAAGTTTAAACAGTAGAGCTTGACAGATGGATGGTCTTGACACTTGCAGGTTTGAAACCTTGAGGACTTGAAACCTGCAGCTCTTTAAAAGAACAAAAGCTCAGAATCAGGATTCTGCTCTGCATGGCAGACCATGTTTCACGATTTGTGGTGTAGTAGTTCATCATGTATGCCATAAGCCGGGGGGCAGTCAAGACGGGACCTACGTGCAACAGAGGGGCTGTTTGGAACTCGCCCTTCCTTGCACCAGTGTTGTGAAGCCAAGAAGGAGCCGATAAGGATCAGAGCCGTCTGGATATGGCCGGCTTCCAGGTGTAGCTATGCCACTCTGGAGAGGGGCGCAGCTTTTGTTCAGGCTGTCATTGTGTGACTTCCGGGGGAAGGAAGTGATTCCTGGTGTTGCTGGTCCAGCGGTGGCCAGAGTCTCTGGGAGACGAGGAATTGCCCTCGCAGGTGTTGTTGTGGAGAAAATGACTGCCCTTGCTGAATTTGGGGGCTGGGAGGTGGTGGGATATCCTGATTCCGAAGAACCACCCTTTCCCCCCAGAGGCCACATGTGAAGTTTGTCCCAGATTTGCAGACTTTATTACTAAAGCAGATGTTGGCGCTGCGTAGCCAGTAAAAGACTGGAAAACCAGGGCAGCTTGTGTGAGTAAACAGCAGAGGGTTTGGGTTAGAAAAATCACTTCTGCCCTGTTTGATTGCAGAATGGGTACTCTCAGTGCCAGAAACTGAGAATCCAAGATTCACAATCCCACTAAATAATTATTTCTAAAGTTTCCGTTGTTGTTGTATGATGGGGTTTTTCTTTACTAGCTTTTGCTAACCTGGTACTCTCCAGTGGTTTTGGAATACAACTCCCATCAGCTGCAGCCAGCACAGCCATTCTGTACAGTTCAGCACTGGACCTGGTTTTTCTCAGGCATTGCACTGCTTGTCTGGCAAACACGGGTCACCTGCAAACCTTAAAACAGTAATATCTGCCTGATACCTGATGAGGACAACACTAAAAGTACCACCATATCCAAAAACAGTTTGTCAGAGCATGTTGACCTGGGTAAGAAGGACTGCTGTAGTCATTTGATTACATGCCAGATAGATTATTTGAGATGTTATCGCAATAACAACAGCCCTATGAGGTAGACAAGTGCTTTTATCGCTGTGTTGGGGCTGAAAGTTCATGACTTACCTACAGCCACCAGCTGAACCCATGCATAAGAGAAAAAAGGTCTGAACTCCTAGTTCAACACATTCTGTTATCACTATGCTACTTAAATAGCCAAAGTCCACGTTAGAACCCGATTCTGTTCTCATTTGCAAAGCAACCAGCCCAATCCTCTGGACGCCTGTAAAATGGGTGTCACTGTAGCCACATACACACTGTTGAAAGCTACTTGTTGAAAGTTACTCTAGGTCTAGAATATTTGACCAGTGATGCTAATGCCCTACCGTGCCTCCTTTCTTCCAGCGAAGATCCTCAGGGGATTGCGTTGTGCAGAATGGCTTCTACCATGACTGCCCCTTTAAGGAGGCCCCAGTCCTCCTTTCCAGGAGACAGTCAGGCAAGCCCAAAAGAAGAGCAGAGTAGGGAGCAGCTGGCACCACCAAGACCTAGCTCTTGGAGCTCAGAAATTTAAATAGCCAAGAGGTAGTAATCAGGAGTGGAAGAAGTCTGGCTTGATGAAGAAGGAAAGAGAGGAACAGAGGCCTGAGGGACAGCCATCTCTAGTATCCAGTGCAATTTCTTTCCCAGCCCGGGCATGGGGGACCTAACAAGAGGCTCTCCCTACCACCCTAGTACTCTTGGTAGAGGGTATTGGGGAACCTGGCCATTTGAGTGCCCATTGGGTGTCCTTAGAAGGCACCAACAAGAGGACTGATCCCTTCCCTATATCCCATAGCTGTGGGAAAGGGGCTATTGGGGTGCCCCATGCCCCACAAGCTAGAAATAACCCATTGTGAACCACCCAAGACGATTGGGACTGAGGTGAACTCCTGGTGTCTACAGCAGATATCACTGGAGAGGGCCCAGGCATGGAGAAATGTGAGAGAACTTTCTGAGAAGGTTTTGCTATTGCTTTGATAGTTTGTAAAAATTTGGGACTGTATTACCTAGGAAAAGGTGTGTGAGATTGGGGGCCTCAGATTACAGCAAGGGCCACAGCTCAGTCCATCTGGAGCTGCTGCACTTTGCCTGCCTTGCCTTGAATTAGGACTCATGTTTGAGCATATTCACCCATAGACTGTGGGACAGTCAGTGTGCCCTTTGGGCAATGTAGCTCTGTCCCAGCTTAACACCTGCAGGGCCTTGTATGGTATACCCTCCATGCAGCACATCAGTTGCATTGCCTGCCACACCAGTGCAGCTCTCTGGACGTTTTGCTGTATTGGTGCAACCCCACAAATCATAAGCTTTTCTTTGTCATGTTTGGACCCTTTCCTTCCTCTGAGGAGCTCAAGGTAGCTCAAGATAGCTCAAGGGCTATCTCATTTTATTATTGTAAGCAACGTGCGAGGTTGTGAGACAATGACTTGCCCCATGCAAGCCAGTGGTCTTCACAGATACGTGGGGATTTTCAGCTTGGCCTTTTTCTCACATGTCAAGCCTGCATTCTAGCTACTGCTGCAAAACAAAGAAGCCCAAACCAGTCTGTTGAAATGCTGTCGTTAGTCACGTTGCTTGAAGGGGTGGTGACCAGAAATAACTTCTTAAAAAATCATTTATAAAACAATCATAGCAGCATTACGGTGTAATAGCACTATACTTTTCTTTCATTTAAAAATAGTATAGCTGGGAAAGCATTTTTGCACTGATTAAAAGATTGATTAAAAAATAAACGAGGTCATAAAGTGGCCTAAACCACAAGGACTATAGTGGATGTGTGCTGAACTTCAACTGTGAACCGCCCTGTGATCTTTTGATGAAGGGTGGTATACAAATTTAATAAAGAAATAAAATGGTCTCACCCACCACTGCTATATTGTACCCACTGTGCTCCAAATAGCATGGCAACTGAAAACTCAGTTGCAGCTCTGATAGTAGCTTACAGCAAAGGAGAAGTTTGGGGTCAGTATGTAGGAGTCATAACACCCTTCAACTGCTTGAATTAGGTTGCCAGAGAAGACCATAATACACCAGTTTTTAAAATTTGTAATATCCTAATTCATTATTTTCGGCATTATAGCAATCAGATAGTGTGAATGCCTGACGGCTTAAAGAATGAAACAGACAAATGACCAGCGTCTAACTAGGAATTCCAAGCAGGGTAGAGTTTGCTTCTTTCAGGAATTCCCTCTGCAAAAGGCAGGGACAAAAGACAGTTTGGGCTTTTGCTGGACAGACTTGAGGAGGGTCTTAAAAATGTTCAAGTTTCCCAAAATCACAAGGTTCTTCATTCGGCAGAAGAGTTTTCTGCGTGGGAACCTGGAATTGTCAGTGTTCTGTTGCCTTTCCTCCTGTGCCTCATTCCCCGTTTTCCCTTGGGCTTGGCTCCTGACTTTTCCCAGCAATTCCCTACCTCCCCCCTCTCCTCTACTTTTCAAATAGTACCATTCCAGGAGTCATAAATCTGCCTATCTTTCAGCCCCAGTCCCAACGCTGTGTACGGCGGTGGCTATTTCCAGCGTGTCCCAAGAATGCCAAGCGGGGGATGCACGCTATGTGCTGCTTGGGTGAAAACCAATATCGGTTCCAATCTGCCCCCTCCTCACCCACATGCCTGCCTGCACGCTTTCCTTCTGCATGCAGGCACACCATGGCTGGGCCGGGCTCTGTTCAGAGAGGAACAAGAAGTTGAATTAACAGCAGAAGGCTTGGTCTAATTCTGATCTGAGGTGGCATCCCAATATCTAGGAGGCACCACTTCAAACTGCCTTGTGGGGGGTGGGGGCAGCAGAGGATAACATAATTGTGAGTTGCTTCATGCAAAAAAATCTTCCCATCTAGAAGATTGGCATGTCCAGGAGACCAAGCTAGAACCTTTCCCCCTGAGTTTACCGCATAAAGGGATTATTAGTGGCAAGTGCCATAACAGACTATATGCACCAGAGGGCAGACTTGACTTTCAGCATTTTTTTCAGGCAAGTGCCACAAACTTAATATATTAGTCATGCTGTCATTCTCCACTATGAACAAATTTTCTGACAATAACAATAACTTACTGTAACTTAAAGCAAAGTACATATGCTTCTAAATGGTCACATACTCTTCTCCTGCATAGGCCTGCCTCTATTTCACGTCCTTTCTCTGTTGTTTTCCTGTGCTTATTATGGATTGTAACTTCCATGATGCAGGGACCTATCGTGCCTGTTTTCTTAAAGTGCCAAGGACATAGATGGTGATAGACAGATTTAACAATAATGCGGAGGAGGTGGAAGAGGCTTATGGGGTGTGTGTGTAGTTTTGCTGCTCTTAGCCACGCTCAAAAGTTGATTATAGTTCCTTATTTTAACAATTTTCCCCTAACTTTACTGCACCTTAGTAGCTCATAATCCAATTACAGGCTGTCTGCTCATACTGTGAACTATCTGTCCTCATGCAGCACATCAACCACGAATTATAGTCCAATCAGGATTATGAAAGTGTCTGCTTTTGCAGCATGCCTGAGAAAACAACAGCATAAACTGGTGAGGGTTTATATCTAGCAGGGCACACAACACAATATAAATTGGCTTGGTATAGCTTGTGCCCCCCAAAATTGTACATTGGAAATAAAGGAAGCTCTAAAAAATGTTCACAAAATGTCACATGATGAGATGGATGTTTTCCCAAATGCTGCCACAAACAATAAGCAGTAAGTACCCACAAAACTTGTGCAATCACATTCTTCACAGCTCTGAACAGTAACAATATATGTGGGAGAGATAATTATAGTTTTGCCATGGGCAAAATACTACATTGGACTGCTCTGAAAATGTGGTGTCTTAAAGGGAGAAAGTCCTTTAGTGGTGGGGCCAGTGCTGGTTTGGAGAAGGTTTCTGCAAGGTGGGCTTCTTCCACATAGGCAGGCCCTACAATTAGGCAGCGAGAAACAGCCTCAGGCAGCAGCAGTCCCTCCACTATTCTCAGTGAATCTCCTAAACCAGGTTTAGGGGACTCTTGGCCTTCCAGATGTTACTGAACTAAAAGTCCCATCAGCCCCAACAAGTGTGGCCAACAGCCAAGAATGATGGGAGTTACAAGTTCAACAACATCTGGAGGGCCAAAGGTTCCCCACATCTGCCCTAAACTAGCCTGCCACCATTAGGTTCAGTGGAGGCTGTTGTCCCATCACCAGTGTTGAAATGATTCAATTGCCACTGCAGGACATGGAATGAGGGGCATCACCGTCTCCTTTGCCCCATTCAAGATGTGCACTCTGCAGCCCAAGAAAGCAGCAGTTGCCCATGCCACCTGCCAGAATTGGCCCAGATAAACTTCTGGTCACAGGAGCTAAGAGGTTTCCGTACCCCTGGTCTGCACTGATCAGCAATAGCTCTACAGAGTTTCAGGTAGGAGATGTTCCCAGCTTTAGCTGGAGATGCTGGGAATTGAACCTGGGACCTTCTGAGCTTCAGCCCTTCCTCAAGAGAAAAGAGACACTTGTTAGTTGATGTAGGGAAGAATTGAAGACTCCTTCAGTGGTGATTGCTTTCTCTCCACAGCACAGGGAATGGGGCAGCCAGCATTAAGAATCTCATGATTTCATTCTTGTGTCTTGCAGGATGAGGTGAAGCTGCCAACCAAGCTGAGCATTAGTAAGTCTTTGAAAGAGGCGGAAAAAGAAGGGGAAGAGGTTGTGTTGGATGAGGAGCACCCTGAAGAGGAACATATTGAGCTCTCCTCAGACGAAGAGGTGGAGGTGGAAGAGATTATTGAGGAGTCACGGGCAGAACGCATTAAGAGGAGCGGCATGAGGAAAGTGGATGACTTCAAGAAGGCCTTCTCCAAAGAGAAGATGGAGAAGACTAAGCTGAAGACCAGAGAGAACCTGGAAAAGACCAAGGTGAAGACCAGAGAGAACCTGGAGAAGACCAAGCAGAACCTGGAGAAGACTCGACACAACTTGGAGAAGAGGATGAACAAGTTGGGCACCAAGATTGTCACCAATGAGCGCAGGGAGAAGATGAAGACCTCCCGGGAGAAGCTGAAGAAGTCCTTCACTCCTGACCACGTGGTCTATGCACGCTCCAAGACAGCTGTCTACAAAGTACCACCTTTCACGTTCCATGTCAAGAAGATCCGAGAGGGGGAGGTGGAAGTGAAGGCCACTGAGATGGTGGAGGTTGGTGGGGATGAGGCAGAGAACACAGATCTGATGAGGGGTGAGAGCCCTGAGATGAGCACCCTCTTGCATATTAAAGAAGAGGCGGACACGATGCTGGCAGACAAGAGTGACAGCGAGTGAGGCTAGAGTGGCATTGGAAGACCATCAAGAGCTGACCATGTAATCTCTCACGTTTCCCCTTTTTGGCCTCACATGGGTGTGCACTCACACACACACAATATATATATATAGATCTTGCAGCCCCGCCCCCCAAATGCGGCACCAAGGTGCATTTTTGTATATTTCTGTTTCAGCATATAGAGCACAGGACTTCATAGCAATCCATCAAACACCATTCCTACGACCGAGAGCTTGCTTTGCCTGCCAGCCTGCTGTGGCAACACCCCTCGCCTGCCCACCCCAAGGTGCTATCAGCAAAGCAATCCATTTGCATGCCCAAGAAGCATGCTGCCTCTTAACTATTCTCCTTGGGGCTCAAGAATGCTTCCAGGGACCAGAAGACAAGATTGGACGGACAGAAGGAAGAGCAGCGTGGTGCAAAACCGAAAGAAGGAAGGGTTTGGCACAGTACTTTACTGAACTGGGGGAGGAAAAGTGACTGGGGAGGGATGCAAATGTAATGCCATGCGATGGTGCAAGAGGGAGGTCTGTGCACCCTGCAAACCATTTTTCAAGAGATTATTTTTTATGCAGTCACACTCTAAGGGCTTTATATTTGCACACATGAAAGAACAGCAGCTGCCGCTGGGCACGCTGAAAGGAGGAGAGGAGAGGAAAGGTGTCGAGGCAGGGTCCCCTCCAAGCTATTTGGGCTGTTCGCTGGGTCTGGCCAGGAGCCATGCTTGCAACATGGCTCCCATGGTCAGTGCTCATTTCCTGGGTTACAGCATGGTGGGGAGTGGCAGACCAGTAGGTGTGGCTGTGAAAGAGGGCAGAGAGCACAGAGAAAAGGTGGATTGTGAGTCTTTGGCTGCAAGCAAAGTGTTAATAGCAAGAGCCAAGAGGAAACTCTTGTCCGGTCAGCCAGCCACCTTAACTCTTGTCCCTGAGCTGGATCCTGCGCACTGAAGATGGCTTTCTGCAGTGCCTGGGTTCCAGGTCAACATCTGTACCTTCCTGCTAGGCTGACTTGCAGCAGCCCATTTTTAACTCGGGCACTGCTATTTGGGTGCTCTCCAGTGGGGTACCCATATGGGTTTGCTGTCGTTATATTGACTGAACTTGCTGCTTGGGGAGGGCTGTGGGGAGGGGGCGTTCAGTGACCCAAGACGTCTTCGTTGTGTGGGTAAGGTGCTTCTCAGCAAACTCCCCACACTTCCTTATAGCTACCTCTTTGGGCTTCCCCCCCCCAAGTTTGTGGGTGAGCCTGAAGCCTCACTTTTTCCCCCCAAGCACCACCAAAAAGAGGCTTCTTTCCATGGTGTTCAACACATGCAGCTGCCTACACACACACATCTCTGGTGCACCAATTCATGAAGTGGTTGAGCAGCCCCCTCTCCCCACCTCCTGCTACGATTCTCCCACACTCCCGTGGGATCAAGGAGGGAAAGTCGGCAGCATGCTTGGTCCCCAGCAGCAAACTCTGCCAGGGTTCCCTTGGCAGTGGTGCCAACAGGGCAAGATTTTGGGGCAGACATCTCAACAGATTGAGCAGGTGGGCCCCCAAACCTAGCAAAGGCAGCTTCATCATATTTTGAAACAAGTAATGCACATTGCCACCTGCAGCAATGAAGTAGTAATGCATTGCCATATAAGCTAAAAGGCCATTAAGTCCAGAGCCTAAAACAACCTACCAGTGACACTGTACCTCCACCATTCCATGCCCAGCATTTCCACCACAACCTATACCAATGCTGCCTGCTCTAGCAACTCAGCCAGTAGCTTGGCTGAGCCATCCATAGCCCGATAAGGAGATAGAGGTGTGTGTGTGTGTGTGTGTGTGTGTGTATAGGGATGTTCTTACTCAACCATGGAGTGTGCAAGCTCCCACCACACTAGAGTTTCCAGTGAGCCTTTCGGTTCTTGTTACGTTGCTGTGGATCTTGCGTCCGGGAGAAGACAGGAGTGCCCAGAGTACCAGATATGCTTGGACTTTTCTTAAGGCCATCACACATAGGGCAGAGACCACACACCACTCTGGGGGGAGAGCAAGGGGCAGGGGGAGGGTTGTGCCAAGCTGCTGCATTGTTCCTTTTCTAAGACTGCATCCTGGTGAGCAGCATGACTAATAAACTTCCTTTTCTAAAAGAACAGGTGTGAGGTGTTTGCAAGGGGCAGGGGGGAGAGCGGCATCAGGCAGGTCACTCAGGCAGGTGCAGCGCAGCACCAAGCCACACACATTAAGGGGACTTCCAGGCTCGCTTTGTTTCAGGTGGGATTCAGTCACCGCCAAATTCAGGTTGTGCAGAGAAAGCCGACCTGGTGCTCTTGCTAACCATACTTTCTGTGCCGTAAGGAAAGCAACGGTAAAACACTGGAAAGTGGGATAGTGGTTTCTTGACGCAATATTGTATAACGTCACTGCAAACAAATTAGAATGAATGCTCAATAAATAGCCAACATCACCTAACCTCCCTGCAGACTTTGTGCACACAAATCGGAACGAATGCTCAATAATTGGGGTGTCTGAAAGAAAGCATGATTATTATTTTTTATTCATTAAGTAAAGGCTACATTAAGGCAATACCTTTAACAGGCCAAACTCACAGAGTAGGTGTGCAAGGTTTAAAGTTCTCCAGAACTTTTCATAACAAGCAAAACTGGGGGATGGGCACTATTGCTGAAACCATGGAACCTGTATTTAGCATGTGAATTGGGGGGTGGGGGTCAAGTGTTCTTAACAGTGCCATTTTTTTATTTTGAAAGGAATGCAGCCAGTTGGAAGCTGTTTCTAGGGAAGAGAGGCAGGCTAAATCGCAACCTCTCCTCCCTTTCTGTGTCCTGAGGAGAGGCTGGATAGGGGGAAGAGGCCTTCTAGGTAAGAAGACACAGAGGGTGGCACTGCTTTCCAGCTTCCTCCTCGTTCCTCTTTAGGACTTGGTTGGGAGGAGAATGGAGGCAAAACTAGAATTAGCTGGCTCTGACTCTACTTCCTGTTATCTCTGCCTTCTGCCCTACCGGTCCCAATGGACACCTATCGGTGCTGGATGAGAGCTGTAGTCCAGCAACACCTGGAGGGCACCACGTTCGCTAACCTTGCCCTGGGCAGTGCAGCATAGATAGCTGGTTGCAGATGGAGCAGCCACATTGTTCTCTCACTTGCTCACCTGCATTCTCCTGGGTGAAGCAATGATGGAAATTCACCGCTGCAAGCCTAACACCTCCTGTTATGCCACTCGAAGGAGGATAGGTAAGAGGAGAAAGCAGTTGTTCCTGCCTCAGCATGATGGCACCAAGGTTGGTTGCTACCACCCCACTGCCTGTGATTGCAACGCTTTACCTGTTTGTGCACATTCTCTTTGGGTGGCACAGCAGGGTTATGAAGAGGGAGCAGGCAAAAGGAGCAGCCTCTGCATGCTCACTTACCCTCTCTCACTCCGTGGCATGATGGAGACAATTGAATTCACTGGGCTCAGTCCCCGTGCCACCTAGTAAAGTAAAGGATCCCTGGACGGTTAAGTCCAGTCAAAGGCAACTATGGGGTGTTGGCACTCATCTTGCTTCAGACTAAGGGAGCTGGCATTTGTCCACAGACAGCTTTCCGGGTCGTGACAGCAGGACTAAACTGCTTCTGGCGCAATGGGACACCGTAATGAGTGCCAGAGAACACAGAAAAGCCATTTACCTTCCCAGCACAGTGGTGCCTATTTGTCTACTTGCACTGGTGTGCTTTCGAACTGAGCACCTCTTTTTACACCACCACCAACTGCAGATTGGCTGCTTTTCTTTCAAACAAAAAGCATCACTTTTAAGTATGCCCCTTTTAAAATAGTGTTGTTTGTCACTCCACAAGACAAACCAGGAGACACCACTCAGAACTATTTCCACCCAAGTAGTTCCTTAGTCAGGATCTGAAAGTGTGACTTCCGTTTTCCCCTCCAGGTGGCAGCAGCTCCCCTTCAGGTAGGAGCATTAAAAAAAACAAAAAATCAGAAGGGCACTGCCATTGCTGGAACACTGATACAGTCCATGTTTGTCAGCCATCTAGTTTCTTAGAGCCCCCAGACATTAGCGGAAGATTAAGGCCTCTGCTCACAAACTCGATAGAAAAGAAGCCTAGCTGGATGTCATCAGCACCATTCTTCCCCTCCTGGGGAATCTTTGCCTACCCATTTGATCCCATTGGGGAGCATCCAGTGCTAATCCTACTCAGAGTAGACCCGCTGAAATGAATGAGCACGACCAACTTAGGGCCATTCATTCCAATGGGTCTACTTTGAGTAGGACTGGCACTGGATACGCTTTGCGCAGAAGAGGTCGGGTTTAAAACCAGGCAAATTTGAAACATCCCACTGGTTTGTTCAGAAAGAGTTGCACAACTGCCTCCTTCAACAACCGGGGGGTTATGTACACCCTTTCGAGGTGATAAGGTACGGGACCAGTGCTTTGACCTGTGAAGCAAATAGTACCTTGGGGTGCGGCAATTCCAATCGGGAGAATGGCAGAGGGGAAAAGGTTAAACTACTCATCCATTAGCACCACAATTTGAGGGGTGGGGAACCAGCATTTAAAAATTGCATATCAGATTATGGATCTCCTGCTGTTCTGCCTAGTTGTGCCTTTATATGTGCCAGTGGTGCAGCCTTAAACTCACCCCTCCCATCACTCCCAAACAGCTGGCCTTGGCTTAGACCTAGCTGAATCTCTGGAAGTAGCAGGGCCGGCCCAGGATGTTTTGTCACTTGAGACAAAACAAAAACAATTGCACGCTGTGCCCTCCTCTGCCCACAGCCCCACAGTTGCTGAATGGAGGCTGCTTACAGAAGCCCTGGCAGGAGAAGAAAAATTAAGAGGCCGGATGGGGGGAACAGGTAAAGGAAGAGGTGGGAACCAAGCACAGGAGGAGGTGGGTGGCATGCTCCCCAGGGCCTGGATCTGCTGCCCCTCCCAGCTGTCCCCAGCCTACCGCCCAAGACGATTGCCTCATCAAACCTCCTGGGTGGGCCAGTCCTGGGAAGTAGCCAGCGACTAATTCCCCGCTGGATGCAACATTCAACAGGAGGTTCTTGGCGAAGCCATCACTGATCCCACAGCACATCATCATCTGTTGGGACTTGCTGGGAAAAGGTGAAGCAGCTTTTCCAGAGTTGGCCCCTCCTCGCTCTGTTAAGTGGCCCCCATGACGTGGAACACAGATGATGGTGACAGAATGAGTGGGTGGGTAATTGATACATTACTTTGGAACTCCAGAATGGAATCCTCCGTTGAGCAATGAATAAGGACAAAACGATAATGCCAAAATTCCACAGCTGCTCGCTTCCATCTGTAAATATGGATTTCCCATTCTTCTGACTTTGTGCATTTCACTTCCTTCAAAAAAGAAAGAAAGAAAGGGGTGTCCTTATCCTGGAGTTTCCTTTGATGTTACTGAACATGATGGGAAATGGTAAGGGACTGGGCTGATTTACCCACCCATATCAAGGCTGAGTCAGAAGTACCACAAGAGACTCCACTGATCTTTGGCAGCTGGAAAGGACAGATAACTACAAGCAAGTCCTCACTGGAAAAGAGAGAAAGGGAAAGGAAAGGAAAATCTTCTGGGTGGTATACAACCAGCTTTTACTCAGAGTAGAGTCAATGAAACATGTCCACGACTAACAAGTCCATTAATTTAAGTGGGTCTGCTTTCAGTGAAAATTAGTTGAATATAGCCGTCTGCATAGATAAGCATTTGCGTGGGATTCGCAGGGGAGAAGACAAAAGGGCAAGACAGACCACAGCAGAAGACCTTTTCTAAGATCAAAGCCAAAGCACAATAACCACAAGTTTCAACTGTCACTGCGGCATTTATTGACTTGAAAGCAAAGGTCATCATCGCCCAGTGACATCACAGTATATGTGGGTAACTCCGAAAAGATTTCAGATTACCACAAAAGGCATGTTAAGAAATAAATAAAGACATTTCACAAAATGGTTTGCTCAAAATAAGTGGGTACCACAACAAGGTGTTGCAACAGACCATACACACTTGCTTTCCTCCCACAATCCCCAGCCACAACACCTAACATTGCTGTCATATCGTTTACATATCTAAGCCAAACCCAGGAGCACCAGATCTTACCCAAGTCTGTAAAGCCTCTGAAACCACTAACAAGGTCTGACCGGAATCCTTCTTGGGGTGGCTCATTAAGTGCAGCTGGGAAGAGATGTTGCAGGGCAGAGTGAGCCTGATCCAAATTTCTGCCAGCCAGTCAGCTAGTCATGCTCTTTCCCAGGAAACTACATTCCATCCCCCTCCCCCGCCCAAAAAAGCAAGGTGGTATTCTCTGGCTATAGAGCATGCTCAGTCTTCATTGGTCTGTTTTGGGTCCCCCTCCTTTTTAGGGGTTTTGTCCCCAGTTGTTTTGTTTGTTTGTTGTGGGGATAGTTCTGCAAATCTTGGCTTTTCTGTGAACCTGCTGATACCTCCCCCTTGTGTGCAGATGGAGCCATTTTGACCACAAAGGGATCCATAAATGATAATAAGACATATTGGCTGCCCACAACTGTGAGTCTCCTGGAATTCAATTCTACCTGCCATTCAGAAATGCCATAGGCATGAACTTAAAGCATAGTTGCATAAAAGCATTCCTCAATGAGTGGCTTGCTAAGGTTTTCGAAAAGATCACTGCTGGCCGTGGGTTCATACGATTACCGCTGCAAGCTCCCCAAAAATGATACAGCAGCCATGTCCAACTGAGAATCCTTGCCTTGTCTCTATCAAAACATTTCACAGTCTGGCTGGTCCACATTCAGCTGTTAATCCACTTTCCCCACATTCACATTTAGACTGGAATAGTCCATGCCTGCAGCTATTTGATTTGGCATATGCGAAGCAGCTTCAGTACCCATCCCCTTTTGTGTGTGCCCCTGCCTTCTAATTTATTAACTCTGTTATGCCAGTTAAGTACTGTACCCAGGGCCGGATTTAGGTTTAATGAGGCCCAAAGCTACTGAATGAAATGGGGCCCTTTATATGTCCAGCTGTCCTTTGTCAACAACAAATTGTCGCTGTTTTTTGTGTTGAATATATGTTATATGGTAATTTATGGACCTAATAGGTATCTAAAGCCATTTGCACATGTTGCCATGCAACCAGTCCATGCAGGCACCCTATATATAGAAATGAGCAAACCAGTGATATTTTAGGGAGCAGGCTAGCACCGGGGCCCATTACTGTACTTGCATCATAGGAGCCTACACAGCACAAGCACTGTTGCGGTATATATAGGATTTATTTTGTTTTTTATCTAATATTTTGGAAATGTACATCCAGGTTTTTTTTTTCCTTTAATTTTTTTGGGGGGCCCCAAGAGAGTGGGGCCCTAAGCTATGGCTTGTTTAGCTTATACGTAAATCCGGCACTGACTGTACCAACAGGGCATGCACGCAGATACCTTTTTAAATTAAAAAAAACACACACAAAATCTTCACCTAAGAAGTGTGCAAAAGCGCAGTCAGCCAACTGTAAATTTGCTTGTGCAGTTTTCTGGTTTCATGCAAATCTGAGGGTCAAAGGAAAGCAGGATAAGAAATGAACACACTGATGAAGCAGTGGGTGTAGAAAGCAGAGTAGCAGAAAGTGGTACTTTATCCATCACTACCTAAAAAACAAAACAAATTGTATGCAACCCTGAGTAGAGAGGTTTGGAGCCCCATCTCCCCCAACTTATTGGATTAGAATTGACAGGGGTCTGCATTCAGATGGGTGTTGCTTGATGGTAATGTCATTTAGACAATGCAAATTAAATGGAAATGCAAACAGCTGCCAATACACAGTAAACTCCAGTGTGGACGATCCCTCGGACTCTACTCTGGTTAACATGTCTACACTCACTTCATATTAATCAGGTCTTAAATTGCATAACCCAGCTGAGCAGCCCACCAAGAAAAAACTAGCTTAGCCAGTGCACTTCACGGCTGTAGAATTATTTCTTCCAGGGTCTGCTGCTACCTATAGGATTGTGCCCCACCCACCCATGCAACAGAGTCACTGTGTCCCTAACAGCTGCAGGAGTTGCAGCACTTCAAAAAAGTGCCACTTTGCAGCATGAAGGTGCCAGAATGATGAACGCATTTATTCTTTCCTATCATCTATCTATCTATCAGCTAGAAATGTAAGGCTGTCATCATGCAGCCCCCATTGGAAGACTTGCATCACAATCCTGGATTTGTATGAAGCTAGAGTGCACATATGATCTGGTTGTTGGGACCAGCTGTGAACTATTTTGACCAACTGTCACAGCCAAACTGTACAGGATACTGGAAAACGAGTGATCAAATTTTGCACCGTTAAAAAAAAATTTTTTTTTTGTCAAAACACAAAGCAATTGTGTGGTGTGCGTGCGTTTGTGTGTACATGAGAGAACTGAATCGAATAATCCAGTTGGGGCAGCAGTACCCAGCCCTTTCCACCATGCTGTTTTCCTGATCTTAAAGAGCCTCCTACCCCACCTTGGATACCTGTCCAATGCTGGAAATCATATAGGTACCTGTGCAGTTGCCGGTAGTTTGTGGGAGATTTAGAGCAGGGAAGCAGCACAGTAGAATGCGTTAATTGCTCCATCCCTCAGCATCATGTCTTAATCCAATTCTCACTTCTCTCCAAAACTTTTTCAAACTAAAACTTTTATTCCTGGATTTCCCAGCAGCTCACTGGTTTATCTCTCAGTGGGCTGCTAAACCCGGGCCTGTGGATTCTTATATACAAATAATAATAATCCTGCACATTGATCCGTAGCATGTCAGGGAGAAGGCTAGGCTGGCAGTTAACCCAGTTAGTTTTGTCACAGCCTGATCATTGAGGTAACATGGAGGCAGTTATTTTCACTGGTGGTACCATGGTGAACTACAAGAGGCTTCATAAGTATTGGCATTCTGCTGGCTCTTTAAAACATGCCTGTTGAGGTAAGCTTTCCTCTGATTTCCTGGTCTGTGATTTTAACAGACTTGTTTATGATATATTTTAATTAGGGATGTTTTTCTACTTTGATCTTACTGTTTTACTATGATTGACAGCTTGTTATTTTGCTGCTGGCTTTTTCTGCTTGGGAAATGCATTGACACTTCTCAAGATGAAAGGCGGTTTATGTAGGAGGAAATTTGACCTG
Source organism: Podarcis filfolensis (assembly GCF_964270895.1). Lineage (NCBI taxonomy): Eukaryota > Metazoa > Chordata > Lepidosauria > Squamata > Lacertidae > Podarcis > Podarcis filfolensis. The sequence continues at coordinate 30,297,342 of NC_139615.1, forward strand.
ACCTGTGTGTGAGTAATTAACAAAATAATCAGCTGGGTACCTAAATTCCAAACATAGGGCTTTGCACACCCCTCCAGCAGGAGAGAGCCCCCAACAGAATTAAAAACAATCTCAGAGTTAAACAGCAGTATTGCTAGTAGGTTGATAAACCTTTTTGCATATCCCATTTAGTGTACTTTAAAACGCCTGCCCCCTCTCTCTACCCCTGTAGCAATGAACAGACCACATACAGTTCAGTAAGTTTTAAATGCTTAACTTACTAAATCCAAAGGTCCAATTCATGTGTTATTTCATGCAGCAGCAAAAAGAACACAGGCAGATTACTTTTGGGTGCAAAATACAGCATATAGTTTCAAACATTAGTCCTGGTTGATTACATGGCACAGAGAGGTGAGGAACAGAAAGAGAAGCAGCTTCACTTTCTTCCTCATGGAGGTAAGGGGCATGACCTAGCTGAGTCTAAGAACTCTGTGGTTTTAAACCCTTCATGCACCAACTAGTATGTATGCATAGATATGTTTGACTGCAATTTCCCACAGTATATAAATTATTTTAATAACAAGAATTCGGTTTCCTTTGTTGTTTTTGTGTCATGTATGAAAAGACTTCAGTACATGTAACAAAAACAGGTTTCAGAAATTGTTGGTTTGTAAGCCAATCAATAAAACGAGTTTCACAAAACAGAGAAACACACAAAAAAAGAGGAAATTGGCACAACAGGGACAGAGGTGAACAAGTGAGCTTTCCAACATCCTCTGTTACGCAATGAAGAACTCATTAATCCAGACCAGGGGTAGGCAACCTAAGGCCCGTGGGCCGGATGCAGCCCAATCACCTTCTCAATCCGGCCCACGGATGGTCCGGGTCAGCGTGTTTTTACATGAGTAGAATGCGTCCTTTTATTTAAAATGCATCTCTAGGTTATTTGTGGGACATAGGAATTTGTTCATTTTTTTTTCTTCAAAATATAGTCCCACATGGTCTGAGGGACGGTGGAACGGCCCATGGCTGAAAAAGGTTGCTGACCCCTGATCCAGACCAAACATGTTTTTCCTTCTGGTGTACGCACCACCTGTGCACTAACAGCACCCATCCCTTCCCAGGGTCAGCTGCAGAGATTACACAGCACCTTGGAAGGACTGGCTAATGCCAACCACTAACATACCTAAAGGAGGTTTGGGACTTTCTGCTTTGTGCCATACCATCTGCAACTCATACAGAGTCAGACTCAAAGGGCAAGGTAGCTCAGGTCAGAAGCTAGACACTCATTTTCCCATGAAAGTCAAAGGGTGATGATTATCGTTATATAACAAAAAACAAAACAACAACAACAACACGTTACCGGGCCCAGTTCAAATTGCTGGTTTTGACTTTTAAAGTCCTAACCAGCTTGGACCAGAGCTATTTCCTGGACCACCCACACCTATACCAACCAGCCCACACCTTAAGATCTGCTTCAGAGGCTCTCCTGGTATGTCCACTACATAAATCAGTAATGAGGGTAGCCATGAGAAGTCCTTTTGGTGGCCTGCCTCATCTCTATGGAACAATGTCCTATTGGACTGACACCAAACCTCCATGCTGCAGGCTTTTCAGGAGCCCGGACGACTTACCTGATTGGTTTCCAGGAATGATATTCAATATGCAGATTACACCGAGCTCCATCTCTCTGTCCTATTTGACTCAGGAAAAGCTATAAGGTGTTAGACCGACACCTGGAGGTGGCAATGGGCTGGGGGGAAAAACCTAGGAGGGGAATAAAAATTTCCCCTTAACAGCCCAATGAGCACTGCAGACAGGACAGAGCCTTCCACTGCACCTGTGGGCAGCACGGTTGGCCAATATGGTATCCTCCAGATGATGTGGAACTACAACTCCCATCAACCCCAACCAGTATGGCTAATATTAAGGAAAGATGGTAGTCGGAGTGCAACAACATCTAGAGGACAACACACTGACTACTCCTGACAGATGCATTCACTGTATTCTTTCTGGTGCCTGCTGAAGACATTATTATTTAGGCAAGCCTTACTCAGATGTTTGGAAAGTTTATATGGGTTTTAATTTGTTTTCGGTCTATTATGGTTTTAATTTTGTGTATGGCGTAAATTATAGCAGTAAAAGTTTTTAGTGATGGTTTTGTTGTTTTATCTTTTTTTGTAAGCCACTTTGTTTTTTCCTACAACCAAGGGGTATATAAAATTTATGAAATAAAAATAAATATATAAGGAAGGGCGCAGAGAACACCACAGCTGTGTCCTCTCACCACCTCACCGCCACTTCCTGCCTCCCAGGATCTGCCGCCTAAGGCCTCACTCTGTCCAATGGTAGAACCAGCTGTGGCAGCTACTCATGCAAATACCAGCCTCCTCCTCCTTCTTGCTCACTTGCCATTTCCTTCTGCGTGCCACACACAGTGGAGGGGCTGGGTCCCAGTAACTCGTATCTCTCCCCCGCCCCAATACCTACTGCTCCAACAAGAGAGAAGGCAAGCAAAGAGGTAGGGGAGAGTCTGGGCCAAACGACCAGCTGATGGAGGCTCCTTGCAACTAGGCACTCGCCCAGTGCTTCCTGGCAGGAGTAGGCAGAGACAGCAGCTGCTGTGGCTTCCTCCTGTCAAGACTCTGTCAGCACTGGGAGAGGAAAGGCGGGCTCGACTTCTCTTTGCTGAGCAGGGCAGGGGAGAGGGCTGAGCCCACTAGGGGGAGGTGACCCACCAACCCCCCCACCCTACAAGCAGCCCTGCAGCATCCCCGCTGAGAGCTCCTTCCCCCGCCCACTGGGGCTGAAGCGAAGCCTCCCTCCAGCTCAGGAGAAAGACAACAGCGGCGGCGGCGACGTCACGCGCTGCCCGGAACTCAGCTGGGTTTCCAGCAGAGCAGCGGGAGGAGGAAGCCAGGCGTGGAACAGCCGGATGAATAATGAAAGCCGAGGCCCGCGCTGATTGGCTACCAGAGGCGCCTCTCGGCGAATGGACCCGCGGAGCTCGCCGGCGATTGGTCGGCGGCGGAGAATGTCGGCAAGTCGGGGCGCGCGGGCGAGTGGGAGGGGGCGGGGTCAGGCTCTCAGCCAGCAGCTGGGGCAGGGCTAAGAGCGCGGCGACGGGAAGAGGCCGGATCGGTCCCAGCGGTGGGCAAGGGGCGCCGGGCGGTCTGCAAGGTAGGCCGGGAGGCACCGGGGGCGGGGGCCGCCGGGCGTGCCGGAGCCTTGCTTTGGGGCGGGAGGGCTCAGCCGCGGCTCAGGTAGAGGCTACCTCTAAGCATGTGCAGAGTGCCCCTCTCCATCCGCCACTTGATGGGTGACAGCTGGGGGCAGGGGGCTGCTCCGAGGAACAACTGCTTCCCCTGGGGAATCAAGGGCCAAGTGGGCAGGAATTCTTTAGTCAGGATGGGGTCGGCGAGCGGCTAGGAAAAAGCAAGTTGTGGAGAGGAAGAGGCTGAGAAGTGGCTCATCTTGGGTGCGGGGAAGAGGTGGGTGCTGGTGAAGGTCTGCTTTATCCTGCCAGCTATGAGCCTTGGAAGGAGGTGGTGGGTCATGGGAGCTAATGTTGCCTCTTGAAGGATCCGGGAAGTCTGCCGTCATGTATACAATCTTTTTGGAGGGGGTGTGCGTGTGTGTGTGTTAATGCGCGTTCGGTTTCCTGGACTTCGGATTAACTCAAGGTGTTGGGTCTGTCGGCGGAGGAGGGAGATGTTTGCTCTCCGTGCTCCCTCCAAAAAGTGTGAGGGGTCTGCGCGCGCCCCTGATATAGGTTATTGCCCCTGAAGTATGTATTAGGTACACTTTGCGGGCCCTCCCCTAATGGCGGGGAGCGTCTGGAGAGACGCGGAAAAGGGAATAATTGTAGGGCTGTTGCAGGCGGGTTGGAAACCCCATGCTGTTCCCTCAACTACAAGGAAAACGGCTGCTGAAAGCGAGGGTCCCATCTGCACTATGAATTTAAAGCGGTTTTGTACCGCTTTAAACAGACATGCCCCCCCCCCCCCCGCCCAAGCATCCTGGAAAGTGGAAGAGGACTTAAGAGGCTTAAAAGTTGTGAGGAGAGTTGAGCGTCAATTCCGGGAATTTCCTGGGAAGAAGGATTGTTTGTTAAACCTCTCTGAGATTGTGAGCTGAATGTGTATGTGAGGGGGGAGGGGTGTCTCATGACAACTCTCAGCACACTTATAAACTACAGTTCCCAGGATGCTTTGGGGGGGGGGGAAACGGAGGATGGTTTAAGGCTTTTTAAAAATCTGCTTTGAGGTTTTGTTTTTTTTTTAATCAAGCCGTGTATTTATTTTATGAAATAAGTAAAATAAAGTGCTGTGATACTGCTTTAAAAGTACAGTATAGTGAAGATGGGGGTCTAGGGCAGTATGGCAGCTGTCACCTATGCAGAGCTAGCTGATAAGGTGCATTGTTCTTGGTTCTTCCTATCATTCAACAAGGAAGGGTTGGGGCCTGGCTTGACATCCACATGCCTCATTTTTGTGGAGGTGGTATCCCTGTTGCTGGAAGTTATCAATTGGGAAATCCCCATTTTTATCTCTCTCTTCTCTCACCCCACCCCGGCATCACTTCTTTATCTGGCTATACAAACACAGTGTCCCTGAACGTGAGTCTTCATAAAAATTAGATTTAAAAACAAAGCAGAACTGGAGCCAGCCTCCCAAACGGCTGTGGGAGATTCTGACCTGGTTTCGTAGTGAAGTGATGTTTTGCGAGGTTGACCCCCCGCTTCTCACTGACTTATTCTGTTGCCTGCTAAATTGGGCGCTGTTGTGTAGCAAAAAAAACCTCCACTAAACTTTAAAAAAAGGCTGACAGGAAGCTTCTGTTTGCACAAGTGTCTCAATAGGCCAAGTGTGGGGGAGGTTGCGTTATGGTGCAAAAACAGCTCTGCTACAAAGCTGGCCAGTCCAAGGGTTACGATCTGGCGATGAGGCATTGAAACCTCGGTCGATGTTTACCTTTCTGTTTCAGAAGGAAGGCCTTTGCTACTTTCGAGGTACTTCAGCTTTTGCTCTGGATTGCATTGCCAGGTTTCGATGGGGATAGGAGGTACTTGGCTGCTTCCAAGGTTGCCTGGGAATCCTGCTGGAACTTGAAAATTCCCAAATTGTCCTTAAGAAGCTTCTAGCAATAATTTAAGAATGTGCTCCTTCACCAGATCATTCAGATCTCTCAGGGGGGTTCTTGCATGGCTAGGGAAGTGGCAGAAGAAGGAGCTTGCTCTTTTGACTGTGGGTTGCATAGGCAGGTTTTTTCCCATTACTGTGGTACCTCGGGTTAAGTACTTAATTCGTTCCGGAGGTCCGTACTTAACCTGAAACTGTTCTTAACCTGAAGCACCACTTTAGCTAATGGGGCCTCCTGCTGCCGCCGCACCGCCGGAGCACAATTTCTGTTCTCATCCTGAAGCAAAGTTCTTAACCTGAAGCACTATTTCTGGGTTAGTGGAGTCTGTAACCTGAAGTGTATGTAACCTGAAGTGTATGTAACCTGAGGTACCACTGTAGTTTATCTGGCCCAGGGATTCCTTGTATAGACATTACAATGGCTATTTAATTGAGGGAGCAGGGTAAGCAAGGATCACTTTCTCCTGCCTACGGCAAGGTGCTTGCTTTCTTAACAAGGGCTGGGGAACCTGTAGCCTTTAAGAAGTCGGTTGGCTCCAAGCTCTATCATCATCCTGGACCATTGACCATGCTAGCTGGGGCTGATGGGAGTTGTAGTCCAACAGACCCTGGAGGGCCACTGTCCCTGGTTTAGGCATTGGGGCATATTTCTGCTCCTGTCCTCCAGGATAACCACAGGGAAATGGAAGTGAAGAGAAGCAGCATAGGCTAAGATCTTGCAAAGAAGCGGGAATGTCCTGCTGTTTTCAACTGAACTGGGCACTTAAAAGATGCAGTAATGTTGTATACCCCCCAACATTTTCCCAATGAAAATACGGACACCCTATTCCATAATAATAATAGTAATAATTTATTATTTATACCCCACCCATCTGACTGGGTTGCCCCAGCCACTCTGGGCGACTTCCAACATATATACCGTATTTTTCGCTCTATAACACGCACCCGACCATAACACGCACATAGTTTTTAGAGGAGGAAAATCCATAGGCATGCCACCCATAGGCATTCCCTCCATAACACGCACAGACATTTCCCCTTACTTTCTAGGAGGAAACAAGTGAGTGTTATGGTGCAAAAAATACGGTATAAATGTTTTAAAACTTCCCTATACAGGGCTGCCTTCAGATGTCTTGTAAATAGGTTGTATAGTTACTTATCTCCTTGACTTAGGGGTCGCATACCCTCCAACATTTCTCCTATGAAAATAGGAACGTCCTAAGGAAAAGTGGAACATTCCAGGATCAAATCAAAAACCAGGTCGGCTTCTGTAAATCTGGGACTGTCCCCGAAAAAAAGGGACACTTGGAGGGTCTGATATTGATGTTCCAGTGCCCTGACTTCCATGATGTTGACTGCGAGGTGTTTGCTGAGAACCAGTATTCTTTCTCTGTCTCTTTCTCCCCCGCTTCCCCACCCCCCTCTGGTTTGCAGTAAGTCAGTTTTATGATTCCTGGCTGACTCCTGCTGCTGCTGCTGCTGTTCTCCCAGCTGGCGTCTCCAATGTCAAAACCACAGTGCAGTGTTTGTCTCTGGCCTGTGTTTATAGAAGCAAGGTGCAAAAGAAGCGACATCTTATACAGGAGCTTGGTTATAAAGATCAGGACAGCTATTCTGTAAGCGTAATAATCCATCATGATCCAGCACAAAGCCCTTGGCTACGTGGAACAAATTAAACTTGTTAAAGGTCACACATGCAAAACAACTTTGCTTTCATTTTAATTCTTTCCCCAAAATAAATGGAAATGGGAGCATTTATTCGACTGGGGGTGGGGGGACTACACTCAGTGTGTCAAATCTGGCTTTTAAAAGTCTGACACAGTCTGCCAGCTATTAAGAACTGGTCCTGCTTGGAAGTCGGGATTTCTGATGAGTCCTTTGTCAGAGGCATGTATGTTGTAGTAAAGTGAGGCCCTTGCTTAAACCAAAAGCTTTTGCTCCATACGTCATGTGATAATCCTGCAAACAGGTATTGAAATTAAATTTTTGTGCCTATGTTCAGGACATACTTCTGCATATTAAGTTTTAATCCCATGCTGTTTTGTCTTTTTTAAAATGCACATGTATAAAATCCAGCAAAATAACATATCTTTACAATAATTAAATTTATCTTAGACCAGTGGTTCCTTATTAGGGGTCCGAGGACCCATAGAATGCACCCAGGGAGTCCATAGCCCCATCCCTTACCTACCCCCAACTATTTTTTTGTATTTTTTGCATAGTAATATCACAAATTTTATTGTCTGTTTCAGTGCTGTATGATTTTTGTTTTGTAATACATTTCTATTAGTTTTCAATTACAGTCCAATAATAGCCTCATTATAACAATAGCAATTTTAATACAATTATTAATACAAATAATTAAAATACCGAATTATATAATTTAGTTAAAGTGGCTCCCCGCGTGCTAGATTTGATGGTTTGATAATTTTCTTTATTTCTGCGTTCCAAAATCTTATCAGGTTAAATTACATTCTGGTCACAATAAAAATCCCTTATACAACAACGGCAATATTAATAACTTTTATTCGTGTTGGCACATTAAATGATTTATAAAACTGCAAGTGAGGAACTCAAACTATAGCCTTGTTCCTCCTGTGTGTGGCAATCATTTTTTCCATGGTGTTTCTTCCTGTCCTTGTAAGATGTTATGTCTTTCTTTCCCCTGATTGTTGCTGTTATCCATCATGCCTTTGGCAGAGCTGATATCCCATTGTCGTTTCAGAAATTTCTCCATCGCTCTGTCCCATGCTTCGTTGTTTTGCACCAAGAACTTTAACAACAGCTGCAAAAGTCACTCTGTCCCAGTAAATAAACTGTTGTCACCATTTTCCTTCTCAGCCTGGGAAGAAGAGCGGTCTGTCGAACTGCAGATAATTCAGTAAAGAACCTTAGCAGCTACTTGGCAGTTCACAGACTCCTTTCATCCTTCCTTCCTGCTGAAGATATATGAGCAATTACACTTCCAATAAAATTAAATTCCATGTCCTCTTAGCATTATTCACTTCGTAAATAATAAAGGATGGGGAAGAGTCAGCTCTAAGTTTCCATCGTAAACCTTTTGCAAAATAGAGCTTCCCTCCCTCCCCCCCCTTTTTACACATAGTTCCGTTTGATGTTATATTCCATGTTTATAATCCTGTTTCTTCCACCCTTGCTTGAACAAATATACAGTAATTTGAACTAACGTTCAGAGGAGGGTTGCTGAATCATAAACATGGAGAAGAAAACTTTAAATAAACTGTAGGCTCCCCCCCCCCAGTCTTTTGCACCAAGTGAAGTCTTATCTCAAGTTCAAACCTTAAATCCTTACAGTTGGTTTGTTCCGCCATTTGTGATCTTATCTCTTCTAGCACGTGCCTGTACTTTAGTCCAAATTAAGCTCTAATTAACAGGAGAACCTCTGCTTCTTAATGGCAGCGTCGGAGGGTTTTCGGCAGGCAAAGTGCTTTTGCACTCAGCACCTCCCTGGCCCCTGCATTCCATGCACTGCTTTATTCTACCTAACTTGTAGAGTTGGAGAGTGCCTTGTACCCCCCCCCCCCCGCACCATGCAGGACATTCAGAGCTAGAGCGCCCCATATCTCAGGTGGCACAGTGGGTCAGTATGCTTGGCTCTTAACCAGAAGGTTGGTGGTTCGAGCCCACCCAGGGACAACTGTGGGCAGGATTCCTGCATCACAGGGTGTTGGGCTTGGTAAATCTATGGGTACCTTCCAATCATACAGATCTATTATTCTATGAATAGGTGACTGCCCAGCCGCTAATTGAAGATCTCAGGCTGACAGGCCAGGAGAGGACATTTTCTGTGGCATCTCCTCATCTGTAGAACTTCCTTCCCCACAGAGGTGTGTCTGGCACCTTCAACATGGAGCTTTTGGTGAATGCTGAAGACAAGCCTCTTCACTGTGGCTTTTGACACTTGATGTCTTATTTTTAGGGACGTGGATGGCGCTGTGGTCTAAACCACTGAGCCTCTTGGGATTGCGACACGGTGAGCTCCCGTTGTGCGGTCCCTGCTCCTCCCAACCTAGCAGTTCGAAAGCACGTCAAAGTTCAAGTAGATAAATAGGTACCACTCTGGCAGGAAGGTAAACGGCGTTTCCGTGCGCTGCTCTGGTTTCGCCAGAAGTGGCATAGTCATGGTGACCGTATCACCTGGAAAAACTGTCTGCGGACAGACGTCGGCTCCCTCGGCCAGTAAAGCGAGATGAGCACCCCAACCCAAGAGTCATTCGCAACTGGACTTAACTGTCAGGGGTCCTTTACCTTTACCTTTTTATGTCTTATTTTTAGGACCCAGCTTGTTTCTGCGATTGTTGGTGGTTTTGAACTGATAATAATAATAATAATAATAATAATAATAATAATAATAATAATTATACCCCACCCATCTGGCTGAGTTTCCCCAGCCACTATGGGCAGCTTCCAATTGAGTGTTAAAACAATGCAGCATTAAATATTAAAAACTTCCCTAAGCAGGGCTGCCTTCAGATGTCTTTTAAAGATAAGATAGCTGCTTATTTCCATCACATCTGATGGGAGGGCGTTCCACAGGGCGGGCACCACTACTGAGAAGGCCCTCTGTCTGGTTCCCTGTAACCTCACTTCTCGCAAAGAGGGAACCGCCAGCAGGCCCTCAATGCTGGATCTCAATGTTGTGCAATACTGTCTTTTAATATCAGTATTGCATTTTAATTGTTGTACCATTGCCTGACACCTTAGGGTGAAGGGTGGGTAATAAATTGTAATATTTGTAATATTTATGATAATACCTCCAGAGAGAGAGAGAGAGAGAGGCAGCCCACTTGCCAGGCAACAGTTTCCAGCATCAAACTGATCTTATCATGAAGAACTTTTTAATGTTCATCCAAAATCTAATCCTGCCCCCTGGGGCAGAGAGAACAAGGCTTTGTCATAGCACTCCTTCATTACCTGAAGGGATTTCACGCTGCAGCCACCACACCCCTCAAGTCTTGGCTTCTCCAGAATAGAGATCCAGGTCTGTAGCATCTTCTTTGACAATATGTCAGTATTTAGTTTGCATTCTGAGTTTCCCAGGGTCCTCAGAAAGGTGTGTCATAACGTTTCTCACAGAAACGGCGAGAATCCCAGAGTCCATCACTTCAAATGAGTGGAGAACTGTCATTCAACTAGGAGAGGCAGAAAGTTCAGTGGCTGTCTTTATTTCGAAACAAATGCTTTGAGTTTTCTTTGCTTGTTGTGGCTCTCCCAGCACTTTGCTTTTAGTGGTTCCCTAGCCATGTGCACAGGAAACGTTTCTCAAAGTGAGAAGTGGCCAGTGCATTCAAAGCTGCATTATCTTCCTCCACGTGCAGAAGTGCTTTCAATTGTTTCTTGGTGTATCTGGTTTCTGTTCTGCCTCTCTCTCTCTCTCTTTCTTTCTCTCTCTCTCTCTCTCTCTCTCTCTCTCTCTCTCTCTCTCTCTCTCTCTCTTTTAAGCCTATGAAGAGTTCTGCTGCAGCAGGCCAATGGCCCATGTTGTCAAACAGCCTATTGTATCTCAGAGGACATTTATCAGCACCCTACCTCACCCTGCTCCTTCAGCCGCTTGAATAAAAACATAGGGCAAGTTGACAGATAGGATCCCTGCAGATTCAGATTATTAACAACCATGTGCAGAAAGTTCACAGGGCCTGTAACCACTGTTAGAAGTCGTGTTTATCTTGGGGACCCCATCTTTATGGACACCTTCTAGCTCACTGGCCTCGTTTGCTTATACAGTGGTACCTTGGAAGTTGAACGGAATCCGTTCCACAAGTCTCTTTGACTTCCAAAACATTCGGAAACCAAGGCGCGGCTCCCACAGCCAATCGGAAGCCCCGTCGGACATTGGGTTCCAAAGAACGTTTGCAAACCGGAACACTCACTTCTGGGTTTGTAGCGTTCGGGAGCTGAAACATTCGACTCGCAAGGCATTTGGGATCCAAGGTACAACTGTCATGCTAAGCCCAAACCATAGCTTAGTGGACAATTGCAGCCACTTCACTACCTTCCACCCCACAATCCTGCCGCTGAACTACCTGGCTGGACTAAACAGACCATGGGCAGGTAACTAAGTACAAACCTTGGAGCCACTTGGGTTCACATAGAGCTCTGAGCCAAATCACGGCTTTGCTCTGGGTAGCCTGACAGCATCAGACCCAGGGGAGGAGTGAAGCAGTCAGCTTTTTCCCTGGGCACCTGTACCTATGCATGTTATTGCTGTGTTACATCCAAACCAGAAAAGGCACAAATTTGATGCATATATTTTTTTAAAACAAAACAAAACATGGCAAGTCAAGTGTCTTAATTGCGCTTTTAGATTTTAATAGTTTTTCTTTGATACAGTATTTTAATAGTTGTATTTGTTTTGTGAGCCACTCGGAGAATTTATATTATGGATTGGCTATGTGCCACCAGCCTTTCCCCAACCTCCCAGGACTTTGCACTACAAATCGCATCAGCCTCAGCCGGCTGGGGAAGTCCTGCTTCTTTAAAATCTTTCTCTCGGCCCAGCTTGGCTTTCCTGCAAGCATGATGAGTCTGCTGTTTGCAATGGGGAATCAAAAGCATTTCCTGATCCATTGTGCAGACTGCTGGCTTCTTTCACTTTCCATTCATGGTTTGAAAAAAGAAGACCGCTCTGAATTGTGCCATGGTGGTGGTGGTTCTTTGAGACTGAAATGTCTACCCTCTCCTTTGCCTGCCGACGACTTATTTCAAATGATTCTTGACCCTCAGGAAACTGAAAGATCGGAACAGACAAATAACAGTTCTTTCCTCCCGGGCTTCATAGCTAGCTTCCAAATGACCTGTGCGTGGAACAAATCCGAAGGCAACTTCCTTGTCTCTGGGGCAGTTCCCAGCAGAGTCTGCCTCCTGTGTTTCCCGTAAGCCCCTTTCCTGCTTTCCAAGGGAGTTGCTGGAGGCTGGCTTTGGGGGCGAATGAGAACAGAGATTGAGGATTCATCCCGTGCTTACCAGTCAAGACTGTAAAGGTACAGTGTTGTTGGGGGGGTGGCGTGTCCTGTGAGTTTTGTTTCATTTCGTGCTCTGAGGGGGCTTTTTGAATGTGGGTGCAAGCAAACGTGACTTGGTAAATGTGGAAGGTTTGCCAAAAGTCCGTCTGTTCTGCAGATGTGACAGAATGAGGTGCTGGCATGAATCGCACCACAGCAAAGAGCTGGTGGGGAACTACTTTATAAAAAAAAAGCTATCTCATTTTAATTCTGCACGACCTGTAAAGGCCTTTGGCTATATACAATAAAATTTATTTAAATGGAAATATTTTAATTCCGTAACTAGAAAACTAGAACTGAAAAATGGATGTGCTAGTTTGTTTACTTCCTAGGAGGTACGCGTGGAGGAGCATCCGTTTGGTGTAATGGTGAGAGTGTCTGACTAAGACTTGGGAGACCAGGGTTCGAACCTCCACTCAGCTATGAAGCTCACTGGGGAACCTTGGGCAAACACACCCTTTTAGTCCAACCTACCTCACAGGGTTGTTGTGCAGTTTAAATGAAGAGGATGAAAACTTAGGGTTGGCATACGTCCAGAATATCCCGGACTTATCCAGAATACTGCATTCGAAAGCAGTGTCTGGGTGGAAATCACTAAAAATGCTCGGGAAAATCCAGACATATGGCAACCTGTGTTGGCAGTGTCATTTTTTTGCTATTTTCCTCAAAAACTAGGGCAAAAACTTGTTTGTTTGTTTGCCAAAAAAGCTCAACAAACTATGTATGCCACCTAGAACTCTTTGGAGGAAAGGTGGGATAGAAATGCAGTAAGATAAACAAACAGCAGGAAAACCCAGCAAAAAGAGCTTTTAAGCCCTCTGCCTTGCTTACCAGGCTCTGGGAGACACTCACCTGGAGGCCTTTGTGAGATGTCACAAAGGCCTCCAGAGTTTACACAAGACCTTTCCAGGGCCTGGTAAACACCTTGCATGTGTTTACCGTATTTTTTGCTCTATAAGATGCACCAGACCACAAGACGCATCTAGTTTTTGGAGGAGGAGAACAAGAAAAAAAATATTCTGAATCTCAGAAGCCAGAACAGCAAGAGGGATCGCTATGCAGTGAAAGCAGCAATCCCTCTTGCTGTTCTGGCTTCTGGGATAGTTGCGCAGCCTGCATTCGCTCCATAAGACGCACACACATTTCCCCTTACTTTTTAGGAGGGAAAAAGTGAGTCTTATAGAGCAAAAAATACGGTAATTTGTGTGATGGGTGTGCTGGCCAGCCGCCAAGTGCATAAAACTGTGATCACACAACTTTCGAGTCAACTGTATTTATTTAGAAGATTTATAAGCCGCTTAATCTAAGAGCTATCTAAAGTGGTGTACAAATAAAATTTAGTTAACTCGGCTAAAATCTGCAAAACAATTAAAAAACAAAGCACATAAAATAATTATTAAAGCACAGATAAAGCCAGACAAACTTTTAAAACAAATACATTATGGGTAACTGAAATAATGTACCGTATTTTTCGCACCATAGGGCGCACCGGACCATAGGGCGCACCCAGTTTTTAGGGGGGGAAATCAAGAAAAAAAATTTTTCCCCCCCAGCCCCAAAGAGCAGCGTACAGGCTGCGCACAACCTCTCCCTGCCGGAGCGGTTGCGCACGGCTATGGCACAAGCCAAGGCAGCGAGCAGGATGGATCCCGCTCGCTGTTTTGGCTTCCCCTTTAGCCCCGTGCAGCCTCTCCTTGCCAGGAAAGGCTGCGTGGGGCTAAAGACTCCATAGCCCCGTGCAGCCTCTCCTTGCCGGAGGGGTTGCGCGCAACTGCAGCTATGGAGCAAGCCAAAGCAGCAAGCGGGATGGATCCCGCTCGCTGTTTTGCCTTCCCCTTTAGCCCCGTGCAGCCTCTCCTTGCCAGGAAAGGCTGCGTGGGACTAAAGACTCCATAGCCCCGTGCAGCCTCTCCTTGCCGGAGGGGTTGCGCGCAACTGCAGCTATGGAGCAAGCCAAAGCAGCAAGCGGGATGGATCCCGCTCGCTGTTTTGCCTTCCCCTTTAGCCCCGTGCAGCCTCTCCCTCCCGGGAGAGGCTGCGTGGGGCTAAAGACTCCATAGCCCCGTGCAGCCTCTCCTTGCCGGAGGGGTTGCGCGCAGCTATGGAGCAAGCCAAAGCAGCAAGCGGGATGGATCCCGCTCGCTGTTTTGCCTTCCCCTTTAGCCCCGCGCAGCCTCTCCCTCCCGGGAGAGGCTGCGTGGGGCTAAAGACTCCATAGCCCCGTGCAGCCTCTCCTTGCCGGGAGACGCTGCGCAGGGCTTTCCTGGCTTTCCTGTGAGGTGGGGGGATTCACCCACCTCCCGCAAAACCGGCAGAAGCCGCGCAACTCCTTTAAAGAGATCGCGGCTTCTCCTGGCTTTTCTGGGAGGTAGGAGAAGGGACTGATGCGGCCAGTCAGTCCCTTCTCCCTCCTGTGGAAAAGCCCGCAAGAGCGCACGGAGCTTGTGTGCAGCTCTTGGGGGCTTTTCCTGCCTGCCTCCCCCCTGCATTCGCTCCATAGGACGCACACACATTTTCCCTTGCTTTTTAGGAGGGGAAAAGTGCGTCCTATGGTGCGAAAAATACGGTATCTTGTTAAGCAGCCAAGGCCAGCCCAAATCTGTTGGCATCTTAATACAAACAAACAAATGAAGTTACTTGTTATTTGCAGAGCATTTTTTTTTTTTTTTTTTTTTTTGCAATTCAGCAGATGAATTAGTTTATGGGGGTTGACTATGGCTTCTGTCCAGAACAGATGCAAGAAATTTACTCTGTGGCTGATACTTGCAAATTAGGCAAGAATTATTTTGTCACTCCAGACCGACAAATGCAAAATGTGGCCTTTCACGGGCGTTTGAGAATAGCGGCTCTTTTTAAGTCAGTTACCTGCATAAATTGAAACCAGAGGACACTTACCGAAACCATGACCTGTCAAATAATTTTCCAAGCAATGCTGCCGTTTTACGAATGCGGATGTGTTAAGGGCATTTTGTCACTTGAATACGTGCCAAGTGATCCTGTATCTTCCTGTCTTGTCACCTCTGCTCATTTTAATTTGTAATTTGACAGGAGGAGCAGGCTAGCCAAAATGAAATCATCACTGCAAAAAACTGCTGTACTGGAGGAAGTAATTGCATAATTGCCTTATGTTGCGCTTTTTTACGAGTATTCAAAATGCCACACACACACATTGTTTCTCTACAATCCTGTGGGGTTTTTTAAATGTATGTCGGCCTCTCTCTTTTACTTTTCTCCCCTGTGTTACTCTGAAAAGCAAGAGGTTGAGGTGTTGGCTCAGTCCCAAATGTGATTTATTTGAGCCAATAATCGTTAGTGCTACTATGAACTCTTAATAGCACCTTAAAACTCCTCCCTGTTCTTGTAACTCTGGACTTTTTGCATATATTCTATACAGTAATTAGTAATTCCTTGGGCTTGGGTTTTTTTCCTGAGAATGAAGGCTACAACCACTCACAGGCTGGTTTTTTCAGATTTTTTGATGCTGCAGAGAGAGAAAGAGAACAGGAATCAAGACTTTTCTATGAAAGAAAAATATTTATATATATGTTTATGTATATAAGATAGGATGTGTGTGTGTGTGTGTGTGTGTGTATTTATATGTGTGCTTGTATATGTCTCCTGTGTGTACACACACACAATGTCCTATCAATTGCTCCCTTACATTCTCTGTATCTGTGACACTTTATTCCTATCCTGTATTTACTCAAAGTCAGAGCCTGGAAGGACCACAGACCAGCGGCAACCACTGCCCCTGTTTCTTAGCCTGGCATCACTCAAGCTGGAGTAGTGTAATTGTTAGTATTGGACTAGGAGACCAGGGTTCAAATCCCCACAGAGTCATGGAACTCACTGGGTGACCTTGGGTCAATCACTGCCTCTCAGCCTAACCTACCTCACAGGGTTGTTGTGGGAATTAAATGAGGGACACTCGTGTGTCCCCTTGAGCTCCTTGGAGAGCTTTCTGACTGCAACAATAAAATACGGTAAATATGCTCCAGCCTGTCATATTTTTTTTTCGAAGCGTGGGTTATAAATTCATTAATAAATTTAAAATAAATTTTAAAATCTGAAAAAAACCTACATTGGGAAGCTGAGATTTCCTCCCCTCCCCCAACTGCCAATTTAGGAAGGAATATCTGATGGAACAAAATATCAGAACAGACTTTAAAATGATCTCAGAATTCTCAGCTTTTTAAAAAGCCCTTTGCATGCTAGCTCTTTTGTGACTGTCCCCTGCACATCCTCTAACCCAACCACAGGCTTTTGTGAACCAGGTGGTTCATTATACTTCATTACCACCTCCTTAAAAAACATTTTTTAAGAGTGTCACAGCAGAATATTTCCCCCTTCTTTCCCCATATGGTTCTGCCCTACCCCAGGACTTCCAGCATGTGGCCTCCATGAATCTCTCCCACCCCCAAAAAATCCCACAAGCTTCTATTATGTCCTGCATTTACCATGCTCCTCTGCCTGTTTCCACAGTGGGCTGTTGCAACAACATACAGCTGCACAATGGAGGCTGTTCCATGAGGGCATTGCCCCCCCCAACTTCTCAGCTGGCCCTCACCTGCCTGTCTTCCTACTTGCAGTCGGTGGGTGGCTGTGCTTGACATTGGCTATGTCGGGCATAGGCAAACTCCGGCCCTCCAGATGTTTGGGACTACCATTCCCATCATCCCTAGCTAACAGGACCAGTGGTCAGGGATGATGGGAATTGTAGTCCCAAACATCTGG
Source organism: Podarcis filfolensis (assembly GCF_964270895.1). NCBI lineage: Eukaryota > Metazoa > Chordata > Lepidosauria > Squamata > Lacertidae > Podarcis > Podarcis filfolensis. The sequence goes on from NC_139615.1 coordinate 30,314,218, forward strand.
AGGGCCGGAGTTTGCCCATGCCTGGGCTGTGTCTACTGCTGGTCTTCCTGCCTTCCAGCTTACCAGTCCCAATGGGCAGTAATAACCACCACGGGACCCAGACTTCGTGGGAATCAACCCAGGACGAGGTCCGCCTCACCTTTCCAGGCTGACTTTAACTGCCACAGAGGAGAAAGACGTCTTTAGAAATCTGAACTCGGGAGAACTCTGGCTGGCATCCTCTTGTGAGATTCTCCGTGTGGGGAATGTGAATGGTACAGAGACTATATATATATATTCCTGGGGAGGAAGGATTGTGGCTTCCTCGGTAGTGCATCTGCTTGGCCTTTACAAGGTGTCAGGTTGAATCCCTGGCATTTCCAGTTAAAAAGGGGGAAACAGGTGCCCTGGAAGGCTGCTGCCAGTCAGAGTGGACAATACTGGGCTAGATCCACAGGTATTCTGAACTAGAATTAGGCACAGAAAACCCTGCCCCCTCCCTTTTCTCTTCTTTCATGGAACTCAAGGCGGCATACGTGGGGCTCCTCAGTTGTCTCCCATCCAGGCACAGGCTCAAAATTTGCTTAGCTTCAGCAAGGCAGCTGTATCATTTGCCCTCAAGCCATGCCCTAAGACCTGCCTGTGTTTTCCCTCTACAGAGAAACTTCGGTATGGGCTGCCCACCTAATGCGGCCTCCCTTTGAAAACAAGAGGAGGTTTGTTACCTCACCGAATTTTGCGCCGTTATTCTGAAGTGTGAGGTAAAAAGAGTTAAATACACACACTTGGAACATTTTATGTCTTTTTGGGTAAGGAGCCAGGGGCACAAGCCTGTTTGCTTAGCTCCTGGGAAATCTCCAGTCCAGATTCTACCTCGACCATCTAGCTTTCAGAAATAATAACGCTGACCTAACTTGCTGAGAAACTGAGAGAAAGTATGTTGGGCTCTTTGATCACTTGGAAGTGAGCTCCATAAATGCTAAATACAGAGCATAGTGGTTAAGAGTGTGGTACTTAGACCTGGGGGACTTGGGTTCAAATCCCCACTCGGCCACGAAGCTCACTGAGTGACCTTGGGCCAGTCACTGCCTCTCAGCCTCACCTACCTCACAGGGTTGTTGTGGAGTTTAAATGGGGAGACGGCAAGTTGAGCCTTGAACAACGCTTTAGTTTGTCATCACTTATAACGGGGGTGCTCCATTTGAAGGTACCTGTCAAGCACCTTTTCCAACAATGTTATCTCTTGTGTTATGAAACAGACTGCCACACCCCCTACACCCCGTTATACTCTGATTTCCCATTTATTTTTCAAACTGACACTCTTAACATTTTGCAGCTACAGCTTTGGTTTTCCCTTCAATTTAAAAGAACATCCTCAAAAATACATAAACTTCTGCAAACCTCTGTGTGCCCACAAACGTTATATTTCCCTCTTGCTTCCTAGTGGCCCCATTTTGGCTCCATCCACCATGGGGTGATTCCTGATTAGTATCCTGGGGCAACTGTTTGGTCACTCACTTTTTGTGTTGATTGACAGTGCTGGCTGTCAATGAGGCAGTGCCATTCAGGAATACACACCCACATTTCTGCAAATAACTTTTCAGTACCTATACACACCCGTGACGCGGGTGGCGCTGTGGGTAAAACCTCAGCGCCTAGGACTTGCCGATCGCATGGTCGGCGGTTCGAATCCCCGCGGCGGGGTGCGCTCCCGTCGTTCGGTCCCAGCGCCTGCCAACCTAGCAGTTCGAAAGCACCCTCGGGTGCAAGTAGATAAATAGGGACCGCTTACCAGCGGGAAGGTAAACGGCGTTCCGTGTGCTGCACTGGCTCGCCAGATGCAGCTTGTCACACTGGCCACGTGACCCGGAAGTGTCTGCGGACAGCGCTGGCTCCCGGCCTATAGAGTGAGATGAGCGCACAACCCTAGAGTCTGGCAAGACTGGCCCGTACGGGCAGGGGTACCTTTACCTTACCTATACACATACACCTGTCTCCTCCCCACCCTCCCACCCCACCCCCCAGTGTTTATCTAAACTCTCTTCATTGTTGTCTGGCTATGTGTGTCAGTCAACAATTAGTTTTGTCTTTGATTTGTTTTATTTGCACTTTTGGTGATGGTAGTGGGTGGCTTCTTTAATCAGCTTGCAGAAGAGAAGTGGAAAGTTGTTGCAGGACTACTTGAGCTGCCTGCCATGCAAAGCGGAAGAGAGAACTGTGTTGCCTGTGTGTCTTGATGACAAAATTCTTTCCAGGCCTCAGACTTGGTGCTGTGTCTTTTGCTTGACTTTTAATAATGATAATAATGATAATAGTAATAGTAATAGTAATAATAATAATAATAATAATAATAATAATAATAATAAATTATTTATACTTCACCCATCTGGCTGGATTTCCCCAGCCACTCTGGGCAGCTCCCAACAGAATTAAAAGCACAATAAAACATCAAACATTAAAAACTTCCCTAAACAGGGCTGCCTTCAGATGTCTTCTTAAAGTCAGGTAGTTGTTTCATTTCCTTGACATCTGATGGGAGGGCGTTCCACAGGGCGGGCGCCACTACTGAGAAGGCCCTCAGCCTGGTTCCCTGTAAACTCACATCTCGCAGTGAGGGAACCGCCAGAAGGCCCTCAGAGCTGGACCTCAGTGTCCGGCCTGAATTATGGGGGTGGAGACACTCCTTCAGGTATACAGGGCTGAGGCTGTTTAGGGCTTTAAAGGTCAGCACCAAGACTTTGAATTGTGCTCAGAATTGTGCTCAGGGTACATGGAGATGAGTCTAGATAGTATTCTGATCGTGGAGTTTGAGTGAGAGAGTGAATGGGACCACATGAGCTCTCTTGCTCTCAGTTTAGTTGTGATTCCAGTTTAAGCGCTATGGCGACTTCCAGGCATATAAAAGTTGGGCATATGTTGTATATGTTGTACACTTAAAAACTGACACACAAAAACCTGCCAAGAGTTGGAGGACAATGTGTGGTATAAATGTTATTTTTATTTTCACACATACAAGAAAGAGGTAGGAGGGAACGCCACCAGTGACATACCACAAATATTAAAAATAGCTCTGGGTGAAAAATGTTCTGCTACCAAAACAGGGGTGGAACAGAAACCTGTCCAAAACGGAACATATATTGACAGCCTCCATGAAACTCCATAGCATCTGTCAAAGGAATTGGGAAAAAATTGTTATAGAGGCCACCTAAACAATTTGATAACACTTTAACATGGTTTCCCAATCTGGTGCCTTCCAAGGATGGTATTCAATTAGGTTTTACTCAGAGTAGACCTGTTGTAATGAATGCACCTAACTAAATCATGTTCCATCAGTTTCAGTGGGTGATTTAAATGAAATTAGTTGAATGCCACCCTTTAAATTTTGGATTACCAATTCCAATCATTCCTAAGCATTGGCCATTGTGAGTAGGTTTGGAAATCGTTGGGCGCCTGGAGATTGGAGGAAAAGCTATGTTAGGCTGAGATCTCTATCAGGCCTAGCAGTTCAGGCTCACCTTGAATTACTCCAGTAATTCCAGAGGTCAAGCATTTGGGATTTCCCTAGTGGAGCTCATGCAACTCTGCTCTTCATCACAGTTGGTTTGCCAAATATTTGCTTGTTCCGCATGTGTCATGATCTTGGTTTTCTTCTGCACCGAGTTCTGCCTTGCCACAAGTCCCCAATTTGTTCTTTGAAGCAAAGCGGGATTTCCTGTGTGCTGCCTTGGCTTGTTTCCTTCGTTAGAGGGAAGTGGCTGCTGGATGCAGCAAATCTAATTTGCGCTGGGAGGAAGGGAACCTGGTTGCTGCATTAGGACAAGGGGACAGTCCCCGATCACTAAGAAACCACTAAAAACAAAAGTCCCAATTTATGAAAGAGAGGCCTGTGAGTTGATATTAGCCTTGGTAAACCAAATGAAGACGCATGAATAGAGGCAATGTACCTCTTGATTGTTGGTAGCCTGGAACAGGGCATGACTGTTCCATTCTACTCAACCCATGCGCTTCCTATGGCATCTGGCTGGTCACTCTTGAAAATGAGTGTTGAGCTAAGTGGCCTGACCGAGCAAAGGAATTTTTTGCAGTGCACACCTGTATATCTGTATTCAGAAGTATGCCCACTTTAAATTCAGTAAGGATTACTCCCAGGAAAGTGGATATGAGATTGCAGCCTAAGTCATCTTGCATGCAGGAAAGCAGGAGGGGTGGAGAGAATCAAGATTGTTCGTACATCTGGCTATGGATTATTGTTAGCTTTTCCCACCTCGTACAGTGGTACCTCGGGTTACGAACTTAATTCGTTCAGGAGGTCCGTTCTTAACCTGAAACCTTTCTTAACCTGAGGCGTGCTTTCGCTAATGGGGCCTCCCGCTGCCGCCACGCCGCCGCCACGCGATTTCTATTCTCATCCTGGGGCAAAGTTCATAACCCGAGGTACTACTTCCAGTTTAGCGGAGTTTGTAACCTGAAGTGTTTGTAATCCAAAGTGTTTGTAACCTGAGGTACCACTGTATGTCTGATTAATAATAATAATAATAATAATAATAATAATAATAATAATAATAGAATTTATATACCACCCTATACCTGGAGGTCTCAGGGCGGTTCACAGAAAAGATCAACTTAAAAAACACCATATATATATATATATATATATATATATATAAACAAAATAAAAACAACAACCCAATAACACCCCCCTGCTTTATACATTGTATAAACAAAGCAACATGCAGAGGCAGCCTCCAAAATTCTGCACTGATAATTCTGTGCTAAAGAAAGTGAATTCTGGGATGCAAATAATCATACGTGTTTATCATTTAGGGTTATTTATCTTGTTGTTGTTGTTGTTTCTTACCCTGCCTCTCACCTCAGAGTCCCAGGGTGCGTTACAACAATTTAAATATACAATATTTAAAATCGGAGCAAACAGAAACAAATTTGTTTTACAAAGCTATTCTGCTTCTTTTAGTCTCCGAAGAAAGGAAGAAAACTTTTAAGAACAAGAAAAAGAACAGTATAGGGAGAAGCAAAGGGGGGCTCCAGGCAACCATTTTTCCTCCCTGTTGTTAATTGTGGAGGACTCAGGATTCCTTGCAGATCTCCCCCACTTAGGTCAGCAGAATTATTTGTGTAGCTGCAGTAAAATCTGCACTGACTCTGAGATTCCAGTTGAAAATGGATGAAGGGGCTGCAGCAGTTGTGTGGAATGTTTAAGCCACTTTTGAAGATCAAAGCTGAGGTGCTGCTACACGGCCGATATATTATCTAGGCAGACATTTCTTAATGGCAGAAAGTAATTTTCCGTTTCTCGGAGGCTCGCGTGGCTTCTTTCTGTCGTTATCTTCAGATTTGCGCACCAGATAGCTGTATCAGATACAACGTAGTACAAATTAACATCTTGCCCTGCTTCTGGGGAAACATATACCATATCTGTGGTAATTACTTCACAGACATTAGCAGTGAGAAGAATAGGAAAGGAAGGAGAATGCAACAAGACCATAGTTAATGTATAAATCCGCACACTCCCACCACCACTAAGAAAACCCCTACCAAGCTCTGGTCTGAAATAAAGATTAAGCAGGACGTCATGTTGATGCGTTAGGAAGCCATGGTTTCGGTTTCGTACTGTCATTGAACTAATCATCCTGAGCGACTAGGACAGGGGAGGGGACCTTTTTCTACATGGAAGTTTTCGCAGAACCTTGCAGGAGCCACAAGCCAGAAGTGGGTGTTTCTAAGACAAAAGTGGTTAGAAACAATGGAAGGGACTTTTATCTTCATACAGTACAGCAGACTTCCTCAACCTCAACCCTCTAGATGTTTTGAGACTACAGTTCCCATCATCCCTGACTACTGGTCCTGCTAGCTAGGGATCATGGGAGTTGTAGGCCAAAACATCTGGAGGGCTGAGTTTGCCTATGCCTGGCATAGGCTGATGGGGCTAAATCAGTCTGGGATCCTTTAAACCTCTCCCCAGATTTATGTGGCTATGCTAAATAATCTGCATATTGTACATTGTTGCAGAAATTAGAACAGGATCCAAATCTACCAGCCGCACGAGTCTTACACACATCGCCCTTTCCATCCTCCATCAAAACAAGGAAGAGATACAGTATTGTCATTGTGCAAGGACCCATTCTGTCAGGGGAAAGCACTCTGTACAGAGCAGGGCTACTGAGGGGGCGTGGCCAGGAAGAGTCCCAAGGACCGGTGAGAGGGGCTACATTTAGCGCCCCCCCGGCCCAAGTTTCCCCATACCTAAACTCTGAGAAAAAGAACTGGATGTAGTTTAACTTGACATGAAAAAATACATTTATGAATCGCTAATAGGAATGTCTGTCTATTTAGTTATTTATTTAGAAACCCTTTGTGTTTTAAGTTTAGGCTGGTTTGCAATTGCATTTATGACTTTTAAAGGAAGTGTTCCATCTTGGTGGAAATAGCCTGGTGCACCAACTTGCTTGTAAAAAAGAAAAATGTTCTGTGTGTTCCTAGGTTTCCAGATTCAGTGGCCAAGATGGCACAGTGGAACCAGCTGCAGCAGCTGGACACCCGGTATTTGGAGCAGCTCCACCAGCTCTACAGCGACAGCTTTCCGATGGAGCTGCGGCAGTTCCTTGCGCCCTGGATAGAGAGCCAGGACTGGTGAGCCATTGGACTTTTCTCAGTATTTGTGCCTGTGTACACCCACACAGAGAAATTGAGTGGCTGGCTTTGAGTGAGATCCTTTCCTAACGCCAGAGCTCTGCAAATCGACATAGGAAAAATTAAAAGGGGGTGTTCTGATGGAAACAAATTTTGTTGCACAGTAAAATGCCATTCTTTAATTGGTTGACCCAGGGGTGCTCAGCCTCTCTCTTCTTGGAGACCCAGAGCATGGCCATGCATGTATTGCACTATGCAAACTGACCCCCATATGCATGATCAAGTTAAGAGGCTTTTTAGTGGTGGAGGGTCACCACTGAAGCAAGGTTCCCATCTCTGTAGAGTCTTAGTGCTGCCCAGTCAGTATGAAAGAGGGAGCTTTTCAGCCACTGAGAAGAAGTCTTCTCACACTTTGTGCTGATTGGAGCCAATCAAAGTGAAAGGAGAGAAGTCAGCCATGAGGATTAGCTCCTAGGGTCACTCTGGAGGAAGCTGAGGTCACTGAGGAGGAGTTGTGCTGTTTGCTCCAAAAGTAACATGATGAAAGTGTGGAGTTATTTCTTCCTTGCAATCTTTCTTTCTTGCATTTTTTTTAAAACACCAACTTGAACAATATTTTGCAGAGAGACATTGAGGGCCAGGCAAAACTGCTCTGGGGATTGAACCTAACCTACAGGCTGCTGGTTTAATGATCTAGATCAAGGGTGGGGAATCTTTGGCCCTCCAGATGCTGTTGGGACTCCCAATTCCCATCAAGCCCAGCCAGCACAATTAATGGGCAGGGATGATGGGAGTTGGAATCAAACAATATCATGGGGGGGACACACACACAAGCTCCTAATCCCTGATCTAAATGCTCAAACCATCATGACCTTCCAATTGGCATCCTGTAAATTCTTTATTATGATAAAGCAATGTGGCTTATAGCTGAAATCCTGAGATTTCCAAGAACCTTCACTTTGTGGGCGTATTCTTTTGAGCGAGAGTTTGCTCTTGATTACGTTCTTGCAAAACTCGCTGGAAATTCCCAGAAACCCTTTTGCCTCTTGAAAAACATACAGAAGCTTCCTGATATTAATTGTGCTTCCTGTTTCTAATGGAAGAAGTGGCATTCGTGGAATGAAACCGAGAGGAGATTCCTGGCCTCCGGAATTGCCTCCTCCAGTTCCAACATTGTGACTGAGAGGTGCTGTTAATTATGAAGCCAAAGCTTGGATTAGTGTCCAGAAGTACAAAAAACACTTTGGGGAGGGGGACAATATAAAGATGTGAGTGTTGATACCCCAAAGCAGCCCGATGAGGACCTGAGAATGCTGGCTGGTTGGGGCATAGGAGGTTGGGAATCCCACTCTGATGCCATTATAGACAGTCATGACTTCTCCTAAATAATTCTGGGAGCTGTAGTTCTTTAGAGAGTTGTTATGCGCCCCTATTCCCTACCCAGAACTACAATTCCCAGGGTTCCCTGTGAAGGGGGACTAATTGCTAAATTCTGAGAATCATACAGAATTGTAGAGCTGAAAGGGGCCCTGAAGATCGTTTTGTCCACCCCCTGCAATCCAGGAATATGCAGCTGTCCCATAATGGTGATTGAATCTGCAACTTTGACATTATCAGAACCAATGGAAATATCCAGAATGGTAGCTCTGTGTGGGGAATAGGCTTGACTGTGTTAAAGCAGTATAATAGCGCTTCAAATGTGTGGTGCGGACGTGGCCTGGTGTGAAGAGGGAGCACTTGGCACCGCAGTGTTGTTGTTTTTTGTCATGCCCCGGGCGCTGTTTTCGTCAAGCCTTGTTTCCTTCTGATCTGTACAGGGCCTATGCTGCCAGCAAGGAGTCCCACGCCACGTTGGTGTTCCACAACCTCCTGGGTGAAATTGACCAGCAGTACAGCCGCTTCTTACAGGAATCCAATGTCCTCTACCAGCACAACCTGCGCCGGATCAAGCAGTTCCTGCAGGTGGGAGCAGCTGGCAGGTCCTGGGTTTGGGAGGGTCTTGTGTTTTTTGGGCACCCGCACCCCCCAAAAGAAGTGCCAGCCCAAGTCATAAAACTCGGGAGATGGAAGTGTCTGGGAATGATGGTGTTCAATCCACTCTTGACAGGAGGCAGTGATGAAGGTCACCAACTTAGATGGCTTCAAAAGAGGATTCGACAGATCCATAGAGGAGAGAGCAATCAATGGCTACTAAGTTGGATTTATAGGAACTATTACAAACTATTTGAAAGAGTAGAAAGGCAGGAGAGCGTTGAATTTTGTCCCTGCACAGAGCATCGCTGAAATTTGCAAGGCCAAATTTGATGGAATAGTTTGATGGTTTAGGGAACTCTTAATAGCACAGATTAAAGAGAGATGTTGAGCCCTGAGCTTGGGAGCAGTGCCCACGACGGGCTTATTTTAGCTTTTATGATGACATCCTGTTGGACATAAATTCTCGGCTGCTCATGCTGGGCGCCCAGCATATATTTTCACCTGCTGCCCTGAATCTGAAACCAGCACGTAACACTTCTTTTACGTGCTCCCATAGAAGAAGTGCCCAACTGCCCCGTCGCTGCATTCCTCCAAATCAAGGCTGGGTTTCTTAAGAAAAGCTTGGCATCTTCACCTAGGTTTTGCTCTCTGTGTGTGGCGGTCATTCATTCCGTTCCCGTTCCGCTTCCTCTCTTACAGAGCAGGTACCTGGAGAAGCCCATGGAGATTGCCCGCATTGTGGCCCGCTGCCTCTGGGAGGAGAACCGGTTGTTGCAGACAGCAGCCACGGCAGCCCAGGTGAGAGGATGCTGTTGGCAGCGGCTTGTCCCGTTGTTGCCATCAGTTCCCGTAAAGGACTCGCCAGCCGCGAGGGTGTTTAGAACACGAGCCAAGCAGTGAATCACATTGACAGCTCTTGGTGCAAATACACCGTGATCAGTGCATCCTCCTGTGTCCATATGCTGCTACTGCTTTTTGCAGCAGGGAGGGAGAAACCTGGGACCCTCCAAAAGTTGTCGGGAGTACGGCACACACACCATCCATTGAACACGCTGGCGGGAGCTGACGGGAATTGGGAGGCCCAACCCATTCCCGGTCCTTGGGTTATAAGGGGCAAAAAGCTTGGTGGTTGACACAGTGGGCCTTTCCTTTGATGTTTCTTCCAAAGCCTACACCTTTGCATGCCAGGAAGCAGTGCCTCGCAGCTAGGGTAGCACCCCAAAACAGGTCCCTGCACGCTGTTGCCGCAACACGCCTTGAGCTTTTCCCTTGTCAGTATTTCTTTTCTGCATTCGGGTTTGAAATGCAGCCATTTTTTAATTCTGTGGCTGCGTGGTCTTGCAGGTGTTGGCCCCCCCAGGGTGGATCATTCAGCACAGTATTTCCTTTTGCCATGAGACAAGCCTGTGCAGCTGTATGCTACTGAGCAGAGCAAAGGGCTCGCTGGCCTGTGCCAGCTTAAAGCTTCACCATGGGGGTCGGGGAAGCAGCACCAAAAGAGCTCCTGCACTGACATTATCCTCTTTCCTTGAGTGAGCACACTCAGAGGTTAGTGAGTGCAAGTGGCCAATGCTAGGCAGCTCTGGGTGTTCAGTCAACACACCCACACCCTGTGGCTTCTTGTTCGCCCTTTTTTATTATGCAGCTCAGCTGTTTTCTCCTAGACAAAGTCAAAGAGGTCTTTCAATGCCACCCCCAGCACTCATCAGGATTTTCTCTGTGGACACCTCAGGGCTTACTCTGAGTTGCTAATGTCTCAGTCTGGATCAGAATGTATTTACCATGTGATAGTCCCTCCCAGGTTTGCTCTTCTTAAAAAGAATGAAAGAAATTGCAGCCATGAAGGGCCTCAGTCTGGATCAAGGCAACAGCAGGAGGCTGGCTTTCCCTGTTGTTTTCTCCAGAAGGTATAATTTGCTGCAGTGGCCCCTTCAGAAGCAAATAGCAGGGGGGTTTTGGGAGGGGGAGAAGGGTGCTTACAGTTTGAAAACAGCACAGGCAGAAATGTCAGGTGTTCCTTTGCTGTGCGTCGTCGTCCCAATCTGTGTTGGGGAACGGAACTCCCTGCCGATGCAGGTTGAAAAATGCATGAAAAGGCAGGATAGATGCTTAATAAAAGGAACCCCCTGCCTGTCTCATACCATGGGTCAGAGAGAAGCCCTTTGCCAGATAAAGAGGCACTGTTGGTGGAACCAACACTGCTGGCACTTCCACCTCTGCTTAACTCCCAGCGTGTCCCCTGTTTTGAAAAGACGTGACAAAACGCTGGCTAGACAGTTCCACAGACACCCCCCAGGGGAAAACGCTGCCCCCTCTAAACTGGCTGGCTTGCTGCGGTGTTCAGGAATGAGGCAGGTGCCAAGACATGCTGCCTGATTGCTCCTGCTTTGCACCTTCCTGGCAGGAACGGGGATAGGTGAGCCAGGATGCTTCCTGCTAATGCCCAAATCTTTTGTTTGGTTTGATGACCCGAAGCCATGTTCACTTGTTGATTTGTGGCTTGTGTGGGAACAAAAATTCAACCAGTCCCAGATTCGGATGGAGCAGGAAACCACAGAGCCTCCAGGGGTTTTTTATCCCGTTCACACTGGGGAGGAGCAAGGGAGGAACAACCTGATAGCATGTACCCGACAAAGGGACACACAACTCAGTGGATGAGTAGGTGGTCCAAGCTCTGGCAGGGCTGGGAATGTCCCTTGCCTGAAATCCAGGAGAGCCATTGCCAGTCAGGCAGACGATACTGAGCCAGGTGGACGGTGACCAGAGCTCAACGTTCATGTGTGTGTTCCTGATAAGTTACAGTAAGCCAGAAAGTCTGGTTTATTACATTTACACCCGGCCAAAACTGATTTATGAACTTCTTTTATATGGCTTAAAATCTCTTAATGTCTTATCTCTCTCCTCCTCCCCACTTTAATACAGCAAGGTGGGCAGGCAAACCACCCTACGGCTGCCGTGGTGACGGAGAAGCAGCAGATGCTGGAGCAACACTTGCAAGATGTCAGGAAAAGGGTGCAGGTAGGTGGGAGAGCTGCTCTCTCTCTCTCTCTCTCTCTCTCTCTCTTGCTCCAAAGTTTCAAGCTTGCCTAGAGTTTGTGACTCCTCCCCAACCTCCTATTCCTTGGCTTTTTCTTGCAGGACTTGGAGCAAAAGATGAAAGTGGTGGAAAACCTCCAGGATGACTTTGACTTCAACTACAAGACCTTGAAGAGTCAAGGCGGTAGGTGGGAGCTTGCTGGGGGAAAGGGGATAACAACTTTTCCATTGCGGCAAATTCATGGATGGGGAGATGCCCTTCTGTCCTCATCCTTTGGGGAGCAAGGGTGCTCGTGCAGCCCAGGCGCTTAACTTTCCTTTTAAATCAGGGGAGCTTCTGGCCTGCAGACTTCACGAGGCATGCCTGGCCTCAGCATTGGGTCTGCCAGGGCATTTCTGCCAAGCCACACCGGCCTACGTCACTCCCGATGTCGGGTTGCGGGGCAGGTAAGGATGCGCTGAGCCAAAAGGGGCTTGCAAAGCCCTCTACGCAGCGCTCCAAAATACACGCCAGCGAACTGATAGCCGGGCATCACACTTTCACGTGAGCTCTGCAACTTTGGGTGGGCAAACGCCATTCGCCTGACACCATCGCACACCTGTCACTCTTGGCATGCAGAGGGTGGGTGGGTGAAGATAATAATCTGGCCTGCTGGCCAGATCCAGTTCACCACCCTTGTGAACCTTGTAGACTGGCTGCAGTTCTCACCAGGAACATGATGCCCATCATCTCCCGAATCTGTCCTACATGGGGCTGCTGAAGAGGAACAGGATGCCCAACTGCCTGAAAGAGGAATTAGGCCAGCCTTTCTTAATCTGGTGCCCCTCCGTCTTTTGCTTTAGACCAGGCATAGGCAAACTCGGCCCTCCAGATGTTTTCGAACTACAAGTCCCATCATCCCTGACCACTGGTCCTGTTAGCTAGGGATCATGGGAGTTGTAGTCTCAAAACACCTGGAGGGCCAGGTTTGCTTATGCCTGCTTTAGACTATAGCTCCCACAATCCCTGGCCATTGGGCCATATTGGCTGGGACAGGTGGGAGTTGGGAGTCCCCAACAGCATCTGAATTAGGCTGACCAAAACAGGTGTGCAGAGGGGAAGAACTAAGAAACTCCAGGAGCCTCTGACATGTTTCCCTGCCCCTCTCCCGCTGCTTTTCTTTAGACATGCAGGACCTGAACGGGAACAACCAGTCGGTGACGCGGCAGAAGATGCAGCAACTGGAGCAGATGCTGACAGCCCTGGATCAGATGCGGAGGGTAAGTAAGGGCGGCTCCTCCCCAACTCCAAAAGACCCCACCTGAACTGCTATGGACTAAGGTGGAATGATGCGGGATATGCCTGGTTTTGCAGCATGTGGCCCAGGAGAAAAGCATCCAGCTTTAGCACAGAGCTTCCTCCATGCTGAACATTGATGCTTATAGCAAGCCAAGGGGGCGATGCCCTTTGGGCATTGCCTTTCTGTCTCTAATAGGGACGAGTCACACACCCATGATTATTTAACTCCACATCTCTTGGCCAGGTGACTTGGATGTGCGAGCTGGCTCCTTTTCAGACAACAACATTTCAGATTTCCTTACTTGATACAAAAGTCTCCGCCTCTGCTGTTCACCGCTATCATACATGAAAACCACGGAGAGGCAAGTTTGCATGTAAACAGGGGAAGCGCAATGGAGTCCTGAACGTTGCCTATTTCCTTCCTCACCTAGGGGATTGTGAGCGAGCTGGCTGGGCTCTTGTCGGCCATGGAGTACGTGCAGAAGACGCTGGTCGATGACGAGTTGGCTGACTGGAAGAGGAGGCAGCAGATCGCATGCATTGGTGGCCCACCCAACATCTGCCTTGACCGCCTAGAGAACTGGTGAGAGCCAAATGCCCTTGACTGCCCGCTACCTTTCCAAGGCTTACAAAGCAAGAATCTGGTTGACAGTGTATTGTCCTTACTTTAATACACCTCAAAGCAGAGGAGGGTGTTAGGAGCCACAGAGCAGCATTGACCTAATGTGGAGGACAGAACAGGCAAAGATCAAATTTGGCCCTCCAGTTCTCTCTGTCTGGCCCTTGGACAGGCTGCTGCCTGTCAGAGCAAGTACTGGGCTTAGCTGAGCCATAGTGGTCCTTTGCTTGCATAGATTTGGATGGAACATGGCACCGGTGAGGTTTCCCAAAGGGGAGTGCACAGCTGTTCAGAAGCATTATCAAGACAATGTCCAGTTAACACAGCAGTGTTGTTTTCTTTTTAAGACACGTGTGTGTGTGTGTCTCACTTACTTCTCCCTCGCTGCAGGATCACGTCCCTTGCCGAGTCGCAGCTTCAGACCCGCCAGCAGATCAAGAAGCTTGAGGAGCTCCAGCAGAAGGTCTCCTACAAGGGCGACCCCATCGTTCAGCACCGGCCCTTGCTGGAGGAGCGCATCGTGGAGCTATTCAGGAACCTCATGAAGAGGTATGTTGGCCTGCTGCCCTTGCATGTATGGGAAAGGTGCCATCCCCTGAGGCTGCGGGGTGGGATGCTGCTGCCGAGATCATGTTCATCTGGGAACCTTCTGCTGAATCTGGAAGTTTGGACCAGCACCCAATTCCCACCACTGAACACTCTCTCTCTCTCTCTCTCTCTCTCTCTCTCTCTCTCTCTCTCACCACCCCCACCCTGCCCACAGTGCATTTGTGGTGGAGCGCCAACCCTGTATGCCAATGCACCCGGATCGCCCACTGGTTATCAAAACTGGAGTACAGTTCACGACAAAAGTGCGGTGAGTTGTTGGTGTTGTGTGTGTGCATGCATTATAATGGGGCAGAGGGTCAGCTATATGTTGCTGAATCTTGCAAGGCTTAGGGCAGATAAAATAAAGTAGTTCTTTACACGGCCCGTAGTCAAACTGTGGAACTCACTCCTGCAGGAAGCAGTGATATGCCACCAACTTGGATGGCTTTAACAGAGGGTTGGACAAATTCATGGAGGAAGAGAGGGCTGTCATTCTAGCTAGGATGGCTGCGCTCTGCTATTCATGGTTGGAGGCAGCAATACTTCTGAATACCAGTTGCTGGAAACCACAGGAGGCGAGTCCTCCGTGCGGGTTTCCTGTTGGGGTATCTTGTCAGCCACTGTGAGAACGGGGTGCTGGACTAGATGGGCCATTGCCCTGATCCAGCAGGCTGTTCTGATGTTCTGCGTACCTTCTACACTTAAAATTCTGCACCAGAAAAGAGGCATTCTGCAACAGTATAAATTATGCAGATTTTGCATATATGTGCTTGGCTTTTCAAATTTTAATCTACTTCTTCTAGGCTTGGGGAGAGGGGCAAAGTGGGGACAAGACAGGGAACCCCATGTGCTGTTGGGAATCCATCTCAGCCTCTCTTTCCTCCCTACCCACAACCTCCTCCCATTCCAGCTTCTGAGGCTTAAACTAGGCATTACCCACATATTTTCAAGTTTGTTGGTGCAGCCTAGAAACTTGTTTTTTGTCTCCTCTTCCCCCAGAAAGGTGTAGATGGGATTCTTAAGCACAGTGCGATTGAGCATCACATTGGTGATATATTGAAGCTCTCTTGCCTGAAAAGCATCTGTACATAGTGAAACTAGTTTCAATGGACATGGACTATGATCTACTTGTTAACCTGGTGCCCCTTCCAAGGGCCAGCAGTTGCCCAGCTGGTCCCCCCCCCAAAAAACCCCCATTAGCATATGAGGGATAGGGGTGCATGGAGAAAGGGTGAGATTTGTGTCTTCAGAAGCTAACGTGAACTTTTGACTTCTGCAGGTTACTGGTTAAATTTCCTGAGCTGAACTACCAGCTGAAAATCAAAGTCTGCATTGACAAGTAGGTCCGGACCCTTTCCGTGGACAAACTTGAGGGCAGGGATTGTGGGCAGAGGTTCCTTTAAATATATATAACTGACTTTCTGGCTCACGCTGGTCAAACCATGGCTTAGTGCTGGCTCCTGGGGGTTGGGTAAATCATGATTGCTTTGCTCCACCTCTGATCCTGCTGTGCCGCTGTGAGCTGAGCCTTGGTTTCCTGAGTGTTTCACCTGCATCCATTCTTATGGTTTGTCTCGTTTCAGACAAACCATGAGCTGTAACAAAGGTTTGTCCTTGGATCTTTTGCAGCTCATGATTTGCCCCTGGGCTCTTTATAGTTCGGAGTTTATCCAGAGGAGAGAAACCACCAACCCCAGTCGGAACAGTGCTCTTAAGCCAAAACTATGTCTTAATTCGTAGCAGTGCCAGAGGAAGAGCACAGTGACCACAGCTTCCTATGTAGGAACACCTTGGTACTGAGCCAGCTCTCCCTGCCCCTCCTGAAAAAGGGATCAGTTCTTCTGATCCCAAAGTGTGGCAATGATCTTTCCTGGAAGGGGAGGAGAGGCACAGCCCAAACCTGTAAAGCTTGTCTGCTGCTGCAGCAGCTTGAGAGGCCTTTGCAAATATTATTCCTTTAATTATTATGAATATTGATTTGGCTCAGGTTTTTGGTTTGGAGCAGTCTTCAGCCTGCCTACCCGCATTCCCTTAAAAGTAGGGAGGAAGGCCCTTTCTTTTCACCTCTGCCCCACAGAACCCCAAGACCTTTTCCCCCCAAATGCAGGGGTGAAGAAATCTCTGGCCCCTCCACTTGGACTCCAGCTCCTGCAAGCTTGGCCAGTAATCGGGGGGTGACACAGATTTGTAGTCCAGCAACAAGTGGAGCGGGCCTCAGGCTAGCCACCCTTGTTCCAATACCTTCCAGTGATGGCGTTGTTGTTGTTGTTATTATTATTATTATTATTATTATTATTATTCTGACTTCTCTGCCAAACCACACCCTGTCCCTCCTGCTGCAGGGGGTGGGTGGAGTTTAGGGCTGTTCAAGCGGTGTGCACACACTACAGGTGCTGAGCCAAGGGGGGGCAGCTGTTTCAAAGCACTGGGCGTTGGACCTCTCACCTCCTGCCCAAAGCCTAGTTAGCACTTTCCCAGTTTGGGGAAGGAGGTCGGAGGGCTCTCGGACCCTCTCACACTTCCTTCCCAAAGCCGGAAACCTGCTTACCTGCCTTTGGGAAGGCATTTCAAGGTGGGGTGTGTGGGTGTGCCAATTTTTTGCCTGACACAGGGCCCCACAGCACCCAAGTTGGGCGCTGCTGCAAGCCCTTTCTGATTGCTGTGTACAGCAACCTAATCTGAATGTGCCAATTTGACACTCTCCCTCTTTTTCCTTTCACAGGGATTCCGGTGAAGTTGCTGCCCTCCGGGGGTAAGTTGGAGGCACTGCACCCTGTGGCCTCCTCTCTGCTGAGATGCATCTCATGGTTTGCAGGCAGCTGCGCTTTGTTTGGCAGGAGGAGGGCAGGATCATTTCATTAGTAGTAAAATAATTTTATTTTAAATCATTATATTCCGTTGCTCAATCGCCTTTTAGGGTACAATGGCTCCCCATCACCACCACGTTCAAGGAAATAGCAACAAAATGCAGAGCAAAACAATCATCCGGTTAAAACCCATTAAAACCAAGCCCTTAATAAAAAGCAAACTGAAATAAAAATTAACATTTTGTTGGGGTGAATAACCGGAAAAATGCCGTTTCCAAAGGCTTGCAAAGAAGGGGACCACTCGTGTTTTCTGGGGTGGGGTACAGCTGCAGAATCTGTTTCCGCAAAATGACCACAAACTTGGATGGCTTTAAAAAAAGGGGGGGTTAGGCAAAAGCAGGGAAGATGAGGGCGGTCAGGGGCTTTTATGTGCTAGAGACAGGATGTCCCCGAACATCAGTTTAGCTGGGAATTGCATTTCGGGGAGAGTGCTCTAGTGCTTGAAAGCTGCTTGCAGCGTCCGGCTGACCGCAGTGAGTACGGGACACTGGTCTGATCCAGGGCAGCTGCTCTTTACATTCTAAAAGATGGGGCTGGTGATGGTTAATAATGGTATTTTAAATGCTAAAACTCTCTCAAGGCACTCCTCCCATTTTCCCCCCTCCCGCTTTGCCCATCAAGGTCCCGGAAGTTTAACATCCTGGGCACAAACACGAAAGTGATGAATATGGAGGAGTCCAACAATGGGAGCCTCTCTGCAGAGTTCAAGCACCTGGTGAGCGACACAGCATCTCTCCCCTCCCTTGCCCCCCGAAACACTCCCTGGAAGCACAGTGTGTCTAATTTATCTCTTTTTTTATGTCTCTCCCCCTCTCCCCCCAATCACAGACACTGCGGGAACAGAGGTGTGGTAATGGCGGAAGAGCAAACTGCGACGTGAGTGACCCAGCGCAGCACTGCTGGTGTAAAATGAAATGTTTGAGAGCAGGAGTAGTTACTTCTCTTGCTCCACTGGGAAGTGCTAGAAATCTCTGTTCCGGGGATGTCCCTTCTCTCTCTCTCTCCTCATCACCCCCATTCCTCTAGGTTTTCTAAACCATGCCCCTAAATTGTTTACAGACAAGTTCTCTCTTGTGAAAGAAAAAGACCAGCCCTTGGGAATGGGGAAGTGGTCTCTTTTAGGTTTGACTTTAGGGAAGATCAGTCCTGTGAGCACCTTTTGAAAGGCTGATTCCTTTGTTTGTCTCTCCACTTAAGCCTAGCTCAGCAGAACTAAAAACGAAACCAAAATTGCAAGTTGCTGCTGTGTTTTTTTCCAAAGGGACAAAAAATATATACCCTAGAGAAATATTTATTATCTTCCCCTGCATTTACTCTCCACTTCCTCCTCAGGCCTCCCTCATCGTCACAGAAGAGCTCCATCTCATCACCTTTGAGACAGAAGTTTACCACCAAGGCCTGAAGATTGACCTAGAGGTGAGCCCTGGTTGTGCGGATTCCCCACACTTTACAGGGGTGTGGTATGTGTGGGTGGGTGTTACAGTTGCACTGGGAACCTACCCTGCCAGAAACCCTCTTTTGTAGTGCTGGTGTGGGTTTCTTGTTGGGAGTTTGCATTGAGCAGAATGCGGGAAAGAAACCATATCAGTAAACTACAACCTACAATTTGCATCCGCAACAATGCTCAAGGGTAGCAGTTTCCAGAAAAACGGAGGAAACGGGCAACTCCTATTTTGATGGAGTATGCAGAGCTGTTTGCATATTTCCTTTCCTGCTCCCTCTTTCGAAATAAGTGGAACAGCCCGTTCATGAGCTGCCATTGACCAGAATCAGAGCATTTGCCCAGTTAGCTCAGCATTCCCTGCACTAAGAATGTGATGTTCTCCAGCTGGTTGTTGAACCACAACTTCCATCAGCACCAGGCGGCATGGCAAACAGTCAGGGATCATGGGAGTTCAAGTGTGAAGCATCTGGAGAGTTGGCTGCCCCTGGTCTACACCGAATGGCAGTATCTCCCCAGGGTTTCAGGCAAGGAGTCCTTCTCAGCCCTATCAGGAGATGCCAGGAATTGATCCTGGGATCTTCTGCATGCAATGCAACTGCTGCTTCCCTGAGCTGTTGGCCATTGCACTATGCATTGGAATACTTGCGATGGCTCCAAATTAAGGTGTTGCCTTGTATCCAAAAGTGGACCCCAAATCTTGAAAACCTATACTGACAACATCCATGAAAAAGAACTCAGAAAAACTGATCAGACTGAAACAATGATGGCAAACTCTAGAGATAAAGTCTCTTGTTGAGACTCTTAAATCTAACTGCTTGTTGCATGCCTTCTTCCACCTCCCTTTTCCCTTACGGCCATACCAGCATTTCCAGCTTGCTTCACCGCAAGAGTTGGAAAGGGGTCCCATGAGTCTCCCTACCTGAAGACAATTAATTTGATAACAATGCATAATGACTAGAAACTTGGTGGTTTGGTCTGCTGTGAAGCAGGAGCCCGGGGGTGTTTCCTGTTGCCCAGCAGAGACCTGAAAAAGAGAGATGCTGTCTGTGTGCTCAAAAGCTGCTGTCTTTCCTTCCCTGTAGACCCATTCCCTCCCTGTGGTGGTGATCTCCAACATTTGCCAGATGCCCAACGCCTGGGCGTCCATCTTGTGGTACAACATGCTGACAAACAACCCCAAGGTACGTTGAGTTTCCCAAACCTTGCATGGACAAAATAGAGAACGAGAGCAGGAGGGTGTTTTATTTGTTTTTCGTCTGGGTGTGTTCTTTGTTCCTGATTGTGACTGAGTCCCTCTCTTGGCAGAACGTCAACTTCTTCACCAAACCACCCATTGGCACTTGGGACCAGGTGGCTGAAGTGCTCAGCTGGCAGTTCTCCTCCACCACCAAGCGAGGGCTCAGCATAGAGCAGCTGACAACACTGGCAGAGAAACTGCTTGGTAACTTAACAAGCTCCTCCCCTTCTTATACATGGGCCAACGGCAGGGAACCTTGATCAGCAGCGCAAGGGCCACATGCCCTTCCAGGCAACTTTCCGGGGGCCACATTGCCAGGGGTGGACAGGGCCGGAAGCAGAAACAAATGTGGATGTTACCTTTGTGCTGTAAGCTTCCACCTCGGAACGCGCCCCTCTCTGCCCTCCTGTCCAGGCAACCAGCAAATATTATCAAACTTTGGCGGCACATTCTCGTCAGGCAAAAACACTCAAGGAGTATGAAGCAGATCCTGTGAGGGTTGTGGCCTTGGGGGAAGTCCAGAGAGGCCTGGAGGGGCATGAGGTTCCCTATCCCTCATGTGGGTCATAAGGAGTTGCTGTCTTCCCATCTGAGCTACCCAGCCTAGGGGTATTGGCTCTTAACTGGGAGAGGAGCCTTGCCCAGGTGCACAACCAGAAATCCTTTTTTAGCTGTGGGATTCAAACTTGGGACCAAAGCATGTGCAAAAAGCGTTGGCATGTTGAATGCCTGGAAGCCAAAATATCAAATATTCAAGTTGGCATCAGTTTAGAAAAGCCTGGGCAAGCCTTTTAAGAATAGCGTGTGTGTTTAAGTTTCCCCCCCAGTGTGCTTCCTTTTAAAAATGCCTTTCATCCAAGGAACACGAGGTGACAGACATGTGGATGTGTGTATACACACACACACACACACACTTATCCTTACAACAACCTTGCATAGTAGGTAAGGCTGAGAAGCAGCAACTGGCCCAAGAGCCCCAGTGCACTTTGTGGCTGACAGGAGTGCCAACTTGAACAAAATATGGGGGGGGGGGGCAAGTAAGCCCCCTCCCCATAATCAATCACATGATGCAGTGCACACATACCATTTGAATGGCAATGCCCAACAACTTTAGGGGTGCAGCCCCCTCAAATGGGGGCTGAAGGGGCCTTGGCCTCTATGCTCCTATGGTGGCTGAGGGGTGGGAATGGGTGGGATTTGAACCTGGCCCTCCTAGGCCCTCGCCTGAGGCTCTAACCACTACACCAGCTCTCTTTAACGACTTTTCTTCCCTCTCACTCTACAGGCCCTGGCGTCAATTACTCCGGATGTCAGATAACATGGGCGAAGTTCTGCAAGGTAGGGGCTTTTGGAAAGCTTAGGTGCGGCCTTGGGTGGGGCCCAAGGTGCGCCTGCCATTTTGTTCACATGGGGGGAACCTTTGCTTTTATCGCTGCAGGAGAACATGGCAGGCAAAGGATTCTCTTTCTGGGTCTGGCTGGACAACATCATCGACCTGGTGAAGAAGTACATCTTGGCCCTGTGGAACGAAGGGTGAGCATCTGCCAGAGATGTCGCCACAGTTGCCAGCATCTCTCTCTCCCCAAGAGGCCACTGTGCCTATCCAGTAAACAAAGAAGCCCTAACAAGTTGGAGAGCAGGGATGGGGAACATGTGGCCCTGTAGTGGCTGTTGGGCTCCCAGTATTCCTGATGGGAACATAGGAAGCTGCCTTACACAGTCGTACCTCGGAAGTCGAACGGAATCCATTCCGGAAATCCGTTCAACTTCCAAAACGTTCGGAAACCAAGGTGCGGCTTCTGATTGGCTGCAGGAAGCTCCTGCAGCCAATCGGAAGCTGCAGAAGCCCCATTGGACGTTCGGCTTCAAAAAATAGTTCGCAAACCGGAACAGTCACTTCTGGGTTTGCAGCGTTCAGGAACCAAAGCGTTGAGAACTAAACTGTTCAAAAACCAAGGTACGATTGTACTGAGTCAGACCATTAGTTCATCTTGTTGTCTACACATGGAGAGGCAGTGGATTTCCAGGAAGGGGCCTCTCTTCCCAGTTCTACCTGGAGATTGAATCTGGGACCTTCTGCATGCAAAACAGATGCTGTGCCCACGGCCCTGTAGATCAGGGTTTCCCAAACTTGGGTCTCCGGCTGCTTTTGGACAACAACCCCCATCATCCCTAGCTAGCAGGACCTGTGGTCAGGGATGATGGGAACTGTAGTCCGGAAACAGCTGGAGACCCAAGTTTGGGAAACCCCGCTGTATCTGATGCTGAATTAGGGTTGACAGGAATCCATCCTTACCTGGAAGGATGCAGACTCTCCATCCCTGTGCTAACCTTCCAGTGGAACTTCTTGGTGGCTCCTGACGTTGGGCTTGGTGGGCCAAGGGAAAGGAAAGGAAGCCAATAAAAACCTCATATTTCCATTCCTTCCTCCTCAGATACATCATGGGATTCATCAGCAAGGAGCGGGAGAGAGCGATCCTGAGCACAAAGCCCCCCGGCACCTTCCTGCTGCGATTCAGTGAGAGCAGCAAGGAGGGTGGCATCACCTTCACCTGGGTGGAGAAGGACATCAGCGGTAAGGAATGCCACTGCAGCTGCCTTATGCTTAGGGCTGAAGCCAGATCTTCCTTTTTATCTATTAATTACGTTTGCCTATGTGTAAAAGCTGCGTTCTTCTCGAGCCCATTTTCCTTTTTCGAATGATGCACGCACGTATCGTAGCAGGCGAGAAAAGGACACATTCTTCCTTGGAAAGAAAGGCCTCTGTGCTATCAGCAGTTTTTGTTAGCGCTCATATTAAAAATCGTGTTTGTAACAAGATCTGCCCTGTTAATTGTGTGCAGCTTTTTAGCCAATTAACCGTTTTTAGAACCCGGTTAATTGCTCACCCATTGCAGCCCTGCTTATACCAAATCCGGGTAAATCTCAGAGTTCTTGGTCCAGACTGTTGTGCCAGTCAATGCAGGA
Organism: Podarcis filfolensis; assembly: GCF_964270895.1. NCBI lineage: Eukaryota > Metazoa > Chordata > Lepidosauria > Squamata > Lacertidae > Podarcis > Podarcis filfolensis. The sequence continues at coordinate 30,336,856 of NC_139615.1, forward strand.
ATGAAGAACGCTGCCTTATACAGAGTCAGAGCTCTGGTCCATCTAGCTCAGTGATGTCCACACTGACTGGCAGCGGCGCTCCAGGTACGTCAGGTGGAGGACATTCCCAGCCCTACCTGGAGATGCTGAGAATTGGACCTGGGACCTTCTGCACACAAAGCAGATGCTCTACCGCTGAGCTATGGCCCTTCCCTCTTATGCAAAGGTCTTTCTCAGCCCTGCAGAGATCCTTTAATCATTGGGATGGCATAGATTGAGCCTACATATGCTCTGATCCTAAATTACCCCATACTGACACCTCACTTCTTGCAGAAGTTGTACCAGTCATAAGTTGCACACTCCTAAGTAGCATTAATGAACGTTCAGTGACACCATAGCAGCTCAGCCAATGGCATGGGGACAGGCCCATCAATGATGGTCAGTCTTTAGTCTGTCTTGTGATTTAAATTTTTTTTTCAACTACCTTGATTTGGTGAAGCTTTGCTGTTGGTATGACTCTGGCTCTCTTCATTTGAGCAAGAAATTGTGCTCCTTTTCATGCTATCTTTGCAAATAACAACTGTGCCCTTTGATCAAATCTCTTGTTTACCCTTTGCTGTAGGGAAGACACAAATCCAGTCAGTGGAGCCGTACACCAAGCAACAGCTCAACAGCATGTCGTTTGCTGAGATTATCATGGGCTATAAGATCATGGATGCCACCAACATCTTGGTCTCTCCGCTTGTCTACTTATATCCTGATATCCCCAAGGAGGAGGCGTTCGGAAAATACTGCCGCCCTGAGAGCCAGGAGCATCCCGAAGTCACTGACCCAGGTAGTTGTTGGCTTTCCGCGCTTGATCCAGCCCTTTGGTTCTCCACTTTACAGGGACATTTTTGGATTTTGGCTTTCTCCACAAAAAGGTCTCACGCTGCTAATAAATGTGACTAGCATCCTCTACCACCCTCTCCAAAATGCAGGGGGCTTGGCTTGTTTATTTTGATTATGTTCCCAGCTCTTCCTTTTGTGACCATAACGGGTTGGTGAAAAAAGCGAACAGATGGAAAGCCAGGGAAAAAGCCCATATGAATTGTTGCCAGTTGTCATTGTTGGCTAAATTCTGACTTGCAGCTTTTTAAAAACTAAAGACGAGTGAAGGCAAGAACTTTTTCAAACTGGCATGGACATTGTGAGTTTTGTATTGTTTGCTGATGCTTCTGGAAACAATATGCACATTGCTAGCGGTTAAGAAGCCCAAAAAACAGCAGCAGCAGCAGCAGCAGCCCCTCCCCTCTGGCTCCTACCATAGTTTTGGGGCAATTCTCAGTTCCCCTCTTTTCCACCTCTCCCACCTTCAAATCCTCTCTATGGAGAGGGTTTCAGCGTCATAGCATATTGAAGAGGAGATGTCCCTGCTGCTCTTCGGCACACACCAGCTTACCAAATACCTTCTCCTCTTTCCCCACCCCAAAAACAGGTGCTGCCCCATATCTGAAGACCAAGTTCATCTGTGTGACCCCGTGAGTATTTCCCTCTTTGAAAGGGTTGGGTGGGACTCCAGAGGTCCTGCACAGCAATTAGCTGGGGCTTGCTGAGAAGCCGAGCTCCCTCCTGCACCTGTGCTTTGGAAACAAGAGGTCTCTCTTCAGAAACCGCTGAAGCACAGGTGAAAAAGTGCCCAGGGAGGAAGTGGTTCAATGCACCGACCACCACGCCACTGCACCCAGTGCACAAGCGAGAAACAAAATCCCGCAGGCACCTCCTGTTAAAGACATAAGGCATAGAGAGAAAAGGAGGGATCAAATTTACTAACACGCACAGCCACACACATATGAATAAAGATATAGGTTGGGTTTTATTTCGTTGAGAGTCAAAGCTCTGTACTCCATGGTGCAGAGCAGTTTGGTGGTTCTGGAGACCTTGGGGCTTTTACAACTTATAACTTGTACTTCCCTTCTGTACCCTCTCCTCTTTTTCTCTACCTCCCCCACTCCCCACGTGCCTTTCTCAGAACCACTTGCAGTAGTACTATTGAACTGCCTATGTCACCCCGCACCCTCGAATCTCTGATCCATTTTGGCAGTAATGGTGAAGGAGCAGAGGGGAACGCCAGTGGCCAGTTTGGTGAGTGTGTGGTCCGCAGTGCTGTTTTGTTTGGTGGAAGGGGGCGCGCTCTGCTCTCGTGCATCTCATTATGGAAAGGACAGGCCGAGGCTGCATCCAGACTGCCCTCTGGAAGTAGGTTACTGAAACTTCAGCTTTCAACCCTTGTCAATGTAGATTCCACGAGTCCGAGTGCCTCTGATTTCAGTGGATCATGAGCAAGCATCGTTCTCACACACACACCCTCCTCCTCCTCCCCCTCCTCCTGCAGCTTAATTCATTACCTTCCTGTTTTAATCAAACCACAGTTTCTTGTTGCGTCCAACCCAGAGAACTATTTTTTGAGCACTCCCTTTGAACTAGAATTGCAAACCACAATTTTATCCCGGCCAGAAAGGATTCCTCCAATGGTTGTGTTGTTGTTGGGGGCTGCACTGTCTTCTGTGCTGCCTCCCAAGAGTTCCACAGCAGTGGTGGGTGGGAGAGGATAAAGTGACGAGTGCAGATTTTTACCTTTGTGGAGTAGGCTAGTTCCTACGCCCACTCCATCCAGGTCAGCAAGTGGTGTTATTAGAGTTCAAGGACATGTTACAGTCATGCAAATATTTGGGATGCAAAGCATAGCCATCAAGGGGTATGTCCTGTGGAAAGGAGAGAGGGGGAGAGATAAGAGAGGCCATATCTGACCCTCAGGCCCAAGGTTCTCCAGCCCGGCTTTAAAGACAATCTTTGCAAGCATAAGGGCTAGAAGCTTGGAGATCTCAAGGAGCGGAATTCTACAGCCATATCTACAGTTTGTTTTGCTTATGCAAGTCATTGAGGAATATGCAGAACCTTGAGCATGCTGCAGGCTGTGAATCTGTCCTCTTTCCTACCATCTCTGACATTGGTAGGAATCCCTGCTGCTGCGGCAACTGGATCACATCCATTCAGCTCTCTTTCCGTATCTCCCACAGAGTCCTTGCAAGTCTTCGACATGGAGATGACCGCTGAGAGCGCCAACTCTCCCATGTGATTGGACTCCTCCTGGGCAGCTGATTGGTTCTGCATTTCCCTGGCACAAGAAACACCTTCTTCTTCTTCTTGCATTGTCGGATGAGCCCAATTGGCACTCAATCTCTGCCTCAGCTGGAGACGTTTGATTGTGGGTCTGTCGTGAGCTGCTTTCGAATACACCATCGCCAGCAGCTCCTTGCCTGAGCTCGCGTGACTGGAGAGAAAGCCCTGCTTAATTTTAGATGGGCTTTTTCTCCCCCAGAAGAAAAAAAAAATAGTTCTCCCTCATGTATAAAAGCTACTTGTATAAGGGGTGTTTCTGTTTGTCTTTGCTAGACCAAGTGCCTCTTCATGTCCACATAGCTGGCCTCCTGTACATGTTTGCTGCATGCCGCAAAAGGCTGCTTGTGCAGCTCTCGCCAACTTCCAAGGTTTTTACCCAGTCTATTCGACAAGTCGTGTTGTCAAGTGTAGGCAGGAGGGGAAGGAAGAAGAAATTGTGGGGGTATCATTCTTAGATATTAGTGCAATTTTTTTCTGTTTCATTGCCCACATTAAAGCTCCATTCCCCCCCCCCCCACACTGGCCCACCTCTGCTTTAAAAAAAAAAAAAACTTGCCAAATGATGCGAAGGTGAACGTAGGCCTAGCACAGCAGCCCTTCAAGGTAAGATACCTGTGTTCCCCAGGGCTAGAGAAATGCCAGGGGCATTGGACACCTGTGCACACTTTGCACTTGGTTGCCAGCTCCGGGAATTTCTATTTTTCAAATAACTTTTTTCCCACCAGCTTTTGGCTAATTCCAATTTTACAGATAGGGAACGAAGGTTGTTAGAATTATGTGCTCACCATTAACGGAGCAATCCGTGGTAGAAGTGGGGATTTTGACCCAGGTCACCCAGATGAGGCAACCGAGCTGAGTCAAGAGCTCAACTGCTAGATTCACACTTGGAGATCTGTTCACTCCGGTTATCTATCTTTTTTTTTTAAATTATTATTTATTGCCCTTTTATCCTGCCCTTCCTTGAAGGAGCCCCGGGCAGCATGCAAACCTCCGCCCCTTCCTTTCCCCTCATCCTTTTATCCTCTCAACAACCTTGCGGTGTAGATTAGGGATGAGAATGATTCCTCCTGTGAAGTAGATTAGTGGCAGCAATAGCTTTCTGGCTAAGTCAGGCTTTGCACCTGGTTCTCCTGATTCTAGCCACTGCACTCTCCTCTTAGCTGTTGCGTTAGGAGCAAAGAGGCAAAAAAAATGTTCCTACCAGTGTCTCTCCTCTCCTCTCCCACCCCAAACTGCGCTTTGTTTGGCTTGCCCATTTCCTACACTTTCCCGTTTTTTTAATACTCTCGGCTGTAATATTTTTTATTACTACCTGCCCAATCATTCTCTCCACCTTCTGGGGCTTAAGCCTGAGCTGTACCTGATGCTAGTCGGCTGTTGCTTGCCTGAGATAACAATTGACAGTCCGGCATAGGAAAACTAGAACTCAGATGCTGATAATCTAGTTGTAAATCTCAGCTGTTGGGCTTGTGTGAGTTCATAGAATCGTAGCCTTGTGGAGATGGGTGGGAACCCAAAGGAGTGACGAATCACAGCTACAGATTCCTGCTTTGCAGGGGGTTTGGATTAGGTGACCCTTAAGGTCCCTTTCAGCTCTGCAATTGCCCAGTGGGCTCTCCCGGCGCCGAGAGAGAATGATGCAACAAGTATTTTCCAGTATTACTACTAGCATTGGCTAAACAGGAGGCAGTTCATGGTCAGAGCTGTCAGACTGATCTCTTTCCATACACCAGACTTCCTCAACCTGGAATGCTGGCTGGGCCTCATGGGAGTTGTAGTTCAGCAAACTTTGAAGGCAAAAGCAGGCCCTTGCTGTTAAGAAGAGAACTTGCCTCCTTCAGCAATGCCAAGCCTTAGAAAGTGTTCCAACTAGTGCAAAGCTGCCCTCATTCCAAAATAGCTTATATACCCCAAATTCTTAGTACCAAGCTTCACCACCACCAAAAATTTCCTATTTTTTTCCTCTATAGCTAACTGCTCCCCAGAGCGTAAATATCTTAATAGTATGTTTTGTATATTTTATTGCTGTATCTACAGGCTTTAAACTTTCTCTTAAATAAATAAATAAATGTCCTTAACACCACATTTCTCTTCTGGAGATGAAGCACTGGGTACTTGGTGTGTTTGTTGAGCTGAGAAAGCAGAGTGGCTTGTGTGTATATGTGTGTGTGAAGGAGAGAGAGTCTGTTTGAAAGCAATTTGACATGGAGATGAGATGAGTCGGATCTTTTGTCCAAATGCATAGATGAGGGGCTGGGGTTTTTTCTGTGCCGTGGGGCCAAAACTGTATTGAGGTGATGAGTGGAACCCTTTCCGCAGTTACCTGGATGTGAGTGCCATTGAAATTGTCAGGGTTTACTTCAGAGTAGTTGTATAAACAAGATTGAACTATTTGGTGCAGGTGTTAAGTTTTGTTTCTTTAACTATGTTTCTACCTCCATTAACTTTTTACTTTTTAAAGGTGGTGGGGTTTTTTTTGGAAGAAGTATAAATGAGATTTTTTTTAAAGTGCTTTAGGTACACTTTTAGTAAGTTTTTTGTGTGTGTGTGTGCAGAAGATTTGGGGCACATCCACACCACAAACTTAAACTGATATAACAGCCAGTCCTCTTCCCATGGAACTCTGGTGATTTTAGTTCTGTGAAGGAGATCATAGTTGAGGGAGATTAGGAGACCTCCCAAACAACTAAACTGTGCAACTTGTATTTGTTGCTATGGGACTGAATCCCTCCTGAAAATAGCATCTGTCTGGAAGCACCCAGGATCCCACCCTTGTGTTCTTTGCATCATACTTGAAAAGGATGCCTCAAGTTTTTCATGCTGAAGCTATTCATGCATCCTGCCAGGTAGGGTCTCAAGTGCTAGTCCATAAATAAGCAAAAAGAGGTTACTAACTTTGGGGGGGGGGCTGTTGGCACATTTGGAATTGTGAGACAGTGCTATGGGTACCACTCCCTCTGGTTATTTCTCTTTTCCTAATCCCACCCCTGGGTCATTCTGTCCCAGGTAGACGTGATTAAATACACACACACACACACACACACACAGTTTTTCCTTGGGGGAGGGGGCAGGTAAAAGATGGATCCAGCAGAATAGTAGTGAGGAACCTTCTTTGGCCCAGATCTTTATCTCCCCTCCAGCACCATGGACCAACTTTGATATTTGAGACTGCACAGGTCTGAATACAGCACTGTAGCATGGGGCAAGGTACATGGGTTCTTGGGGGCAAAGAAAGAAACAGAGGAGGGTATCATTGATTCTTCCTGAAGGCATCTAGTTTGCAGGTGTTTGTGTTTGCTTGTCTGGAGATTTGCAGGTGGCCACTACTGGGGCGGGGGGGGGGGGGAGCGGGGAGCAGAGAACCTGTAATGGGGAAGTGTCACAGTTGTTTGGTGGCTATGATGCAAAAAGTAGAAAAGGCTCGATAGATTCATCATCATCATCATTTGTTATTTGTACTCTGCCCATCTGACTGGGTTGCCCCAGCCACGCTGGGCAGCTTTCAACAGAATATAAAAATACAACAAATAGAAAGGAAGTTCTGGGCCCCCCCCCCAAGGTGTGATCTTATAAGGGGTGAAGCCCCAGTCTGGTTTATTATAAGTGTCTCCTTATAATAAACCATTTTCCCACCCCGATTTCCCAAGCTGTCATTGCCCACCATTTCTGATCTAGCAAAGCTGGAGAGGAACAAATTTTGTAAAAACCACTATTTTTGGAAGAGGTGAAGTGCTGCTCCCGTGTGGAGAGCTGGAATCACTGCAGCTATAATTCTGCGGTTGCTTCCAGGCAGACTGTTTTGTCAAGCTTTAAGACGGGCAAATCTCTTCTGTTTTCGGTTCCTCATTTTTTCAACCTTAACATTCAGTTCTTCACGTTTGCATATCAGTCTGTGATTTACTAATTTTAAAGAAAAGCCGTTGTGAAAATTCTTCAGCGTTTCATTTCCCCATCATTTTACTTACTCCCCCAAAACCTGATTTTCTGGGAAAGATGTGTATCCTGTCTGTCAAGAGCTGGTGTCATAAATAAATCACATAAAGTAAACTCTTCATTAGAAGAAACAAGATCAGCTCAAGAGCACCAGCCCAATGGGCACAGTAGCTCTTCTCAGTAGGTCTTGCCCCTATGAGGCAGTTATAGAGGCTGGAGGTCCCTGCCTTCCCACAGCTGCCTAAATCGCCCCCTTCCAGGTTCTTCCAGGCAACCTGAGACTAGCCCTGCAAATCTGTGTCTGTTCCTCCCTCTTCATACCGCTTCTGGTCTTGGGAGCCCAGTGGGGAGGGGAGATTGTTGCAGCAAGAAGGCGGGACACCCTGGCTCCTTCAGCAGCCTGACTTATCTCTGCCTTTTGCCCTGCAGCCTCTGCTTCTGTCTCTGATTCTGGACTTCTTTCTGCCACAGACTCCCCCTGCTCACCAAGCCCTGTTACCTTTTCAGCTTCTGACACCTGCTCCTCTCAGTCTTCTTCCTCTGACCACTCATTGTTGTCCTGCCACCAACTCCCTGACTCTTAGCCTTCTTCCCTTCGGGGTTCCCCAGCTGGTGCCGCCCACCATTCCTCTTTGTCTAGCCAGTCAGTGACATCACCCTCTGCAAACCAGTCTGGTCTCGTCTTCCCTGAAGCAGGGTGGGAGCTCTGTCCAGACAGTCCTGGGGAAAGATTAAGCATTAGGCTGTTCTTCTTCCTCGTGCTGAATGAGTTTAATACAACTGCTATTGCAATTGAGCTTTAGCCACAAATGTGACCCACACACCTAATAATAGTAGGAGGATGCAAAGCAAGGCAAGGAGCCCTTATCACTGCATACATGCTGTTCCCCAGATAAACCCTCAGGCACCTGGGTTAGATGCAAAGAGGATGGCAGAAGGTGGATAGAGGGACCCGTTGCTGGTAATTTGTCACGAAAGCTACTCTTGCACAGAGGGAAGATGCCCTGACATGCATAGTTCAGAAATGGCAATATCCAAAAGTCTGCGGGGGAACTGTTCGACCTTCCCAGGTCACTCTGGAAGTGGCCTTAAAAGCAGCAATCCTGGAGCAAAGGTCCTTGCTATGTGAAACCAGCGCTGGCATTGGTGGATTGAAATGCGACCAAGGACTCTTAACACATTATATGCCAGTTACCAATGCCAGGGTGCCTGTGTCATCAAAAACTGCTTTGTGAATTACCACTGCTCAGTAGGTAGTCACCAATGACTGTACTTTTCTGCATTTTAACTTTTTATATTCCTGTGCACCCAGACATCTGTTTATGTATCTGCAATTTGGGATAAGGCTTCGTACATCTGATGAGGTGCACTGTCCGTAGCACATAAAAGAGGACAGCATAATAAGTCTGCTAGTCTTCAAGGTGCCTCAAGACCCCTTTGTTGTTTTCTCTTCAAAAATGGCATTCCAGGGGGAAAGTAGGGCCAGCTGCCTCTGAGACTAGGAACAACCAAAGTCTATCCCTGTCCCTTCCCCCAGCCTTCTGTTCTCTTATTTACAAAGTTCACGATCTCCGTACAGACAACAAGGAATCTGAGGGAGCAGCATCAGTAATGAAAGGATTAACTGATTGCAGGGCTGGAGGCTGCAGGCGGCTGTCTCTCTGTGTCACACACACACACACACACACACACACACACTGATAAGTAGCGCAGATGTCTAAGGTGCAGCTGGTGCAGAATGCTGCAGCAAAATTGCTGAAGGAGGTGCCCTGCCTGTGCTGAAAGAGCTGCATTGACTGCTGATGTACCACTAGGCCAGGTTTAAGGTATTCCTATGGGCATGTAATGGCATGATCCACTCAGGGCCTCCGGGATCCCATTGCCTTGCATACTGCTGCCTGGTCACTTTGATCCTCAGGAGTGACATTTTCTGAGTATTGTCTTATGCTACTGAGGTTCATCTTGTATCCACTCAGACCAGGGCCTTTAGTGTGGTGGCACCTGCCCTTTGGAATGCACTTCCAGTAAATATCAGGAAGGCACCTACTGGAATTTTGACACCTGCTTAGAACTTACCCTTGTTAGTGTACTGCAGACTTGAAATGATCCTTGCATAGTTTTGCCCCTAGCAACAAGTTTTCTCCCTGCGACAGGTCTTCTCCCAGCAACAGGGTTTCCTTAGCAACATACTTATTAATTAGACAGACTCCAAAGGGGAGAGAAGTGATGTGGCTGTTACTTTGCCCAGATGGCTAAAGAGCAAAGAGGAGAAATAATTATCTGTTACATAGTTTTACTTTATTTTCCTTAGACCAGTAGTTGTATAAGTCGTAGTAATTATTCAATAAATAATTTAAGCCAGTGGCTTTCAATCAGTGTGCCATGACACCCTGGGATGCCTTGAAGGATGGTCAGGGTGTCATGGGCAACACTGGCCTCTGTCCCTCTTTTCTTCCCTCCCTCTGATGCCTTCTTGTGTCTCTGCCTCCCAAGGGCTTGTATGGCTCTTTGTTGCAGCAGCCCTGGCTACAAGCTCCCCAGGCGAATGGTGCCTCTGGAGCTGGTCAGGGGGTGCTGGTTGCCAGGAGTGGAGGCAGCCTCGGACTAAGCAAGCAAGTGGGTGAGGGAGCCCAGCAAGCCAGTCCACCAGCCCTTGCTGTTGGGAATGGGCAGACAAGTCCCAGGCCGCTGTGGGACAGTGTGAGAAGGCACCTCTCTTTGGGGCAGGGAGAGCAGCTCAGAGACCAGGGGTGGCAATAGTAGGTGCCCAAAGGAGGGGAGAGGAGGCTGAGGGAACACTTCGCAATGGAAGATGTTCAAAAAAGAACGAGAGGCTGCCAGCTCTGCAAGCAAGGGGTGACACAACTGGGCTCCTGAGCCCCACAAGGGGGCCGCAGAAAACATGTAGTTGGTCAAGGGAGCTTTTAAACAGAACTGGAATGGGTGAAGAGTTTATTCCCATGTGGGAATTCACCAACAGATGAGATGAACTGAGACAGAAGATTTTGGAAGACTTTCTGGGTGACTCAGCTGACTGAAAAAAGAACCCGCAAATGATTGGCATAGTGCTCTGGCAACCCTGCTCACCCATGCTTCCCCCCGAGGGGTGATCTAGCTATATTGAAGTATTAAATCTGATTTTTCTGGTGCATTTTGTACTTGTTTTATGGATGTAATTTTATTGCTGTTCGCTGCCATGATATTATTATTTTTCTTAATCTGGGAATTTTGACTGATTGAATGAATGAATGAGGGTACTACTCCCTCAGTAGTGCACAATTTGCTGGGGCACAGGCCATTTAGTTCCTGGGGTATGGTGGTAATGTCTGACAAGAAGCCATCCTCTCCTTGAGGGCCCATCTCATAGGAGCCAGAGGAGAAGAGCCCACTTCACTCCACACAATTCACCAGTTGTTGCATTTCCCATATCACCAAAATAGCATGCAGAGATGGATAGCAGCCCAGCTGTCCACATTGTTCAGAATGATTACCCAAGGCTTGAGTTGCAGTGAAAGTTTTAGGCCATGGCCATCTCTGGCTATCTGAGGGAGCCATTTTGGAAAACAGTTCTCGGAAGAGAACACCCTGGGGCTCACTGTGGTCCTTCCCACACCCAGGTTTCCCGCTCTGAGCTGCTCCCAGGCATTATGGTCGGTGCCTGAGGTAGAAAATGCACAGACGACAGCTTTCCTCAACTAACTGACGCAGGGCCCAATCCACTAGGGCATTCCCACCCACCAACCACACTGGAATGAATAGTAGCTATGCGAAAGCTCCTTAGTGCCCTTAGGCCACATTCACACCATAGTTTGAAGGCACTGTGGTACTGCTTTAAACAGTGAAAGCTTCCCACACAGAATTCTGGGAACTGTAGTTTAAGGGTACTGAGAGTTATTAGGAGGGAGACCTGCTATTCCCCTGCCAGGACTACACTTATCAGAGGGTGGGGTGTAACAAGCACTGCCTCTTTACAGGGAACTCTGGGAACAGCAGTTCTGTGAGGGGAATAGGCCTTTCCTAACAACTCTCAGTAGCTTTAACAAACTGCAGCTCTTGGGATGCTTTGGCAGAAGCCAAAGTTGCATGGGAATGCTTTACATGTAAGGTATGAATGTGGGCTTAATTTCTTTCAATGGGGCTTGCGCAGGAAGAATGCCCCAGTCCACTGCATCCCACAGGTCCCAACTGTCTGGATCCTGCTACAATGCCCTCACCTGAGGCCGCCTGAGGAAGAAGCTGCCTTGTTTCACTGCTGCCTTTGCCTTCCTGCTACAGTGGGCAAGGTGGCCTAGTTCACAGAGGGCAGTCCTCTATGTAACGGAGGCCCCTATGAAAGCGCTGCCCTGGTTCACGTCCAGCTTAATGGTAAAGAACGCTAAGAAGGGAAGGAAGAGCAAGCAGGAGCTTTGAAGTTGACCATCATTCGTTAGCCTCTGGCGAGTAGAGTAGGTCACCAGCTTACAGTCTTCCCCACTATGGTAAGATGTATTTCTATTTTTATTATACTAATGATTTCAAAGTTGGCATCTATATGTGTAAATTAACACACACAAATGCCAGGCACGTCTCTGTCTTCTTTTGTGTCTTTTGTTTTTCTCTTTGTTCATGTTTTTGTTCTGTTCGGCTGATAGGTAAATGGTCTTTTGATTAGAGACCAGATCAGATTGTTCTAGCTGATCTGGACAACCACTTCTGTCCCAGAGACAGTGGCCCTGTTTCCAAGTAAAGCTGCCGGAGTATATCCAAACTGGTAAGCACAAAATGGCATGGATAAGGCAGGCAGAGAAAACCTGGTCTTCCTCTCTCGTAACGCTAGAACTTGTGGACATCCAGGGAAGCTGAATGTTGGGAGATTCAGAACAGATAAAGTAACTTTTCATGCAGCACATGGTTAAACTCAGGGTTGGGTTAAACCCCTGTGGATCCCCCTAAGCAGTTGAAATTTCAGGGGCCTCGCCTTGTAAATTATTTCCTAATACATTTTTGTAATTTTCTATCAAGATCAAATCAATATGATTTTGATCTGTTCTCATGGAGCCCCTAAAAGGTGTGAGGGCCCATAGTCCAGTGCCTACTCTGCCTATTTGGTAATCCGACACTGGTTAAACTGTGGAACATGCTGCCACTGGAGGCAGTGATGACCACCAACTTGAATGGCTTTAAAAGAGGATGAGACAAATTCATGCGGGATAATGCTGTATCATTCCTATATGGAGAAAGGTGGCAACCCAGTTTAGCCAACAAATAGAGCACCACAGCTTAGCAACAGCTTTAAAAACAAAACAAGCCAGTCTTTGCTTTTGCTTCTTTTCTTCTTCTCCTTTCTTGTTATTCCCACATGCAAAATCCATCTGGTGACTCCACTTTGCATCTCACGGAGTATGTAAGATGCTTCTGGTTACAATTCTTCTCAACTAAATCCAGGCGGTAAATGCTAAATAGGTCTGGGACTCTGCCAAAAACAAACAAATAAACAAAAAAGAAACCACTTTCCGAAACCAGCTTTTCCCAAACAGCCCCACCTTGGCTGTGTTAACCAGTCACCCACGCTCTTGGATCTTTTCCATGACCCAGCTGAGGAAAGAGGATGGATTTCTCAGGACTAGACCTAAACGGCTTGGAAACTCACCAAGCCCATTTCGTTGGACACTTGAATTGTATTATGCAATTTCCTAGGGCATTATGCAATTTCAGCCCTGCTGTTTGCCCAGATATACATGGATGGTTTAGATTTCAGACAGTGAAAGAGACAAAGGCCAGGGGAAAGGGTGAGCTGTTCTATTTCCATTTTCTTGGGACCCTCCTCCCCCCATCTCATGAGTTCCTGGTTGCCATGGACCTCAGCCTTCCAAGAGATGGGCTGGAGTCTTGCTTTCAGGCACAAATGATAGCACACTAGCTAGGGAAGGGCTGTGGTTCAGTGACATAGTGCTTTTCTATGCCAAAAGTCCCAATTCAATCCCTGGCATCTCCAGGAAGGGCTGGGAAAGACTACTCACAGTCAGCGTAGACTGCTAGGAACATAGGAAGTTGCCTTATAACCACCTGTGATGGGTACATGGTACATGTGTCCATGAAACTATTCCTGCATTGCAGGGGGTTGGATAAGATGACCCTCGTGGTCCCTTCCAACTTTGCAATTCTATGATTCTATGAAATATACAGCAGCTTGTTGTAGATTCCACAGCTTGTCTACATCTCTCTTTGACTGAAACTTCAGCTGTTACATGCTGACCTAAGTCCTTCCCATTAATGTTTGCGGTTCTCTTCTTTGGCAATCACTCGTAGCCAAGTAACATTGTCTTCCATGAACACGGTCTCAACAGTGAGTCCATAAGTGACTGTGATGGGCCAATTTTAGATCCACACATCCTTCCACAATAGGGACACAGGTTTCTGGGTAGGAGTTGATCACAGTGAGGGTTTGCCAAACATGCCTTCCTCTTAGCTCGTTTCTCCTTTTCGCCCTAAGCTCATGCTTCTTCAAAGTCCATGACACCTTTGGTAAAGGCTGTTCTCCAATTGGAGCGCTTGCAGGCCAGTGTTCCCCAGTTATCAGTGCTTATGTTACATTTTTTTAGATTTGCCTTGAGAGAGTCTTTAAACCTCTTTTGTTATCCACTGGTATTTCGCTTTCCATTCTTGAGTTGGGAATAGAGTAGTTGCTTTGGAAGACAATAATCAGGCATCCGCACAACATGACCAATCCAACAAAGTTGATGTTGAAGAATCATTGCTTCGACACTAGTGATCTTTGCTTCTTCCAGTACACTGACATTACAGTGGTACCTTGGGTTAAGAACTTAATTCGTTCTGGAGGTCCGTTCTTAACCTGAAACTGTTCTTAACCTGAGGTACCACTTTAGCTAATGGGGCCTCCTGCTGCCACTGCGCTGCCAGAGCATGATTTCTGTTCTCATCCTGAAGCAAAATTCTTAACCCAAGGTACTATTTCTGGGTTAGCGGAGTCTGTAACCTGAAGTGTTACTGCTGGTAGGGTGGAACGCAAGGAGACCAGGCAGTGTCATGATATGATGGGACTTGCGACATGGCGGGTCACGTTGTCAGGACATGACATTTTGATGTGACTGTGTGGTGTGTCATGTTATGACATCATGTGCTGTGTCACAACTTGGCGTGTCACGCCATGGCGGGTGTCACACCATGGTGGGTCGTGATGTGACAGGTCATGACATCATGACATGGTGTGCTGTGGCATTGTGACATGTTGTGTTGTGATGTGTTGTGCTGTCATGACGTGACATGACACGTGATGTGATGTTACATTATGTTACGTTACATTACATTTTCTTTTTTTTAAAAAAAGCAAAATCTAGCATAAAACAAAACAATAATGGAAAGCAGGTGTGAAATATCTGCACCACCAGCCTGTCCAGTGTGGACAAGCAAAACACTCTTGAGACCTTTCAGGGCTTTTGTGCCTTTAACAAAGAGAATCCTGTTTGCCCTATTTTGTAGCTTTCTGTGGGTTAAGGCTGAGTGATAAATAGCAGTGAATACCCTCTTGCCTCCTTAACTGCTCCTGCTAATTTCCCCAATTTCAGTTTCTGTTACCGTGGGAGGATGAAAGGCTTTAATTGCTGAGTTTCTCTTCCTCTTCCTCTCCGCCCCCCGTTTTTTCTGAAGAAATGCCATTTTTCTGTTAAATAATGGAAAGAAAAAGCAATGCAAATAAATTAGTAATTAAAGTCACCCCCACAGAACAAAAGCGGGAGGCAATTAAGAGAGGTTATTCAAGGGGCAATTAAGGGGCAATTCTTCATGCATTCCTGACCATTGCTCAATATATTAATATAAAACATAAGAGCAGCCCTGCTGGATGAGACCAAAAGCCCTTCTAGTGCAGGATCCCACCATGGCCAGCAAGAGATGCCTGTGGGAAAGTCTGAGCATGAGCACAATAACACTCTCCCCTCCATAATTTTTCTGATCAGAAGCGTAGGTGCCAGCTCCTAGGAGCTGAAGCATTTTGGGCCCCCTCAATGTTGTTTTTGAAGGGGCCGCACATCATTTGTCAGGGCAAACATGGAGACGGGCATGGAGTGATGTCTGTGTTTTTCAGAAGATGGCGCCTTTGCTCAGAAGTAAGCCCTTCTGGGTTCAATAGGGCTTTCTTTCAGGTAACCAGATATAAGACTGCAGCATCAGTCTATCCTGAGGAGGCAATTTTTGAAAATAGTTTTTTTTTTTTTTTTAAAAAGGCTCAGAAACAGCTTCTAATGTGGGTTCAGCTATTTGCAAAGACTTCACCACAACCATTGTTTTCGACCTTCAACCTTGCCCTCCTTATTTTCTTTGAGCAGATAAAAAATGAAGAACTAAAGTTGCGATTACGTTAGAAGCTGTGTTTATGTTAAAGATAGTAAATACATATCAAATATATATCAAAGTACAGTGGAAGAAGAGTATATTAAAGAATATGTCAATATCAGAGAAGAACTGAGTCATATGGGTGGGAAATAATTATATGGTAAATAAAGAAAGCTCATCGTTCTATAAATCCCTCTCGTTGATTATTTGACGTTTGCCTCTAATATGTCAATGTCAACTAGAGCAATTTCCCATATTTTCTGTAACCTTTCTTTTAAAGATGAGTTTGGGGAATAAATTGGGAATAAATTGTATACCGGTTTTTAATTTACAAGAGCAGTTTTAGGACTTCCTTAAGTTATTGTATCCTGTCATTTCCTGTAGTGTGTTTAAGACCAATGTCTGATTTTCATTTTTACACTTCCACAAAAATGTGTAGATAATCCGCTCTTCATCTCTTACGCCTCCAACAAAACAAAACAAACTGGTATATCTTGTTTAATTGATAAGATGTAAGGACCACTGATAAACAGACTTGAAAAAAATCTCTTTTAGATTTGTGCTTATTTCTATTTTCGGTATTTATCTTCAAAAATCTAAGTCCATTCCGTTTGTACTATAGTCATGTTACTGTTTCTCAAATCCCCCTGCATTTTGTTTTATATAGGGTTGTCAGTTGATCAGTCTTTATATTGGAAAGGAAGAGGCATATTCTTCACTTACCACCCCCACCCCTGTCACCTTGAATTATCACTAACTATTATGTTTTCAAACGTGGTTTTTTGCAGTCCTTTCATTTGTTCTATGCCAAAATCGAAGATATTGGAAGAGTGGAGGTCTTATTTGATTTAATAAAATGGTAGCTTGGTCTAGTGAAGCTACCGTATTTTTCCGTGTATAAGACTAGGTTTTTAAACCAAAAAATAAGGTTTAAAATTGGGGCTCGTCTTATACACAGGTAGTGCTGAGGGGTGTTTTCTTAATTTGGAGTTCCCCCAAATAGTGTAGCCTTATGAGGCTTTGCCCTCGGGTGGGAAAAATATTGCACCTGGGAAAGGGAAGTGGGAGTCAACAGACACTCAAGGAATAGTTTCGGAGAGAAGGCTTTTATTTCTACCATCCATGAACTGGTAGAAGGAGCAAGTGTGCTAAGTCACAAAAAGCATGCACGAGTTCACAATCATGTGCACAAGCATATATACCCCTTTCCAGTTCCCTCCTCCTTTCTCCTCCCTCAGAAGTCCTGCCCCTGAGTTCCTCTGAGCATGAACAGAAAGCTGTCTTGGGACTATTGGGACTCTTGGCACCCTTCCCAGGAAAGGGGTTTCAGAGTGTTCAGATATGTTTCAATCTCTTGTTCTGGCATGGTTCCCGGACAGAAAGTAAGTTGCAGTGTGGTTCTTTAGCAAGGCCAGAAGGCATCAGAAAGGCCTGAGAAACAATGGACTGTGTTCCCTACCTTTGTTGCAACCTTTTTAGTTACAGCAAGCGGAATGTTTCTGATGCTTAGCTAATGCCTTTTAGCTGCTGAGAAAAATGGTTTTGAAAAGCTCTGAGAAGCTTTGAGCCTGCTTTGGTGGGTGGTGACTTCGGGCCTAGGTGAGGTCACCTGTCCTCACCTTCCTTCATTAGAGGGTGTCTTATATATGGGGGCATCTTATACACGGAAAAATACGGTATATAGCCATGTTTTAGCCAGTTGGCTAAATGTAAATGCATTCTCTTTAGTTGAGGCCAAATTAATTAATTTACCACTGAATGTAGTTGCTTGTCTGTGAAGTGATTTATTAATCTGGAGATCAAGGGGTTATGACAGAGATAGTTTCTTATATTATTCCATACTTTTCAAAACAAGATTTCGTTGAGGAAAGGCATGTGGGTGAAGAAATAAGCAGAGAAATCTGTATCATTTAGTAAAATCCATTTCATACTTGGATCTTCTTTCCTTCACTACAGCTTTCGCCAGTGGCCCCTGGTGTTGTTCAGGCAGGGAAATGGAAGCAAAATAATCTGAACTAAGTACAAGGCCACAAGGCAACAATCAAACAGAAAAAACTTGGCAGTCTGTGAGTTGGCTGCCTATCACCCTTGGTACAGAAAGCAAAAAAGTGGGGTGGGGTGAGGGAAAGATGCTCCTCACCTTTCCCACATTTCTTGGAAGAATGCTAGTAAATTGAAAAAGTTCATCACATGAGCTAGCCAGGGATTCATATTCACACTGTAGGTATACACACTATACGGTTGTACCTTGGAAGTCGAACGGAATCTGTTCTGGAAGTCCGTTCGACTTCCAAAACGTTTGGAAACCAAAGCACGGTTTCTGATTGGTTTGCAGGAAGTTCCTGCAGCCAATCGGAAGCTGCAGAAGCCCTGTCGGACGTTTGGGTTCCAAAGAACATTCGCAAATTGGAACAGTCACTTCTGGCTTTGCAGCGTTCGGGAGCCAAAACGTCTGAGTACCAAGGTGTTCGGGATCCAAGGTACAACTGTATCTGTGTGTGCTTTCACCAAGGCTTTGCGCAAATTATTTGGGGGGTAGGTGGGTTGGAGGGGAGCACACACTTTGGAATTCCCTGCCAATTGACATCAGGAAGGCACCTGAACTCAGGCTTTTCGGGGCCAGCTAAAAACATTCTTGTTTAGGCATAGATGGCCTTCTAGAATTTGGATATGTGTTTTAATCTGGTTTTTAACTTTCCAGTGGTTTTTAATTATTTTTGAAGGTTTTAGAACATAGTTTTTAACTCTCTCTTTTTTTACTGGTAATTTCATTATATTCATTTTGTATGTTGCTTTGAGTTTTTTTCACAATTAAGTGGTGTATACAGTTTTATGGCAGTGGGGGCAGGGAGACATACAGAACTCTCAAGTGACTCCTCAACCCAACCTAACCCATTTTAGCCAGATCCTGCCCTGCTGTGATCTTCTAAAATATTGGCTACATGGACCACTCAGGTCACATTGAAATCCAAACACTGGACCCAGGGTCTTTGTGCCAGGCTATAAACTCCCCACTGACAATCTTATGGGATAACTAGCCTCATATAACCAACATTTTTAGTCTATTTAAAGCATGAAGGGGTTAATACCATAGAGTCAGCTGTCCTGCCAGGCTTAGCTATGTCCACTTCACCTCATCTTGGAAGGAACTAAGTCATCAAGGCTTTGTTCTTCCGATCTACATGCGAACTCTGGCATATAAGGAGCTCTGAGCTGCTGCCTCCAGCTGCATGGCTTTAGCAAGCCTCTGTTGAGTTCCAATGCCAACAATCTAGGAACAATTATCACTTTCTGGCAAAGCCAAGTTATATTAGCTGTGCAACATTCTGACTGATTTATGGAAAAGCACATGAACCTGACTTTTGAAGAGTTTGAAAGTAAACAAATTTTTAAGTTGCCAAACACATGGGTTTTTCCCCCTATGCTGGAGGAAGAGGGATGTTTTGGAACTCACAAGGGCATATTTTGAAGGTCTAGCAGCCTATATTTCCATGCTTTACTTGCTGCATATTTTGTTATTTTAAATATCTACTGAGGTTTTTTCACCAAAGAGTACTGGTCCCAAGCTTGAATCTTGGCATCCAGAAATTTTTCTTTCTTTCGGTATATACCTATTTTTCCTTTGCACCAACTAATCTCACAAATATTCTTTGCCATGTTCTCTTTGCTAGTGAGGCTCCTGAATGACTGTGTCTGGGAGGGAGAGGGATTGGCAAAGGTTACCCTGGCAACTGGTCACATCAGCCAGCGGGTGACAAGTACACTGAGCCTCAGGCAGGCTGTGCTTTCTGTATAGCCAGAATTAGGACCTTCACTAGGTGAAGCGGGGAGGCAGCTGTTCAGTTAGTCACCATTTGCCTACAGCCAGAAAACCATCAATTCCCTTTGTTAGCACCTGCTTTCCCTGCAATGGATTAACTGGGGGAAGAGGTGCAAAATGGTCTCACTTCCTCCAAAGTAGCCTGCAGGAAAGTTTAGCTAAGGCAGAGCCCATCCCGTCAGTACCTCAGCCTAATGTAGATTGTGAATCCTATGCAACTGAGATTTCAGTTCAGTTCATATGCAATTGATATGTAGCTCTCCTGTTTGTAGCTGAAGGAGTATTGAAGGAAGGTGAGGACAGGTGACCTCAGCTAGGCCCGAAGTCACCCCCCACCAAAGCAGGCTCAAAGCTTCTCAAAGCTTTTCAAAATCATTTTCTCAGCAGCTAAGCATCAGAAACATTCCGCTCTGCTGTAACAAAAGGTAGAGAACAGTCCATTGTTTCTCAGGCCTTTCTGATGCCTTCTGGCCTTGCTAAAGAACCACATTGCAACTTGCTTTCTGTCTGGGAACCATGCCAGAACAAGAGATTGAAACATATCTGAACACTCTGAAACCCCTTTCCTGGGAAGGGCGCCAAGAGTCCAATAGTCCCAAGACAGCTTTCTGTTCATGCTCAGAGGAACTCATGGGGCAGGACTCTGGAAGGAGGAGAAAGGAGGAGGGAACTGGAAAGGGGTATATATGCTTGTGCACATGATTGTGAACTCGTGCATGCTTTTTGTGACTTATCACACTTCCTCCTTCTACCAGTTCATGGATGGTAGAAATAAAAGCCTTTTCTCCGAACTATTCCCTGAGTGTCTGTTGACTCCCACTTCCCTTTCCCAGGCGCAATATTTTTCCCACCCGAGGGCAAAGCCTCATAAGGCTACAGTATCTCCAGATTTAGAGAGGAGCACGTGTATGGGGGAGGACGTGGGTGGTGCTGTGGTCTAAACCATTGAGCTTCTTGAGCTTGCTGATTGGAAGGTCGGTGGTTTGAATCCCTGCGACGGGGGTAAGCTCCCGTTGTTCTGTCCCAGTTCCTGCCAACCTAGCAGTTTGAAAGCACGCCAGTGCAGTTCGAAAGCATGCAGCAGGAAGGTAAACAGCGTTTCTGTGCACTCTGGCACTCGTCACGGTCCTCTGGGCGCCAGTGGAGGTTTAGTCATGCTGGCCACACGACCTGGAAAACTGTCTGTGGACAAACTCCGGCTCCCTCGGCCTGAAAGCGAGATGAGCGCCACAACCCCATAGTCGCCTTTGACTGGACTTAACCGTCCAGGGGTTCTTTACCTTTACCTTAGTTGGAGAACAGTGCATGCACAAACCCGCTCACCCTTTTCGTGCGATGGCATTGCAGGACGGAGGAGGCTTCACTGGGGCCCTGATGAGGGAATTCAAACTGGCTCTGGCCTGCTCCCAGCTTTGGCAAATGGGGCTGCAGGCCATGGCTTGGACTGTGCTGGGGGCACAGCCGATGGAACCAACGGTGGGCTTCCCTCGGATCCACCCCCTTGCTCATTTAAGCAGCCAGCACCTGGGGCTCAGCCTGTTTGTTTCTGTGCTGGGTTTCCCCACCCACCTACCCTTGGTTTAAGCTGATAGTCAATGACGTTGTTGTGGCTACAGAGGTTGCCGTCCTTTAAGGGGCCCAGTAGGAATTTGCCCACCTGGCTAATTGGCACTGACCTGGTGCTTTTGCCTATTTCATAGCAATCGTCACAACTGGTTGGGCATTGGGGCAATCCTTTGTTTTAGATGGAGGGGAGGTTGTAGTCTTCGCCTGCCCCTCCAAATGCTGGGGTATCCCGTGAAACGGATCTGGGGGGAGTGGCCATGTCCGTGTGCCCAGGTGGGGCCAGGGCCGAAGGCACTCCCCCAAACGGCAGTCCCTGCGGGGGTCACCCTATTGAATGTAAGTCTTAGGAACCCCCGCCTGGATTGACCACGCCGGAAGTATTTAGATTGCCCCATGCCCAAGCCAAACCTCTTTCATCTGTATTCAATAAAGTTGTGGCCTGTTTTGACCCAAAACCAGTTTCTTTGGTCTCTTGTTATTTGGGTTGGGGTGTGGGAAGTCTGATGCCTGGTCCTGCAAGTGGGAATTAAAGGAGGCCCATCCCTCTCTTGCTCCCAATCCCTGAACCAACAGGGAAGCTTGCAAGCCAAGGGTCCTCCCAGCCTGATCGCTGCTGCTCTTCACCATCTCCAGCATCATAATATGGGCTGAGGTGGCAGTGAGTCCTTCTGAGTCTAGTATAACTACTGGATCCTCCTAGTTCCACTGCCCAGTGCAACTAATGGCTTCTGCTGGCTCTTCTTTCTGGTCAACTTTTTTTACCTGGTGCAGGTGCAACTGTTACAGACTGCCTGAACCCACTGAGCTGCTGGACTTGATTGCTAGAAAAGTGCACAGAGGACCACAGGGGCCTGGTGTTGGGTATCATAAGCTGCTTGCCTTTTTCCGAAGTCTGATTCCCCACCCTGCCTTTTCTTCAGCTGAAGTGAACACTTAAGAAAAAGTTATTTATAAATACAGTGGAACCTTGGTTGTTGAACGTAATCTGTTCCAGAAGACCGTTACACTTCTAAAACGTTTAGCAACCAAGGTGCAAAGGGCTGTCAGCAATTTCCATAGAGAAAACTGAAAAACATGCAACGGAAGCCATTTGACTTATGAGGCACGGCGTTTGTGTTTGGAAATGTTTGGCTTCCGAGATGCTCGAAAACTGAGGTTCCACTGTAATGTAAAGTAGAAAAGCTAAAGTATCACTCTTACTGTTACTGCACATGCAGCCCACGGCCTCACCCATACCTTACTCCCATTTTACAGATTGTGAGGAATAAGACTGAGGGGCCTGCAACTTGCCCCAAAGCCATACCATGCAACTCAGTACTGCTAGGGTACATCTTTTTACCCCCTTAATATGGCCAAACTGATTCTGCTGGTTTAGACTTGATGATTGGCAGCTGGCCACAGATTCTCTTGTCATGATGGGAAGCCAGAAAGTAAAAAGAATGGAACGGACACCGTTGTTGTCTTTGCAATCTGGGGCATTCCAACAATGCAGCAAAACAGGCCCTATAACATGGTGGTGGTGAAATAAGGACATGGGTGTGACATGTCTGAGAAAATTCATGTTCTCCAATACTCTGTTTTTCCCAAGTCCAAAACAATATGGTGTGGGAGAGATCAATGACCGAAGCTCTCAGTTTTATTTTGTATACAAACCAAAATGTAATTGAGTAAAATTTGGTTGTGCCTCCCACATTCAGGTGCAAAATAAGAATGCATTTGTTTAGTCAGGCTTTGGGAACATAACTACTTTAATTGTTTGTGGTGTCATATTTTAATCCTTGATTCAAATCATAGGTTTTGCTGATGCTTTAACTATTTTATTATGTTCGTATTCGCTGGTTGTTGTTAGCCACCCTTGGCTTCTGCAGGAGGAAAGGGTGGGGGCGTGGGAAATACAAAAATGAAACTAAATAAAATAAATGTGCAAAGAGCATTTTTTTATCTAATCAAAATTGTACCCCCAAGCATCTCTGTCCCATGGAGGGAAAAATAAAGAAATATTGGATTATTTTGATTGGGAAAACAGTGCAGGGGAAAGCCCCCCCGCCACTGCTAACAAGAATTAAAGAAACTCCTTCTCCTACGATTGCATCTCATTTAAAAAGCAGAGTCCAGAGATCCAGTGACTTATCTCCAGTTTTATTTGGCTGACAGTTTGTTTCTCACCTTTGTAACGTTGCTAAGGATTCAGCTATACAGCTGCAAATAAAAAGCTTTACGTGTGTTGTAAAGTGCATTATACAAATGTGACACTAGACGGCGATGGTGAGCTATGGCAAATTCAATATATATTTTCAAATGTTTTCTTTAAAAAGCATTTTCACGTTTTTTAATATGTGTCTGGATTCCACCTAAATTTAACATTTTCAGTGTGTTTTTTTTAAAGTATATAATCGGCAGAAAGATTGCCAACAGGTCAGCAATGTTATCTGTACTATTTCTAAAGCCTTTCCTTAGTTTTCCTAAAAAGCAAACAGCCACAGCTGGGCCATCCGGCTCCAAACAAGAATTGTGCAGCAGCTGGAGTCTCGGAACTGAAATGCAGTTGATGGAAGCAGCAAGAGGCAGTGGCAACAGCAGTGTCCGTGGCATGACCCCCGTTCCAGATTCCACCCAGGAGGCTCTATGCAATAATAAGGGCAGCAGGGTGCTAGAAGAGAAAGCATATCACTCAGGCTTGGATCCTCAGGCAGTCTGCGGCACAGCTGGGGAGTAAACGGCTTAGTGCATTCACAAAAAACGTGTTTGGCAGCAGGAAGAAGTGGGAGCATTCAAGGAGCCTCATTCTCTTTCTCTCTCCCCTCCCCCCCGCCCCCACTGTCTCATCTCTTGACTAAAGAGGTGGTTGTGCTTTAGAAGGTAATTGCTGGTACCGTTTAGAGGGAGAAGGGTTACCATGAAAACTGTCCACTTTAGTGCTTCCGATGCTGAATGAGAAGGGGACAGCTTTCTTGGAAATCAATTAGAGATCATCAGCACCCTGTGATCGTATAGCTGGTCTTCTGCATTTAACGAGCCTTTCGGGAGTGTTTGCCTTGCCATGGCTGCGTTTTAGGCCCGCGTTTATGTGAAAGGGTAGTATTAAAAACAGAGCAGGGGGCGGGAGGTTGCGGGTTTTGCCACCAGAACGTTAGGGAGGAGTTGTGGCAAAGATCTGCCTGAGCCACACATATGGAAGGCTACTTTCAAAGGTTCTGGTATGACATATCCCATCAAATAAGCTTTTCTTTCTTCTAGACCCTCCAAGTGTCCCTATTTTTCAGGGACGTCCCTGATTTAGAGAAGCCATCCCGGTTTCTGATTTGATCCTGGAATGTCCCACTTTTCCTTAGGATGTCCCTATTTTCATTGGAGAAATGTTGGGAGCTATGGAGTTATCCGACTCCTGGGTCGTCTGAAGGCAATCCTGTATAGGTAATTTTATTTAATGTTTAATGTTTTATTGTGTTTTTTAGATATATTGGAAGCTGCCCAGAATGGCTGGGGCAACCCAGTAAAATGTGTAAGGTATAAATAGTAAAATTATAATTATGGAATGGGATGTCCCTATTTTCACTGGAGAAATGTTGGAGGGTATGTTTTTCTACTACAATTAAAATGCAGTTGGTTACTGGTATTTTGCCAGTCGCTGTACAGAGCCACACAAACAAGTTGCAATGCAGGGTATTTTGCAAAACGGTCACAGCTCCTTACATCCCAGGAAATGCATTTTTCATATTCAGGGGTCCTAAAATGTATGCATATATATATATATATATTGCCATACAAGATATGTAGCTGTTGGTACCAACCTATAAGGCTCTGTGCAGCTCAGGACCAGGTTACTTGAGAGACCACCTTAAATCCCTCATATACAAACTGTGTTCTGTGGGAGAATTTCTCCTGCAAGTTCCAAAGACCTCAGAGGTCTACTCCAAGGTAACTTGAAGCAAGGCTTTTAGGGTTCATCCGTTTGTTCTGCCATTTCTGCTCACCTATCTGTTCTGCCATTTCTAGACATGGGCTTGAGAGGTTTTGCTTTCATTCCTCCACTTTCCCTGGGGAAAACCCGCTGTGTGCTGCTGAATCAGAATAAATGTCAATTGGGTTTTCCGCAGATTGATGTTCCAATTCAGCAGTAAACAACAGGTTTTCCCAGGGGAAAGGACAAAAGAAGAATCTCTCAGATCCATGCTTAGAAATCACAGGACAAAATGGAAGAAATCATGGGACAAACGGAAGTGTAGCTGAGCCCTGATTCGTGTGGCTTCCTCGGTTCTGTGGAACAGCAATCCCGTCAAGATATGACAGGTGTCCACTACCTGCACACTTTCTGGAAACTAACATAGACATGCTTCACACAAGCTCTCCCAGCTGGGTGACTAGGTCCCTACTATAGGTGTCTCATTTTAATTGTTTTCCCAGTTCATTTGTTGTTATTTTCTGTGTTGTTTTCAGTGACTTATTCTTAGCTGTCTTGTCACACAGTGTGCACACTATGTTTTTAAGCACATTAAGACAAACACACACACACACACACACTTTCCCTCAAAGAATTATGAGCACTATAATTTACCCCATCACAGAGGAAAAATTCCCAGCAGCACTTTAGCAAACCACAGTGCCCAGAATTCTTTCAGGGCGGAAGATGTGCTTTTAAGGTATAATGTGTACACAGCCATTGTGTACATCATCATGAGCAGTATCTGTGGAAGGTGATGAATAAGTAACACCAGTGCTTTTTTCTGGGGGGACGCAGGGGTATGCATACCTGTAAATATTTTGTGAATCTTTGAACTTTTGTCCATTTACTGTATTTATTTTCCCCGCTTTGAACTATAAAATGATTATTTTCTTTGATCAAAATGAGAGTACCCCTAAACATCTCTTTAGAAAAAAAGCACTGAGTGACACTAATAATAACAGTTCAAACAGTACCGGCACATTGCCAACACTGTAAACTGCAGCCTAGCAGGATTAGATTGATTCAATACAACAGGAGAGTGACTGTGTTGAGAAGAAGGACTGCTCTTTAGCGATCTTTTCCTTTATGTACCTCATTCATCCACTTCAGTGCTATGTTGGCCATGCAAGAACCTGCTGCCTGGATGCAGATGTAGCTTTGAGCTATGCCAGCAACTATGGTAGTCCTCAAAATGCAGGAAGTATTGCGCTGCTGCTATATTTTAAAAAAACAAAAACGCATGCATGCAGCTGGAGGAATATGTGTTAGGGCAGCAGATTGTGCTCCAGGAACCAGGCCAAAGGGGACCAAAGGTTCCCGGTCTAATAAGGAGGGGGGCGAGTCCCTGAGACAATCCCATCCAGTGACTACGCAGGAACAGAATGTACTGGAGGTTTGGTAACAGGAGCTTCCCATTTCTCCCCCCACCCTGCCCCCACAGAGTACTGCACTTAGCAAAGGATGAGGAAGTCGCACAAGTGATTTTCTGGCTCATTAGCAGGTTGAAGGGTCAAAGGCCCAGCCGGACACTCACATCACATGTTCATCGGTTTATTATTTGCAGATTAACCTTTTCTGAACTGCCTTGGTGCATCTAGCAGCCAGAGGCGTATCTAGGCTGGCCAGGTGGGGGAATTATTATTATTATTATTATTATTATTATTATTATTATTATTATTACTCCACCCATTGGGCTGGGTTTCCCCAGCCACTCTGGGCAGCTTACAACATATCTAAAAACATAATAAAAACATAAGTCCTTCAAAACTTCCCTAAACAGGGCTGCCTTCAGATGTCTTCTAAAAGCCAGATAGTTGTTTACTTCTTTTATATCTGATGGGGGGGGCGTTCCACAGGGCGGGCGCCACTACCGGGAAGGCCCTCTGCCTGGTTCCTGGCAACTTCGCTTCTCGCAGTGTGAGAACCATCAGAAGGCCCTCAGAGGAGGACCTCAGTGTCCAGGCTGAGCAATGGGGATGGAGACAAAAGTTGCATCTCTCCACTCTGGCTCGGCGTAGCAAGGAGCCCATCTGCATGTTGCTCTGGGCATGTGCCAATACAGCTCCTTGCTAGGTACGCCTCTGCCAACAAGCCCCTTGTATTCACAGTAGGGTGACAGCCCCACAGCCTGTCTAGATGCTGGAAAGGGCATGTGGAGGAGAGACGTAGCAATTCTGCCTCAGTGTTGCACTAGCATTAGCCGCATCAGCCTTGCCAACCTGGTGCCCAGCCAGTTAAGGCTGTTGGGAGCTGTACCCTGAAATATTTAGAGGGCACCAGGTGGCCAAAGACTACATGAAATGGTATCTCCATCCACATAATGGTGGAGGCGGATGAGGGCCTTGGTACCCAAGGTTGAGAACACACACACACACACACACACACAATTTGGAATTCCAACTGATCCTTGGTGGGATCTTGAAGGATTCTTTCAAATCTGGAAAATAATTATGAGGTGGAATTTTAGAAAGACGCTGTTCTGTGAAAAATCATTGTTTTTGCAGTTGTGTGTGTCCCCCACCCCCATTTCCCCCAAAGCATCTGGTAGCACATGCATCGCTTTCCTACTGCTGTTTCTGTCTTTCCATAGGTACGCATAAGTCCTCTGACCTGTGCAGAAGTCAGTCCAGAATAATGACAGCAGCTCCTGTGAGTTCTGGCTCAAGCTTCTCCCATTTCTCTATTCTCTGATCGAAGGGAAACTGAATACTGTAGTAAGGTGTCTATGTTTCAAATGCATGACATGAAATTGTGTCCGTTCTCCTCACCCTTCCTTCCCACAGAGGAATGCAGTTTCTGTACGTAGGATGCAAAAGAAGCGATTATATCATTACTGTAAGTATTATTGGTAGTAATCGTTTCTCTACTATACACACTTTTTCAAACTGCTTCTCAGCACTTTTGTCATTTTGACAGTAATTGCTGCTACTAATAGTGAAAGTCCTTACCATATTATTTATAATTATGTAATGCGCTCAAAAAAACCAGGTGGTGAAATGGCCATCACTTTCATCTGTTTCCACACACATGAAGTTCCTGGTATACAATTGGTGGGTGCTCCACAACGGTGATGGGGAACATACAGCCTCCAGCAGCATCTGGGTTGGCCGCAGGTACCCAATTAGTGAAGATGGGTACAGATCAGCCCTGTCTCTGCAGGTTATAGCTAACCCATGAAGCTTCTCACTTGACCCACAGAGTAACACATGTGCACTGTGTGTTCTAATGATCGATGTTTTGGTCTACACCCAAAACAGATGTGTGCATTTGCTGCATTGTCATCATGTACAGAGTCGACCCCCTTCTCCCCCCCCCCAATCTACTTCTCCTTCAAAACATAAACAGGTACTGCTGCAACACAGCCAAAGGTGACAGGAGCATGATTGGAGAACATATAACACATTTTGACAAAGGAGTGCAGGACAGATTGGATTTTTGGTGTGCTTGAGGTGTTCCTGCAGCAGTTAAAGGAGGAATCTTTGAGAATAGTTACTGATCATAGGAAATAAATGGAAGAGTCCCTCCAATGTGTGGGCAGAGTTAGTTCAGCCTTGCGGGAGTTTCTTCCTGTGTTGGAGGAAGATACTTTAGAATGCAAGGAGGATAGGGGGGGAAAGTATCCATTCTGTGGGTGAAAATGATGTCGTGCTTCATGCTCTTGTTAAAGGGGGCATCAGGGTTAACTCAGGCCCCCCAAAACCAAAAAAGTGGCCAGCCACCATTGTAAGTGCAGACATACTTGCAACTAGTACAGGATCACAACCAACCAGGTTGTGAACCATGACATGCAGTGCAGTCTCCATCCAAATGACAAGAGACTTGCCAATAAAAAAGATAGCGGTGAGAATATTCCTGCAATAATAACAGTTGCCAACCCATTGTGTGCCAAAAGAGGGTAATTACAGTGGCAGCAATGCTATGAGTGTCGATAAGATAAAGAAAATTATTCTAAATACTATGTGTTCTTGTGGGGCCAATAAAGGAAGGCAAGCATGGGAGAGTTTTACAGTGTGAAACTGTAAATCTCTGGCTTGCAGAACTCCACCTTGCATCCGCAACCTTGCTGCAATGTACAACTCATGCACCTAAGCCTCCTGCAAGATGCAGACTGTAAGTACAGTAGTTGGGTTCAGCCAGTCACTTATAAGGTGCTGCTGTCCTGTTAAAAACACAAGGAGAATAGGACAAAGTATGCTTTTGAGAACTTGAGTGATGTCCACAGTTCTGCTGGTGGTGTTGATTTTAGCTGTGCAAACTCATAATGAAAAGGAGATGTTTCAAAATTAAGATGTTTCTTTTATTATTTGTTTCATTCTTTTTCTCTTGGTTGCATTTAGTACCCCCCCTCCAAAAAAGGATATTTGCAGACAAAAAATAAACTCTGATACTAAAATGTAAACTTCTCTAGCCATCAAAAATTTCCATAGGAGTTGAAGCTTTCCATTCTAAAACTAAGGTCTCTGTTTCAGCACAGAAATCCACATAATCACGTGTTTAATTTTTTAATTTTTATTTTTGGTAAAAGGAAAGGAAAATTTAAAAGGGAATTTCAGGTATACGCCTTTGCTGTTCCTTTGCAAACTGAGAGTTGGCAGGCTCCCAGTGCTCAGTGAATTGTACTGCAAAGGAACAGCAAAAGTTGGCAGTGATTCAACACAGAAAAAGAATAAAATCTCTGTTCAATGCACACCTTTTAAAGAAAGAAAAGGAAAGGGGTCAAAAATAAGCTTTCCTCAAATATCAATACTTGCTAACATGACATAGAGCTGGTAAGCATTTCCTACATTTTAAAATTAAAGCCTCTTGTTACTTGGCACCACTTGCGGAACACGTTTAAATAAAAAGTAACATTATTAACACTGCAGTACATTGCCAAGCTTGAGATAAGACAAGTAACATTAAATAATTCCTGCATCTTCCGAAATTGTCTGTCCTTCTTGAACATAACCTTGAATCTTCAATATTTCCAGCTCTTTGCACAGCTCTGATATGTCCTTATTGCGGAGTCCTTGAATTCAAATGCCTTCATCACTACGTTACAAGAAAAGTCAGTTAATGGCTATTGCTTGTAAACTATAGCACAGTTTGCAAGGTTACCTCTCTGGTGATTCCCACAGTTTCCCACTTTATTCATTTCCCTCTCTATCCCCACCACGCTTGCGAGAACCCCTTCGATTGTCCACATTTGACTTTGGCTGCCTGTGATGGGTCCTGTCTGCACAGCTATGTCAAGTGATCTGTTCTGTAGCCCATGGTTTTGAGAATCTAACATTAAAATAGAATACATAGCACTTTACAGTTCTCATACTTTACATATCCAACACTGTGACATACATGGGAAGGACCCACGTGCAGAGAATTAGTACTCTTTGCGGAACATAAAATCCTCAGCTTCCTCTTAGAGGGCACTCACATACAAACCTGCATTTCCATTCAGTTCAGCATCCTCTTCACCGAAGTCAGAATTGTTCTCTTCTTTCTCACCTGCTTCCTCTGCCTCATCATTTTCCTGCTCTTCCTCTAGAAGGTCCTCCTTATCTTCCTGTTGTTCATGGATGGTGATATTGTCTGAAACAAGTTGCATGGGTGAACGAACAGAGCAAAACTTAAGACTGGCCAATTGAGTCTTATTTGTGGATTACAAAACCCAGATGGCACAAATACTGCGTGAAAATAAATGCAAAACTCTCGTTATAAAGCTTGTGTCTGATTGAAAGAGTTTTGTGGCACCATAAAAAGACCAATAGATTTATTATGGCAGGAGCACCTACGTCATTCATGTGTTATGGGTATAGGGTTAGTAGGTATATGAGTATGAATTATACAAGTTACTCATACATGACGTATATGAGTTGCATGTGGTTGGAGACAGGGGGTGATCAGATGGAAATTATTGTTCTTGCTGCTGTTGACTGATGTATTTTAAGGATGGGGTTTTTCTCTTCTCCCAGTACAGTTCAGCTAGCTAAATAGCTTATGTTCCAAAGGCTGATGGTTCCCTGCAGCAGGAGAAGTAGTATTTTCTCCTCAACCCTGCCCTCTCAACAATGGTGATTTTCAAAGACAATTTATACCAATAGCTACTTGTTGCACTCTTTTTGTTAATGGAACCTATGTGACAAAGTTCACAACTTTTGCTAGTTCAGAGTGATGCATGATTGAACTCAGCAATGTTTACCGTACTTCTGTGTTTTTGTTTTTTACTCTTGTCCACTCAGTTATCAAATTTTTATTTATGCAGACTTGCTGTGCAAAGTGCACACTTCTGGAAGTCATTTCATAGTACTTAAAAAAACAACAACCAGCTGTGGTATGCTTTATTGAATCAAAAAAGCAGTTCTGAAACTGCAGAGTCTTGAAATCATGGCAGTTGTTTCATGAATAATCATTTTCAAGGACAGCTCTCCCCTCTCTAAAATGAATGTTTCAGTTTTCTGTTCCCAACAGCTGCATTCTTGAACACTTTGAGCTTCAGCTTTGAGCTTGTGCTCAGAGTATATGATTGTGATGAGTTTCGATTCCAATTCCTAAATGGCAGACTTGCTGCAAGGACCCTGGGATCGCGTAGCCACAAATCAGTTGGCGCAATACATTGAGAAGCCCGTTTGTTTTGTGGGGCACCTGGAAAAGATTCATCCATCTGGGAAATTTTTCTTCCTATCTGATGGAGAATGCAACTGAACACACCTCTTGAAGAAGAGATCTCCGGGATCATTGAAGCAGTAGGAAGAGATACAAATCAAGTACTGTAAACGTCATGTGTGCGTCATATACCCAGTTCAGAGAAGATAAAAACGCATTTTACTTAGCACTATATAATGAAGCTCTGAAAATTATCCGTGAACTCCCTGTGTACTACCCTTTTAGTACTAACGCATGATTGGTACTTTTCATTACAACTTCAGAGTGGACAATTTGGTGATCCTTACTGAACAGAACTATTCAAGAATCTCAGTATGAAACAATATTGCTTAAAGTGTACTTGGGACAGTCTGCTATGCCTGAAATATAGTACAGAATCCAGAAGTTCATGCATTTGTATCCTAAATGGTGATGCTATCCTGAAGGCAAAAAAAACCCCTGTGTCTAGTGAGATACAATAGATAAGCATTTTAATGATAAGCTGCCACTTGGGTAACCACCTTAGGTACTTAAATACACAGTGCTTATACTTTTATTTTATTTTTAGGTGATCTTTTACACAAGTATCAGAGAAATCAGTGTATTATATTAAATGCAAACTATCCTAATATTGATGGCATCTAAAGTAAAAAGTGTTTGGTTTTATTCTAAGACTTAATTGGAGCTTTAGTCCCCTTACCCAACCAGCATATTATAACAGTTCAACAATAAACACCATTTTATTTATCATATATGAATATATATGATTGTGGTGATCAGCAGATGGCTGCAGTGCTGGAAGGGGTATGTTTGTGAAAAATATAATAGAATCGTAGAATTGTAGAGTTGGAAGGGACTACGAGAGTCATCTAGTCCAGCCCCCTGCAAATGCAGGGATCTTTTGCCCAATGTGGGGCTCTATCCCACGACCCCGAGATCAAGAGTCTCCTGCTTTACCAACTGATAATCCACCAACCTTGCCAATCTTGGCTGCTCCCGGTATTATTGTAAAGCTCTCTGAAAACTTCAGATGACAACACTTCTGTCAGATTTGTCAACTTTAAAAAATAAAAACAAAAAACAATGAAAAAATAATTTTAGATCAATGCACGTTACAAAAGGGTTATGTTACGCCACAGATATTGGGTAACTGATACACTTGGCAGGGATAGAGCGCAGCCCAACTACAGTCCCACCCAAAGTGTGCTGCATTCTCAGAAGTGGTTGTCGCCGGAGTCTCAGCTACGACTGAAAGTGAAAGTATAGGAGGAAACTCCCTGGAGGGAGCCCAAAAGCACTGAAGCGCAGGCAACTGCTCTGAATATTGTTTCCTGCGGAGAGTCTGCGTCAGAGCACACAGGATTCATGGAAGCTGCTTTCAGAAAGAGAAAAGGCACTGGCTGCCGCCTTGATGCAGCCCCTGCTGCCTCTCTTTATCCAGAGACAGAGACGCAGCCACCGTTTTCATGATTCTGCTCACCCTATCATTCTATCGGCTGTGGTTTTCAGAGAAGTTCTAAGGCGCATTCTCTGAACGTACCTAATAGTAATAGTAGAACTTTCTGTTTGTTAATCATTTCGGTAGTACCTCTCAGTCTGCAAAGTGCTTTCAACACTTTTTCTTTCAAGCCTCCTTGCGGGGCGGGGGGTGGGGGCAAGGATCGCTCAGAGTTTCAGCATCACACACCCATGACAGAACACCAGTCCAGGCAAATACTTAGTCATTTCTCTCTCTCTCTCCCTCTCTCTCCAGCAAGTGTCTTTGACTGCTGATTAGTATTAGCCCTCCTGGCTTCCCTTTCATGAGGTAGGCAGAAGAGGACCTACGAAAACTGCAAAAAGGATTGCCGTGAACTTGTTTAAGGGCCTAAAAGAGTCCATAATGGTCCAGGAATTCCTGGAAGGTCAAAGGTTGGGACGGGCCCATCCAGTGTTGCTTCTTCTAGACTTACAGTATTAGTTGCTTGTTGCCTAAAAATTCCACAACTGACTTAAATTTAAAAACGTAAACATCAATACATCATGCCATAGAAAGATTCCTGTAAAATGTTAATATTTTCATATGCCTTTAAGTCATTAATACACATGCATACACAACACATACACATGTCCATGCATACCCACATTAATATGTACAACAAACAAGCACCCACAAACACCCTTCATAACAGCCCACAGGAAGCCTTGGCAGCACGTGAACAGTAGAATCATAGAATTGTAGAGTTGGAAGGGGCCCTGGGGGTCATCTAGTCCAACCCCCTGCATTGCAGGAATCTTTTTGCCCAACGTGAGGCTCGAACCCACAGCTTTGAGATTTAAGAGACTTGGGCTCTACCAACCGAACTATGTAGAACAAAATCAGGTGCAGGGGAGGCAAGTCTTTACCTGGCCCTGAAAAGATGGCAACAATGGTCTCAGGTGGACCTCACTGGGGAGAGCATTCTGCAGGTGTAGAAACACAACTGAAAAGGCCCAAGGGAGAGGCATGGGCAATGGTCAAGGGCAATGGGAGTTGTGGTTCAGCAGCATCTGCAAGCTCACAAGACTACAGTGGTACCTCAGGTTACAGGCGCTTCAGGTTACAGACGCTTCAGGTTACAGACACTTCAGGTTACAGACTCCGCTAACCCAGAAATAGTACCTTCAGGTTGAGAACAGAAATCGCGCAGCGGCAGCGGGAGGCCCCATTCGCTAAAGTGGTACCTCAGGTTAAGAACAGTTTCAGGCTAAGGAGGGACCTCCGGAACGAATTAAGTTCTTAACCCAAGGTACCACTGTATAGCTCTCTCATTATCCCCTTTCTATTTTTAAACAAGGATAGGGCAAGAAGAGCAGCCCATCCTATCAAAGACACCTTGTCCTGACCCACAACAGAAAAGATTACTGGGAAAAACGTAAACCCCCCCATCTAGTTATCCGTGCTTCTGTTGCAGGGATAGCACATATTCCCCATGCAATATTTTGCGTCAGGGGAAATATATGTTTCCCCAGAGCTGTTTGGGTAGTTGTTATGTATACAGAGGGTGGGGCATGACTCTTGGGCAACTATTGGGTAATGCCTATGACATCACTAGCAAAGGAGCAACGGCATACTGACTTGGAACCTTTCCACTCCCTGTGTAAACATGTGGGGCTGTTTATGGGTACTAAAGGGTGATAGCAAACCATTCTGCACATACTCAGAGGCACTCTTTCCACCATTACTTCACTTGTTCCATAAGTTGTACCCAAGGACTTCCTTTTCTGCCAGACTTCTAGGCACAGGTCTGGGCTTTAAAGCTTTGTGCCCAAGTGGGGCATTTTTAATGTTTTACTGCTGAGTCGGCGCAAATAGGGTTTTTCATGTGGACATGTTAGGACACATGGTACTACAGTGCAGTCTGCATAGCCACCCAAAACAGAACATGATATAGTAATGGGTCTCATTATATAGGAATGGGTCTGGAGAACAAAATGGATTGGAGAGAAGAGGATATATTGGCCTTCCTGCTGACCATTCAGACCCACTGGATCTAGCCAGCTTCCTAGCTGCCATCCTATCTATTAAAAAGCGGTCAGCCAGATCCCATATGGTTGATTGCTGATAGAGCAATGAAAGCTGGGGAAGAAGAAAAGAGAAGAGAAAAAGCTATCTGCCGGTTTTGAGTTAGAAGTACCGAGTCAAATTACAAATTTATATAGGAATACTGTACTGTATGTTTCCTTTTTGCAATGAGCTATTGGCTGTTAGTAATGTTGAACTGTAGAAGGCTGGGTGTGATGTGCTTTCAAGGTTCTTGGTGTGTGTTTGGTGTGTGTGTGTGTGTGTGTGTGTGTGTGTGTATGTGTGTGTGTATACAGTTGATGGCTCTTGGCTAAGTAATAAAGCCTTTGACTTTATTCCAGAGCTGAACTCTAGTACTGAAAATAGGGGTGAACTCTAGTGATCCTGGCTGAGATTAAATCTTGAAGTTATCGCCATGGGCAGAAGGAAAGCAGCTTGCTGATCTCAGGGAGAACAGAAGCATTTGTCTTCATTATTCATCTGCATAATCTTGGCAGCATAAGCATTAGTTACCGTTATAAGTTATTGCAATGTTTGCCACTGAGTACTTTCCCAAAACTGATAATTATTTTAACTTGTTAAAATGGGAAACCTTACAGCAGTGAGTTCTACAGATGAGTAAGCCTCTTCCCCCTAGCTATGTCTGTTGTGGGCGTTATATTTCTTAGAAGGACTCCTTGTCTTGCAAGTTGGAGAGAAACTGATAGACAAGCCATCTGACTACAGTATAACAAACCAAATTATTGCATAGTTCCGACAAGTGACACATTCTGCAGCCATGAAACATCTGGTGCTTACCCTGTTCTCAACCAGAAACCAATATATCAGAAACAGGGAGTGCAGGAAGAATTTGAAACTTGAATTCTTGAAAATGTAGTTCATCAGATAACTGCCCTATGCTTTGGGTTCCTTCAGCATTAACAAGATTTTGGTACAGTGTCTTAAGTAGGGCCTTGATTTTGTTATAGAAAGTGTAGGTGCCTCTTCTTCTTGCTCAAAACAACTCTGTTTGCCTTAAGGAGGCTCCACAAATGATGGCAACCTCCCTTTATATACTACAGTCGTACCAATTTGATCCTGAGCCAAGTTAAGTGAGTGGCATTCGACTAAGTTTTACGTGGAGTAGATCCATTTGAATTAATGGACATGACTAAGGCCCGTTAATTTCAATAAGCCTGCTCAAAAACTTAGTTGAATACCACCAGACGTCTGCTGTTAGCATACGAAGCCCTAAACAATTTGGTACCAGGGTATCTAAGGAATCACATTCTCCACATCTTTGCCAAGCTGCTGCGGTCATCTGTGGGAGAAGGCTGCCTTGTCTTTGCCACATGATATGCCAGAGGTTTGCTCTGTGGCTGTTTGGAACATAGCCTTTAGTGTAGCAGTGCCAGCGCTGTGGAACATGTTTCACTTCGAAATCAGACAAACCGACAATCTGTACTTTTAATTATGTTCTAGAAAAGAAAGGGGGGAAAATATATTGCTGCAGGTCTTTCACCAAGCATGAACCTGCTCACTTCTAGGAATTTGTTGGCAGTTTTCGATTAAAATGATTTCATCTGTTTTATATTTTATTATTGCATTTCTTGCAATACTTAATTTTTACGGTTTTTGATTGTATCTCTGGCGGGTTTATTGTTGCAAGCTGCTCTGTGAAGACTCCCCCCCCCTTTTTTTTTGGTTTGCAAAGCAGTGCTTAAGTTCTGAAATATAGAAAGAACCAAAAGCACTACAGAAAACCTCTCCTAGCTTTCCTAAACCTCTAATCTGTATCCTTCAAATAAGCAAACTAATCTCAGCGGCTAACAAATCTGATAATATAAAGAGGCATGTGGAAGTAAAATAGAAACTGGCAATAAACCTGGCTGTTGCTGATATCTGGAACAAATGCTTTTAGAAACATGGTATTTCGTGCCCGTGAAAAGTGCAAGGCTATAGCAAACTCCAAGCAAGCACAGTGTCAATGAACACAAAAATCCAGGGAGCTCAAATTCGGAGAAAGCACATTGTGCAGGAAATGGGAGATGTGCAAAAGACCACTCTTTTCATTATCACTTCATTTATCCCATATAGTAGCTGAATCCAGGCATTAAGTCCATGTTCCAAGCCTGAGCTCTTAGCTCAAATGATCCCTGGCCCAAAGCTGAGAATGTAAAAGCACTTGCCTTTAACACAAGAGCTCGCTGTGCTTCCACTGAAGTGTCCAGCTTTCTGGTGGCGTGTGACACTTTGGGTAAGGGAGCTAAGGGAAGTCTGGCTGGCTCCTGCTATTTGAATGTCATTTGGATTATCTGAGGGTTGTGCAACAGTGGAATGGAATAGCAATGATCCCTATGGCCAGTCAAATGTTGTAATGGATGAGGCTGTGTTTTAATTGCCGTTCCCTGCTTTGGTGGCTCTTTGGGCTGTAATGGGTACATAAATAGACTTTCACAGCAGCAGCAATAAATTTGCACAGGATGAGGCTAACAGCATTACTACAGCATGGGTAAAGACTACTGTGAAAACTAATCAAGGGAGATTGAGGCAGTAGCTCACCTCTGGGTCTCTTGGTGGTCATCTTGTTGTAATACTGTACAGTGGTACCTCGGGTTACAGATGCTTCAGGTTACAAACACTTCAGGTTACAGACTCCGCTAACCCAGAAATAATACCTCGGGTTAAGAACTTTGCTTCAGGATGAGAACAGAAATTGTGCTCCGGCGGCGCGGCGGCAGCAGGAGGCCCCATTAGCTAAAGTGGTGCTTCAGATTAAGAACAGTTTCTTTTTTTTTTTTTAAATAATATTTATTGAGTTTTTTCATAATTTCTCCAATCATACAATTTTAAGCATCACTTATTTTGACTTATTCGACCTCCCTCAACTCCTCTGATAATCATCCATACTTAATTTCTTATCAACACATTCCTTAATTATAGTATTACCATTTTAATACATCTTCCCGTCCTCTTTTACCTTTTTTGCAATATTCCTTATTTTTTTCACAAAGCTTCTTTGAAACACACTAGCGTTGTATTTTCCTCACATGCAGTTTTCAAATAATCTCTAAATTTCCCCCAGTCCTCTAGAAACTCATAGTCTCTCTGAAGTCTGATTTTCCCAGTTAATTTATCGAGTTCTGCGAAGTTTGTCAGTTTTTCTCTCCATTCTTCAATATTTGGAAGTTCTTTCTGCTTCCATCTTTGAGCTAGCAATATTCTCGCAGCTGTTATTGCGTATTGGAAGATTTTGCGATCCCTCCTCTTTATATCATTTCTAGTTATTCCCAGCAGGAAGGTCTCTGGTTTCTTCACAAAGCTATATTTCAGCATTTTCTTTAACTCATTATAAACCAGTTCCCAGAATCCCTTCACTTTTTTGCACTCCCACCACATATGTATGAATGTACCCTCCTTCTCCCCGCATTTCCAACATTTATTACAGATTTTATACATTTTTGCTAATTTAGCAGGGGTCATATACCATCTGTATACCATCTTCATGGTGTTTTCCTTCAACGTAGTGCATGCTGTAAACTTCAAGTTTTCATTCCATATTTTTTGCCAATCTTCCAAATCTATACTGTACCCTAAATCCCTGGCCCAATGGATCATTACTGCTTTGACTTCCTCATCCAACGTATACCATTCCAATAGAATTTTATACATTTTTGAGATTATCTTACAATCATTGTTAACAATTTCTATTTGGAATTTCGAATCCTTTTCCTTATACCCTCTCTCTTTCATATCCTTTTTGAACATATTACTTATCTGATAGTAGTGCAGCCAATCAGATACATGCTCTTTTATTTGCTCATATGGTTTTAGTCTCCATTTCCCGTCTTCCTTTACCACCAAATCTCCATAAGTAATCCAGTTACTTCTCATATTGATTTTTCTAACTCCCATAATCTCTAGTGGAGATAGCCAGTGTGGAACTCCCATTTCCAATATGTTCTTATATCTGTCCCACACTTCCAACAACGATTTCCGGAAGATGTGGTTTTCGAAAGATTTATAACCCAATTTCTTCTCTTGCCATAAATGCGCGTGCCATCCAAATCTTGCATCAAAGCCCTCTAGATCCAGTAGTTTAGTATTTTTAAGTTTTATCCATTCTTTTATCCAGCAAAGACATGATGCCTCATAGTATAGTTTTAAATCTGGCAGGGCAAAGCCTCCTCTTTCCTTTGCGTCTGTTAATAATTTATATTTAATTCTCGGCTTTTTGCCCTGCCAGATGTATCTTGAGATCGTTCTTTGCCATTCCTCAAATATCTTTACTCCTTTTAATATTGGAATCATTTGGAATAAGAATAGCATCCTTGGGAGCACGTTCATCTTCACCATTGAGATTCTACCCCAGAAAGATAGTTTTAACCTTCCCCATCCCTCCAGATCTTTCTTAATTCGGTTCCAAACCGGGACATAATTATTTTGGAACAGATCGATATTTTTTGGAGTCAACCATATTCCCAAATATTTAACCTTTTTAACAGCTTCAATACCTATTTGTTGCTGCAGCACTTCAGTCATTGTTTGGTCCATATTTTTGATTATAATTTTAGTTTTTTTCCTGTTTAACTTAAAGCCTGCCACATCACCAAACTTTTCAATCTCCTCTAGCACTTCAGAGGCACTATTCATCGGATCTTCCACCATTATTACCAAATCATCGGCAAAGGCCTTAACTTTGTATTCATTTTGGCCTACTGTCACCCCCTTTATCCTTTCATTTTCCCTGATTGAATTCAAAAAAACCTCCAAGACCATTATAAACAGCAGAGGTGAAAGCGGACAGCCCTGTCTAGTACCTTTTGATATTTCGATTTCTTCTGTTATCACGTTATTCACTATTAATTTCGCCTTTTGTTCAGTATATATTGCCTTAATTCCGTTCAAGAAGTCATTTCTCAATCCCATGTATTCCATATTTTTCAACATGAAATCCCATGATACATTGTCAAATGCCTTTTCGGCATCCACAAACATTAACATTGCCTGTCTTTCGTTCCTAGCTGTCAGATATTCTAACGTATTTATTATATTCCTCACATTATCCCTCATCTGTCTGCCGGGAAGGAAACCCGCTTGGTCCTCGTGAATGACTTCTTGTAACACCTTTTTTAATCTCTTCGCCATTATTCCTGCAAAAATTTTATAATCCGTATTTAATAGGGAAATCGGTCTATAATTCTTTACTTGTGTTTGGTCCGCATCCTCTTTTGGAATAAAGGTTATAAATGCATCTTTCCAAGTCCCCGGAATCTCTCTCTCTTTTAAGATGTTGTTCATTACTTCTTTTAATGGTGTTGTTACCTCGGGTTAAGAACTTTGCTTCAGGATGAGAACAGAAATTGTGCTCCGGCGGCGCGGCGGCAGCAGGAGGCCCCATTAGCTAAAGTGGTGCTTCAGATTAAGAACAGTTTCAGGTTAAGAACAGACCACCAGAACGAATTAAGTTCTTAACCCGAGGTACCACTGTATACGGTTACTGACTCACACTTGCGTGCATTAAAAGGGTTAACCCGAGCCCTGAGGTCATATTACCAGTGGGTGTGGTTGAGCAGGCTCCCAGCAGCCTCTGCTCCCTCATTTTTCTCAGGAAGGAGCTACATGGCCAATGACTCCCAGCTGCAAGAAAAGCCAAGTGAACTGAATCTCTCCAAAAGGGAGATTTTGAAGCCTGCATCTTTGCTAACCCACAGATTGCATTATCCTTTTGCAAGGAAATCAACTACTTGTTTTGGAACCTTTTAACTTCTTGGTTTTACTGCCAATGAATGGAGACTTGTTTGATGTAAGTTCTGGAATGTTGTGAGTAAAATCTTTGCTTATTTGTGGAAAGCTTAAGTGTCTGCTATTGATTCTAGATGAAGTATTTTTGTTTGGGTTGGTTTTTAAAGGTGGATGAGGGTAAATGCAAAATCTAACCAAGTTTAAGTGTGCTTGGAGCAATCACCATTGTGCCAACTCAGCTACTACTAGAGAGTAAGAATCTCTCCTCCAAACCTCTCTCTCCAACATAGCTCACATCATCCACTTGCAAGGTAGGAAGAGGCTGCAGAACTGGTTTTACTGCTCTGAGAGCTTGGCAGAGTCCCCCCCCCCATGTATCTTCAATGTTTTAGGACCCCTACAGATGACCTGTTTATTGAGCAGTAGAAATAAATATATCGTCCAGTAGCACCTTAGAGACCAACTAAGTTTGTTCTTAGTATGAGCTTTCGTGTGCATGCCCATGAACATTTATCCTGATTTGCTTGTAGGGAGGTTAGATTACATCAGGTCTTTATTGAGCATAATTACTTCTGTTGTGCCCATATATAAGACAATGAATGTTATAAGACAACGAACATTCATCCTGATTTACTCGTGGGGTGTTTATACATCTTCCTGTTGCTAATTTATTGCACACTTTTCAATGACTTTCCCCCCATTTCCAGACTGCAAAAAGTCCGCATTTATTGGTTTTGTATGTACAAAGCTCTTTAATCCACTTTAGCTGTGTAAACTGAAAGTTAAAGTATGTGCTTGAATCTCTCCTGCAAAATATGGACAGTCTGGAGGCACCAGGAGCTGATGCATCCCTGTGAGTGGGTTACTGTACAAGTACCCAACCTACTGTGAGAGCAAGGAAGCAGAGGAAGCAATCATGGTGGTAAAAGGGCTTCAAGACCAATAGAGCTGGAAAGCAATACAGTAATACCAGGGAGGTGAGAGAGTGCTCCTGTTTTGTTTTATTAAGCTGGCTGGAAGACGCTGCAGGGGTCCTTTTGTCTGCCTGCTTTCTGCCCTTCTATAATCCCTGCTTAATTATATATCTCTGTTTTCTTTTATTGCATGTTTTTCTCTCCTTCTTCCTTTCCAAATGTTGGTAAATTGGAAGACTTCTCCCTCCCCTGCTTTTTGAGGAAGTTGCCATTTGAATGCTGCTGCGGCAAATAGAGACAATTCAGATTGCACAATTGGTTTGAAACTCTTGCACACTGAACCCACTTCCCAAAACAATCAGGCTGTGTACACACTCCTGTTTACTCTTGCATCCAGGGTGCTCCCACTACAGATTTGGAAAGCGGTGTACACATGACATTAGCAACAGTCTGTGTCTATCCTGCATCTGCCCTGTTGTTTCTTACAAAGTACTATGCATTGGTGCATTTCCCTTGCAAACCAGCTTCGATTCAAAATGAGAAAAAGAATGAACTAGGTGAATTTTAAGTCAGCAATATGTGCGCACAGCTACAGGCTTTTTTATATATAATAAGGGAAGTGACAGGAACATGCACTAAAAGGTTTGGGGGAAAGCTTGTTCGCCACATCATATAACCTCCCCACAAACAAAGAATAAATAATGCTCATTATGTAGCCAACATTGTCTAATCTCCCTGCAAACGTTGCACAAACAAATCAGGATGATTCTAAATAGGTTGTCTGCAAGCAATCTGGGTGCAGTGAAACAGAATAGCAGATGGTTGGCTTGGCTTATAATGCATAGGAGGCAAGGATGAGAGGATTCAAAGGGGGCCTATGGATGACAGAAGGGGCCAGTGCCAAATAAATAAGGTGTGTGTTAAGAGACAATTTGTACTGGTAACTGAAGTTGGAGTGATTTGGGCTCAGTTCCTGTATTTGAGCAAGTTGACCGCTTGTGGAGGCAGTTTTGCCTGATTGACCATTAGTGTGGTGGCATATTGGTGATTCGGATGACAGCACCACTACCCATTTACCGTATTTTTCCGTGTATAAGACAATGCTTTTTGCTAAAAAAAAATTAGGCAAGAATTGGGTGTTGTCTTATACACGGATAGTGAATGCAGAGGGGGACATGAGATTAATAGCAGCAAGCAGGAGATTGGCAGTGGCAATTGGGCAGGTGATTGGTGGTTGCGGCAAGTGGGCGGGTGGACTGTTGGTGGCGGCAAATGGGCAGACAATTGGCGGCTGTGGCAAGGTGTGTGATCGGCAGTGACGGTGGCAAGCGATCAGCAGTGGTGGGCAGGCGGGTGAGC
Organism: Podarcis filfolensis; assembly: GCF_964270895.1. Taxonomy (NCBI): domain Eukaryota; kingdom Metazoa; phylum Chordata; class Lepidosauria; order Squamata; family Lacertidae; genus Podarcis; species Podarcis filfolensis. Next base: position 30,379,752 of record NC_139615.1, read on the forward strand.
GATTGGCGGAAGCTAAACAACTTAATTTCTTAATTTTGGGTTTAAAAAAATAGGGGTCGTCTTATACATGGGGGCATCTTATACATGGAAAAATATGGTATTCACCTGAGTGCTCTTAAAATAGCATCCGCTATTGAAATAAATATTGCCAGAAGTTGAAGAGTGGTGTGATGACTGTTACATGGGTTACATACACATCATACATTTAGAATGTAAATCCCCCACCCCAAGAATCCTGGGAACTGTAATTTACCCTCTGACAGAGCTATAGTTCTTAGCACTCTTAATAAACCACAGTTCCCCGGATTCTGTGGGGAAAGTCATATGCTTTGAATGTGTTTCAGATGTGCAGTGTGTATGCAGCCAAAAAGACTCGCTAGCAGGACACTTTGTTGAATGGGAGGTTGGGGTTCTTTGGTCAACCATCTCCTTCTCGAAGGAGTCATCCAGAAAAACCAGGGTGCCACAATCATTGCAATGACATTTACTGCACAACAATAAAAGTTTGAAGGAGGTACACAAAGCCTGAGAAACTGGTGTGTGTGAGAAGAGTAATTGCTATGTAGATTTGAAAAAAGGGGGAGTAGAGGAATCTATGGCTGTGTACATATTACTGTTTACCCCAGCTCCACAGTGCTCCCTCTGCTGTTGTTTGAATCTATGCACACATGACATTAGGCACAATCCATATCTATTTTGTATTGTCTCAAGAAATATCATACCCTTCAAGATTTCTCCGATGAAAATAGGGACGTCCCATTCCATAATGATAATTTTACTATTTATACCCCCACAACATCTTACTAGGTTGCCCCAGCCACTCTGGGCAGCTTCAAACATCTATTTAAAAAAAACCACAATAAAACATTAAACATTATTTTTAAAAAAGCTTCCCTATACAGGATTGCCTTTAGACGACTCAGGGGTCGGATAACTCCATACCCTCCAACATTTCTCCAGTTAAAATAGGGACATCCTAAAAAAAAGTGGGACATTCCAGGATCAAATCAGAAACCTGGGTGGCTTCTCTAAATCAGGGACATCCCTGGAAAATAGGGACACTTGGAGAGTCTGAAATATTGCTGTTTGATCTGTTTCCCCTCAAAGCAGCTTCCATCCAGTTTCAGTCCACATTCACTTTGTGGTTAAAAACTAAGGTGTGTACATTTGAGATAGCCATGGGTTGCAGGCCTGTGGAAACCAAACAGGTAATGCACCATCTGGGGTGTGTGTAGCAACATGCAAATGTGCCTTGAAGCGCAGCAGAGGGCGAAATGACTTTTCTGAGTTCTAAGCCACTAATCTGCACATAGCCAATGCTGCATGTGGAAATCGGTGAAGATATGAGGTGACCCAAACATGGGGTGAATTCCTTTTTACAGATGGGGTGGGGAGAATAACGTGAAATGTTCACCGAAGGAGGGTTTCTGTATTAGGATAATTTGTTCGGGTTCTGGAAGAGTTTGTGTAACCAAAGATATCCTCATGTTCCTATTCATTTTTTTTTTTAAATATTTTTATTTTTCCATATAAACACAATACAACAAACATAAACATACAAAAACAAAAACAAAACAAAAAACATGTATCATTTCATATCCTAATTTCATATCCTATCTTCCCCGACTTCCTCATGCCTCCCCTTTCTGTATTCCAAATTCTTATCAATTGTTCAGCAAATCTTCCCTTATTTTAATTTAAATTTAGACTATTCTTCCTTATTTTCCTTGTCTTAACCATTACTAATAGTAACCATTTACTTTCCAGTCCAACATCATTCTAACTTTCATTAACTTTATAATATTTCTTTAAATAGTCCTTGAATTTTTTCCATTCTTCTTGCGCTGCTTCTCTTCCCTGATTTCGGATTCTGCTCGTCATTTCTGCCAAGCCCATATAGTCTATCACCTTCATCTGCCATTCTTCCAGTGTGGGTAGTTCTTGCGTCTTCCAGTACTTCGCAATGAGTATTCTAGCTGCTGTTGTAGCATACATAAAGAAAGTTATATCCGTCTTTAACACCCCTTGGCCGACAATACCCAAGAGAAAGGCCTCTGGTTTCTTGGGGAAAGTATATTTAAATACCTTTTTAAGTTCATTATAGATCATTTCCCAGAATGCCTTAATCTTCGGGCAGGTCCACCAAAGATGAAAAAATGTACCTTCAGTTTCTTTACATTTCCAACATTTATTGTCAGGCACATGGTAAATCTTTGCAAGCTTGACTGGGGTTATGTACCACCTATATATCATTTTCATAATGTTTTCTCTTAAGGCATTACATGCCGTAAATTTTATCCCGGTGGTCCACAACTTTTCCCAATCAGCAAACAAAATATTATGACCAATGTCCTGAGCCCATTTAATCATGACCGATTTAACCGTTTCATCTTGTGTATTCCATTTCAGCAGCAAATTGTACATTTTGGACAAATTCTTAGTACTGGGTTCTAACAGTTCTGTCTCCAATTTTGATTTTTCCACCTGGAAGCCAATTTTACTGTCCAGTTTAAACGCTTCATTTATTTGATGGTAGTGGAACCAGTCTCTCACCTTCCCTTTTAATTTCTCAAAACTCTGCAATCTCAATTTGTCCCCTTCCTTTTCCAAAATTTCCCAGTATCTTGGCCACTTGGACTCCATATTTAACTTTTTAACTGCCTTAGCTTCCATTGGCGACAGCCACCTTGGAGTTTTATTTTCTAGCAAGTCTTTATATCTGTCCCAGACATTTAATAGTGCTTTTCTGACAATATGACTTTTAAAACTTTTATGTGCTTTAACCTTGTCATACCACAAATATGCATGCCACCCAAAAATGTTATTAAAACCTTCCAAATCCAAAATGTCTGTGTTTTCAAGAAGTAGCCATTCTTTCAGCCAGCAGAAAGCTGCCGCTTCGTAGTAAAGTTTAAAGTCTGGCAGGGCAAACCCCCCTCTTTCCTTTAAATCCGTTAGTATCTTAAATTTAATTCTGGGCTTTTTGCCCTGCCAGACAAATTTAGATATGTCTTTTTGCCACCTCTTGAAACAATCCATTTTATCAATTATTTGCAATGCTTGGAACAAAAACAACATTCTTGGCAATACATTCATCTTTATAACTGCAATACGGCCTAACAAGGAAAGCTTCAAGTTGGACCAAATCTCCAAATCTTTTTTCACTTCTCTCCAAGTTTTTTCATAATTATCTTTAAACAAATTCACATTTTTAGCTGTCATATTTATACCCAAATATTTCACTTTTTTAACCACAGTCAACCCTGTCTCATTCTGGAACCTTTCCTTTTCTATCTGTGTCAAATTTTTCTCCAAAACCTTTGTCTTAGACTTATTCAATTTAAATCCTGCCATTTGACCAAACTCTTGAATTATTTCCAAAACTCTTTTCGTGCTAGCTTCTGGCTCTTGCAATGTAAGTACTAAGTCATCTGCAAATGCTCTCAGTTTATATTGTTTAGCTCCGACCTGAATCCCTTTAACCAACTGGTCCCTCCTAATCATATTAAGCAAAACCTCCAGGACCGATATAAAAAGTAATGGGGAGATAGGGCACCCCTGGCGTGTCCCTTTTTCAATCTTGAACTCTTCTGTAACCACATTATTTACAATTAGTTTGGCTTTCTGTTCAGAGTATATTGCACCTATACCATTTTCAAACCCTTGGCCTACCCTCATCCCCCGGAGGTTCTTCAACATAAAACTCCAAGAAATATTGTCAAAGGCTTTCTCGGCATCCACAAATATCAAAACAGCTTTAGTGTTTATGTTCACTTCCAGCTTTTCCAAAATGTCAATTATATTCCTTACATTGTTCGACAAGTGCCTTTTTGGGAGAAAGCCCGCTTGGTCCCCGTGAATCTCCTCCATCAAAACTCTCTTCAGTCTTTTTGCCAAAATATCAGCAAAGATTTTGTAATCCACATTCAATAACGAGATGGGTCGGTAGTTTTTAAGTTGGGTCTTTTCAGTCTCTGTCTTTGGTATAAGTGTAATGTAGGCCTCTCTCCACGTATCGGGTGCCCCTTTCCCCTCCATAATCTCATTGCAGACTTCCTTCAAAGGTTGTATCACCTCATGTTCCTATTCAGATGGATGACTGATTATCTCATAATCCCTGATCTTGCTGACTGTGGCTGATGTGAGTTGGGGTCCAACAACATCTGGAGGGCCGGAGGTTCCCAACTCCTGTGCTAAAGGGTTGGAGAATGATTAAGTTAGGTGTGGGGGACAGCAGGCATATCTAAGGTTGCTCCTTCCTGACTTGTGAAGGGGGAAACCCCGGAGAGTGTGGCAAAGTGTTCATTCCCAAGCCCCCTTTCCGAAGTAAAGTGGGTTATGGGATACAGGGGAAAGGATAAGGAAACTGAAAGTTAAGGCTAAAGTATATGTTACAGAAGTGCTTTCACACTTCTAATGGGGGACCGAATTAGACTTTAGTGCAGAGCTTTCCAAACTGTGTGTCGCGACATGTTAATGTGTCGGCTGCAGTGTGTAGGTTTGTAATGCGAACCCTCTGCATGCTTCTCCCAGGGCTGGAAACCTCCAGTTTGCTAGTAAAACTGAATTATTGTGTTGTGAAATGATGCATGTCTAAAAAGTGTGTCACCAACATGAAAAGTTCTGCCTTAGTGTTAAACCTTTTACCCTTGCACTATTTTCTCCACGAACCCTTCACCCACACCTGAAGCACATAGGTTAGTAAAAACATTTTTACCATTTGTGGGGTTTTTTTGTTTCTGTGTGTGTGTGTGTGTGTGTGTGTGTGAGAGAGAGAGAGAGAGAGAGAGAGAGTGATGGAGTGAAGAGTGAGCTCCAATTAGGATGTAGTAGGAAATTTTCATTGCAAAAATGGTGCAAAGGTAATAGATTAGTCCCTATTTGCCATTTCACCAATATTTGCAAAAACTTTATAGAGATGGAGATGTCCTTGCTGTGATTTATGGCTTATGCAGAAGCATAATTTCTAGTTCTGAAGAAACTTGACACTTGAGAATGAAGATTCTGAATTGACAATCTGCTTCCTTCCTTACCTTTCTTTTCAGAAGCAGAGTCTGTACTACCACCCACACTTTCTGCTATTTGTTTATTGGTTTTGTTTTTATGCTTTTTATTTTTGATAGCTTAATGATATTTTAAATTTTATTTACAATTATAAATTGTAACACATTAGAGGTTTTTTTATACTCAGGCAACAACATAAACCAGGAAGAGAATTGGGGGGTAGAGCTGTAAGATTTAAAGGCATGTCTGAGCTGTGTGCCCATGTCCCCAGTTTGTTGTTATTAATAATGGTACCATGTGTAATGTTTCAACAGAGTAACTAGGGAGTCCCTGATGACAGGAATTTACAAGCTAAAATTTGCCACAAGGGAGGCAATTCATGGAAACAAAAAAAAACAAAAAAAAAACAAACAAGAAAAATGTGTTCCATTGTTCATTTACATTAGGATGAGGAATCTGCGGTGCAGTTTGCATGTAATGCTAAGCAGAAATCATGGCTGAGTGTGAACAAGTACGCAGATAATGCAAAAACTGCAGCCAGCTGTTCTGTTGCCACTGTATTAGCCAAAACCAAGCCATGGTTTGGCTTAACATTACAGTACATCTGAACCTAGGCTTGTGGTTTCTTTCTCCAAGCAAACCATGGGCTGTAGTCAATGCTTGTTCTTGGCTTACTGCATATGGTTTGTTTAGGGGAGACAAACCACAATCCTGGATTTGGACATGAAACCAAGCCACTGCTTAGCTTTGGGTAGTGCGGCAGTAGCAAGACCAGGAGATGAGCAAAGTGACAACAGTCTTGGAGCACCTGCATGGCTACTTATTCATGCTCAGCCATGGTTTGTCTTGGCATTATGCACAAACCATTGTTCGATCACAGTTCCCATCATCCTTGACCATTGGCTATGCTGGCTAGGTCTGCTGCGAGGTGGAAACTCGGCCGGAGTTATATGTTCCAGATGAAGAATAAGGGTGTGTATGCTGTTTCAAAGGCTTCATGGGAAATGTCACTTTTGAGGAAAGCTGTGCAAGGAGAGGGGGGCAAGGGTATCTTCGCTCAAGTGTTTGGGGTGGGAATTCCAGCTTACAGGGAGCAGCGAGGGAGAGAAGAGGAAAAGAGGGCAGAAGAGCCACAACATTTTGCGGTAGTTGCGCTGTTGTGCCTTGCAATGAAAAACCACTTTAGATAATTGCAGAAGGATGGAAGGTGCAATAACTGGCATAGACTCTTGTGTGTCTGTGAGGAGAGCATGGGCGTAGCCAGGATTTTTGTTAAAGGGGGGAGCAAAAAGTTGTTGAGCTTGTTTTGGGAGATCTCCCAAAAGCTTGTTGAACTTTTTTTTTGGGGGGGTGGGGGGAGATCATAGATAATAATCCCTCCCTCCTGAAAGAAGGACATTACCGGGGCAGGCTTCTCCCTCACTGAATTAATGCTTTTCCATTCATTTTTGAGGATTTAGGGGGAGAGTGGAGGACAATGAACAAGGGTCGCCTCGCCTCTGGACCAGTGGGCCAAACTGTATGCTCACAGCGCAGGGGTTGCTCTGGTCTAAGGCGACTTATAGCTGTTGCTTTTGGCGCGCTTTTGAGGGAGCTCAGAGAAGGAGCGCCCCGCTTCTGTGGAGAACCGTGTGCATGTGTGACGGTGACACGCGCCTATGGCGGGAGAGACGAGGAGGCGGCGGCCGAGAGGCGACCCGGGGCTCTTCTTCTGTACATACCGCGGTGGAAGGGGGTGGGGAAGGCCGAGGGGCGTTTCGCCTGGCAGCTCCGCGGCGCCTGCCCCCGCTTTCGGGCGGGAAGGAAGGCGGGTCTGGCGAGGAGCGAGCGAGGGACGGAGCGCAGGAGGCGGGCCCCGCCGAGGCAGGAAGGGCTGTGGCTGGAGCTGGGGCTGTGACGGGGCTGGCAGGGCTGTGCGGGGCCGAGCGAAGGCCCGGAGTCGACGCACGGAAAGGGAGGAAGGAGACGAGGGGACTTTGCGCGCACAGCAGCAGCGAGCCTGGGAAGCCGAGCCGGGCTGGGCCGCGGTGGCCCAGGTAAGGAACTGAGGGAGGGGGGCCACCGGGGCAGGAAGGAAGCGTGTGCGAAACACACGCGCACGCCGCCCGTTTCACACGTTCACTCCCCCCCTTTACGCGGGTGGTGGGGAAAGAGGTGACGTGTGACGCGTGTTTCTTTTTTGGAGTTAAAAGCTCCTGGGAACCGCCGTTTTGTACAGTTCCACACACACACTATGGTTTGTTTAGATTAGGCAGGCTTGCATCGGGAAGTTTTTTTTAATGCTCGGCATTTCGTTGTGCTTTTTATATGTGCTGGAAGCCGCCCAGAGTGGCTGGCGGGGTATGAATAATAAAATTATTATTATTATATTGTGTTTGTCTTTAAGCAGGGACGTGCAAAGCGTGTCACGTGTACCCCGTGGAACTGCGAATAAACGCGCGCGCCGTGAACCCGTGTCCGTGCGCGCGCTGGGTGGCGTCCGTTCAGATGCGCGTGTTGTTGTAATGTGGGATGGCACATGGGTCCAACACCCCAGCCTCTCCTTGTGGGGTAAATACATTTCGGTAAATAAATACTTGCGGCCGTGTGACACGTGCCGTTGTTGAAACCCACCCCCACCCCCTCGTCTCCCCGCGGCAGTGGGTGGGTGTGTTTGTGTTGCGAAGAAGATAAGGACTGCAGGGTATTTTGCTACCAGCGGCTATTAAGAAATGGCAGTAAGGGCAAGGATAGTATTAAAAAGTTATGCGTGCATCAGATCCTGCATATATGAGTGGCAGCTTGAGGAGACAGAGAGAGGTGCAGGGAATGCCTTTCTTTCCGTTGCTTCTGTTCAAGGTAGATTTCCTGTGTTTCATTTCTATATAAGAGGTGCTAGGAACTTGAACCGGAGTTGAAATTGTACCGCCTGCCCTGCAGGTCCTCCTTCCTTATCCTTTCAGAGCGACAGCAAAGCACTCTGCGTATGCTCAGAAGTATTATCTTGCTCACAACTGCCATGAAAATAGGTTTCCAGGCTAAGCTCCGATTCAAAATAAAACCCTGGGTATATTGGTTTGTTTTTTTTTTTTATTTAACCAACCCTATATGGCAACCAGCCTGCCTTTAACACAGGCACTTCACATGGATGACCACGAATACCCAGGGCTGTGTTAGTTTAAGTGGTCTATTTTGCTTTTTTGCTTTCCCTGCTGAGCTGTAAACAGCATGTGCTGGAGGTGGGGGGAGTGTTTACTTTCTAGCAGAAGAAGCAATAAATCTGCCATGCAGTTTCCCCTCCCTGCCGCTTCCCGAACGTTGCTGCACACAGTTTCAAAGCAATGTCATTGGTGCCTGGGCTATCTGCTGCCATGTATCGCTCCATGTTTGCCACAGGTTGCTGATTCTGATAGCATTGCCTTCTGGAGAAAATGTGGGGGTTGGGGGTCTGAGAGTCAAGGTCCTAATTCAAGAAGCCCAAATTCCCTCTGTAGCAGAGCTGTTTTTTCTGGTGGAATGGTTGTCATGGTGCACGTAGACGTTTTCTGTGCCATAAGCATGAGATGACTCCACTGGTGAATCAAATGTTTAAACCATGTGCATCATATTGAACCGCTCACAACTTTACTGACGAAACTAGCTGAACAGAAATTTTCTCTGAAATGCATAACTTTCTCAGTGCCCTTACAAAATTTATTTTCTATTAAACAACTTCTGTATGTGAGTGTTGAGAGCACTGCACCACATGTCACCCACTGTAATAATATATATGTTTAATTTAGAGCATTTGTACTCTGCAAAAAAGGCTCCCAGAGTGGCTTACATGCAAACAAAACAAGTTTAACAATCAGAAAAACACAAAACATGTAAGATTTGCTCAGCCATGTATCTAATATTTATTTACTTAAATACAAAACTCAAAACCAACTTATAAATTACAACACATTGAAATAAATGTCAGTTTAGAAGGACAAATAAAAATAACTTTGCCTGGTGCAGAAAACATAATAATTTTGGGGAGATAATCCTATGATAAATGAGGCACCACAATTGAAAAGGGTGTCTGCCACTTATCTCAGATGGCGGAGATGCCTGGTGGTGAGAGTCTCCAAAGGTCACCTCAATACATGGACAGGTTGAACCAGGGACCAGCATTACTTCAGGCACCTAGGTCCCAAAATATGCAAGGATGTAAAACAGTTTTCATATGAGCTATGCAGGTGAGTAAGGGAGCTAGTGGACAAGGGACAAATTGCTCCATCCACTTTTGATACCCTGCTTAGTTTCTTTGCCAGCTGTGAAAGAAGGGAAGTCCTTTTCTATGAGATCAGCATGGAAATACAGAGGACTGGTGAAGAAGGGATGGATCATTTTGACCATCCAGCTGTCCATTTCATTGAAGGCTTCATCATTATCATCATTATTATTATTAATATGTTAAGAAGCTAGAAGCCTGCTTTTCCATGGGGAATAGGACTTCCCGTCTTCCATGGCCAGCATGGAAATGCAACATGCTAGTCTTTATTGCAGGCTAGTAAAAGAGTTTGCTGGCTGGTAATTTTTGTTGGGTTACTTCCAAGACTGGTTAGCAGTTAGTTTCCTTGCTCAATTCTAATTGCTGTTTTTGACCATTTTATACATCTCAGTACCTCAAGAACTGCCTTTTCTCACATGAACCAACCCAGACCCTGTGTTCACCATCTGAGGCTCTTCTCTGTGTGCCTCCTGGTGACATGAGAATGTGTCTTTTCATTTGTGGCTCTTCTAGGATGCTTTCCCTGGGGAGACATGCTTAGCACCATCACTATCTAGTTTAGATGCCTGACAAAAAAAAATTTCCCTTGGGTTATTTACAAAACTGAGTTAAAGGAAATCACCCGCACCTTGAATTACACTTGGAAGCAAACTGCAGCTAAGGTCTGGAATAATATATTCATTTGTAATTAGCAATCTAGTAACTGTATTCTGAAACAACAGCAGTTTCTGAACAGCCTTTAATTGCAGTCCTGTGTGCAGTTAATTGCAGTAGCCAGTCTATTTAGCAGAGTATAACTAATACAGTACAGCTAAAATAATTGTGGCCAGACTACAAGAACTAATTTATTGGGTTAATTCTGTGTTTGGCGTTAAAATAGTTATTATGTATTTCTGTGGTACTTTTCTGTGAACAAGTTGTATTTAACTTTGCAGCGGCCTCTTGAGACATGTTTAGGCTGTAAGACAGCGGTAGGCAACCTAAGGCCCGTGGGCTGGATGCGGCCCAATCGCCTTCTCAATCCGGCCCGCAGACGGTCTGGGAATCAGCGTGTTTTTACATGAGTAGAATGTGTACTTTTATTTAAAATGCACCTCTGGGTTATTTGCAGGGCATAGGAATTTGTTCATCCCCCCCCCCAAATATAGTCCGGCCCACCACATGGTCTGAGGGACGGTGGACCTGCCCATGGCTGAAAAAGGTTGCTGACCCCTGCTTTAAGAAAATGACACTGATGTTCTGTGGATTGGTTCAGCTCTTGATAGATTTGCAGTAAGGAATGGATTTTGCCTCAGGCCAGAATGCATGGTGACCTTGGAAGTTTCCTCTGCTGTATTTGACTTGACTGCCTCTTGCGAATCACCTTCACCTATTAGCTCTCTGTAAGCTACTATTTAGGGACGTGGGTGGCGCTGTGGGTTAAACCACAGAGCCTAGGACTTGCCGTTCAGAAGGTCGGCGGTTCGAATCCCCGCGACGGGGTGAGCTCCTGTTGCTCTGTCCCAGCTCCTGCCAACCTAGCAGTTCGAAAGCACGTCAAAGTGCAAGTAGATAAATAGGTACCACTCCGGCGGGAAGGTAAACGGCGTTTCCGTGCGCTGCTCTGGTTTGCCAGAAGTGGCTTAGTCATGCTGGCCACATGACCCGGAAGCTGTCTGTGGACAGAGGCCGGCTCCCTCGGCCAATAAAGCGAGATGAGCACTGCAACCCAGAGTCGGTCACGGCTAGAGCAGTTGGGCTTTGATGTCGAAGCCCAGTTCATGTCTATACTCAGCTGTGAGCCTCCCATCCCAAACAACTGATTGGCGCTATATCTGGTTATCTTACTGGGATGACGCACGCTAGCATAGCTGAAATGTGGCAACAATCTCTCAAGCTAACCTACTGGACAGGATTGTTGTAATGATAAGGTGAGGTATCACTTGACATCTACCCATGTACACCCCTTTTGAGTTCACTTGAGGGAGGGACAAGATGCAAATATGACTAATGTATAGGTTATAGATATGCATAGATAATGTGTGGGTATGATAAAAATAAACAACTATCAATAGTTCGATGGGAACGTTGTGTACTCTTTGCTGCATCTTGCATGACAGACAAACAGAAGCAGGAGTGGGTGATGACACTGGGGATTTGCTTTCGTCTCTGCATCTCTTATTGTTTATTGATATAGAACAAAGGATTAATAATAATAATAATAATAATAATAATAATAATAATAATTTATTTATACCCCGCCCATCTGGTTGGGTTTCCCCAGCCACTCTGGGCGACTTCCAACAGAACACTAAAATACAATTACCTATTAAACATTAAAAGCTTCCCTAAACAGGGCTGCCTTCAGATGTCTTCTAAAAGTTTGGTAGTTATTTTTCTCTTTGACATCTGGTGGGAGGGTGTTCCACAGGGCGGGTGCCACTACCGAGAAGGCCCTCTGCCTGGTTCCCTGTAACTTGGCTTCTCGTAGCGAGGGAACCGCCAGAAGGCCCTCGGCGCTGGACCTCAGGGTCTGGGCAGAATGATGGAGGTGGAGATGCTCCTTCAGGTATACTGGACCGAGGCCGTTTAGGACTTTAAAGGTCATCACCATACTAGGACAGTCTCTTCTGGGGTGCCTGGAATTCTATCCCTAGTTACAGTCCAATTGCATTTTCATGTAAAGCAGAGCACACATGGATGAATTGTGCTCACCCCCCCCCCAAATATGGGCACTTCCTCCTTTCTGTCATAGTGGCGGGCAGTTTGCTTGGCAGAACAGAGTTTTGCGCAGGAATCCTAAGTGTTCCAGTGCACTATACTGACAATTCTTACGGCACATTTCTCTCTAGGGCAGATATCAAGCTCTAAAGTAGAGGGGCTTTTATACCAGCTGGCCACTGAGTTGATCCCACCTGTTGTTAAATGGGCAGTTTACAGCTTTTGTTGCTAATTCATTATGAAGTGCAATTGATACGGATTTCGCATAGTTGCTTTCGGGTTGAGATTTTGCTGCATGGCAGGCTCAAATTCAACTGATACAACTTTTCCTATCTCTGTATATACGTGGATAATCAATCTCCCTACCCCACCCCATTTTGCTATCTAAGCATTTAAAAGAGGGCGTCCCTTTGTTTATTTCCCCAGGACAGTGGGGCTGTGGAGCAATTACTCTTTTATCTGTTGGGCTGTGTGTTTTGGAATTATGTTGTTGTTCAATACAGCGAAGCCTTGTAATGGGCTGTTATCTCTACTGCATGGTTGATCTTCTAAATAGCTGGTAGGAGAATAACTTGCTGATGGATGAGCAGATGACTTCCAGTCCCTTCCCATTTAATGATTTCACAGTTCTAGCATAGAAATGACGCGGGGCTGATACAGTTTTCATGGTTGCTATTGCTTCATTTATATGCCACTTTTCTTAAAGCAGCACACAGTGTTAGTTATACAGGGCCATCTTTTCATTATGTTAATAGTATGATTTTTGAAGCCCCCACTAAAGTGATAGGTAGCTATAACTTGGCCTCATGAAAAAGTCTAGCAGGGTTAGCTTGCCCTGACTTTTGCAGAGAGAAAGGGAGCTCAGCTTGCAATGGGAAGTATTCATAAGGCCAAACTCCATCTGCCTGCTGCCTGCAGGGGCTCTGGGAAATTTGCCATAATAATAATAATAATAATAATTTATTATTTGTACCCCGCCCATCTGGCTGGGTTTCCCCAGCCACTCTGGGCGGCTTCCATAGAAAACCAAAAATACACTAAAATATCACAGATTAAAAACTTCCCTGAACAGGGCTGCCTTAAGATGTCTTCTGAATGCCATGCTGTATATTTGTGTGTGTGTGTGTGTGTGTGTGTGTGTGTGTGTAGTAATAATCAAGGAGCTATAGGCATGCTTAATAAATCTAGAGCTAAGTTTTATTTAGAGTACACTATGTGCCTACAAGAGTCCACATATTTTTATTTTGTAGTAACTTTGTTTCCTATCTTTTGCAGTGCTTTTCAAGAGCTCCAGTTGAGGGCGAGGAACCAGTGGAGGTAGGTCCTATAGAAATCCAAACTGTAATAATCTACCTTTACATAATTTCTGTTGTGCTGCTTGTGCTTCTCCCGTTTTTTAAAAAAACCCTCCCCTGGTTTTGTTTCATTCTTTATCCAAGATCTATGCAACACCAAGTGAGAGTAAAGTTTCCCCTAGTGCGGAGCATGACCACATAGAGAAATGCAAGACAAGTGGCAAGCCTTTATAAAGTGTTTGACCAAGCACTTATGAAAACAAAGTAAATCGTAAAACTGCTCTTGCTTATATGCTTGTTGACCCTTTCAAAATAATTCTGATATAAACTAGAAACATTTGGCCAGTGCCACATGTTAGATGTGAAATTCAGCCCACTATTTCTCCACCTCTTTGGCCTGTAGTCTCAAAATTTTCCAAATTCCTTAGCCTTGCCATTCTCTTCCTGCCAACACTGTCCAAGCCCCTCCTATATTTAGGTTGTTCTCTCTTCCTCCTTTTTCTGTGGGCATTGGTCTTCTCCATCTGATCTTCCCTAAAGTTCCTGCTTCTCACCCACTACGTTCTGGAACTTTCCGTCTCAGAAGCTGCACTATTTTCCCTTCTTTGCAGACGCATTCTCATTCTGAGCAGTTAGAATGAGTGAATAGAAACCATCAGCTTACTGAGCAGTGAATGTGGGAAAGTTTGCCCATTTCTTATGTGCAGCAGCACATACAACTGTGGCTGGCATTGTCTTATTCTGTGGTTGCTGTTGCTCTGCCCTTAGTTACGGACTAGTTCTGTTCTGTTGCCATGGAGTGGAAGGCCTGCCCTCCATGCATTGCTACTGTGTTTTATCACTATTTATTGGGGAAGTTTAGGGAAGTAGGTAGGTTATTTGTTCTTACAGTCTTAAAACTTTATTCACACTGATAAATGTGTTGTTTCAAAAAGGTCAGTAAGATTTTTCCACTCTCTTTGGAGTGGTTCTCTCTCAGGAAAAAAAACAAGAAACTTTTTACAAAATTTCTGTCTGTAAAGCCCATTGTTGTGTAGCTTTTAATCCTGTGAAACTGCCTATTGAGTGTAACGTCACACCTTAAAATCAAGATTAGTCATGTATGGATTGTACACATTTCACCCCAACCCCTTGTCATACAACTCACACAGAACTATGACTTCTGAGATATAACTAAAAGAACCCTCAGATCTGACTATTATGGGGTTAAATTTGGAACCTCTAATTATGGACAGAAGTAAGACTTTTCTTTCCTGATCCTTTTTAGTTTTTGCCCAGGATATTCCAGCAGTAAACAACCTGCAAATAATGTGAGTAGGAGTATTATTTATGTATTAAAAAGCGTTCTTACACAAAACACACAAAACAAAAAGAGATTATTTAAAGATGTGTCACAGAACTAAACATATTTTAAGTATTTCAAAATACATAAACAACACTTGGAAAAAGAATTTTGAAGTCTCAGGGGCAAATTACACACAGTGATAAAGACTTAGTTTGGCATTGCATGAATCTTTTTAAAAACTTACATATAGCAGCTGTATGGGGTGATATGGCTCTCAACATTTACCAAGTATTACATAGCAGAGAAAGATTGCTCCTTATTTTGCTTAATACCATGAAATGCTATGATAGAAAAACATTGTTTGGTAAATTGTCTGTCCGTAGTGTTCTCTGACATTGCACAAAAACTCAGCAAATGATTTGGAGGATTTGCAGGCTGGAAACAGGTGCTAGACGTGTTTTGGTCTCTCAAATCCATCAATACACACATCTGTATCCATCAATACACCCAGCTCATATCTGTTTCATGTGATAGTTTTCTCTTTCAGAGGGCATATTGTATGGCTTCTAACATGGAATGGCCATCCTTCATGTATCTCCATTCCTATCCGTCATAACAGTTTCTGCCAATCTCATCAGGTTTGTTGTATTTCCCAAGGAGTTCACGTGAGGAGAGGAAGCTGGTATTCTTGCAAGTGGAGATGCCAGCCAGGGAGGAGAGTCAGAACATAAAGCATAGTGGGGTATTTTATGAGTGATTAATAATACAAGGAATAGTGCTGCAAAAAGCCCGCTCTTTGGGTGGGAAGCTTTAGTCTTGGCTTTTAGCCAGAGATCGCCCTGCTCACATACAGCCCCTAAACATATTTACAAAACTTCTCTGTTAAAAAAAAGTGCGTTCCCCATACTTTTCAGCTAGGGTAGAGCAAACTAAAAATGTCCTTACGTTTTAGTATTAAAACCAGAAATTTGCCCTCCCCACAGAATTATGTGCTTATTTGTTGTTGTTTTTTTAAATAATATTTATTAGAGTTTCAAACAATCACAAAAATGACAAAAAAATAACAAAACAAAAAATAAAATAAAAAAATACAAAGAAGTAAAACCAATTAAAAACAAGTCAATCCTTCCATGTCTTATCTTTCATTTGCTTGTTTCCCTGACCTCCTCACACCTCCCTTTTTTGTATTCTAGTTCAATAGTTGTTTCAGCAAATCCTTACCATTTTTTCCTTTATCTTAATAGTTTATCTTAATATATTGTAACTTTACATTCTCACCTGTTAACAATCCATTTTTACATACCCCTTTGTAACATTACTGCTAAAACCACATAACTTCATTCCAACATCCTTCTAACATTCCTTAATTTTACAATATTTCTGTAGATAATCTTTAAATTTCTTCCAATCTTCTTCTACCGACTCTTCTCCCTGGTCTCGGATTCTGCCAGTCATTTCCGCCAGTTCCATATAGTCCATCAGCTTCATCTGCCATTCTTCCCGGGTGGGTAAATCTTGTGTCTTCCAATACTTTGCGATGAGTATTCTTGCTGCTGTTGTTGCATACATAAAGAGAGTTCTATCCTTCTTTGGCACCAATTGGCCGACCATGCCCAGGAGAAAGGCCTCTGGTTTCTTCAGGAAGGTATATTTAAATACCTTTTTCATTTCATTATAGATCATCTCCCAGAAAGCCTTAATCCTTGGGCACGTCCACCAAAGGTGAAAGAATGTACCTTCATTTTCTTTACATTTCCAACATTTATTATCGGGCAAATGATAGGTTTTTGCAAGCTTGACTGGTGTCATGTACCACCTGTATATCATTTTCATAATATTCTCTCTTAAGGCATTACATGCCGTAAATTTCATACCTGTGGTCCATAACTGTTCCCAGTCAGCCAACATAATGTTATGTCCGACATCTTGTGCCCATTTTATCATAGCAGATTTCACCGTTTCATCCTGAGTATTCCATTTCAGCAGCAAGTTATACATCCTTGATAATATCTTAGTTTTGGGATCTAACAGTTCTGTTTCCAATTTTGATTTTTCCACCTGGAAGCCAATTTTCTTGTCCAAATTGTAAGCCTCCTTATTTGAAAATAATGAAGCCAATCTCGCACTTTGTCTTTTAGTTTCTCAAAGCTCTGCAATTTCAATTTGTCTCCTTCTTGTTCCAAAATCTCCCAATATTTCGGCCATTTGGCCTCCATATTGAGCTTTTTCTGGGCCTTCGCTTCCATCGGTGATAACCACCTTGGGGTTTTATTTTCAAGTAAGTCTTTGTATCTTGTCCAGACATTAAACAATGCTTTCCTGACAATATGGTTTTTAAACGCTTTATGTGCTTTAACCTTATCGTACCACAAATATGCATGCCACCCAAATACATTATTGAAACCTTCTAAGTCCAAAATGTCTGTGTTCTCAAGAAGCAGCCATTCTTTCAACCAGCAAAATGCTGCTGATTCATAGTAAAGTTTAAGATCTGGCAGGGCAAATCCACCTCTTTCTTTTGCATCAGTTAGTATTTTGAATTTTATTCTAGGCTTCTTGCCCTGCCAGACAAATCTAGAAATATCTCTCTGCCACTTCTTGAAACAGTCCATTTTGTCCAAAATTTGCAATGTTTGAAACAAAAACAACATTCTTGGCAATACATTCATTTTTATCACAGCAATGCGGCCTAGCAATGAAAGCTTCAAATTTGACCATATTTCTAAATCTTTTTTGACTTCCATCCAACACTTTTCATAGTTGTCTTTAAATAAATTCACATTCTTGGCTGTCATATTAACCCCCAGGTATTTCACTTTCTTAACCAATGTTAGACCTGTCTCCTTCTGAAACCTCTCTCTCTCAATCACTGTTAGATTTTTCTCTAGAACCTTGGTCTTTAACTTATTCAACTTAAATCCTGCAACCTGACCAAATTCTTGAATCAATTCCAATACTCTTTTAGTACTAGATTCTGGCTCCTGTAATGTCAATACTAGATCGTCTGCAAATGCTTTCAATTTGTACTGTGCTTATTTGAACCCTGGTCTTCCACTACACCAAACTGGGGTTGTGTATGATTTTGTAGTCAGCTGTACAAGCCGTAAGTCTAGTCCAGGAATAAAGCAGGATGAAGACTGTGTTTCGAGAAACAAAGTGTGGGATGCAACTTGCATACATTGTCCCTAGCAGTAACAGTGGTAATGCTGCTGTCAGACACCCAGCTCAGTGGCTTGCCAACCTTTCTACTTTGGTGGAGCTGTTTTTACATCGTCCTCCATTGAGAAACCCTTCTAAAGCTTTTCTACAACACAGTTTGAAAACCAATAGCTTAGTTCAACAATTTCAAAGCTAGGACCACCCCTTTAACTGCAGCCTTCAACAATGAGACCCCCCCCTTTTTTAAAGAAAATATGGCTGTTGTTTTGCGTCTTCCTTTAGAGCAGGGGTGGGGAACATGTGGCCCTTTAGATAGTGATGGACTTCAACTTCCATTCTGGCCATGCTTGCTGGGGCTAATGGGAGTTGGAGTCCAACAACATCTGGAAGACCACAGGTTCCCCATATTTGCTTTAGGGTAACCAGATAGAATGGAGACCAGGACTCCTATCCCTTTAATATTATGCAGAAGAGGGGGCTTTAAGCAGCTTGTTAAGTAGAGATAAGAAAAGTTATCAAAACAGCTATACAGGTGCCATTTTCCTTATTTAAATACCCACCCACCATCAGATCCTAAAGATAACCCAGATTTGAGAGTGCAGCCAAGAATGTAAATTGGGAAAACAGCACAGAAGAGTTAAATACCCCACAGCTCCACTGCTCTGATGAAATTCTGACACACATCTCTTGAATGTGGTTGCTTTTCAGTAAAAATGCAAATGTTGGGAGATCAAGTTGCAGATGCCCTGCGCAGTGTAGCTTTGCCCTCAGATTTAAAGTTTGCAAAGTTGTTTTACATTCTTTGTCACTCTCTCATTCATCTTTATTGAATTTGATTGGAATTTACAAGTGGAACTTGCAGCAAAAGATGACTCAGAAACTTCAACCGATCCAAAATGCAACAGCCTGTTTACTGGCTGGCGTTCCATTTAGAACTCGCATAAGCTCCGTGTTAAAACAAACTGCATTGTTTGCAGTTTCGTTTCTTGGCCCAATTCAAGGTACTTACTTTGATATTTAAAGCCATTCTCTAACTTTTGGAACCTTTTCAGAGTTTGGGTTTTTTTGCTCGTGTGTGTATGTGGGGGGGGGGGTTTCCTTTCCTTTTACATTAACTGTTGATTATATGTTTGTGTTCTAGAGTGTCTTAGGTTATTGTTAAGGAAAGACACTTGTGTCTTCCTTAGAACAAATCTTTTGTGCTTGGTACTTAACTGCTTTATTATTGAAAAATTTAATAGAAATCAGGCCATTCACTATGACAGCCCCTAAATTGTGGAATTCTCTTCCCAAAGAGGTGTGTACTTTCTTCACCTTATAGCTGTCATTGGATGTTGAAGTCATACCCCTTACTGTGTTTTCTTATTTAAAATTGCATTGGTTTCTTACTTAAATTCTTATATCTCATTTAAAATTGTATCACTGTATTGTTTTAACCTGCCCTGGGACCTTGTGGTGAAAAGCGGGTTAGAAATCCTGTTTACAGTTACAATTATTTATTCCATTTATATCCTGCCCTTCCTCCAGAAGTCCAGGGCAGCAACAGAAAATGCAGTGTGGTGTACTATTTTTGAGGATTCCTGCCATTTCATTCTCCCTGCTCCCGAGCAGCCAGTCAGCATTTCATGCCCATTGTCAAGTTTTGGTTTTATCCCACCTAAAAATATTTTGTATCTCTGCAAACCTTGGGGTTTTTACCAAACTTGCATGGGATGTGCCATAAGCAAATGATACACAGTCTGAACTTTGGAAATGGAAGGAATTATGATGCATAGCGTAGGCAGCGATGGATATGCTTTGCAGTTCTCTTACTGTTGGTCTATATCTTGTAGAGTTGTGCTGCTGTGTATTTCTGGAGAGAGTGGGTGTTACTCAGCTACGTCTTACTCAGAGTAGACCTATTGAAATGAATGAACCTAACTTAGTCTACTCTGAGTGAAACTTAGTTGAATACCACCCATTGTCTATGGGCTGCAGTAAAGATGTGAGCACATGGGGAAAATTCCTCCCAGGGTTTTGGGGGGGCGGGGGGTGTTTTCCTCAAGGGAAATTTGAGGGGTTCCCCCATTCCCTCCTCAAATCTTCAGATCTCTAGACTGTAGGAGAATTTGGTCTCTCCTGGTTGATGGTACTACTTGATCGCTTGCGGCATCGTGGAAAGTTTGTTTCAGAACTTACTTTATTTACTTCAAGTTCCTTTGACATGATACACTGTGGAGTTTCCTGCTTATAGTTCATTTTGATCTGGGTAGTGTATATTCTGTACAGGCGACTCTCAATTTACGCTGGGGTTACGTTCTGGGGATAGCACGTAGAGCCAAAATCACATACACTCAAAACGCATTGGGTTCAGTGGTGGGTGGGATTGCGAAAGACGTTTCCCCCCAGACGTCCGCCCCCTTTTTATTATTATTACTATTATTATGCCAAGTGCATAAAGCTGTACTTCCACCATCAGACCATCTGCTGCTAGATGGTATCTGTTTTAGACACAGAATTCAGCATCCTATAAATCTCAGTGATAAACTTGAAAAGTAATGATCAGTAGTGAAATCTCAAAAGACCCAAATCTCCTGTGGTCCTGGAGACTTTTAGATGCCCTACATGGTTTCTTGCCCTTTTCAGTGGCCATGAGAACAAGTAGGCAAACAGGCCTGTGAGCACATTTGCATAAATTATTTAAGTTGTAGATTTTGGGTTGCTTTTGTGCAGAATTTGGATATTCCCCTGAAATTTATGCAGATCTGGGGTATGTGTATGTGTGTTGAACTGACATGAGGGCCCCATACCTCACATCTATAACAGCTAGCAATGTTCTCTAACACAAGTACAGTCGTACCTTGGTTTTTGAACAGCTTCGTTCTCAAATGTTTTGGCTCCCAAACGCTACAAACCTGGAAATGACTATTCCGGTTTGCAAACTATTTTTGGAAGTCGAACGTCCGACGAGGCTTCCTGCAGCCAATCAGAAGCCACACTTTGGTTTCTGAACATTTTGGAACTCGAATGGACTTCCGGAACAGATTCCGTTTGACTTCCAAGGTACGACTGTATTGTTTTAGATGCTGTGTAGAGCACAGAACTAGCATTATTTTTGCTTGGAAAGCTCCCAGTCTACATTTGATGGGTAGCACAAGGTTTTTTGGGGGGCGGATTATAAATTGAGAGATGTATCCACTTGCTTTATACTGAGCCAGAACACTGGACTATCTAGTCCAGTATTTTTTCCTCTGACTGTCAACAATTCTCCAGCATCCTTGGTAGTTTTTCCCCCCGCCTCTTGTTCCAGAGAGCTTTAATGATAAAATTGTATGTAAATGACTGAAACAAACAAACACAGAGATAGGTAATCTGCAGCTCTCCAGATGTTATTGGACAACAGTTTATCTCTCTCTGTTAGCCATGAAAGTTGGGAGTCCAACAACACATGGAGGCCACAAGCTCCTCATCCCTGCTTTAACTGGAGATGGCATGGATTCTGAATTTTAGTTCTTATGAATGCAAAGCATGTTTTCTGCTACCAGAGGCAGGTTAAGTATACAGTGACCCCAAACTCCCATTATTCTAGGCGCATTTTGCAACAGGGAATTTCATTAGCGTGACCAGTTTATGAGCTCTGGGCGCAGTACTGCGCCTAAGATTTCATATTAAAACTGCAAAGTGGAAGAAAATCGGAGGACCTTTTTCTGCCTCCCCACTTCCAGCTACTCCCTGAACGACTGGAGAAGAGACCCTTTTAAGAATATTAGGGAGGTGGGCAGGGGAAGGACTAGATCAGGTGAAAAATGAACATAATATTTTAGCTGCAGTTCATTCATTTTCAGCTTTGTATTCATGTTATATAAAAAAAGTGCGCCCAGACATTCCATTGTTGCTCCCATAACCTAGGTTTAAGGTGCCATTTAGCTCCTAGCTTTCATGTCTCAGTTTCTAACACTGCTCAGGAAAGGTTTTACCTGAAGGAAGAAACTTATTGGGCCAACATGAGGGTACTGCTTAAGGCATAGAAGAGCCATATATCATAAGGCATGAAGGTGGTGGAGGGAAAGGAACGTATCATATTATCCTTCCCCAATCTGGTGCCCTTCAGATGTTGTTGAACTCCCAATCTGCATCAGCCTTATCTAGCATGGCCAATGATCTGGAATGCTGGGAGTTGTGGTCCAAAATGACTAGAGGGCACCAGTTGGCAGAGGCTGTCATATGTGGCCACAGGGATGAGCCTTACTTCCCAGACTCTGGAGACCACAGATCAGGAGTGGGGAACACGTACCTCTGCAGAGATTGCTGGACTAGGATTCTATTATTCTATGACTACAACTTCCATTATCTCTTGACTGTCAGCCACCCTGGCTGGGACTGATGGGAGCAACAGGTATGACGGAAGATCACAGGTTCCCCATCCCTGCCATAGATAATTCTGTTTTCCAGGTAGGGGGAGCGACCATTACTTTAAAATTCCCTGTCATTGGAAAGATGGTTATTGCTCTCCTGTGAGTGTTAAAATGATGAGGGAATTGTTGTTCTTGCCTGTTCAAACTCGGCGTAGGAAGTAGAACAACACAGCCTCCCAGATTATTATATCGCAGTGTGGGGCCCAATTTGACTTGGCTTGAGAAGGCAATAGGCATTTTCTGTTGTAATTGTATGTTCTTTGAAAAAATGTTCTCATTATAAAAAAACTATACGTGGTAATGCTATGTTTGTATTTTAATACTTTCTTTCATTATTTCCTAGCTTGCTTCTGGGTTTAAAATAGCTAAAGAAACTAATTCTAAGTACCTTAGAAACCTGCAGCTGAACACTTGGTTGGTTATTTCCGTTTGATATGTGATCTTCAGCCTTTGTCTTTTCCCTTCTCCACAGCTCCTATCTTAAAAGTTTTTTGTCCTTATACTTTTCCCTTTTGCCAACAACTTGGAGCCCCTCTTGTGCTTAGGCTGCTA
This sequence comes from Podarcis filfolensis, assembly GCF_964270895.1. Classification (NCBI taxonomy): domain Eukaryota; kingdom Metazoa; phylum Chordata; class Lepidosauria; order Squamata; family Lacertidae; genus Podarcis; species Podarcis filfolensis. Next base: position 30,402,375 of record NC_139615.1, read on the forward strand.
TTTCACTCTAGCCCCTCACTCTGCTTAGCTGTTCTTTATCTCAGTCTTCTGTCTCCACACTTTTAAATGTTTTCAATGTCTTTTGCTCAGCCTACTGCTCTTTTTTATTCAGTTGTGTGGCTTCTGGCCTCCTTATATCTTCCCAGAATTCTGTCTCCTTCCTTCCTGCTGACAGCACATAGTTCCACCTGTCCTTTCGCCCTTCGTTATCTCTTTTCCCCAAACAAGCTAACTTTTCACTTCCATCCACAGCAAGCCTTATTATTTGTCAACATTCTGTTTCTGACACTCACTGAACAGTTAGAATGTTTGTGAATATCTCATGATAGTACACAACCATTGGCCGGGGCAGAAAGCCTGTAGGTGACAGGACAGGAGACAGACAAAGGACCATTTTTTGCCTATTTATAGTTACCAATCTATCAGTAACAAGCTCAAGATTTGACAGCTGATAGGTTGAGAGGGAAACCAGGGTATAAGAGCTCAAATGAGTCAGATAATGAGTCTCATTGTCAAGGTTATAAATGCAAACAATAACCTGAGGTGACCAAGGGAAGGGTATGTCTGGGGTGTGTGTGGAAACACTCTAGGATGCTGGCTAGATGGGTATTTAGAGACATGGGTATTTAGAGAGACAGGGACTTGGAGGAAGGCTGACTAGCTGGAGCAGAGATGGGGCACCTGTGTACAACCCGCATCAGTCCTAGCCATCATTCCCAGTGGTCAGCGAAGTTGTAGTCCAACAATGTATTGTAACCCACAGAGAATGGAAATGATTGACTGCAAGTTATTTATGAGCTGTATCAATGTGCAAAACATTTTAGAAGGGAAGCATTACTAAACATACAAAGGGCCTGAAGACAGAAAAGCCTTCGTTTAGTTGTTGCAGGGGGCTGGATTCAGGATAAAACAATAAGAATAAATCTTTCTGCAAACTTTGGTAGACTTCTGCTGAAACAGACAATAAAAATCGTTGTAGAAATCTTTTTCTTTCCCCCTTTTCTGAATAGGCAGTGTATTCAACTATGTTTTTCATGCAATAATCTATTTCTTCAGTTTTTGACCGTTTAACTAATCAAATTTTCTGTGCCTTCTTATTGTAATGAATTTGGACCTTGACAGCACTTAGCCCAATCCCTTTACTTTGCTAGAGAGGGTGTGGATATGAGGGTTTAAAAATGTGCCTACTTGAGATCAGCTTCGTTTCTCATTTTAACGAGGAGCCTGTTCATAAAGTATGGAGAAACAGTGGCTTTGTTTATGTTTTTGGACTCATAACTCCTTTCAGCCAGCTTCAGCCAATATAGTCAGTGGTCAAGGGCATTGGAAGTTGTAGTTTAGCAACATCTGGAGGGCCCCAGGTTCCCCAGGACTTCTCTAGTTTGTGACCTCATTTGTATGGGGTTTTCCCCCATATAGGTAGTCTCAGTGGTGTGCCCCTGATTTATTGTTTTCCTTTACTAGTATCTTAATTCAGGGATGGAGGACCCGTGGCCTTCCAGATGTTGGATCTACAACTCCCAAACCATTGTCTGTGCTGGCTGGAGCTGATGGGAGTGATTCCAACAAGGTATGGAGGGCCACAGATACTCCTTTCTTATGCACAGTGAAATCCTATGCGTGTCTACTTGGATGTAAGCTCCGTTGAATTCACTGGAGCTTTACTGCCAGGAAAATGATATTTGGTTTCAACTTTAATTACCGTTTCCAAATGGTATGATGTGAAGGAAATGTATTAGAAGTGTGGGAATCGCACTGATGTCTCTCTGTGTATGTATGTATGTATGTAAGTATGTATATATATATATATATATCCCGTGTGTGGGTGCCAGTGAGTTAAATTGTGTGTCAGTTGTGTGTGGTTTTAAGAGCGTGGGGCAGACAAGCTCAGAAATCCAGACGCATGAGAAGTTGTTCCATTCCTGCTTGGTACTGTTTTTGTTAGAAGAATCTACTCTGGCTAATACTTCAAAAACACATTGCTCAGCTACCAGTGTGAACAGTAGCAAAGTGACAGGGCAATATGGAAAGAAGGCAGAGTACAGGAATGTTGATTTGGGCCTTTGGCCTGCCACTTGCCAGATCTTAGTCTTGTCTACACAGATGGATTTCTGTGTATTTTCTTCAAAGTTGCTCCTCAGAAAGTCTCTCTGCTACCCACTCTGTGGCTTTTACATGATTTGCCCCTGCTATCATTTCTATCCAGGTACAGGCATCCCCCTGTTTACGCGCGGGAGTTATGCCCAGAGGCACCACGCGTGTCAGTGAAATTGCATGTAATTGAAAACCCATTGAAAAGGCTTGCAAACACCCTGTTCTGTTTTTTTTTTTTAAAGATTTTTATTAAGGTTTTACAAAAAGAAGAAAGTTACAGAATAAAAAAGAAAAAAGAAAAAAAGAAAGGAAAAATACAAAAAGTACAAAAATACATTAAAAAAAATACAAAGTACAGAAAAAATAAATAGAAAATAGTTAAAAACAAATCAATCTTTTCATATCTTAAATTTCATTTACTTATTTCCCCGACCTCCTCACACCTCCCTTTTTTGTATTCCCGTTCACATGGTTAATTCAGCAAATCCTTACCCTCTTTCTTTTTATCTTAATTCTATATCTCAACATATTATAACTTTATATTTTCATCCAATATCAATCCATTTTTACATATTCTTGTTAACCTTGTTGCTTGATTTCAATCCAACATCATTTTAACATTCATTAATTTTACAATGTTTCTGCAAATAGTCTTTAAATTTCTTCGAATCTTCTTCCACCGACTCTTCTCCCTGGTCTCGGATTTTGCCAGTCATTTCCGCCAGTTCCGTATAGTCTATCACTTTCATCTGCCATTCTTCCAGGGTGGGTAAATCTTGTGTCTTCCAAGCAAACACCCTGTTCTGTCCCCGTTCTGCCCTTTTAGTGACGTTTCAGTGATGACTTTATGACATTTCTGGATCACTCCTGGGATCAGCGTGGTGCATGTGTACACGATCGATCATACATAAATTGGGGGGGGGGGGCTGCCTGTATGACTTTACTGCATCTGATCAAATTAACCCTTGCTCCAGGAATACTCACCAAGAAACTTTGTTGTCTTAGCTGGAGTAGGAAATGGTTCTCCCACACCCCCAGCCAAGGTATATAGGAGCCAAGGGCAGCTGAGTTATTTTGGCACCTGAGACAGCAGATCCCACTTCCACCTCATTGGCAGTAAAAATGCAACAAGAGTGGGGAACCCGTGGATCTTCAGATGTAGTTGGACTCCAACTCTCATCAGTCCCATCCAGCAAGACCAGTTGTCAAGGGTGATTAGGAGTTGGGAGTCCAGCAACGTTTGGGGGGCCAAAGGTGTTTCACTCCTGATACATGGCAATTAAAGATTCCTGGTTGCAGGGGGTTGGACCGGATAATCCTCTTGGTCTCTTCCAACTTTACAGTGCTATGATTCTATGAGTCTATAATTTGCTGCCCCTTTTTGACACACCGAATCAGCTGCCTAAGGTGGTCGTATCTCTCTGCCCAATGGTAGTAAGCTTCCAGTATGTACGCTATGCAGGGTCATCCACACCTTGTTGTGACTTCTCTCCATGATAAAGGTTTTGTGTGCACAGAACTCAAGTTTTGCCCTTAGCAGTTCTCCAGGCAGAGGTCAATTGCATTTGCTGTAAATGAGCAGTGAAGTATTTGTGTATGCCAGGGATTTCCCATGTGTGTGTCTTCGTGTAATAACAAAACTTGAACTGTTTTTATCAGGAAATTTTTCACTTCCATGTCCGGGGCTTGACTATCATCGTCATAGCGTGGGTGGGAGGGTATTTTTTGTAACTGAGTTCTGCTCAGTACAGAAATATTCATTTGAGTCTGTGGTTTCCGAGCTGGGCAGTAATTCCTTGTGATTTTTAGTTGCCTCCAGAGATGGCCTGAGTAATGTATTGTGTTGAAACCAAATGCGGGAAAAGGAAAATAATGAGAAAACCAGACACTTGGAGCCTTTGCTCCAGAAGTTTCCATTAAGACAACATTCTTGAGTGGGAATACGCAGGAATGAATGGTTTTCCTCTTTTCCAATGTTGCTTAATCAGTATTAATGTTGTTTTACAGAAAGCGATTTTTCAAATTGTTTCCTTGAAAATTAACAATACTGGCATTTAATTTATGCTGCTTTAACTTTTCCAACCCTCCCTACACTTTCCCCCAATCCATTTATAGCCCTTGGGGGGGTGGGATAAAATGTGTGCAGGTGTGTTTGAGGGTATCTAAGGGAGTGCCGCTTAGCAAGAGAGAGTAAGTATTGTGGTGTGCTTTCACAAAAAGCTTCGTTACTTGCACCAGGGCAGGCATGAACATCTGCTAGTTGATAGAAGGTGCGTTGCCTTTAACTGTTCTTCCCTGCTGTGCTGGGGGTGGCTCTTTGTGAGCACCACTTCCTGGATGATATGGCTGGGCTCAAGCTGCTGATAAAACAGGATTCACCCATCTGACTGGCCCAGACAGCGGAACAGCAAGTGCCCTCTGTTTGCTTGCAAAACCCCAAAGGAGCTATTTAATCTGCTACCTTGGCTGTGCATATTCCCCAGTTGTATGTACAGCCTACTCTTTGACGTTTGTGTCTTTGGCAAAGTAGGTCGGTTTCCCAACTCAATGATAACAGTTTCCCACTCTGCAATGTTGTAATCTTGCTGTAACATGGTCACGGATTGGTCTTGCCTCATACAATTGTCGGTAAGTTTGGCAGACACTCTTTCTCCTCTCTCTCTCTCTCTCTCTCTCTCTCTCTCTCTCTCTCTCAACATTCTCACATTCATGCTTGTTAGTAGCAAAGTTGATTTAGGTGAACTCTTGTGATGTCTTGGACGGTAGAGAGCATTTGCTCCATTTAAAAAACTGTACATTACTTTCATGTTTAGCACCCTATTGTTGATTTGAAGAGCTGGGTGTTTTTCATGCTTGCCCAGTGCTATCTGTTGAATGGCATACGGAAAGCCAATGAAATGTTTGCCTATTTTTGTATCTTACACAAACAAGCAGTATGCTCCAAACCAATTCAGAATAGCTGTGCTGTTTTTGAAAATTAAATAAAGCTGTGACCTTCCCTGACTGCCAAGCTTGCGTGTTTGGTGACGTCTCAGGCTGCAGGCTCCGGCTGCGCTCATTATGTTCTCCTTTTGCGTCCCTTCATCATCAGCAGTCCTTTTGTGCTCATGAGAACAGCGAGGAGTGCTTTCAGATGGCAGCAAAGGTCACCATTTGTTTTGGGTGTCGCGGATTGTGACAGTCCTGTCTTCCTGGCTCTGCTTTCCTCTTTGCACAAGAAACCAAGAGGGCTTGAAAGGTGTTTTTGATTACTTTAACTGCTGTTTCCTCCCCTTCATAACCCTACCTAAGTTAACTCTTTTCTCCCCCCAGTCGCTGAAAGTGCATTTGTTGCAAACTGATTTTTGTTGTGGGTGGAACGGTGCCAAAGGAGTCCCATTTACCCAGCAGTTGTGCTAACATAACTGCGAGGATAGGAAAAGTGTCCCTATGGAAAGCCAGATACCTTTTGCCCACCCCCCTCGCCAGGACACTCCCACACTCAAAGCAGGATGCTGCCCTGCAGACTATACAAGCCGCGTACTGATTGTGCAACGATTCCTGTCAGTGTGGCGGGGGGGGGGGGCGGGCAGCAACGTGGGCTGAAACAGTCATGTTGCCTTGCTAGGATCGAGAGGACTGAGAAAAAACTTGCAAGCTGCTCCCTTCCTGCTGGGTTAAAAAAGGCTGAATCACACACCAATCTAGTGATTTCTTTTCTATATGCAAGAAAAGAATATTTTATTGCAGATATGTATGTACACATGTTATGTGTCCTAACTGCTTTTACTATCAACATTTAAGGTAAAGGTAAAGGGACCCCTGACCATTAGGTCCAGTCGTGACCGACTCTGGGGTTGTGGCGCTCATCTCACTTTATTGGCCGAGGGAGCCGGCGTACAGCTTCCGGGTCATGTGGCCAGCATGACTAAGCCGCTTCTGGCGAACCAGAGCTGTGCATGGAAACGCCGTTTACCTTCCCGCCGGAGCGGTACCTATTTATCTACTTGCACTTTGACGTGCTTTCGAACTGCTAGGTTGGCAGGAGCAGGGACCAAGCAACGGGAGCTCACGCCGTCGCGGGGATTCAAACTGCTGACCTTCTGATCGGCAAGTCCTAGGCTCTGTGGTTTAACCCACAGCGCCACCCGCGTCCCTTCTATCAACATTTAATGTCCACAAATCCTTCTTTTTTCTCCCCGGTGACAACACCACTGGGGAACAGGGTTTCCCTTTTTTGTGACTTTGTTTTGCTCTCTGCAAACTAGTAGCAGTCTTGACATTTGCTTACTTAGCGAAATGTTTGCTAAAGAAGGAGCCACATGGATGATCATTTCTTCCTTCCATTGCTCCATGCCTCCAACTCTCCACCTTCGGGCTTTACTTTTCACTTCTGTTTATTGGATTTCTGACTGATGCACCCATTGTTACGGGAACTCCTGCAATGTGGGCCCGCTCCCCTCACTGCCAAGGTTAACATGAGAGACCTTCACCTCTGTGAATGGAGCCTGCAGTGCAGCTTCTCACCATGCCAACATCCTAGAACTGAGTCAAGGCTGAAGTGGTTAGGAGTTACTATAAGTCTTTCCCACATGGACTGGGACTTGTCGCAGTATGCTTTTGGCATATGAAGGAACAACACTTCCATACTGCGAGGAAGCAGGCTTTAGCGGCTCGCACAGAGAGGTGAGAAAGGACCACAAATGATGGATATTCGAAATGTTCCCCGAGAGCCACAAACTGTCAGGGAGATGGCCCCGATGGACCCTTGGTCTCATGTTGCAGAGGCTTGGTCTAGGAACTATTTTTTTGGTGGTTACCTGCCTATATGGCAAGCAGGTTTTCTTTGATCAGGTTGTGCTTGTGGCCTTCCCAGAGGCATCCGGTGAGTCACTGTAGGAAATGGGATGCTCATCGCTGAGCATCTTGTTCACCTAGTAGCCATAAAATAAAATTTTAAAAAATTCCCATCCCACATGCATTTGCCATATAAAACAAATATTTGAAAACCTTCTTATGACCTGCAGTGGACTAGCTTAGTGGAGGTCAGCTGGCAATGAATTTCACAGTCATGGGGCTACCAGAGGAAAAGATTCTGCTGCAGGTCTGGAAAATATGTTTTTGTTCCCTGCGTGTTGCTTTTCATTTTATTTTAGGAGCTGGTGCTTCTGCACAGTCTGGATAGGTTTTACACATTTCTATACACTGACATCAAACATCAAGGAAGCAAGGTGCCTGGGATTTTCCCAGCTCTCTCGCACTGTTTCCCAGACCTCCTACGCAAAAGCCAGATAGCTTTGAACTTGCACAAGCACTAGCCCATTAGTGTGACCTTACGGGGTTTAAATTGTCTGCATCAAGTGTTGCTGGTTTTTTAAAAGAGTGTTCAACTTGCACTTGCTCTGTTGTTTTTTAAGAGTTGCATGATACAGAAAACATTTGTCATAGCTGAGACAGAAGGCCTTCCAAGTTTGTTTGAATCTAGAATGCTCCTCCCGTCTTGCACTTATTAAATATTCGGAAACGCTGGGATCTTTGCCTTCTGTCAATATTTGCAAAATGACACATTTTTAAGTGTATGTATGCAGACAGATGCTGCTTTATCCAGAGTGATTTGTTCTTATGTTAGAGATTAAGGGCAGGTTTAACCTGGAATCTCCCAGTCGGATTAAGGTTTCGTTGGCCTCTCATCACGGGAGATAGCAAAAATACCTTTCCCCTTCTGAGGCTTGAGCCCTGGAGTTTAGTGAAGCAGCTGCTCTAGCTGGCAGCATTTGGAATTGTAAACATCTCTTTTTGATGCTGTTTGGCCCAATAGCATTTACAGAAGTGACACTGTTTTCAGATGTGAGGGGATAGCTCATAACATTGTCTTTTAAGGCCAGTAATTTCCTGGGGTTGGAAAGGAGTATATGGGTCATCATGCCCAGTAACTTGACACAAGGAGGAATCCCACCTAAAACAAATCTCAATGCACAATTTCCCCCCCATTTGTTTATGGGTGTAAGGGGCAGACAGATAGTTTTTCCTTGAGGTATTAGTTTCAATTGAGGAGGTATGTAGCTTTCCCCCAAGGCACTTGAATTCTGTCTTTTATTCATAATTTGGAGCTTTCCCCTTCTGCTAGCGCTTGAGTAGGGAAACTAAGGCCCGGGGGCTGGATCCGGCCCAATCGCCTTCTAAATCCGGCCCACGGACAGTCCAGGAATCAGTGTGTTTTTACATTAGTAGAGTGTGTCCTTTTATTTAAAATGCATCTCTGGGTTATTTGTGGGGCATAGGAATCTGTTCATCCCCCCCCCAAAAAAATATAGTCCGGCCCCCCACAAGGTCTGAGGGACAGTGGGCCAGCCCCACGGCTGGAAAAGTTTGCTGACCCCTGTCCTAGCACTTCAGGTACAATTATTAGCCCAGTCTGGAATGTGATGGTCTGGGTGCCTCATGCATCTGTTGGGTATCCTACCCAGGTCCATGGCATTTTGTGCCAGTTTTAGGATTTTAGTATTATTATTTTTCAGTCACTTGGCAACACATTGCTCCTTTGCTATACCTCTCAAGGATGGTAAAACTCAAAACAGCTGCTAAGAAATTTAAATATTGCAAACAGCGCAATACTTCTGCTTTCTACCCCCAATATGGAGAAAAGGGCTGGAAGATCAATGGCTAGAGCCACCTGTTTTGGATGAAGAAGGTTGCAGAGTGGCTTCCTGGCACCTCCATTTTAAATGTACAGGTAGCAAGTGATGGGAGAAATCTCTGCCAGAGAGCCACTGTCAAGAGTAGACAATTCTGGGCTAGATGGATCAGTCTGAAATTCACCTTCATATGTTCATAAGGCCCCATCGTTTTGTGAGCCTTTAGCTTTTAAGTTTTATTTTCAGAAAGTTCTGAAAACTGTGTGCTCCCTGTTCTCCCCGCTGGCCCAGTTTTTTCAAGTATATATTGTTTCCTTGAGACACATAGCTTGACTTGTTTGCATGAATCATGCGGAAGTATTGCACTGCAGACATCTATTGATCTTTCAGGGCAAGCAATTATGACTGAGGACCAGTTCTGAAAAAAAATTTGTGGGCCGCTTGAGAATAGCTGAGAGTGCTTCTGGATCACTTAATAAACATTTCTTCCTCTGCATATGAAGCAGACCTGTAATTCATGGTTTTAATAGCCATATGAATGTGCTTCTGAGTTACATGTGCAGAAAAATAAAATACTGTTTTCTTCTGCATCAGCATCAGTGTCAAGACTAACACAAGTATTACGAAAATGTTGAGCCCTAGACCATGACCTTGTTAGCCTGTTTGATAATTTGACCCTGGTTAAAACAGCCTCGGTCAGCACCATCAGGGACAGTGTGGTCATCAGTCAGGTACAAATATTTTCAGCTGTTGCTTAACCATTCTGTTGACTGCCTGAATGGAACTTTCAAACCGCAGTTTGAGATTCTCTTGTCCAGATTAAGGTGGTTGTTGTTTTTTAACTGAAATACATTTTGTTTGTTCAATCTAAGTTGCCTTGAGAGAGCTTTGCCCTAAAAGGCCTCCTAAAATAAATAAAAACAAAAACTTAGGATTTCTTTCAGCTCTCTGATTCTGTCAGTCTTGATAGAACAGTCCCTAAAGGCCTGTCCTCTCTAGGGCTGGGCAATATCTGATTTTAAACATCACGATATATCACCAGCTACATATAATGATATGTTGCAATATATATTGGTGGTGGCGGAGAACCTTGCCGGGCCTCCCTGTGATGGTGGAGGGGATTAAAATGTAAAGAAGTAGTAGATTTAATAAAAATATTAAATAAACTTCCATATAATATCTTTAATATATTTTCAACTAATTTAAGGGTAGTTTAAGTGATTTACTAGTCAAGTTGCATCTGCTTCCCCACTCAGAGATCTAAGTGGAATCTGTACATGCATAAACCCCACTGAGTTCAACTAAACTTAACTGCTGGGAGTAAGCCTCATTGAGTTCAGTAGTACTTGCTTGTGAGTAGGCTCACATTTGCTTGCACTGCTTACCGAAAAACACCCCATTATTTTCACACAGTACCTAACCTCCTATTGTTCAGCATTAGGCAGCCAGCTAAATCTTCTCCCCTCCATTCCGCCCCCCCCACAGAAGGCCCGCCCAAAGCCCTCATCCCACCAATCTCTCCCTTTTTATCAAAGAGAGGGAGGGAGGTCAAGCAAGCAAAAAGAGAGCAAGCAAAGCTGGAAACCCTGGTGCTTGCAAAATATCTGCAAAGTATCCATTCAGATGAGCTATCCCTCTGGGAAGCTGTTAAATATCCACCTTTTGTTCACAGTCCTACCTCTGCTGACTGGTTAGTAAACTTCGGGATACATAAGTGGCAAACCCGGAAGTAAATTTCCAGTTTTTTGCTGCATGCGCATAAGTGGTAGACTGCTTTTGCGCATGCACAGAAGCACTCTACCACTGTGCGTGCGTGCGCAGAAGCGGTTCCTCCGGTTGCGGAAACCTCGGGATCTGACCAGAGCACTGGAGTGGATCCTGTCCGCAACCGGACAGGTACCACTGTATTGCCTTGTTGAAACTGCTTATCACAATGTTATTTCAGTACAGTGGTACCTCGGGTTACATACGCTTCAGGTTACATACGCTTCAGGTTACACACTCCGCTAACCCAGAAATAGTGCTTCAGGTTAAGAACTTTGTTTCAGGATGAGAACAGAAATCGTGCTCTGGTGGCACGGCGGCAGCAGCAGGAGGCTCCATTAGCTAAAGTGGTGCTTCAGGTTAAGAACAGTTTCAGGTTATGTACGGACCTCCGGAACGAATTAGGTACTTAACCCGAGGTACCACTATACCAGTTTACTGTACAGCCCTAGTCCTCTCACAAGGAAGACAGGAGAGCATCTGGAAAAGACATACCTTGGAAAACACACTAGGCGTGGTTCGAAATGTGCACTTGCCATTCAGCTTCCCAGAAGGTTGTTGAATATGTGCATATGAGAACCATGTGGATTGTGAATACTCTGAAGCAAAGGTCCAAATCTAATGGCCACTTCTCCATATACTCATTTTGAGAACATTTGTAACGGGTGGAAAATAGAGAACTGAGAAATTAGCATTGCTGTGAACTTCCCTGCTCTTCTGAAGGCAGGCCTTATCTAATACACTGATATATCTCTTCAGTTAATTGTTGGTGTCTAGTGGCTCTTATTTCACAATCTTTCATGTTTCTAGTTGCTCTTGTTTAGAGGGCATCTATCACTCCATTGTAAAGCTTAGAGATTGACAGGGTGCGGCTTCCACAATCTTATCATTCTCCAAGCTTCCCTCTCCTGTTCTGTCTTGGATTTTATTTATTGCTGTGGATTGGAAGAAAGAGTTTTTGAACTTGCATAGTTGTGCCGGGGGGGAAGAAAAGCTATAACTAAAACTCATGTAAACGTGATGCAGATTTTTGGTTCCTTCTGTCAAAAAATAAAATAAAAAATACCTGAGAAGGTATGGCTTTGTACAATCTTTCAGCAGGCTATTCTAGTAAGAAGTTTTCCTGGCTGTTAAGAATTAGAATTCAACATTTCTCTTTGTTGCTTATAGTTGGTGTACTGTTGCTGGAGAGCCTGGGCTGTTCCTGAAGCCTTTCCCTTCCTCGGCCTCATAAATGTAAATATATATATATGTGTGTGTTTTCTTTGGAACCTTCTCTCCCCCTGAAATGTGTCACTTTCTTTCAAGTTCATTCTGTCTGACCCAAGCTTGTGGTCGGCTGCACTCTGATAGAGCTTGGTGCCCTCTTTATTTAGCAGGAGCTATTATGGGCTACATATTGGCTACTAATCCTCCAGGTTATGACTGTCTTAAGTCCTCTTAATTTTTGAAGGATGGTGCAGCTCGCAGATAACAACTGGGTCAGGACAGCTGGAGAGAGATTTTCATAGTCGGGGGCTGTGCTGTGGGAAGGAATAAATCTCTGCCAAAAATTAAATATGAATATATTTGTAGTCTGTGTTGTGTACAGATGTACAAGGGTTGTGGCTTAGTGCTTTTCCGCAATGTTCTTATGATGAAGGGCTCAAGGGCTTGGTGTGTGTTAGTTGTTTTGTTATTAAGACTAAAAGGTGGGGAAATAATTGGTTTATTGACATGAATGAAGGGAGGCATTCTTTTTCCCTCTGTCTCGTAATACTGGAATAACTAATGATTGTCAGAAAGTTGAGGACTGGCAAAAGGGAATAATTCACTCATCACGCAAAACTCTGGTAAACTTATTGAAATTGTTCACTTCTGGAGGGTAATGCAGTCTAGAGGATACTTGAGGCTCCTTAGGAGTTTCTGCTTGGTATGGCTGGCGCTCTTATTTGAACCCTACTTAAAGGGGTTTGATGTCCTTCAGATGTTGTGGTCTCCAACTCCCATTATTCCTGACTACTTGCTGTGTTGACTAATGGAAGTTGCAGTCTAGAACATATGGAGGGCGCTGCATAGGCTATCCCTGCCCTAGCCAAACGGTTGGGTGAGGAGGTGGCCTGGGCATTTGATGCAATAGAACCTAAACTTTCTTGCAGGGTCCAGTTGGCACCTTGTTTTACCAGAGAGCTAAGGACGATGAAACAGGAAGGTTGATAGCATGAAGCATTAAACTTAATGTGAATACAGTTGAACGCAGCTGAGAAAGTATGATTTTGCCTGCTGTATTGTGAACTGCCCTGAGATCTGCGGAGAAATAAATAAAACAAACAAACAAACTCTGGGAAAATGATGCAGTGTACAACAATACTTTGCCACCATTGCATTCTTAGTGTGTCACCCACAGGAGTGTTTCCAAGACATTTGGGGCATACTTGGTCTTAGCCCACAGCTCTCACAAGGATGCTGTTTTTTGCAAGACATTTCACTTGAAAAATTGCTTGAATCCAACTGAAAACTGCAAATGCAATACTGTATATCGTGCAGTAAAGTTAATGAATACATCAAGGGCATACAGTAATCTGATCTTGTTTTAAGGGAATGAATGTGCTGTTGTGGCCTGAGGATATGGGCAAGGCGCATGGAGGGGGTGTCTACTCAACCCATCATGGCTGATGATCCCAGGGAGGGTGTTGCCTTTCTGGAAGCAGGGTATGATTAATGCCTCCCTTGAACAAGGCTGCTCCTGAAGAAATTCTTCTGCATTTCAGGAGTGTAATAAGCTGGTCACATATACTCCCTTTTGGGGCAAGGGTGGCAGCAGGCAACTCCAGGAATTATTAATTGACTGATTTCCTGGACACATGCCAGTATGGCTTCAGGTTTCAGGCTTGGTTTAGGCACAGAAACTGCCTTGGTCACCTTGCTGGATGCTGGGAGAAGGAGTGCGGCCCGGATAATTCCCTTGCACCTCTCAATTGCTTTCGATGCCATTGACCTACAGTGCCCTTCTGGGTAGATTCTCAAAGAGTTGGTGGCATGGAGTTTTGGTGATCCCTCCCCTATTCGGTTGGAGTAATTGTTTATTATTGGTTCTTTCGTGGCGTTTATGTTGTGAGGTCCCACAGAGTTCCGCCTTCTTCTCCCATGCCCTGTAACATCTGCATGAAACTGTTGAATGCAGTGGAGTTAGATGTCATCAGTATTCACAATACAGTACAAGCAACTCTGCATTTCTCATTTGTATCTGAATCAGGAGGTGGTGGAAGTGCTGAACCTGGAGCCTGAAATTTGTAGTGGGCTAATAAACTAAAGCTCAGTCCTGAGAAGGTGGGTGTGTTATGGACAGAGGTGCTTCATTTGTTTTAGGAGATGGTGTTAAGGCATTTCTGGACAGGACCGCACTCCTCTGGAAGACTATAGTTTGAGGGACGCTTCTGGATTGTCACCAGAAGTCTAGCTGGTGGGTCTTTCACCAGCTGAGACTAGTGGGCCAGCTGCGTTCTCTCTTGGACACGAGATCCTCTTGGACACTGTAATGCATTATACCTGAGGCTACTGTTTTGGAAACCTGCTGGAAACTTCAATTAGTATAAAATACAGGTGCTAAGTTGCTGACTTGAGCTTTGGGAGCACATTATTCTAGTGCTTATAAAACTCTACCAGCTTCCAGTTTGTGCTGATAGTTGTTTGCCACATCCAGTAGGGAGCCTTCATTACATCAGGCCTGGGTACATCTTTAATTGAAGATGTTTATACTGACAGGGCAGCACGCATAGAGATTAGGGTCCCCCGTGGGTTTCTAGCAAAGCAGCTTGCTACTGTTTTTCCTGGCAAAATTACTATAAGCAAAATTACTTACATTCAGAGTACTTGTCAAGTTGTTACTACCTTATTAACCCCTGGCTGTTTCCTGCTGTCCCTGCCCCCCCCCCCATCAAATTAAGTCCTAGTAAGTTGCAGAAATCCACTAAGGACTGCATAAAATGCTATTATGGCTGATGAAACTGCACTTCATAGCCTACATACAGATGGACTAGATTGTGCTTTCAGCAAATTCATGCACATTTGCAAACCGTTATTTTGCTTCTGCAAATCATATAGTAAAGTAAGGGGCTGCAGGGCACTGAAGCTCCACTTCCTGAATGCTCAAAATCCTGTTCTGCATCCCTGTTCTGGCAGTCATAAGGGTAAGAAACATATTATTATTATTATTATTATTATTATTATTATTATTATTTTAAAAAGCAAGCTCAGGTTCCTAGGGTGCTGAATTTTGCACTCATTACCCAATTCTGTGTTTTTGTTCAGTTTGTGTCGAATTGCCGAATATTCATAAAATGGACTACCAGTTTGCTTATGAAGACAAGGAAGAATGCCATCTACTGTGAGCTTACCTGTCCAATCTCCTCCTCTTCTTCTTCTTTGGCGATCACTTGTAGCTGAGTAAGATTTTCTTTCATGAACACGTTCTTAATGGTGTGTCTGTGGAAGCCAGTTCTGGATCCACACGCCCTTTCACAGTGGGAACATAGGTTTCCGGGCGAGAGTTGATCATGGTGAAGATTTGCCAAACGTGCCTTTCTCCTAGCTCGTTTTTCCCTTTCATCCTGAGTTCATGCTTCTTTAAAGTCCTAGACACCTTTGGTAAAGACTTTTCTCGAATTGGAGTGCTCGCAGGCCAGTGTTTCCCAATTTTCTGTGCTTATACTTCATTTTTTAAAGATTTGCCTTGAGAGTGTCTTTAAATCTCTTTTGTTATCCACCGGTATTTCGCTTTCCATTCTTAAGTTGGGGATAGAGTAGTTGCTTTGGAATATAATGACCAGTCCAAAGAAGTTGATGTCCATTAAGCTTAATCGAGAACGCTTTCATTTATCCTGCCTGCATGAGATGAATGTGCAGCTAGAATACAGAAGAGAATTTTCTCTGGGGTGAAATCCAGATTAATTAATTAATTTTTTAAATTACACCTCATCTTTCTTCCAAGGAGGTGCACGTGGTTCTACCCCAACCCATTTTATCCTCAAGTAAGGCTGAGATACAGTAACTATCCCAAGACCACCCAGTGAGCTTTTATGTGGCTGAAGTTGAGACTTGAACACAGGTCTGCCAAGTCCTATACTGATACTCTTAACCACCTTGGCTCTCATTTACATAGCTGCTCAGAGATTTCTGTCTGGTTCCCTTCTTAATGATCTTCACATCTGTTATATTATCAGTCACTCTGTTTCCATTATTATTTTTTAGTGTGTGTGTTTCATTTTAAATTGTTCAATGTTTTCTGCTTTGAGCATCTTGGATAGAAAGGTGGTGGATACATTTGCTAAAATATATAAACAAACACCAAAGATTTGCATTCCTCGTTCTGGTTCATTTGCAAACCTTCCAGGTTGTGGTGATCATTCAAGTCACATTGTTAAAACTTTGTGGAATCGTATCTCAGCTAAGTTAGTCTGCTTAAGTTACCCAGTGGAGTCAAGTCTTTGTGTACAGATGAACTGACTAATAAGGATGAAGTTCACAACTTTCAGAGATTTGACCAAGTGCCCTCCAGCTTTGTTGGAACTGATCCTGATCCTTAGGGACTGGTGGTTTGAAAAGCCTCTTCAGGGTTTGCTTTCGAAAAAGCCTCTTCAGATGCACTGGGCCTTTTGCCTTTCTTCAAAAAAACAAAAGAACTTGACAAATTGTGCAGCAATGGGTTTGTAGACCCCGTGCATGTTTCTCCTATGGATAACTGCCTTTGTCTGTACATATTAGTCAACTAAAGCTAGGTACTTCAGAGTATGGTGTCCTCCATTTTTTTATGATCTAAGCAGGGGTAGCAAACATGAGTGTCCTCCATTGTGGTTGTCCACGCTGACCAGGGGAGATGGGAGTCCAGTAACCACATTGGCTACATCAATAGTAATTGGCTTTTAGAGAAATGATGCTGAATGGAGACCTATCCAGCCCCTCTGAAAATTCTCTTAATGGCTGTTCTGTGGGGAAATGAGACACAGGGGAATGCCAAAAATCATGCGGAATTATCACCCATAAGAGAGAGCTCCACTCAGGTTATTCATTTATCTGTAACACACACAAAACCCTCTTGCCACAACCCACCCAATTCAGGTGAGTTCCCCCTAACCGTCAGAAGAGTCTTTTACCGGATTCAGAAGGCTGCCAGGGGACACAGGAGATAGGAAAGTAATCTGCCTACCACCTGCACATCTCTGGATCCAAGCCCAGGTCTATTTCTCTTGAACCGAAGGGCATCCCTGCTCACCAGGATGGCTATGTGAAGTACAAAATCTGCATTTTCTTGCATTTGTTTTGGGGGCGGGTTTCCCTTGGTTGCACAGTACCCAGGGTAACTCTTGTTTATCCCTATGTTTTGAAGTTGCTCTGTATTTGATCTGAATCCAGTCTTTTGTTACAACGAATCCAGAAGTTCCTAGTATGGTGCATTTGTCTCCCAGGCAGTACAAGCATGTGGGTGAATGTTTCTGTTAAACGTTGAGTGGGAGGAAGCTGGTTTACTAGAGGCAGCTGATTTTCTGGAAGGAAATTGTGTCTTCCTGTCAGGGGGCAGCTGGAGAAGCAGCAGCAGCAGCAGCAAGAACTGGGGCCCAGGTTGCTTCTGTGAGGCTCGTTTCTCACAGCTATCTGGCACAGGCTTGCAAACTTAAGACCCACTAATGTAACCCGCTGTCCTGCCTGCTGCTCAACAAATCTTCGGTTTTTCCAGTCCTAGACAGCCATAGAACCAGGAGAGGGTAGCATGGGGGGCAGTTTGAACCAGGTAGGCTTCACATTTCACCTGTACCCAATTTCATAGAGACAGGGCTTCCAATCAACTGTGGGTTCTTCTGTGCCTTAAAAGGGTTGATCTTCGCTAGCTTAGATCAATGTCTTTGCACTGTTTATACCTCCCACTCCAAGTCACCACACAGCACACATTGCCTGCCTGTGTGCAACTTAAGGCTGGCTCACATTGTTATCTTTTGTCACCCCCATCTCCATGCAGGAGGGCTGCTACTTTGCGTAGAAAAAACATGTCTGTGGTTCTGGCATTTCTGTGGCTTTTTTTAAAAGAAAGTGATTAGAAATGTACTTGTTCATGTGCGGGTTGGTTCTGAATTAACTGGATTCAGGGAAAAATTGTGGCAAACCACTGGGGCACAGAGGGCTAGCTATATGACAACAATTGTAGATGAACTAATGGCATATAATGTCTACCTTATTAGCTATTAGGGCTGTGACAGTTCTCCCTGTGTAAAAGTGCCTGTGGAACAGGATGGCTTTTAATCATGTACTAGTCTTGTTGGGGTTTCTAAGCCCTGACACATTTTCAATATAGATCACGCTTCCCGATACATGGACCGATTGCTGAGTTCTCTACGGGGTAATGAGGACTTTCCTTTGGCGTAGGTTGTTATTTTTGGTAATGCTCCAATATTAAAAGCTTCGTTTCGTTTTCCTGTTTTTTGCAGTTTGGAGTCACTTTGTGGCTCGTGACTCAAGGCTCGCTACTTTTGCTTTCAGTGACTGCTGTGAATTGGCGTAACTGAACAACTTGGTGTGTGTGGTTTTCCCCCAGCACAGCGTTCCCAGAGAGTTTCCAGCCCAGACTCACATTTGCTTCCACAGCATATTAGGCATGGGTTTCCCCTATGACAGTAGCAGTATGAGAGGGCTAACAATTACGTTGTACATGTGAAAGGTGGAGAAACCTGTGGCTGAGGAGACTGGGAAAGAAGTTTATCACAATGGTCTGTTCCCATGGTATTCAGCAGAGGTCAGCAAACTTTTTCAGCTGCGGGCCGGAACAGTGGACCGGCCCCCTGCTGAGAAAGTTTGCTGACCCCTGCTGAATACCATGGGGGGCCAGACTATATTTTGGGGGGGAAACCAAAAACGATGCAAGAGCACCACAAGCCCCGGTGGCTGCTTACCTGTGTCTTTCGAGCGGCGGGATGATGAGTGGCGCGCGAACGGGCTCCAGAGGGGAGCTGCTTAAAATGGCGGCCGCTCGAGCGCTGCTGCTGCTGGCACCAACAAAGCCCAGCCCCCTTCCTCCTCTAGGCAGGGCAGGGAGAAGCCAGGAGGAGGGAGGAGGTGCTGCTGCCGTGTGAGGGAGAGGGAGGGTTGACAGAGAGGGAAAGAATGTGCGCGCTGGTGAACCACGCAGCAATTCCTGGACTGTCCACGGGCCGGATCCAGAAGACACTTGGGCCTGATCCGGCCCACGGGCCTTAGTTCGCCTACCCATGGTGTTCAGTCACTGGTGCTCCAGGGGCAAACCTGTGGGCAAGATACAGTTGCTAAGCCAGGTAAGGAGCCTGCTTGCTACCCTTTTTGGGTGTCCCCAATTGTCAAGCTGTGTGTGGTGACTGACAAGGAGGGGCGGGGAGACTGTATATCTAACAAGCGTTGAAAGAGCTGAGCCAGAACCGAAACAATTACCACCGTTATCTAATGTATAATGTATATCTGATGGTATCATATAGAAATGGAATCGGATGACAAGACAGCAGTGGTATAGGTGCAATCATATCTCAACCCCGGGTATATCTGCATGTGCCACATTTTTTATTTTTATTTTTTGCAGACGCGCCGTTTAAAGGCACAGCAGTCATGGGAGGGTAGCAGTGGTATAACAATGTGGATTTGCTTGGTCAAGCATAGAAAACCCAAGAGGTGTTTCTTTCAGTTCTCTTTCACATGTGGCCTTCGTACAATTAATGAGCTGGGTATCACACTTCACTGAGTGTGTTTTCCTTCACATCATGACGAAAGTACTAAACCTGTCAGAAGCTGAGAAGCACTATAATGGCCCAGAAGTTTTATTTTTCTTCTCCAAGGATTAGGACGTTGGCAAGCTCAGTCTTGATCCTGCAACAACTGAGTGGATTTTACTTCTTTCTTAACCTTGCTTTGGGATCTCTTCTTAATTTGAACATGTTTTTTTTAAAAAAGTTTTTTTTTTATTTAACTGATCTCGCCCAGCTTCTGTCAGACCCTACTGCAGCCCCTCTTCCTCCTCGGGAGTAGCTGTCTTCCTTCCCCTTTGTCTTGCGGTCATGATGCTCCCTCTAACGCAGAGCTTTCCAAACTATGTGTCGCGACATGTTAGTGTTTCGGTTGTAGTGTATAGGTGTGTCATGCAAATGCTCCTGGCATTGGAAAACGGTTAGTTTAAACTCTGGTTTGCTAGTAAAACTGAATTACTGTGTCACGAAATGATGCATGCCTAAAAAAAGTGTATCACCAATATGAAAACTTTGGAAAGCTCTGCTCTAATGCTTTTATTCTCTTCATCTTTGCAGGGCGTTGGACTAGATGACCCCCGAGGTCCCTTCCAGCTCTACAATTCTATGATCTTGTCAATTCCCTGTTCTCCAGCCTTCACATCAAGAGGCAAGGTGGGAACACTACTGTTGCTATTGTAGGCCTTGCTTAATAGAGTGCATGGGATTTGCTTCTGTAATTGGTGGGTGGTTGGCTGTGTAGAGGCAAGGAGAATGAGGTGATGGTGATGCATGGGAAAAAGGTGACATGCTGAAGTTAGCAGCACGTGGTCAAATCAGCTGGTGATCTGCAAAAGTGACTATCAAAAGTATGAGCTGTATGTCCTTTTCAGTTCCTGTGCCATTGCTGTTGGATTCTGGGGCATTTTTTTATATGGTGAAATTGCATACAGTAAAAGGTCTGTCTTTCCAAGGCAGGCAATAGGTCCTTTACCAGATGTTTCCTTATCCCGCCCCCCACCCAATGAAGTTAGAATCTGACATTTAAAAAAGGGGGGGGGAAGGTGGGCAGAGCATTCCTACAGAGCTGAAAGGGGAGGAAAAGGCTATGGCATTGGAAGTACCACTTTCTAAGCCTTTGTCAGGTTCATAACTTGCTAGGGAAAAACTTGGAATAAGTCTCTTTTTGCATTCCATCAAATGATGCCTGTTCCTGGAGTAGTGTAGTTTCTCTCTCATATTGGGGCATTTCAGAGCAAAGAGAAGGCTTGGAGTTTCCATCTCTTCCATCCATACCTACACAGATCTATTATGTGGTCTTCAATCATTGCTTTCAGAGCAGTATATATGTAACATAAAATAGGATAAATAAAATAAAACATGTATCAAGAAATTGCACCAAGCAGTTAGTAAAATTAGAACAAAATGATCTCAGAAATAGCATTCCTGAGCAAATAAAAAGATGTTTAGCTAAGGCTGGAGTGGGGGGGTGAGAATGGCATAAGGCAGACTTCTCTGGGAGTTTTCTGGGGTGCCACAACTCGAAAGGCCTTGCCCACCTCACTTTAGATGGTGAGCATTGAGCAGGGTCTCCAAGGGAAATATAAACAGCCAGGCAGGTCCATGTAGGAACTAGGAACATGGATAAATTTATTTTTGGGGGGCTGTATGTCATGCACAGCGGAGAGTAAAGTTCAGAGTTCATCTTCTTTTGGGCAGAATGCATTCACAGCACTGCAGCTAAGCTATGGCATGCAAAGTATGCCTAAAGAAGGCAGCGATTACACTACAGAGAAACATTTGCTTCATTTACCATTTGCACCCTGTTGATACAGTGGAAGTAGAGGTGTGTCACACTAGTCGGTAATTTCACATTTGTCAGTCCAGCTTGTTCTATCCCAGGCTGCCCTTTGGCATGAAAGGCACTTGCATTTTTAAAATTTCTGAACTAGTGGTAGTATGTCGTGTGCTTCTGTGGCCAATAATTGCCCAGTTTGTTCTCTCTCGCTCTTGCTCTCTTAGACAAACACACACACACTGCACCTCCTTTTCAGTTATCATTGCATCATCTCCTAGGATTCCAGCCACTGAATCTGGCCTGTCAGGCTTTGGATCCAAATGAGACAGAGCAGAGCTTTGCTTTTATTTAAATAGGCCTTTCCGCCCCCCATCTGTCCTTCCTATGCTTGCGTTTGTTATTCCTGCTATAAAGTGCACACACCAACTTGAATTACCAACAGCCCAAAATAAACTGCCATGCTTGAGTGCTGCCCAGGGCCGAAATAGAAGCTGGCACTAACTTGTAGTGGTTGGGAAGTCTCACTGCCCAAAATAGCACCCATAGATCCAGTGGTAGAGCTGAGTCTATCATCACACTCTTGTTCTTGTGGGTTAGGTGTCTGACTGTAAGTGAGCTCCCAGGATCTGCAGAAGAATGGGGTTGTTGGAGTAGACCAAACAGCCCATTCCCACAGCGTTATTCTTCTAACAGCAGCCAAGCCATAAGACCCTGGAAAGTCCGTAACTTTGCTCTGCCCTTCCTCCCACCCCCTCCCCACTCTGGCACCTGATATTGATGCACACTGCCTTTGTACATGGGTGTTTCATTTAGCTGTCACAGCTTCATAGCCTATGGAAAAACTTGACCTCTGTGAATTTGCATGATCCCATTTCTTAAAATCTCAGGGCATTCAAAGAACACATGGGAGGAAAAGGAAGTGTTGTGGGGCCATGCACACCAACCCTGCCCCCCCAACTTTCTCATTGGTTCTACCTCCAGCCATCATGTGTTGTGTGGGGAAGTCTGAGGGGGGCTTTTTTTGCATGTTTGGCTGAACACACTTCAAATCCTCTCTGTGATTGGGAACCCTGATAGTGCACAGGGGAGAGGATTCTACTAAGTGTGTTCAGCTGAAAACGAGAAGAATCCTCCTTTGAGCACCAGTGTGGTGTAGTGGTTAAGAGCAGTAGTCTCGTAATCTGGTGAACCAGGTTTGTGTCTCCGCTCCTCCACATGCAGCTGCTGGGTGACCTTGGGCCAGTCATACTTCTCTGAAGTCTCTCAGCCTCACTCCCCTCACAGAGTGTTTGTTGTGGGTGAGGAAGGGAAAGGAGAATGCTAGCCGCTTTCAGACTCCTTCGGGTAGTGATAAAGCGGGATATCAAATCCAAACTCTTCTTTGTATTATCAGCTTCTATACAGGCCATAGCTCAGTGGTAGAGCATTACCTTTTGATTTGAAAGGTCTCAGGTTCAATCCCCAGCAACTCCTGGCGGGGCTGGGAAAGTCCCTTGTCTGAAACCCTTGACAGCCCCTGCTGGTCGGTGTAGGCATGACTGAGCCAGTTGGACCAGTGGTCTGACTTTGTGTAAGGCAATGTTCTGTGTTCATTCATTCTCTAGCCAGTGCTCCTGTGAAGGGTAGAGGTGGAGCTGGTGGGGGGACAAGGCAGAGCAGCTTGACACAAGTGGCTCTGCAGCCTCTCCACACTTTCTTCCTCCATATGTCCTTCAAACGCCCAAGTTAGGCTCTTGCGGTAACGAATTCCATTAAAGTTGATTATGCGTTTTATGAAGGAGTACTTCTTTTTCTATCCAATCGATCAATGTCAAGATGACATCCCAAGTGTTAGAGAGAAAGAGATTTTCCTCCATCTGTTCCCCCACCCCACCCCAGTGTTTAGAATTTTGTAAACCTCTTATAATGTCATTGCTAAACTACACTAGTATTAATCAGCTTTAAACTCGTATGGATTTTTTTATTTATTTGTACTTGTTCATAATATTGCAAGGGCACAAACCCAATTCCCCTTCGTGCCGGATTGCGCATAGGTCTCCCTCTGCCCAGACCTGCTGGCCTCTGCCTGTGGGAGCGATGCCAGTGCCACTTTTCTGGCACACAGCTCCCACTTCCTCCTGTTGAACATGGCGAGAAGGTATAGAAGTACTGTCATCAGGACTCC
The DNA here is from genome assembly GCF_964270895.1 of Podarcis filfolensis. NCBI lineage: Eukaryota > Metazoa > Chordata > Lepidosauria > Squamata > Lacertidae > Podarcis > Podarcis filfolensis. Next base: position 30,425,523 of record NC_139615.1, read on the forward strand.
CGCAGCTAGCAGAGGGACCCAGGATGGGTTGTTGCAGTGAGGGGCTGAGCTCCATGGTCCTACAGCCATCATGTGATGGCCATGGGCCCAATTCAGGCCCAGTCACTGCACCAGGTCCAGGCAGCTGCAGTGATTTGCCTGCCCACTTCCCCACATATCTTCCACCCCAGCTGGTGTATGCTGAAGGCTGCAAATGCAGAGGTGACTCAGCCACTCTGTTAAGCCATGCTGAGCAGCCTCTGGGGTTTGCATAAGAAGAAGCCCTGCTGAATTCAGCCATCTAGCCTAGCATTTTGTTCGTGCCTAGCCAGCTGCCCCCGGGGAAACCTTGCAAACAGGACTGAAGCACCAGGTCACTCTCACATCCTAGAGTTTTGAGCAAACTGGTATTCAGAAGCATTACTGCCTCCAACCATGGAGGCAGAACTTGACTTTCCAAGCCACTTCACGAAGGCTCCTTGCTTTGAAAAGTGAGGTATAAGTACCCTGAATGAGGAAACACAACGGGAGAACTATATTTGGTCTCCCGCTGTATGGGGTTCTTTTTGCTAAATGCAACCACAGTGCGGGTGGTAATTTGTTTGGGAAAGTTTTTCCATTCCATAGAATGAACAGTGGGCAAAAATAACAACTTGGCGAGGGTGGTGGTTTAGATCAATAAATGGTGAAAGGAAAGCTTAACTCGTATCCTTGCCCAGTCATATTAGCAGGCTCTCCGTGCCTGCATTTATTAAAAACCACACAGGTGTTCCCATTAAGAGATTGCTCATGCGTGAATCTCCGAATGAAAAGTGCTGTTTGTCCTTCAGTTGCCTTCCTACCCACCCACCCCAAGCTAAAAAGCCTCGAAACGCTTCATTTGCTGCCCACAAGCTCAGGGGTCCTCAGTCTAGCCAAGGGCCATACTGGGATATCTAAAAATCTGTTACAAGCACCGCAAAGTGCCCATTTCATAGAATAAAAGTTGGTGATGAACCCCCCCCAAACAGGATAAACACATACATCCCATATCAATAGAAAACAGACTAAAAAAAGCAGGCAGGCAAACAAGGCAAAAAATAAATCCTCAATTAAGAGTAAACTTAAAATTGGGCAGGACAGGGGTCATTGGCAAGCAACATGGGGGTGTCTGATAGTTCTATAGTGCCCACAAGTGCCACATTGGAGATCTCAGCACTGGGTCCTACACCTCAGTGTTCCTTCCGGTTTCCTAAGTGCTGGAGAAAGAAGAAAATTCCCATTGTTGGCATCAGTACAATGACAATGCTACCAGTCAGGCAGACACTTCTGCCACAAGCAAATTCAGTGGGTTCCTCTGGGGCCACAAAAAAAAAGTGCTTGGAGAGTGGTGATTCTGGCCCATGAGCCCATTCTAAGAGAAGGTGCCCTTACTGTTCTTTTAGATGTCAATAGAGATTTTTAAAAAACACAAATCAAGGTGAATGCAAATCGCCAGCTTCATCTGCCTTAGCTTCAGAGTTCAGCCCCGGAATATGTAAAGTCGTAACCAACAGAGTGCCTATGTATGTATGCATGTATGTAGTCATACACAAATATACCACTTGCCCCATTGAGGAGCCGCAATAACCTTCCACAGATCTCAAATTAGGGAGAAGGAATTTTCACACCAGAGGCCTCATAGCTTCGAAGTAGCCTTGATTCCTGCATTGCAGGGGGTTGGACTAGATGATCCTCAGCATGCCTTCCAACTCTATGACCTCTGACACGTTTCTTTTTCAGAATTTGAGCGAGCCATTCACTTTTTGAGGAAGTTATTTCTCCCCCTCTGGTTTCCCTCTGCAGCTCTCTCCAAACTTGCAAGCAGTGGGTGTTTCCACTTCCTTTCCACCAGCTTTCAATGGTGGAAGGATTTTCCCAGCAAAACGTGTTAAGAAACACCAGCAATTATCTTTTCTGGCTGAAAAAAAACTAATTCATGGCCCTTGTCAAATATTTGCCTGCTCCCCTCATTGCCAGTGCTACAGTATGGAGCGATGTGAAGTAACAATAAAGGGAGGTGTATCTGGTTTGTGCAAAGTGCTTTTAATGGCCACAGCCTGCTTCCTCCCCTTAGGCACAACCTAATTCTACATCCTGACCTACCTCGCAAAGTCACCTGCCATATGCTACTGGACAGTACCTCCTAGCTTCAACGATCTACCCACTGAGGGCCAAGCTACACATTACACTGTTCAAAAGTGGGCTTTATGCTGCTGCTTTTACTTGGGAAGAAGTGCATTTGAAGTGTGGGGCCCTGATCGGGAGATGTGCAGGCAGCTGGTTTTCTGCCATAAAGTCATGTCTCCTGGCTACTTTTGTGCCCAAAGGTGGTGTTTGGAAGTTTGAGCCTCAGGAGATCTAAGTAGAGCTTCTGTCCAGGCTTGTGTCCCGGCACTGTGTTGAGGTCCTTTGTCACACTGATCCCAATAAACCTGGTAGGAGGAGAATAGTTGATAATTCCCATTTTACAGTTAAGGAAGGAGGCAGGAAGGTCTTGTTTCCCAAGCCACTTTATAAGATTGCTCATTTTAAGCCTGGAATTTCATTGCTGCAATCCTCTTAATTAAAGCTTGCCCTACTACACCCATACCCTCTCTCATCTCTTCTTAATCCGTCCTTTGGAAAGAAGGGTAGAGGATTAAGATACAACAAACAATGCAGTATTTCCAAAAGAATCCAGGTATGTCAAGTGTTTGCTCTTGAGTTATATGAGGAAGACGTCCTTGATGTGTCTGGCTTTGTTACTATAATTGGAAGTTCTCCAGCCACTGGAGGTTGGGGCGATTTGGGTATATGCAGCCTTGAGTGTGCATGAGTCAGAAGCTCTATGCATGGCGTCCCCTTCTTTTAACAAGTCTCCCTCCCTGTCAGGTCCTGAGCCATGGCGGTGTGGATTCAAGCGCAGCAACTCCAGGGGGATGCCCTGCGGCAGATGCAGGGCCTGTATGGGCAGCACTTTCCCATCGAGGTCCGCCATTACCTCTCGCAGTGGATTGAGAGCCAGCCATGGTAGGTGAGCGCGAGGCCTGGCTGTCCAGGACCATCTTCAGCCTTGCAGAGGAATGTGATGGGATGGGATACTGGCAAAACTTCTGGTTCACACCACTGGCAGCATGCCTTGGCTTTCCAGGCCTGATCCATATGCCTCCCAAATGTCCCTGATTCATCCCAACTTATAAAGCACTTACACATTCTTCCTTCAGTCACCAGTTTTTCCTTCTGTATCTGCTTGAAGTATCTCACAGCTGCTGGAGATGGTTGTTGGTACCTACCTAACCAGTAATCACCACTGGTACTCTTTCAATTTTCCTGTCCTTTTTGGAAGTGTGCTATTGTTGGGCAGTCAGCTTCCTTTCAGAACATTCCTTTACCCTAGAGCAGCCCTTTTGAGTGCCATAGAGCCAGGCTTCTCCAGACATCCTTTTTCTTGTGCGTTCATGGTGCGCATGATAGTTTTAGGGCAGTTGTACACAACCCCGCTTTCTATTACTGTTTGTGCCTCCAACAAAAGTTTTGGTGCAGACATCCTGCTTCATTTTGCAATCAGTGCATGACCTGTGACCTCCTACTGAAGTCCTGTTATTGTTTAGACCAAAGGTGTTCCAGTTTATTTTATTGTCCTGCTTTTGCAGTTCTGTGGCACAAAGGGGGCCCTCTAGACAGCAATAATGTGGTAATTGTGGAGAAGCATTAGGGAACAACTAATAAAGCAGAATTATGCGTGGACGGTCCAGTATAAATTCTCCACTGGTGCAGTATTATAGCATCCATGACATATTACAGGACACACACAAAACACCCCATGAATTTGGAGGGGCCTGAACTGATAACTGCTACTTCCACCTTGCAATCACAGCTTTCCATAGCATACAGTTTCCTTTCACTGCTTCTGAGTTTTTGTTTCTTCATCCACTTAGCATGTGAACAGACATAGCATTATTTCAGTGGGTGAGACTGCTCCAGAAAGGCACTTGCCATCTCTGTTCCAACAGTTTTCTCTCTATGGATGGAGCTGATTGGCTAGTGCTTGTCGCATCACCAACCCACTTCTTCCCCACCGCAGAGTAGTTCAGCAACTATTTTAAAATGATTGTGCCTTTTGTTTTAAGTGATGGATATTTCAGTTAAACAGATGTACGTGCAGCATTTAAAAATAATAAGTTAAAAAAAACCCCAGACAGTCTGGTGGAAGTATTCATGGAAGGATAAGACTGATGGCTAAACCAGCATTCGGTTTGATTACATATATATACATGTGCCATGTACGTTTCAAAGGTGGGAGGATGCTGAGAATGCCTTGCAGGAGGAAAATAAACCTACTGTTCCTCTTTAGTGTTGTATTTTTATATACGTTGAATTGGCCTTTTTATCAGAGTGATAAGTGGACAAACTTGTATACGCTTTCAAATCCCTTCCTTTGAATGACACATGAATTTAAATTTAGTTCAGTGATTGTAATAAATCAAGGGGGGGTTGTAGTTCTTTAAAATAAATTAACACAATGTACAAAGTCATGGGTTTGCTGCATGACAGAGGATTTCTGTCCTCGTTTGAAAGTCTGGAGGTGGTGCGGTTTTCTCCCTCTTACCTTCTAATGTTCTGGATAAGGCAGATAATGATTGGCAGGTGTGCAGGGGCTGCTCTCAGGGATTGACAAATGTACACCTGGTCTGTACCCCAACTGGTAGGGACTCCATTGACCCGGAAAACCCCCAGGAGGGAGCCAAGGCCACGCAGTTGTTGGAGGGACTGATCCAGGAGCTGCAGAAGAAAGCGGACCACCAAGTGGGCGAGGACGGCTTCCTTCTGAAGATCAAACTGGGCCACTATGCCACCCAGCTGCAGGTGGGTTACAGGGGCTTGTCTGTCAGTGATGGGAAGGGAGGGCAATATGGAGGGCAGCAGAGAGAAGCTGCACTCAGGATTCCTCTTGGGTGAATGGGCTGTGGAGCTACTAGCTGATCCTCCCAACTTGTTCTACCCCCAACACTTCAGCCTGTTTGTGTTCTCTCTCTCTTTACAGAATACGTACGAACGCTGCCCTATGGAACTGGTGCGCAGCATCAGACACATCCTTTACCACGAGCAGCGCCTGGTGCGAGAGGCTACAGATGTGAGTAGGATGAAGGGCTGCATCCAATGCTGTTCTACTCAGGGCAGATGAATAACTTAAGTTCATTGTTTTCAAAGGGTGTGCTCTGAGTAGAGCTAAGTTGTGTGTTGCAACTCATAGTCTTGGGAAGGGTGCCTGTTTCCCATGCTCTGGTCTAGCAGTTCTGCTCTGCCTGCGGCAGTAACCTTCTCTCCTTTCATCTGTAGAGTCCCTCGCCAGCTAGCAATCTGGCCGATGCCCTGTCTCAGAAGCACCTGCAGATCAACCAGACCTTTGAGGAGCTGCGCCTTGTTACGCAGGACACTGAGAACCAGCTGAAGAGGCTTCAGCAGACGCAGGAGTACTTCATCATCCAGTACCAAGAAAGCCATCGTGTACAAGGTGTGTGTATGTGGAAGAGGAGGCAAGTAGTAGGTCACTCTGCAAAGCTGAAGGAAGGGCTATAATGTGCTCTACATGCAGAATGTCCCAGGTTCAATCCCTGGCATCTCATGATATTGTTCTGATACACTGGAGAACCACCAGCAGTAGAGGGGTTGCCAGTCCTGAGCTTAGACAGACCAACAGTCTGACTTGGGATCTTCTTCTTCTTTGGCAATCACTTGTAGCCAAGTAAGATTGTCTTCCATGAACACGGTTTTAACAGTGAGTCCATAAGGGGCTGTAGAGGCCAATTCTGGATCCACACATCCTTCCACAGTGGGGACATAGGTTTCTGGGTGGGAGTTGATCATGGTGAGGGTTTGCCAATTGTGCCTTCCTCTTAGCTCATTTCTCCCTTCCGTTCGAGCATCTTCCAAACCCATGATACCTTTGGTAAAGGCTGTTCTACAATTGGAGCGCTCGTAGGCCAGTGTTTCACTGTTGTCTGTGTTTATACTACATTTTTAAAGATTTGCCTTGAGAGAGTCTTTGAACCTCTTTTTGTTGTCCACCAGCATTACACTTTCCATTTTTAAGTTTGGAATAGAGTTGTTGCTTTGGAAGACAATGATTAGGCACCTGTACAAAATGACCCATGTCCCTAGGCTTATCTGTTGAAGCACAGAGCAATAAGCGGCTGAGGAGACAGGGCTGGATTTGAGGCACCCCTGCCTGGCAGGTGGGGATTATGAGGGAGACCCTGGAGGGAGCCTAATACTCTCTCCTTTCCCTTCCCAGCCCAGTTTGCTCAGCTAGCCCAGCTAAACCCCCAGGAGCGCATGGCCCGCGAGTCTACTTTGCAACAGAGGAAAGTATCGCTGGAAGCTTGGCTGACCCGCGAGGCACAGACACTGCAGCAGTATCGTGTGGTGAGCTCTACCATCTCCAGCCCTGGCCAAACTTCCGTATACACCGATGTTGCGCTAGGCAACTCCTCTATGCGTGTCTCCTCTTCTTCCTTCACAGGAGCTGGCTGAAAAGCACCAGCAGACGCTTTCACTGCTCCGCAAGCAACAAACCATTATCCTGGATGACGAGCTGATTCAGTGGAAGAGGCGGCAACAGTTAGCGGGGAATGGTGGGCCCCCTGAGGGCCCTTTGGATGGCTTGCAGGCTTGGTAGGTGATGGGTGAGGAGGGAACCAGGGTGGTGGTGAGAGGGGGAACAGGGCTTCCCAACCAGTTCCGCACTTAATGAATGGTGATGGGGGAAGGCTTAATGTAAGATGCACGCTTTTTAAGTGTTGGGGGTCCAGTCTTAGGAATGTGAGGTAAAAACTGAGAAGAGAGCTTCTTTGAGCTGTGTGCAGAGGGCACTGAGTTATAGTAGAGAAGCCTGTGAGAAGTCTGCACTAGAATAAATCAAAACTCAGTCCCAAGGTAATACAAATCATTTAACATTGAAACCTGAAATATGCAAATTTTAAGTAAGACAAGGCAAAGTGCTACGCTGCCCCCTGACCTTTGCTACCTCTCTGGCATCTTGAGAGTTACCTGACACATGTTTCGAGAAAATCTTTAAAGCCACAAGGGCTGGAAACATACTTTTAAAAAATAAGAAAGGAAAGCTTGAGATGTTTAGCAGTTTATATGCTGTAGCTTTTCTGCGCTTCTGCAGAATTGCTGCGTATACACAGCCCTGATCAGAGCTTGAATATGTGCAGCTCTGAGATAAGGGTGGGAGGCTTACAGGTTACATCAGATGGAGTGATTTCAGGCAGAGCAGAACTATTGCATGTGCTATTTAGCAAACCAAGAACTGGATCTAGGGTGAAGGGCTTGGCCGATTCTGGAAATGTACGTAGGCAGGCATTGGACTAACTCTCTTTTCCCTTGTGAGGCTTTCCCCTCAGTAAGTTGCCCTCTCCTAATAACACAGTGGAGGAATTTCATGGAACGAGGTGGAATATGTAATCCCTTCCCAAGTGACTCTCTACATACATCAAGCAGATTGCAGCATTAATCATTTAAAAACAAAAAACAACAGCAACAACAGTGTTGCAGCACTGGCAGCAGCAACAAAATGCTGCCAGCTGCTCCGCTCTAGATACTGAATCTCTAATAACTCTGACCAGGGACTGAACTTTCACATCCTGATAGTGACAAGAGCTACTACTTACATTGCAAACAAAGCACTTTTTTCAGCTGAACTTGGGAGCTGCTAAATGCAGCCCTTTATTCCCCAAATAGTTCTTGGAGAGTTCTGCAAGATTACAACTTCTTCCCCGCTTTGTGTTCAGCATATGCATGAGACAGCAGGTTGAGATCATCTGGAGACATGTTGGTGCTGTTCATATGCTAATGACATTCATCTCTGTCCTGTTGCATCCTGCAGTCTCCGTTTCAGCTTAAATGTATTGTTGAAACAGCAGTTAGCCTTTACAAGGCCACACAACAACAAAAATCGGAGTCATGTCATATCAAATAAACGCCACAATTAAAATTGCATACAGTTAATAAAACAATTTGGCATCACAAGTTTATATGGATATCATTTGAAATCCAATACATCATTAGTGCAAAGCTTACTCAATATGCTACCATAGTTGAAAGCTGGATACGAGTGAACTGCCTGAAACCTAAATCCAGACAAGATCAAAGTAATTATCGGTGGGGCTGTGACTTTGTTGGGGAAGGAGCATGAAACAGTTGCACCTTTTCACTGGGTAATCTGTTCCCTTCCCAGTGTCATTGGACTGCAACTCCCATCAGCTCAAGACAGCATAGCCAAGGATGATGGGAGTTGTAGCTGAGCCACAGATTACTTACACACACACACACACACACACACACACACACACAATCTCAAGTTACTGCAGCACTATGAGTGTTGTTCAACCAAGTCCTACTCTGAGTAGACTCATGGAAATTAATGAACCTAAGTGAGTCATGTCCATTAACTTCAATGGCTCTACTCTACATAGTGTTGAATACACAATACTCACTTTCAAACTCTTGGGAGCCTGCGTGTGCTGAAGTGTCCTAAGCAAAGTTGTAGGTAGGATGTATTGGCAGTGATCTAGTCATCATCTGAAAGTGCTATCTGGATTGAGCCATCTCACTTTGGCGTCCTGCCCGCCCCCATGCTCCTAAACCAGCTTCTTCTTTCTGTAGGTGTGAGAAGCTAGCTGAGATCATCTGCCAGAACCGCCAGCAAGTGCGCCGTGTTGAACATCTGTGTCAGCAGCTGCCCATTCCAGGGCCCAATGAAGAGATGTTGGCTGACATCAACACCACTGTCACAGACATAATTTCTGCCCTGGTGACTAGGTAATTTGAGCGGTGGTGGGGACATTCTTGCTGAAAGAAGGGAAAATCGTGTGTGGGAGAGTCATCGAGGTGTGGATGGACTTTTGTTTGTTCAGAGATGTGGGGTCATTCCATCTAATAATACACAGCAAGGTATATTAATTGAAATTTATTAAAAATAGAATGGTACATACACCAAATCATTAGCATTCAGAACCAGTTGCATAAGCAATATTTGTTCGTTTTAAACACATGTATAGCCCACCTTTCCACAGTAGAGTGCAAGGTAGCTAATGTAAATATATAAACTGATTCAGATAAAAAAAATAAAAACATGCTATAAACACATTTAAAAAATTGAAATAGATTGCAGTGACAACTAAAAATGTAAGCAGCAGCATATAATAATGCATGTATGCAGTTTATACACTCACATAAAAAAACAGTGCAAGCCAGGTAGTTCAAACCAGTGTAAGTTTTCTCTTGTATTTATGGGATGGGTTCCTCATTTTATTTGCAAAAAAAGGATGGTGTTCACTGTGGGGTTGAACTTCAAAGATTTACTTTCCTGTATCCTGCTTTCTCCACATCTGGAATTTCAACTTTTTACAACCATGGTGGAAAGAGCATGGACATAAATGAGTAATAGCAGCTAGTTAGTTATGTAAATTATTTCCTTTGCAACGTCCTGTGGTTTTTTTTGCAAATAGTTCCTCCTTCTATTTCTCCCTTCCCTCCACAGTACTTTTATTATTGAGAAGCAGCCTCCCCAGGTGCTGAAGACCCAGACCAAGTTTGCAGCCACAGTGAGGCTGCTGGTTGGTGGAAAGTTAAATGTCCACATGAACCCCCCACAGGTGAAGGCCACCATCATCAGCGAGCAGCAGGCCAAAGCCCTCCTGAAGAATGAGAGCACCCGCAAGTATGTGTAACCCTCACACACCTCATGTGGCAGGGACTCTATGAGTGATTTCGTAAGGTTAGGACAGACACTTGTGCTCATCCTAAGCCATGGAGCGCGAAGGATGGGAGCTGTATTTCAGTACATAGTTTAATTCTGTTAAGAAAGTAGAAGAAGTGGAAAATACTAGCAGGGGAGTTAGTAGAGGGAATGTTTTCACTCTTTCCATACAAGAGCAGGGGGCGGGGATTCTTAGGCCATAGCCCTTGCCAGACTTGCTCCATATCCTTGAAAGGTGTTTTTTGCCTGGCTGGAACATGTCATTGTACAGTGGTACCTCCGGTTAAGAACTTAATTCGTTCTGGAAGTCCGTTCTTTACCTGAAACTGTCCTTAACCTGAGGTACCACTTTAGCTAATGGGGCCTCCCGCTGCCGCCGCGCTGCCACCGTCCGATTTCTGTTCTCATCCTGAAGCAAAGTTCTTAACCCGAGATACTATTTCTGGGTTAGCCGAGTCTGTAACCTGAAGCGTCTGTAACCTGAGGTGCCACTGTACTCTGATAATGCATCTTGCTTGCCTGGAGGGAGGCTAGAGAGGGGAGTATGTGCAGAAACTAGGCAGAATTTGCATGTTTTGCTCTGCCCATTTTTGCATCTGGCCCTGCCCACCACTGCCATGTGACCCCCAGAATGTTGCCCAGAAGGAAATATGGTCCCTGGGCTGGAAAAAAAAGGTGTCTCACACCTCTGCAAGATGTTCAGGAACTAAGAGATGTAAATCTTGGCCAGTGTGTGAAATTCATCCTAGCCTTCAGTCCATAGAACTTTAGAAGCTTCCTTTCCTGACTGCTCCCTTGCTGCTATCATGGCTCTTGGGCTCTTATGTTTTGTTTTTCTTCCAATCAAGCAGACTTTTCACATCCTCTACCATTGTGTTGCAAAAGGTCTTGGAAGCTGACATGCTGGCAAACGTTTTTGTGGCATGGCAGCAGCCTTCCCCCAAGGCTGGCAATGAAAGGTCACAAGGCAAAAAGTGACAATTCCATTTAAGCCCGTTCAGAATCCATGTCTACGATTGCATGCATTCATTTGTAAAATTTAGCCTAATGTTAAAAAATAAATAAATCAAGATTTTTGTTGAAGCAATGAAAGGCTATGTCAGCAGGGTCGTCCTGGTGCAGAAATGTAGATGGGAAGATACTAAACTGCCTGTGGTGCACTGGCTTATATTCTGCTAACTACCATTGGTTTATTTTGGCAGTGAGAGCAGCGGTGATATCTTGAACAACTGCTGTGTGATGGAATATCACCAGGCGACTGGTACTCTGAGCGCTCATTTCCGTAACATGGTAAGACAAAGATGCCTGCACTGATTACCACCCACCCCGCTTTTATTTTTCCTATCAAGGGTCTGTTATTAATCCTCCTGATTCTGAGAGAGGAAAAATGAGCCATATATGGAGCCAAAAGCCAGGGCCAAGATGGAGCTTTGAATGGGGGGACTCCCTTGTTCCTGTCCTCCCTGTCCCTGCTCTCTGGTTTTCAGGCCTTTTGCCAGTGTTATAAAGTGGCCCCATCCAATTTCCACTTCTAGCGAGACGAGCTTTGGTAAAAATGCCAAAATCTGCATCTGAAACTCTCCAGGTAGACCGAAATACTCCGTCCACAAATATGACTCAATATATGGCGTAGCTTTCTCCTACCACTATCTGCAAGCGATGGCTATCACTCCTAGGGCCTTGACAGCCTGTGCTCTCTTTTTCTCCGCCTCCCCCCGCTACTGTGCTTGCCTCTCCCACGGCACCTCTCCACAGTCCTTGAAGCGGATAAAGCGCTCCGACCGACGCGGCGCTGAATCAGTGACCGAGGAGAAGTTCACCATCCTCTTTGAATCCCAGTTCAGCGTTGGTGGCAACGAGTTGGTCTTCCAGGTGAAGACGCTGTCCCTGCCTGTGGTGGTGATTGTGCACGGCAGCCAGGACAACAATGCCACGGCCACGGTGCTGTGGGACAACGCTTTCGCAGAGCCAGGCCGTGTGCCCTTCGCCGTGCCCGACAAGGTGATGTGGTCGCAGCTGTGCGAGGCCCTCAACATGAAGTTCAAATCGGAGGTCCAGAGCAGCCGAGGTCTCACCAAGGAAAACCTGCTCTTCTTGGCCCAGAAACTGTTCAATAGCAACATGAACCTCTTAGAAGACTACAACAGCATGGCTGTTTCCTGGGCCCAGTTCAACAGGGTAAGGGTGTGTGAGTGTGTGCTCTACAGTCATACCTTGGGAGTCGAACAGAATCCGTTCTAGAAGTCCGTTCGACTTCTAAAACGTTCAAAAACCAAATCGCAGCTTCTGATTGGCTGCAGGAAGCTCCTGCAGCCAGTCAGAAGCTGCGGAAGCCCCATCAGATGTTCAGGTTCCAAAAGAACATTTGCTTCTGGGGTTGCAGCGTTCAGGAGCCAAAACATGTGTTCCAGGGCGTTCGGTTAGTAACTAGACTGGCCAGATAACCATTTTGAGAATAGGGCATGAGGTACCATGGCCTATAGGCCTTCTCCCATCACCGCAGCTCACCCCACCCCACCTGGACTTGTATTTCATTCCATATCTATGTCTCTTTTTCTCACTTCTTCCCCTCCCTGCTGCCTGAAACACTTCATTCTGGTGCAGGAGGAAGGAAAGTTGGGTTCCAATCAGTAAGGGAGAAATGGAAAGAACACATCTCTCTGCTTGAACCCAGACAATAGGCCTGTGCCAATATTCATTTACACGCTTTGTGTTACATTTGCTTCACGTTGCGGCTTTTCAGGTTGCAAACGAGGCAAACCCGGAAGTGTTTACTTCCGGATTCGCCGCATGTGCAGAAGTGATCTGCGCGCTTTGTGCATGCATAGTAGCAGCGCTCATGGACTTTTCAGGGTGCGGCACCCCGAAAACGGATCATGTTCGTAAGTAGAGGTACCACTGTACTGGCATTTGTGTCAAGCAACCTTCCTCAGTCTGGGGAAGATGGGAGTGGTAGTCTAAAACATCAAGAAGGCACCAGTTTGGGAAAGGCTTATATAAAACTAAGCCGTTGGTGTATTAAAGAAACTTCAATCCAGCTAACTGCTTTACTTTGAACCAGCTTATTAACAAATACACATTGTGGTATCTTTATACAGATTCCACAATTCACTCTAGGCATATATGTAGGTAGGGCTTTCTGTGCACACACATAAAGCGTACCAAAGGTTTTTGGGGACTTCTGATCCTGGATCCTGGTCAGAAGTCTTTAGGACATTCTCTGGGCCACACCAGGATGTTTCCACACTTGCTCTGTGTGTAAACTGACTTGACTTGAGATGGTAGTTTAGAAGGCAATTAATAAAATAACTTTTTTAAAAAGAAAAAACCCTACAAAAACAAGTTTGGTCTAAAAGAATCCTGTTCAGCCTTGGGTTCCCTTGTTAACACAGGGCAAGTCATTCTTTCTCTGTCCCTAATCTGTGAAAGGAGCTCATGAGAACCTTTTGGGTGAAAAAATGAGTTGAGATTGCATTGTCTTTTGACAATGAAGTGCTATAGTGACAGCTGATCATTATCAAGGCACATACCAAAGACAAAAGTGTCTCTCAACTGATGGCTAGTTCTCCCCATAACTTGTGATAGTGGCAAGCCTTATTTGGATAAGGATTTACTTTACTTTATGTAAACCATTAGTTTAGGATCCAAGGACACCTTAAGAGCTTCCAGCTGTTTTACAAGACCCCAGGGTGACTGAGAAACAGGCAGGAATGTTGATCTTTCTTTCTTTCTCTTTAACCAGGAGAACCTCCCAGGACGAAATTACACATTCTGGCAGTGGTTTGATGGGGTGATGGAAGTCCTGAAGAAACACTTGAAACCTCACTGGAATGATGGGTGAGATTCCCCCATCCTTTTGCTGCCTTTACTGGCTTTTACAGGCTGCAGTAGCCACATCTTACCTTTTTGTAGACTGACTTCTCTCTCTCTCTCTCTCTCTCTCTCTCTCTCTCTCTCTCTCTCTCCAGGGCTATTCTAGGTTTTGTCAACAAGCAGCAAGCCCACAACCTGCTAATCAACAAGCCAGATGGAACTTTCCTTTTGAGGTTTAGTGACTCTGAGATTGGAGGTATCACAATCGCCTGGAGGTTTGACAACAGTGAGTTCGGTTTTTTGGCAGAAGAAATACTGCATTATGTCCTTGCCTGCTCTGAGAGTATTGAATCAAAAAATCGTTGCAAACAACAGTTAACTGTTTACCATTAACAGCACACTATTATTGTCTCTGGGGTTCTAGGTAACATTGGCTAATATAGCTTTAAGTTTATAGCTGTAGTTTATTGCATTCCATTTGTCATGTTGTGCATTAACTTGGCCCTTCTCCGTCAGAATTGCTGGCTTATAATTGCATCTAGTTTCACTTCCTGTCCTGTATGTTCCTATTAGTTGGGTTAGATGTGACTACGTTATGTGTGAAATCTTATTTACTTTCTTTGCTATTTATATTTTTATTCTGCCGTTCATCGAATTGAGCCAGGGCAGGTTACGTAAAATACCACAATTTAAAACAAGATACAATTCATTATAACCACGTGTTAAAACCACAAAACTAAACAAAATCACAAGCACTGCAAAACAAGAGTGCAGGATTCAGCAGGACGGGGTGGGGAGGAATCCACTCACTTAAAAGCCTGGGTAAAGTGATGCAGCTTGACCTCAGATCAAAAACTGTACAACAGTAATGCAAGATGCACCGGGGGGGGCATTCCATAACTTGGGGGACACCACAGAAAAGGCCCTCTCACATGCCCAAACCACACAAAGTGGTGTTACTGCTTACAGAGTCTCCCTTGTCAATGTTAGCATCTCAACTGATTGATATTGGAGGAGGTGGTTCTTCAGGTATTTGTGTCCCAAGTCATTTTGGGTTTTGTACATCAATACCAACACCTTAAATTGGTCTTGGTAGGGAGCTGGTAACCACTGTAGGTTCTTTCAAGACTGGTGTAATATGAGTCCGACTAGAAGCTTAGCTGCTGTGTTATGCACCACTTGTAGCTTCTGAACCATCATCAAGGGCTGCACCATATAGAGTGCACTGTAGTAGTCTAATTTGTAAGCTACCAGAGCATGCATCACTGTGGCTGACTTACCTATCTCAGGAAGGCCAGTAGCTGAGGGACCAGGCAGATCTGGAAATAGGCACTCATACCTGATTTGCTGAAGCAGTGATGTTTTGTAGTAGTCATAAATGTGTCTATTTATTTATAAGATTTCTAACCTGCCCTTCACCATAAGGTCCCAGGGCAGCTCACCACAATATAATATATTTTTTAAAAAAAGATGAAACCATTACAATTATAAGACAAGTGAAATGGTTACAGATAGTATGAAGTAGTATAGAGTCAGCAAAAGAGGAGGCCCCAGAGAATAAACTTACCTAAAGTGTCATAGGCCAGGGTGAAAAGGTGCCTCTTCAGCATATGGTGAAAGCTATACAGATGCACCTCTGTGAGAAGGGAACTCCGCAAAGGAGCTGCCATACAAAAAGCCCTCTGCCAGGCTTCCTCTCCCTGCAATTCTGCGTAGGTGTTTTGCTTTTGTTTGGGGATTTGTCTTTATTTCTGGTTGGTCAGCAGAGCTGCTTGTTCTGTTTCCGCTGCTGAGTTATGATGCTCTTGGGTCTTACAGCTGATAGAATGTTCTGGAACCTGATGCCCTTCACCACTCGTGACTTCTCCATCCGCACCCTGGCAGACCGTCTTGGGGACCTCCCATACCTCCTCTATGTGTATCCTGACCGTCCCAAGGAAGAGGTCTTCTCCAAATACTACATGCCAGTCCTTTGTAGGTTTTGCAGCACCAAGAGAAAACTGACCTGATCTCTTCAGGCATGGTCTATTCCCACTCTCACATCTAATCACAGACAGCTTTCTTCTGCATGCCTCTGGCAAGGGAGCCTAAGCAATGGTTACATTCAGCTGCAAGTCTCTCGTTTTTCCCCACTCTGGAATTTCTGTGATCTGTGTTGCACTGTTGTATGTGCAACATTTTTTTCTTTAGGGCAGCCTTTCTCAACCTTGGGTCCCCAGATGTTGCTGGACTACAAGTACCATCATCCCTGCTAGCTAGGGATGATGGGAGTTGTAGTTCAACAACACCTGGGAACCTGAGGTTGAGAGAGGCTACTTTAGGGGGATGTATAGAAATGACTGTAATGTTTAGCCAGGTACATAGCATAGATCAGAAATGGCTCTGAGAAGAAGCAAAAGGAAAGGGAGAGGAAAGTAGGTGGCGCTAGACTTGGATTGTGTAGAGGCTGAGAATATGGAATTGCAGGTGAAAATGATTTATTGGAAAAATGTCTTTGTCATGAATGGGGCTCCAGGAGAGAACAAGGTGTCTTTTAAAAAAACACACACAAAAAACAAAAACGATGTTTGGCAGCTGTTCTTGCAGACAGAATAGCCAATTTGCCAGAAATTAGAAAAGCTCAAAAACAGATAGGATAAAGCATGCTAGGAAGGGGTATAGGTGAGGTTTAATCTTGCCTTCTCCATGGGCCAGAGGGGTTTCCCCTGATATGCATGACCAAGTGTATGATAGCCTTTTCAGTATATTCCTCCCTGCAAACTGCATTTTCCTTGGGTGGCAGCCTAGGCGTAGGGGGTACATTTTCCTTTGTGGCACCCACCCTATGGAATGCTTTTCCAGCTGAAGTCCATCAGGCGCCATCACTGTTCAGCTTCAGGCAGCTGATGCAAAACTGTACAATAGTTTTATTTTTTTGCTGTCACAGTTCTGCATTCTATTTATGCTGCTGGGATTTGTTAAATGAGTTGTATAGCAACACATTTCTTTGAGAGCACATTTACTGTTTGTTAGCCACGTTTAGTCTCTTTGGAGAAATAGGCAGGATAGGAAGACAATAAAACAAATAAAGCAAAACAGGAAGAACAGGGAACACCAAACGGTTTCAATTTGTTCATCTATTTGCATAGAGCTGATTGGACAAGATGCTTGCATGCCCCATGTAATAACTCAGTGCCTCCCCCTCTTTTTTTCCTTTTGCAGCAAAGACAGGGGATGGGTATGTGAAGCCACTGATCAAGCAAGTTGTGCCAGAGTGAGTACCATGGCTCTTTAAAGGCTCTTTTTTAAAAATGGAAGGAAATGTAAATATTTGGGGTGGGAAGCAGATATATTCTCTCCTTTGGCTGCCATCTCTCCTCATTACCCCTCAACCAAGAGTTCTGGCCACTGCCCTATCTCCAAACATGGGTTGATGGCTTCTTCATTCGGATCTGTGTTTTTAGAAACCTGAAGGAAGCTAAATGTGTCTGGGTCTGTATCTTGCCAGCGCTATCCCCAAGGGAAGGAATGGGTAGGAAATGTACATGGTTGAGGACTTGTGGCTTTCACAGTCAGGGTTGTCTTTCTCTCCACAAACCCCCTCCCACTGTGATGGGCCTTTCCTTTTTAGTTTATTTTCTTGGCAGCTACGTCTGCTCCCTGTTTGACCAGCTTCCAGTTATGATGCGAGGGAGGGATTTTGACTTCTTCAAATACAGTCATTGGGGGGCGGTCCTTAAAACACAGGGCATAGAAGGCATGCAGGGAACAGGAAACGGAACTCCTGGAATGTATGAATGAATGAATGAATGAATGAATGAATGAATGAATGGCAGTGGGTAGAAGGCAGGACAGTATAAGCTAATTGGGACAGATATGCCGTTGCTGCTGAGGGGAGGGCGAAGGATTGCTAACAAAGCAGGATAGAGGCTGGGAAGACTGCTAAGACAGAGGTGATCCTCATTTGTCTATACAGTGGTACCTCGGGTTACATACGCTTCAGGTTACATACACTTCAGGTTACAGACTCCACTAACCCAGAAATAATACACCGGGTTAAGAACTTTGCTTCAGGATGAGAACAGATGTTGCGCGGCGGCAGCAGCAGGAGGCCCCATTAGCTAAAGTGGTACTTCAGGTTAAGAACAGTTTCAGGTTAAGAACGGACCTCTGGAACGAATTAAGTATGTAACCAGAGGTACCACTGTATCAAGTGCCCCTTCGGTGGATTTAGGTGCCCAGTGCAATGGGCAAAAGGTCCCTTGGGCATATGAGATTATTACCAATGCGGACCCCATCTGTTGCAGGTTTGCCACTACATCTGGAGACTCTACAGCTGGAGGGCCTACCTACATGGATCAAGCTTCCTCCCCAGCTGTCTGCCATCAGTCCCTGTACAACACTTATCCAACAAAGTAAGTAAGGCTGGGTGGGTGGGATATTCAGGAGGGAGCTCTCCATTGCAAGTGGGTTCTGATTCATGGCCCTTCACCCTGCTCTTCAGCAAACCTGTTATTATTCAGCGTTGTATTTAATAACTTGCTTGGTAACTATGGGCAACCAGAAATTCCATACAGGAGAGTGAGTGGGCCGGCAGGTTTCTCTGTTCTTCCTCTCCCAGGCCACTTGGTTTCTATACTGACAACAGAGGAAGGAAAGCCTGTCCCTCCTTCACCAGTAGAGGGCATTAAAAAAAAACACCCAAAAAACAAAACAAAACCCCAGGCTGCTAAGAGGCTAATTGCTAGCCTCGAAAGAAGAGGAGGCTTCTCAGTCTCCTTGGCCAACATAGAAACATGGGTTACTAGCCTCTTACCAAACCAGTAAAATAAAAAAATTGCAGGCTGGTAATTTTTGTTGGCTTATTTACAGGGCAGCTGCCATTGATGTAAGTTCTGCATAATTTTCTGTTTAAATCCAAGTTAACTCTTCTGGCTTCCTCCAAACAAGCCAGAGGACTGTAATTTTCTGAGGGTGTTGAAAAGTTGGCTTGAAAACCACAGCTCCTTCATAGATAGTTGCCCGCATTTTCAGAAGCGGAGAAGCTTCTCTCCCAACCCGTCTCCACACCCACACACACACACACCCTACACCTGCAGCCCACCTGACCTATACTGCTCCTTTCTCTCCTTCTCAGCCCCGACTCCGTGCTGGACCCAGAAGCGGACTATGACCTGGATGACTCGATGGACGTGGCGCGGCACGTGGAAGAGCTGCTGAGGCGCCCCATGGACAGCCAGTGGATTTCGCACGCCCAGTCATGACCATGCCGCCTCCCCTGGAGAGACCGTGTAGAGACTGTGAAAAATGGGGGGTGCTGCCGTTAGGGAGTACAGCTGCTGTGTGTGTGTGTGTGTTTGGAGGGGGGGGTGCATTTTCTCACCCCATAGTGAGGGCAAGCCTGCCCTGCACTGACTGGGGTGTGGGGGCTGTGCCTGGGAGGCAGTGGACCTTGTCTCTCCCCTTTCGCACGTGCAAAAGGCAGTGGAGTGTATCGCTTGGCTTTCCCATCTGCTCGGCTTTTCTCGGGCCTTCTGCTTTGGCGCACTGCCTCCTTCTGCCAAGCTGCCATATGATTTGTGTTGGGGATTATTCCCTCCCCTCCTCCCAGGATTCCACACACTGCCACGTCCTTTGCCCAGGAGCCTTTGGGCTGAGCTGTGGAGGAGAGTAGGCCTTATTTGAAGTATTTGTCTTTTGTAATCTTTTTATGTGTCTGACATTTCTTTTCTCGGCTGCTCCCAGGATAAACGGGTGTGTGCGTGCACCTGCCTGCCTCTGACCTGTGTTTCCCGGGTGCACACGTGTGTGGGCAGCAGCATTCTGCGCAAGAGACCCTGACTCAGTGGGAGCACTGCTTCTATTCGGACCCCTTTGTAGTAGCCCACTCTTACCAGGTCCCCCTGGGTTGATAGAACCCTCTGGAGTCGCTCTGTCGCCTCACCCCAACGCCATTCTTTTTGCCTTGTCGCAAGATAGTCGCTTACCTCCTGCATCATCTAGTACCTTTTGGCTTTTGATGTGCCCGACATTCTGCTCCCAGGTATCACAAGTTCAGCAGATCGCTGAGGGGTGGTGATGGTGTTCTTAAATAAGTTGCAAGCGAAAGTGCAGGAATTAGAATCAGAAACAGTGTTTCCCCTGTTAGGATTAGGGGTGGCACGGGAAGAAGGCCCCTGGATTTCATTGCTGAGTTCCAAGGGAAAAAAGGGATGCCTTGAGTGGAGATTTCTAGATGCATGGACAAAGCCTGCCCAATCTCTTCCTCTTTTCTTCTGATCCCCCAGCCTCCCACCCTCTCATTTGGCTGAACAACTGGGAAGAACAGCTCCCTCCAAACGTTATTTTTTTTACTAACCGGTAAAGCTCAGACTAACTTCAACACCAAAGTTATAGCTTTCTCACATACGTATCTGCGGAACAGGTAATTTGTTAGGAGGAAGGATTCAGCCTCCGATCTAACAGCTGCCATATTTTTCCTGGCATCGACAAAACAAGTGTACAGTGAGAGGTTGTCCTGTTCACTTTTTAAAATCCAGACTTCCCTTTGGGGTGACACAGCTCTTGAATGGTGCTCAAATGGTTAGAATATATCTCCCATCAACAGCAGGCAAATGGAAAAGCCAAATCTTATTCGAGCTCCCGGGGATACAGCCTAAGTTTGCTGTGAGGACACTGCTAAAGAATTTTAAAGACTGCTTATATTAAAAGCTGAAAAGTACAGGTGTGTGTGTTTCCACCATTTTCAAGTGGTAGGATCAGCTAGCGTTAAGAGCTGCCTTACACCAGCTCAGCCTATTCGTCAATCTAGCACAGTATTGGCAGCTCTGATTGGCAGCAGCTCTCAGGATCTCCAGCAGAAGATTCTCCCATTAAAGGCTAGGGATTGAATCTGCAACTTCGTACAATTTGTGCATGTGCTCTGCCACCAAGTTATGGACTGACCTGATCAGATTCCAAATTCCAGAAACCATTTTGAAATCTTTTGTATTGTAGTGTGTGGATATGGGGCTGGGGGGGGGGATATACCCTAATGTCCATAGTGGAAGGGGAAACATTGGATGGGTAGGGGAAGATAGAAGACTCCTTTTGCCACCGTTCTGAAAACCTGTACTTTTGTTGAACCTTCTGCTTAGTAGCCCTTCCAGAGAGGAGAGGTGCGGAACCTACCTCCTGTGGCAGATTAAGGGTATCATCAGTGTGGGAGACTGGCAGTTCTCAATCAACCCATGGGGCTTATCCATTAGGAAGTTCTGTGGAGAACTTGCCCAATGGATGATTCTCCCTATTGGTCAGTGTGGGAGATGGGGTGCAATGTAAATTTTCTACACTGAGACACAATCATGTCCTGGGCCTGACGCATTTCTTGGACATAGGGAAGAGCTGCCGCTTAGCGGTAGAGCAGATTCTGTGCACGCCGAAGGCTGCAGGTTCAACTTCCTTGCATCTTCAGGTGAAGACAACCCCACACACCCACTTGAAACCCTGACATGCCACTGCCAATCCGTGTAGATGTTAATGAGCTAGGTGAACCCAGTGGTCTATGATTCGGAATAAATAAGCTTTCTGTGTTCCTAAATTGTACGTGACACAAAGCAAGGTACCACGTTTAAGTAAGGTGACAATGCTTATGTGAAATGAGTACATACGCTTTAAAATCCTTGTGATAGACTGAAGGCTGGCAAAGAAAAGTTACAGGAGCTTTGTATGTCAATCCAGCTTCAGATTGGAACGTAAACAGTGATCAACAGTCTAGCACAGAACAGGGTTGTGATAACTTCCTGTTTCTCTTTCCCTTTGCACAGGGCACTGTGATCCACTAGTTATCCTGTGGGGCTAGTACAGGAGAGCACAGTGTTTCCATTCATTTCCGTGGAAACTGCACACAAATTCCTGGTGGTTTGTGCCTGTCCCATTTACTCTAGTGAGGCCAGGCCTGCCCAAGCAACAGCTGCAAATGTTACTAGTATTTTCGGGGTGGGGTGGGGGAAAGCACCCTAAAAAACACAACTATTGCACTATTTTAAATAGTTATTTTGCCAAAACTATGAAGAGTTTTGATGGAAAATATATATAAAAATATTTTTTTTCTGCTGATATATCACTCTCTGAAAAGTGAAGTCATAGGAGCAACTGATTTTTTTATTATTATTAAATTTGGGGAAAACGGGAGAACTCAAGGGATATAGATTTAAATGCCTTTTAGGTTTTATTTGGAACAAAAGACACTTTTTATGTGGAAAATACATATTTTGATGAAATATTAATGTTTTGAAAGATGTTCTCTAGCCCTGTGCTACTAATAAAGTGTTGTCTGCAATTTTGCAGGGGAATTAATGGCCAGTGTGTGTTTTTTGGTTAACAATGGCCACTATGGTCAGGGGAGTAAGGTTTGTGAGTGTGTTGGGAGCTTTTACAGTTTTAACAGCGAGTAGATGGAAGAAATCTCTCTGTTTTAGGGAACAGAGAACAAGAACGTAACAACTTGGGGGTTTGATTGCACAGGGATGTAGAACGGGCTGTTGGTCGCTTCCGTCTTTACTGCCCAATGCTTGGACACTGGAGTAGGGTGGAGCCAGTGAAGTTAATTGCACAAGAAAGGAAATCTCTGGAAAGGGCTAAAATGTAAGGTATTTTATTAAGACCAGCTGATTCCTAGGTTTTAGTTTGTTTGTTTGTTTGTTTGTTTGTTTGAATCATTAGCAAGGCATCTATGAATTTCAAAAAGTGCTAGAGGCTGATTCAAATAAATGTACTTGTCTTTTATGTGTTGAAAAGGAGACTGGTCATTGTGTATTTTGCTACCACCTTTAACCTTTTGAACTGGGAGCACAAAGTTAATCTTAACTGATCTGCATAGTGCTTCCTGACTATTCATTTTAAGGCTCTCCCATACTCCCATGCCTCGTTACCACTGACTGATGATGATGTAGTGCCTCTGTTGGGCGGACATGCCTTGCTCCTTCTGTCCACTTTTGGTCCCCACCCTTCACTCAGCTCTCACCTGTGGCTCCTAGAAGCTGTCAGCACACTACAGCTTCTTGTATTCAACAAAACACAAAGGTGTGGGAGGATACAATGAACAAACAAATCCAATCTGGCTAGCAATCAGTGTGAAAGGGGACACAGGTATCTACAAGCAGTTGAGGTGCTTCCAGGGTGGATGATGGCATTTACCCAGGAAACCTCCAAAGTAACCAAATCACGTTGCTCCTACAGGTTCTCCCTGACACCCTGCTTTCCCTTGCCCCATGCAAGTGAATGGAAGAAGATGCTGTAGAACACACTTAAGGACATAGGAAGCTGCCTTGTGCTTGGTCAGACCTGTGGTCCACCTAGCTCAGTATTGACACCGACGACGGCAAACAGGTCTCCAGTGTTTCAGGTAGAGGACGTTCCCAGCCCTACTTAGAGATGCCAGAGATTGACCCAGGAAACATGCTTGCAAAGCAGATGCTCTCCCACAGAGCCATGCCCATCCCTGGCCCTAATGATCTGCAGTGAGGCAGTTATGCCTGCCTTCTCCTTGAGGACGAGTAGCTGAGTCCCTCTCGGTTTTTTTCCATCCCAGGCAGCTGCCTATCTTCCCAACTGAGCTGGTCCTGGCCCTACTTGCATATGTAGGTGAGAGTGTTGGATCACTCCAAGGAAAGGAGTAATCTATGGGAAGGATCTTGCAAGCTTTGCGACTCCACTTAATAAAGCAAAGTGGCAGGTGATGGTAAAACTCACTCTTTCACTGACCCCAGCTGTCTGGGTTTACTTGGACAAATAATTTGCCCCACGACCGTATAAGGCAGCTTATCTCTGACAGAAGACAATCGGCTCCAAAAAGTAGCGGTGCTGTCAGGGCAAGCCTTTGGAAGCAGAGGTCCATGACCTCACTCAGCAGACAGGGCCTAAGCGTAGCAGAGCTGTCTTACTGCATTTTGGAATAAGCGGGATTATGCATGCCACCGAAAGCAGCCTCATCTCCAAGACCATTTAAGTCCAAGTTATACAACTGCAAAACAAACAAGGGCCCATACATATCACATATCTTGGCTTAATGTAGATTGTGAACCCCTTGTGCCTCCTTTAGTTCCCCCATTCACCGATGGGGCGTTCTCCAACTACTGCTGTTTCACACTTTCTCCTCCCTGAATAGAGAGATTCCCTGTGCTTTGAAAACATGAATGAGAGCTACATTAGTTGAATCTCTGGATTTCCAGTTAGGAACGAAGCAGTAAGTCCTCCTCAAAAGATCAACAGATGCAAAAGTGGGATTGCGTATGACTGCCCTGTTAGCATTGTGAAAACAAATAATCATGAATGCACTATGATAAGGGTACATGGAGGGCCCTATTCCCACTCCATCCTGGACACTTTGCTGTTACCTGTTCTGGATTAAGCACAACATGGCCACCAGAGGGTGCTCGGAAATTGAGTTTTTCAACTTGGAAAAGGTGAATGTGGCCAAATTGCAACTAGGCTCTTACATTCAGAAGGGATATTTCCATCCAGTTCCACTGTTCTGTGCATAGGAGCCAACTTCTAGGGGCCAAGGGGGCTTTGCCCCCCCATTAACATATTTGAGTGGGCTGCCCCCCCCTAAGTTGATGGGCATTGCCATTCAAATGGTGTGTGTTCTCAATGGGCTCAGTTATGTGGTGCAGGGCTTACCTGGTCCCCCCAGCATTTGTATTCAAGTTGGCACCCCTGAATCTGTGTGAGTAAAAAGCCCACATTAAGCCCCATCTGAAATCGCCCACTGGAGAGTGTAAAGTATGCCTGCATACTCCGAAAAGAGGTTAGGATGGATTTGCAGGTAGGCCTCCAAATCACGAATCTGACCCCTTACAAGGAAAAGCCAACTCTGGCCCTTTGGCAGGATTCTACCCATCCATTACCCCTTTGTTCAACAGCTGTGGAACAGAGCAATTCAACAGATGGAAGTTTCCACATCACTGCAGGGGAAAGGCTTGTCTGTTCAACTGTCTCCTGCAGCTGTTTAAGATAGGGGTGGGAACCTGTGGCCCAGTGGCGTAGCGTGGGGGGTGCAGGGGGGGCCGGCCGCACCGGGCGCAACATCTGGGGTTAGGGCAAATCCATGGGTTAGGGGGCGCAAATCCACGGGTTAGGGGGCGCAAATTACTTGCCTTGCCCCGGGTGCTGACAACCCACGCTACGCCACTGCTGTGGCCTGCCATGTGTTGCTGGACTACAACTCCCATCATTCCTGGCCAAGCTGGCTGGGGCTGATGGGGTTTAGAGTCCCACACAGTCTGGAGGGCCACACCTGGATTAAAGCACAGGAAATGTGCCCTGGGTGGGGAGTGTTAATCCTCTTTCATCTATTTGCCTAGGAACTTTGGGGGAGGGACATCTCCCAATAAACATAACTTCCCAACCTATTCCCCCACTCTTTCCTTCTCGAACAGCATTCATTTCGCTTTCTTATCATTTGAATGCATCCATCAGTGTTAACAGCACAGAAGCAGGGCCACCCGCAGCATTGTTTTGAGAGATGTGATCCTGTGCATATAGAAGCTACAATCAGCCTATGGCTTTATATGGCTCAATTCCCAAACTTGACTCACATTCACACCAGGCATTTAAAGCAGTATCATACCACTTTATAACAGTCATGGCTTGCCCCAAATAGTAGTTTCTTAAGGGTGCGGGCCTACAGTTTCCAGTACCCTTACCAACTACAGTTCCCAAGATTCTCCTTGACCGTATAAGAGTGCTTTAAACATATGGTGTGGGTGTGACTTCACTTTTCAACTTTAAGGCTGATCCAGAGAATGTATCTGAAGCAATGAGACAGAGCTCTGGGAAAGCACAGTGCCTGTTCTCTGCACAACGGAACCATAACCTGACCCCAGAGGCGTGGGGGTGTGGGGACTTTTCAGCTCAAAGTCTGTGGCTTTCAGGCTGATCTGAGACTTGGGACTTCTCCTTTTAGTACTGCCCGTTCCAAAATGCTTCTTAAGTTGTCTGTGTTCTGCTTTGGTTTAGGAGAAATAGGAACGATTGTGCATCTGCGTGTGTGTTTAAAAGATGAAGCACAAGGAAGCCGGATTATCTCTTTTGCTTTGTGGCTACGAATGAATCTCCTTTAATCCCCATTAAGAGATTTGTGTGTGTGATTGGAGGCCGACTTTCCGTTTTGATTTTCTTTTTTTAAAAAAAATATTTTGCAGTACTGTATAACTTTGGTTCCTGGCAAAGCCTCTTTGAATATGGAGTCACTTCCATGGCTGGCTGGGACCAGCTGGTTTCCGTGGACACATGCAGGCTTCAAGCAAAGAGGCTAGGCCTTCCTGTGGAGGGAACCTACTGTGGGGACAGCTGCTGCCCAGAGATGGGGAGGACGGGAGCTGCTAGCATTTGGAGCTTAATGCTGGAAGAATCTGAACCAAGGCAGGATCCCCGGTGAAGGAGCACAGTTTCCCTTGTTACAGTCACACGGAAGCTCTGCATTTAAGAAAACCAGAAAGCTAATACTCACTACAGGAAATACACACATTGATAGGAAAGATCCCTGAGGTGGAGATGATCTTGCATCTCAAGAGAAGAGAGAGCCAAAGTAAGCCTGCTCTCGAGAGATGAATGAAGGAATAGGAGGGAAGCAGGAAGTAAGGAAGCAATCCTGAGAGTATCAAGCTAACACTGAATTAAGGGCCATGCAGGTAAGCACAAGAAAGGCAGTCTAGGAAGCTTGGAGGTACCCTTTCTCGTGCAGACGCGTCAGCCTACAGTGCAATCTGAGTTGCGCAAGAACAGCATCCAGTGCTTTAGCTGTTTTCTTCCACTTGACAGCTTCTTCCCTGGCCAAGGTTTCGACTTCTTCCCATGGTGTTGGTTTGGGAATGTCATCTTCCCTTGCACGGTAATGCTGGCATGCTTCTGGGCAGGCTGAGCATCCTAGTGCAATCTCTGCTGCCCCTTCCGGCTGTGCATCTTCCTCTGGAACTTCACTCACCTCGCCTCCCAGCATTGGCACAGCCTTTGTTGCCCTCCATGCTGCAAACCAGCACATCTGGTCCACATTCTTTGATAGCCTCTTGCTCAAAGGGCGTTCCTTCCGGTTGGTGTGAGCTCTCACTGATTTTCTCCATCTTGGAGTGGAGAACTCAGTATCCCATTGTGTTTTTTGTGTGTAGAGTATCCTGCTAGTGTTCCTTCTAATGCAGAAACATAAACCTATAGGGGAAGCTGAGTTGCATCCTGACACTTCCAACAGGGGCAACCACAGTGCAGCCAGGAATCCTAGATCTGAAAGTGCCTCTCCGTCTAGGTGGGCAGACTTCAGACTTCTCAGATCTAATCTGGGTTGTTGCTGTTTTACAAGAACCTCAAAAATCTACCAAGCAGAGCAAAGGGCAAAAGACATATACGCTGCATACACTCCATACATTTAAAGTGCATTATTATCCACAGGGAATCTTAGGTACCGTAGGTTGCTAAGAATTGTAGCTCTCAGTTGAGTTCTCCATAAATCCCTCTGCAGGGGTCTGTATACCTGTATAAAAATCTCTCAAATGGTAGATCCTTGATTGTTTAAAAGCTGCACTATCAAATTGCCTATCTGCGCTGAAAAAGTCTGGGTGGGGCTGCAGGGGTATGAGTGGGGCGAGACCTGGCATCACACTTCCTTTATGCCTCTTCCATACCTGGGGGGCTGCCAGCAGTGAAGTATGAGCCCACTTTAAATTATCCTTGATATAGGAAAACTGGGGGTGGTTGGCTTTTGCTGCCCAACTCCCCAAAGGACAGAGTCCCCTAAGTCCATGATCGGTCAGAGATGAATGGATGGAGGCATGGTGCAATGAAAGCAAGGCAGATCTTTATTATTCTGTTGCAAGGAGGCAAGAGAGACCCAGAACCAAGAAGAAGCATCTCTTTTAGGGGTTTGCATTTTGGTGTGCAGAAGGAGGAGGACATCCCCTTTACAAACATCACACATAAGATGGGGTTACTGTGGCTCTGGCAGACCGAGGTGTGATATTCCTGAGGATTTAGTAAGTTTTACATAGTTCCAGACACAGTTTACACAAAACATTCGCATTTGATAAGACAATCAGGATGCCCTGTCAGACATTCCTCAATGCTGAGAATTTGGGCAAACAATGACAATTAATACAAAGGAGGTTCATAGATAGAGGAGAGGAATCTTTTCAGGTACTTCCCCTGATTGGTATCTGCCTGCCTGTTCTCAGCCAAGGGGGATTAAGGAAGCAGAGGAAATATTTAGAGTCTTCTGGGAGAGCCAAGATGGCTTTTGGATTGCTCTCCTGTACTATTTTAGACATGTGGTTTATATGCTTATGTATGTGTGTTTACCTTGTGCAATTATCAGCATTTATTCTATATTTGAGACCTTAGAATACCTGTAACATCCTCAACATATTTTTGACGTACGGTAATGCAGCCATTTTGTGACTGGTGCCTTTGGCACTCTCAAAATCCAAAAGGTACATACTAGTCCGAAAAGGCTGATAGCCCCTGTTTTTGTTTGGAGGACAGATAGATTTGCTGCTCATTTGGGTACACGGGGTTAGGACTGCAGCCTTAAGTCTCTAAATCCATATTCAGCACCTGAGAAGCATGGGAAAAACAACAACAACCACAACTTCTTTAAGATTAGGTACCAGGGCAGAGGGGTGGGAGCAGTTTAGTAAAACAAACTGCAGCACACAATCCCATCCAGAGCTTTAGAACTACCGGGCCCAAATAAGAAGTAAATACAAACACAGCTTTCAAAACAACAAAATGACATCCCCCCCTTTAAAAAGTATTTTAAAAGCCTCTGGAAAAACAGGTGCCGTTTCCAGAGCACGTGAAACATAGCCCCCATGACGTTTACAAAGAAAATAGGATTCCCCCACTACCTTCAATAGAAAGCAAACAACAACAAACAACTTTTCCAAACGCTACTTTCTCCGATTGACCAGTGAAAGGAGAGGAAAGGAGGAACGAAGGAATTACTTAGTTGGAAATAAAGTTGTTTGCTAGTTGCCTAAAGAGCCCTTGGAAGCAACCTTAGTGACAGGCTGTGTGGCAGGAGTTTCAAAGGTGCCTTCTGGCATAGTCTCCCAGGCGCAATTAGGCTTGATTGTTAGCCTGGGGAGGGGGCTATGGCTCAGGTGATTGACAGGTGACTTCGGGTGATGCCCGAAGTGGGCGTGGTTTAGAGAAAGGCCAAACTAGAACCCAAGATTCACCCACAGGCTGGAGGCCCTGCCCACTACCTCGGATGCAAATTATGGTCATGTGCAAAGTGTGTTTCTCCAACTTGCCTCCCCCATCCAGCTCTATGTGCATCTGGAATTAGGGGACAGGCAGAGTTTTAGGGTCAGAGGAAGACTCCTTTCCATGCAGGGTCACACCACTTATCCAATGTCCAGGGCTTAGGTTTCAAACAGTTGGGTTATTTTAGATTCTGGCCTTAATGGTCTCAAATGGCAATGTATATTCATTTACGGTACTTAAATTGGTCTTTAGATGATGCTGTGTATTGTTTTGCTTCAAACTGTGGAAAGCCAGCAGCCGTGCTTGCATTCAGGGGCCCTCCTGCTCATTCTGCTGGATGCAGCCTGGATTTCTGCCCCAAAGCCCTGCCTCGCTGCCAGTGCCAGTAGATTAAGGCGGAATTGGAGGCTGGCGTCTCTAAGCACTTTCCTTTGGGTCTTCCAGCACCTCGTCAGAAATTCATCACTCCCATCTGTTCCTAGTCATCATTTCACATCTCCAGTGTGCTAGGTTCTGTACAAAATGTGCCATTGTTTAGGACCATCTTGTTGCCAGCAGTGAATCGTGCAGGATATGCACAGCTTCAGTGTTGTTTTCGAAAGGATGCTGTGGACGTACTGCTGTGCTGTTGTGCAGCAAAGCAGAGAAACAGCTTTCGTCCTAGCTAGCCTGTTGTTGGGGACAATGGGCATTTAAAGGGCAATTAGGGTATCCTTTTTGGCCCAAGCTGCATCAAAACATTCCTGGAGTTCACACTCACCTGCAGGATGAAAGAAGGATGACAAAACGAAGACCAGCCTTCTTGGCAAGGAGTGCTGCAAGGAGAGCTAAAGGGCAACAGCTGAAGAGTTGGTTCAAGCATCCTGCTGAACTGATGATGTTAATTTAAGACTAGCCCTGTCTACCTCAGTCTGAACCCCGGTAAGACCTGTTCTAGGCTGCCCATTTGTGAAGAAACAAATGATTACAAAAGCCTTCCTGCAAACAAAAAACCATATTGCAAATGCTACCATGAACTTAATCATTAATGTAATGGATACTGAAAACAACAACAATAATAAATGTACTGTGGTGCATTTAAAAGGCTACTTCATCATCATTATGATAACAAAATAAAAAAAATTCTTCCAGTAGCACCTTAGAGACCAACTAAGTTAGTTATTGGCATGAGCTTTCGTGTGCATGCACACTTCTTCAGATACTTCCAGATACTGGAAGGAATTTGTTTATTTCGTTTCAACTACGGCAGACCAACAGGCTACCTACCTGTCATTATAACGATATTATTATTACTGATAATGATAACAGTGTCATTGTGGCACATAAGGAGATTTATCTTGTATAGGTAACCATGAATTTTAACAATTGTTATTTAATATTTTATCGCATAAACCTTTAAAAAGAAAAAAAAAATTTTTTTTCTTTCCAGTAGCACCTTAAAGACCAACTAAGTTAGTTCTTGGTATGAGCTTTCGTGTGCATGCACACTTCGTCAGATACATGCACAGTGTGCATGCACACGAAAGCTCATACCAAGAACTAACTTAGTTGGTCTTTAAGGTGCTACTGGAAAGAAAAAAAATTTTTTTTTTTTGTTTTGACTATGGCAGACCAACACGGCTACCTTTCTGTAACTGGAACCTTTAAAAAGACAAAGTCTTTCTGCAAAGGAAACTTTTTCTTGAAAAGACTACCAGGAACTTCATTAATTTCCATACCAACATCCCTTCCCTCTGCTCAATAAATGGGGACCAGAAAACAATATGGAAAATGGGCAATAATCTCTTCCCTACCAACAATAACATCCCACCCTCTGCCCTTTTCTGCATGGACATGCAAGTAGACGCTGGCCTTCGTGCTTTGATGCCAGCAGCTGGTGCTCAGCAGGGCCAGGTAGGGGGTTCCTTCTGCTCCACACTAATTGCTACCCCACTACTAAGGCCAGCATCTTTCACGAGTTCTGGTCTGGGTAGCTGGAGCCTTGCAAAGCTGCACTGCCAATTATAGAGCGCCCAACCTCCAGGATCTCATTAACACTGCTCTAGCTCTCTGAATGATCAATGGAGAGTCAGGGATAGCAGCCCTTCTAAGCCAGGTGCAGAGTGGGGTGGGGGGCGGGCGTGTTAGCTGCAACAAGCAATTTTTTCATCGTGAAATTGCTGGGAACCAGCTGCTCTGGAAAACAATTGGATCATTCTGGATTAGATGAGGCAGTTATTGGGGGATGATCACAGCAGCTTCTGACATCCAGTCTAGGAGTCAGTGCTGAGTTCTAACATGTTGACAACGAAACAATGTCCCCTTGCTGTGAACCAGAGTGTTTTTTTTTCAATAATAAAATTTACACCATTTTGATGTAATTGCAGGCAAGAACATGGCACCAGATTTGGCCTCTCTTGTCCCAATCAGCTATTTTGAGTTGGTTCATGGTGAGCTTGCCTCTGCCATATACTTTTGATCTCTAAGCTACTTGCCTGAGAGATTAATTTGTCACCCCAACTTTTCTCTGAAGAGCTCTAGGCAGCATATGAAGGGTTAATTTAATTTATCACAACAGCCCAGTGAGTTAGACTGAGAGAGATTAACTTTTTTAACCATCACAGCGAGACAAGGATTTGAAGTGAGGTCTTCCCGCTCCCAATCAAATACTCAATATTATCCTACTCTAGATTCTTGTAGAGAGTTGTCTCTGTTATACTGGACTGCCTGGTTGCCTGTGGTAAGTAAGAGCCATCTCAAGGCGACCAATATAAGTTTGGGGGGGGGGGTGGCACACTACAAAATAATTTGTTGATGGTCTTTTTTTCTTGTAGGTCACTGGTACACTCTAAGTGGCTGACATTAGGATGCCTCAGTAAGTAGACCGCTAACATTTTATGGTCTAGTAACTGGATTTATTTGTTTGTTCCCTCTGGTAAAGATTAAGTGATTTATCACATTGGAATGGTTATTATAAAAGAGTGTCTTTTCCACAAATGGTATGTAGTTTATAAAAATAATAACAACACACAAACACACACAAAAATAAACTTCCAGAATCAACAAGTGCATAACATCCTAAAAGCAAATTTCCATGTCACAAAGAATTTTTTCTTGGGCTTGACCCAATGGATGGATTGGAGATGGAATGGAAACACAGACACAGTGGTATAAAAAGGGTAAGAGAGAATCAATAGTTATGTTTAGTTTCACTGGTTCATTTAGGTAAATTTGGATGCTGGACTTACCCATGGTCTCACTGGTGGTGGTGAGGAGGCCTTTAGAAGAGTGATATGTATTGCTTCACCTACTTCAGAATATAGCAAAACCAGTTGGGGGCAGGGGGGGGCTTCATGTTTATTCTGCTGGACATCTGCCCCAAATCCTGCTCTTACGGTGCCACTGTTCGAATGGTGCTTCTTGGCACAGAGAACAAAATCCAGTAGCAGCCACAGTCAGTTGACTTAATATCAACAGTTAAAAACAACCAGCTATGACAAAGCAGTGAGTATATATATATTTTAAAAGGCCTGGAGAACAGAAAATTATTAGCCTGGCACTGAAAAGGGTAATGGAGGCACCTGACAAGCTTTTCTAGAGAGAGCACTGCACTATCAGGGGGCCACCACTGAAGAGGCCTTCTTCTTGTAGGCACCTTCCAAACTTGAGGTTGAAGGGTCAGTTGCACAAGGGCCTCCACTGACAACCCCAAAGGGATATTTTAATCCTCCAACTGTCGTCATATTCTCAATATAATACCCCCACCAAATAAATTGCTATTTGTCCCAAAAGGGGGGGGGAGTGAAGGTACCCATCCCATCTTCTGCCATTAGGCAGTTAGCTGCTCTGGGGTGTAATGGCATGAAAGGGCCATTAAAAAACATACAAGAAAAAAACACCCACATAAAGCTTTCTCCAGTACCACCATTCTAATCTGATTCACAACCTATTGCAGTAAATAACTTTTTGTTAATAAAAAAATAAGCATGGTGGATACTGATCATAGATCTCCCACATCTCATTTTGTTTGACCCTCAGCCTAATTTACATCACAGGGTTGTGGTAAGCTTAGGGAAGGAAAAATCAGGCACATTCCCTATCCAGAAAGGGTGGGATAGATGTACAGTGGTACCTCAGGTTAAGTACTTAATTCGTTCCGGAGGTCCGTTCTTAACCTGAAACTGTTCTTAACCTGAAGCACCACTTTAGCTAAAGGGGCCTCCTGCTGCCGCCGCGCCGCCGGAGCACAATTTCTGTTCTTATCCTGAAGGAAAGTTCTTAACCTGAAGCACTATTTCTAGGTTAGCGGAGTCTGTATCCTGAAGCATATGTAACCTGAGGTACCACTGTATAATATATAAATAGGGTCTCAAAGCCTGCTTGGTAACAGTCCTGTGACCAGGAGGACCTGATGGTTAGATAGGGTCGAATGCATAATAGGTTGGGGTGGCTGGATTCAGTTAGGTAATGTTAGGCTCTGGACTTCATGGCACTGGGTGAGGGGATCTTACGGTGCTAATTACTTCAGTGCACGCACACACCATACATTTAAAGCGTATTTCCCGCCCTCAACGAATCCTGGGAACTGTAGTTTGCCCCCCTCACGGAGCTACAATTCCCAACGCTCTCTGAAAACTACGGTTCCCTGGATCCTTTGGGCGGTGGGCTTTAACTGTGTGCTGTGTTGATGCAGCCGTTTTTGAAAACGTGGCGAGGTCCTGCTGAGTGGGAGCTGCCCTTTTCCCACCAAGCCCCGTTTTGATGGCAACCTGGGGGGGGGGGTCCGGCTGCGCCTTTGAGGAGGCTTATCCACGCAGGCATCACGGGCAGGCGGCTGAACGTGTGAACGGAGGAAAGCCCTGCATTAGCGTCCCTTGCATTAACCCTGCCGCCGCGGGATCCAACAGGCGGGGGCGGGGGTGCCGAGCAGCCCTCCGGGGTGAGCTCCAGGCCCTCCCAGCACAGCACGCGCAGGGGCGAATTCTCTCCTTTGATTGCAGCGCCGGCAAGAGGGGAAAAAATGGTTCCGGGGCTCCAAAGAGCGCCTTGGTGGGAGGAGGGGCGCGGGGGAGGAGGAGCCAGCGGGGCGCGCGGTTACGCGGGTCTTTCGCTCGTGGGGCCGCGCCGCGGTTTGGGGTAGGGGCTGTGCTGCGCCTGGCCCCGCCCCAGCCGTCCCACCATCCCTCCACCCCCGGCAGCGGCAGCGTCTGCTCGCTCGCTCGCTGTGTCCCTCCTTCCTTCCTTCCCCGGCAAAGGGGAGCCGGCATTGCCAAGCCGGGGGTCAGGGGCGCGCGCCAAAAGGCGTGCAAGCGCCGCTGGGGCAGGAGCTGAGGACCCCGTCTGGGCCGGGCCGGTGCGGCTGCTGGGAGCCCCGCGGGGGGATGGCGGACGGAGCCCCCGGTGGTCCCCCCTCGGGCTCGCCCCGGCCCGGGCCCCCCCGCGCCCCGCAGAAAGAAGGACCTGCAGCAGCCGCTACCGCCGCAGGAGCCCCCGGCGACCTGAGTCCGCTGCGCTCCGGTTCCGGAGGCTCCGCTTGCAGCAGCCGCGACAACTCGGCCGAGAGGGACCCCCCCGGCCTGGCCAGGACCGCCCCCGCCGCCGGCATCATGAAGGTGGGTGCTGCTCGCTCGACTTCCACCCTCCTTGTACCGCCCTCCGACTCCTTTGGCACGTGTGTGTAAGGTTCGTTCCCCCCACCCCATTTAATCTGGAATCCCCGCAGGGATTTCCCAGCTCCCCCTCCTTAAGGACATCCTTACTGAGCCCCATAACAGCGGCAGCTAATCACCTCTCTTCCCCTGTCGCCGCCACCGCGTGCCACCATTTCTGCCCTCATCTGACCTTCTAAATCTAACCTAGGGATCCAGGAGAGATTCCAAACGCAGCAGCTTTGCCTTGCCCTCTCCGCGCCGAGAGTGCCCCCGCAAGGAGCACCCCCCCGCCCCGCTTCAGTGCCACCCCCCTTCCAACTTCATCCCTTTTCAGAAACAACAGGTGCTGGGGTTCCTGCTTGGGGGTTTTCACTGGCAACAGAGAAAGGCACTCTGCATATGCCCAGAGGTACTCTGATCTTCATCTTGGCTTGAGACCTTCAAGGCTGGGATGTGTGACATTGAAATCTGATTCTGGGGTTCAGAGTAAGCTGCTCTCCTCTGGAGACGCCCCCCCATACTCCAGATCATCAGCCTGGTCAGCCTTCACCTTTGTAAATCCACACTCTGTCCCCTGAAGTTGGAGCTTCTGACCTTTGTCAACCGCTCCAGCAAAAGGATACATTTGAGCCCCTGTACCAGCAACAACAAAAACAGCGTTCCAACTCCGTACATGCAAATCTTCTTTCTTTTTTTGCTTTCTTAAGGAGGCATATTCAAAACTCGCTTTATGCAGACTCACTTGGTACATAGTGCTAAGATGAACCAAGGATTAGTGTGAATGAGTGAACATGCAGGTTCTCAGAGCAAAGAGCACAGCTACTGCCACTGTGCTACCTGGGTATGCATGGGTATTTCTGGAATGTGGGACCTGGTTCCACGGAATAACTTCATGTCTGAAGCAGCATGCATGTTGCATCAACAGTGTCCTCATAGGCAGTGGCCCATCTGCACAGGCAGGTCATTTCTAAAATGTTGCAGCCATAAAATGTATATGGATGTAAAAGGTAAAGGGACCCCTGACCATTAGGTCCAGTCGCAGACAACTCTGGGGTTGCAGCGCTCATCTCGCTTTATTGGCCGAGGGAGCCAGCATGACTAAGCTGCTTCTGGCGAACCAGAGCAGCGCACAGAAACGCCGTTTACCTTCCTGCCGGAGTGGTACCTATTTATCTACTTGCACTTTGACATGCTTTCGAACTGCTAGGTTGGCAGGAGCAGGGACCGAGCAACGGGAGCTCACCCTGTCGCGGGGATTTGAACCACCACCTTCTGATTGGCAAGTCCTAGGTTCTGTGGTTTAACCCACAGCGCCACCTGCGTCCCGTTTATGGAGAGAGGGCCAAAAGTGGCACAAATGGTAGATTTTCTCCCAACTTTGGTCTGCTTCATTCATTCCCCTACATCACTTGGTTACTGCATGCTTGTATTTAACAACTTGCTCAGTAGCCGTAGGCCAGCCTTCCCCAATCTGGTGCCCTCCATATGATGTGTACTACAACTCCCTTCAGTCCGAGTGGGAACTGCAGTGCTAACAGCTATGGGAGGTCAATCTTATGGAGTACCCAGGGCACCTAGTCATCCTGCTTGTGGATGACAGTCTCTTTTTCCTCATCTGCAAGGGGGGCTCCTGGCTGGGTTTCCAAATGCAGGTAACAAAAGGGGCAGTGTTAGAAACTCAGATATATAAGCTAATAGTGGTTTGCAACACATTAAAACCTCAAATAAAACAATCCAGAATAAAAACAAAATTCAAGCTTAAAAAAATAGGTCCTTCTCTAAGTGACATTTTGCTTTCCTCATATTTGTTTACCTACTTAATTTATAGAGCTTTCCCATAGCAGAAGAACTCTGGGAAGCCAGTGTGGTGTAGTGGTTAGAGCAGGGGTCA
Organism: Podarcis filfolensis; assembly: GCF_964270895.1. Taxonomy (NCBI): domain Eukaryota; kingdom Metazoa; phylum Chordata; class Lepidosauria; order Squamata; family Lacertidae; genus Podarcis; species Podarcis filfolensis. The sequence goes on from NC_139615.1 coordinate 30,461,818, forward strand.
GCAAACATTTTCAGCAGGGCGCCGGTCCACTGTCCCTCAGACCTTGTGGGTGGCCGGACTATATATTTTTTTGGGGGGGATGAACAAATTCCTATGCCCCACAAATAACCCATAGATGCATTTTAAATAAAAGGACACATTCTACTCATGTAAAAACACACTGATGTCCGGACCGTCCGCGGGCCGGATTTAGAAGGCAATTGAGCTGGATCTGGCCCACAGGCCTTAGGTTGCCGTGGGTTAGAGTGTCAGGCGAGGACCTGGGAGAACAAGGTTCAAATCCCCACTCAGTCATGAATCTCACTGGGTGACCTTGGGCCAGTCACTGCCTGTTAGCTTAACCTACCTTACAGAGTCATTGTAGGGATTAACTGAGAAGGGGGTGGGGGTAAACTATGTACTCCATGGAGAAAAAGGTGAAATGTAAATGCAATAAATAATCTCTTCTTCTTACTTGCTTAAGAAAGCTGGAGGAGCCAGCCAGATGGAGACGTCAGTCACCAGCCTGGCCTCCAGAGATCTCCATGTGGTCGCAGTTGAACCTGTGCCAGTCGCAAAATGCTCCTGGTACCTGGCTAATTTCTAACACTGAAAAAGGAGAGCCTAATCAGTATTTCTTAGTAGATCGTCTTTCCACTGGAACATAGGAACCTGCTTTATTCTGAGTCAGACCCCAGCTCTGCGCTGTCTGGCAGTGGCTCTCTAAGGTGTTAGGCAGGATTCTCTCCCAGCCCTACCTGGAGATGCCAGGCCTTGAACCAGGGACCTTCTGCATGCAAGGCAGATGCCTTACCTCTAAGCTATGGCCTTTCCCTAAAGAGCCTGCAATAGCAACCTCCCACACCCTACCCCTAGTTCTGGTTGAAGTTCGTACAAAAATTCTAGGAGGCTGTCTCTGTTATTTTCCACAAGGGGCATAAAGGTCCAGTCCAGGCATAGGCAAACTCGGCCCTCCAGATGTTTTGGGACTACAACTCCCATCATCCCTAGCTAACAGGACCAGTGGTCAGGGATGATGGGAGTCCCAGTCCCTGTTGCAAACCAAGGCTGGCCAGATCACTGTGTCACATTGACCGCAACATCTGCATGTAAACGAAGCTCCCGCCTCTACTGTTGGCTGTGCACATGCTGTATATTCAAAGCACATTTAAAGCCCTCCGCCAGTCCAAAACAGAAGAAGAACCCTGGGAAACGGAAGCTTGTCAAGGGTGCTGGGAATGGCAACTCTTTTTGAAGGGTAATTACAGTCCCTAGGATTCTTTGGAAGCAGGGAGGGAATATGCTTTAAGTTCATGGCGCATATGTAGCCACAAGCGGCGCCAGCTCTTTCACTCTCTTCCCCGGCTGAGTTCCTTCACCAGGCTGAGCTCCTTGAACTGGAGCAAACAGAAAGGTACACACACGGCATAGTTGCTGATCGCTCCTGCAAATGAGCCAAGCCTCATGCCACAGGGGGCGGGGCGAGGGCAGAGCCAATAAGCTTGTCAGTGCATGTATCCTTGGAAGGATGTTGCTGTCATCTCCCCCACCCCTCCATCATCGCCTGCTGTGAAGGGGTTCTCGGGTTCCCTTGGGTTATTTATGTCTTGTTTACCAGAATCCAAATGGCCAAGGCCATTCCTTGGCCTGGAGGATCCAAGGAAGCAGAATCACGCGGTCAGTTGTTCGGCTGTGACGTGACCTTCCTTGTGCTGCTGCTTTCGCGACGAAAGTATTTGGGGAAATGGCAACTTCCTTGGGCATTAGAGAAGGCGAGGGGTAGGAAGATTAAGGGCGGTAGGGCCACAGATGCCACGTGGATTTTTTTATTTTTAAATAGCTTGTTGGGCCACTCCATATGAAAAGCTTAATTTGAGATGGTTGAATTTGAGCAGCTGCCCGTGTCGGAGTGTGCCTCTGAATACCTGTTTCTGGGAATGCCGGACGAAGACAGCGCTCACCTGCTGGTTGCATTTGCAGGGTTATGAACAGTTGAATCTAGTTATAGTTTTATTTATTAAATTTGTATGCCACCCTTCATCCGAAGACCACATCGTGGTTCACAGCATGGAAGTACAAAATGAGAACACAAAATAAATAGCAAAATGAAAACAAACCAATAACCTTCTCCACGAGAGGCCTGGAGGGTGGCAACCCTTGAATGGGCCTTTTCTGCAGTGGCTCCCTGTTTGTGGAATGCTCCCCCAGGGAGGTTTGGCTGGTGCCTTCATTCAGTGGCGTAGCGTGGGTTGTCAGCACCCGGGGCAAGGCAAGTAATTTGCGCCCCCTAACCGTGGATTTGCGCCCCCTAACCCGTGGATTTGCGCCCCCTAACCCATGGATTTGCCCTAACCCCAGATGTTGCGCCCGGTGCGGCCGGCCCCCCCTGCACCCCCCACGCTACGCCACTGCCTTCATTATATACCTTTAGGCGCCAGGCAAAAACATTCTTCTTCCACCATGCCTTTGGCTGATTGACATCCAATGACCTTTTAAAGGAGTTGTGTGAGGGGGCATTATTGGTTTGACTTTGTTCTTATTTTTATTACCGTATATACTTTGTGTTGTGAACTGCCCTACAGATGCAGGGCAGTACAGTGGTACCTCGGGTTACAGACACTTGAGGTTACATATGCTTCAGGTTACAAACTCCGCTAACCCAGAAATAGTACCCCAGGTTAAGAACTTTACCTCAGGATGAGAACAGAAATTGTGCGGTGGTGACGCAGCGGCAGCGGGAAGCCCCATTAGCTAAAGTGGTACCTCAGGTTAAGAACAGTTTCAGGTTAAGAACGGACCTCCAGAACTAATTAAGTTCCTAACCTGAGGTACCACTATATACAAATTTAATTAATAAATAATACCAATCCCTCTTCCACAAACACGTTTAAAGCCTGGTTATAGAGAAATGTTTTCACCTACAAATGTTTTGTAATGAAGGCACCAGGCAAACTTCTCTGGGGAGAGCATTTTTTAATTCAGCATTGTTCCTGGGCATTGTGGGAAATTTGAAAGGGATCTTGTTGCAGCCGCTAGCACTGCTTGAAGTTCTGGGTTGGACTTCCCACCCCCCACCCCAAGGGATCCCCAATGCAGTTGTCAGTCATGGGCTCTGCCCTAATGCCAGCCCTGAGAAGGCCCCTCTCTCAACACAAAAGTAACTATAGTTGGCCAGCTTACATGCACCTGAGATTGGTGCGAGAACTTTCAAATCAAGCAGCGGGTGACTTCCAGGCTCATTTGAGCCCCGGCACCTCTCATCTTAGGATGGGGCAAAAGCACTCCATGTTATATTGCGGTGCCAGTCCTCACATAGCCAAAACTCATGCCCGAGGGGGAAGTGCCAGCAGTTTTGGGGTGTGGGGGGGGACCTCAAGTTATGCAGAAGCGCATACAAAATATTTAGGGAGAAAAACTCTTTGAGTGGTGGTGAGACCCCAAAGCAGCTAAGCCTTTTTTAAGGGAAAAAGGGGAGGAGGGCATTAGTTGGCTTGAAGGTCAGGAAAATGTTACCCCATTATGTTTTGTTGCAGGACTCACCTGACGTTATTTTTTCACATGTTCCAGGATTGGGTTTTGGCTCTGAAAATGGGTTCTGAGAATGAGTTTTTCGGGAGGTGGGATCCTGGCTGCACCCCATCTCCCCTTAGGTAGTGTGCATGCCTATGGAAGGGAACCCATAAGGTCTGTGTCTTTAATCCACAACGATGAGATGCTGTTGGTGTGAGCAAGTTTAATGGTATAGCTATCTACTGAGTCGGATGGTTCTACGTATAGTGTTGTATTTTCTTGCTCAGCACTTTGGGGGCCTAGACCAAAAAGCAGCATAGAAAGAAACTGTTGGTGATAGTTCATGTAGGCCAGTCTTGAAACTGAAATAAACGGGGTGTGAGGTTGAGAATGTTCTCGAGCAAATTTTCTTTATTCAGACTTTTTACGTGGGGGGGGGCAGGAAGGGGAAGAAAACAACTATATATGTTCTAATTGAAGATGTATGCATTGCAACATTTACAATTATGCTTTTGAGAAGTCTTGTGGCAGGGAAGAAAAAAATAATTTGTGCAAAATATTGAAACTGCCTAAGGTGAGCAGAGCTCCCCTCCCGCCCAACCAGCCAGCCAGAACTCAGTTCCGACACCTCTCAGGTGGGCACTATTGCCATTATAAGAGAACAAGGGATGTGTTCATGGTGAGTTCCGGCACCTCTTTTTCTAGAAAAATAGCATTGCAGTTACAAGGGTGGCCCAATGCATGTCCAAAGTCTGTTTTGGAGACCTAATCCAGCCCGCCAGTCAATTTAATCCAGCCCCCGTGGCAGTATATGTCCTGGGGTAAAATCCTAAAAACAACTTCGATCCTAAAAAAAGGCCAACAACTTTGGTCAGCCCTTTGGCCTGTCCCCATGGCCCTTCACTTCATCAAATCTGGCCCTCTTTGAAAAAAGTTTGGGCACCACTTCATCAGGGGGACAGGGTTCCTACTACTTTAACAGTTGCGTACACCGGCTAAAATTTCCTCTTCTGCACAACTCTTAAAGGTGCAGGAGACCTGTCCCCCCTTTGCAGCTTGCCACCCAAATACTTACTACCTAAAAATGCATTGACAATATTTAAGTTTGAATAGAACCATACAAAGCGGCCACCGGTCTGTCTAACCAGCAGCTGTGTACTCTGACTGGTGGTGACTTTCCCAGGTCTCAAGCAGAGATCCCTGCTTCACGGTATCATTTAAGCTAGTGATCTTGTCAGATTTCATGCATTCGCAGTGTGAGCTGTGTTTCTTGAGTGTCACTCAAATTACTATTTCAAAATGAAATTTGCAACGCTGGCACTCAAAACTCTGCTGCACTTGGGTGGAGTTTGGGGTTCTGCATCTGCTTAGGGCAGCCAGATTTTAAAAAAGAAAGGACTGGGTACGTGGGGGCTCCTGCGCCTTTAATATTTGCATGGAATAGAGAATTTCAGCAGGTGGTGCATTTTGACTATTAAAGATGCAAGAACCTTGCTTTCTTTTGCCTCTGACCAGTCATCAGAGATCTGCTGCTTACCTTGACTGGCAGCAGCTGTTTGGCAGCGTGTGCAGAGCATCATCCCCAGCCCATGAAATAAACTTCGAAATTGACCTTATTCCCAGGCTGGCTAGTTGTCTCATGTGTCCCAACGTTCATGGAATCGTAGAGTTGGAAGGGACAAGGGCCATCCATTCAAACCCTCTGCAATGCAGAAATCTTTTGCCCAATGTGGGACTCAAACCCGTGACCATGAGATGAAGAGTCTCAGAAGCAGTACCAACTGAGCTATGTTGGTGTTGTCTGGTCTTCATGGGCAGCAGCTCTCTTAGGAAACTGGGCAAAGAGTCATTCCTGTCACCCGCTCTCTTGATCCTTTTAAAGGTAAAGGGACCCCTGACTATTGGGTCCAGTCGTGGCTGACTCTGGGGTTGCGGCGCTCATCTCGCTTTATTGGCCAAGAGAGCCCCCGTACAGCTTCCGGGTCGTGTGGCCAGCAGGACTAAGCCGCTTCTGGTGAACCAGAGCAGCGCACGGAAACGCCGTTTACCTTCCCGCTGAAGCGGCACCTATTTGTCTACTTGCACTTTGACGTGCTTTCGAACTGCTAGGTTGGCAGGAGCTGGGACCAAGCAATGGGAGCTCACCCTGTCACGGGGATTTGAACCGCCAACCTTCTGATCCGCAAGCCTAGGCTCTGTGGTTTAACCCACAGCGCCACCCGCGTCACTTGATCCTTTTAACCGAGGGTCAAACCTGGTGGCTTTTGCCTGCAAAACACCTCCTCTGCCGCTGAGACTCAGGTCCCTCCAAGAATCCTTTGCATTGGAGACTTTCCTGCACGGCAGCGGTAGGGCTGAGCCGTAGCAAACACCATGTGCCAAACCCTCGAGGTGTGACTCTGCTCCAGGTGTCCCATCTTGATATTGCTGACTCCCCCCTCTTCCCACCCCCTTTATTTCCCCCATCTATAGGGCATGAACCTCAGTGTGGGCGTTTACTGCGGGGTTCTGATGGAGGTGCCCTTGGTAGGTGTGTGTTTCTAAAAGCGGCCTTTTAAATGTTTTTGCGTCATGGTTGTTCATCTCCAGAATAGGTTGCTGTCACCCGAGACCCGCCTCCTTTCTCCTCGCAGCCTATTTTAAGCACTGATTGCTCCAGTGCTATTAATACAGGGTGTGTGGGCTGCGTTCCAGCCCCTCTGCCACCCCCCAGCTTGTTAGGCCTTTCTCATGCACCTTGGAGGAGAAGGAATTCGCTTGCCCTGCAGTCTGGAGCGTGTTTTGAAAAGGCTAAATGGATCTCGTGCACAGAGTGCAGGTGACATAACAGGCTTACCATTCCTCCAGTGGCCTTTCTAAAGAAAAAAAATCACCTGGGGGTTTGGGTGTGTGTGGACTGAGGTGCACTCCCTGGGATGTGCCCATGGCAGTGATAGAATATGTTATTTTTTGCAAGTGCACAAGGGTAGGGCGTTGGAGGCCAGGGGAAGATCTGGAAAGCATAGCAAGAAGTGCCAAAGCTCTGTTACCTTGGCAGCTAAACTCATGGAATCCTGAGACCTGGTATGGGGCAAGGGCATGGCTAGGGAAATAAAATCTCTGTTTGGCTATGCAGCCCACTAGTTGACCTTGGGATAGCTTCCCGCTAGCTTTAACAGTGTTGTTGTGATGATGGAGTGGGTTAATTCCCTTTGTATGTGGCCTGAGTGGGACTCTGTATTTGGGACGCAGGTGGTGCTGTGGGTTAAACCACAGAGCCTAGGACTTGCCGATCAGAAGGTCGGTGGTTTGAATCCCCGCGACGGGGTGAGCTCCCGTTGCTTGGTCCCTGCTCCTGCCAACCTAGCAGTTTGAAAGCACGTCAAAGTGCAAGTAGATAAATAGGTACCGCTCTGGCGGGAAGGTAAACGGCGTTTCTATGTGCTGCTCTGGTTTGCCAGAAGCGGCTTAGTCATGCTGGCCACATGACTCGGAAGCTGTACGCCGGCTCCCTCGGCCAATAAAGCGAGATGAGCGCCGCAACCCCAGAGTCGGCCACGACTGGACCTAATGGTCAGGGGTCCCTTTACCTTTTTCTGTGGCCTGAGTGCTGCGGACAATGGCTTGGGTACAAATTTGACCAATCTGGAAGCGGTGAGAAAAGATCGGGAACGCCCACTCACTGGCCTATGTGATCCAAGCTACAGTGAAGCATAGAGCAAGTGTACTGCAAGGGCTCCCCTCCCCCTCCCCATCTTTGAGCTGTACAATGAGCTCTTAGTCTTTCCATTTCGCAGATAGGAAAACTGAGGCTGAAAGATAGCACCCTCCCTTGAGGTCACCCAGTGAGACTTGAACAGAACTGGGCTTTGAACTCTGGTCTCCAGGTTTCATCCTGCATTTTTAGAGAGTGTAAGAGGACATGTCTCTGCCCCAAGGAACGTACAATCTAAAATTTGACACAGAGGAAAACAACAGGGCAGTAGAAGGGAAATGGAGGCAAGGTAAACAGAGAAGAAGTATGCACTTAGACTTATGTTGCTAACTTAGTTGCACGGTAGGGCACGGGAACAGAAAGGTGTTCTAGATAAGGTAGTTCAGGATCCTTTTGAAAGGTCCACACAAAGGCCATCTTTGTCAAGTACTGGAGGGGGAAAAGTGTTGCCCATTTATGGGCAGTCCCCCTCCCTCCATGAGCACTCGTCTGTGTACCTCCATTATTCAGGTGTGATGCATGGATGGAACTAATTAAACAAATGGCCAAAAATAAAACAAAAATCCTTCCTTTTTCATTGTCGTCACCACACTGACTGACTGACGCAGGTTACATCTGCCTCTAAGTGACAGCTGAAGAAGTCCTGGTGCAGAAATCACACCCACCCCCTTCATCTGTTGCAGAGGAAACACAGACCACGTGTCCACTGCCAAAGGATGCAGCTCTCTGGGGCAGGGGACTGAGGGGGGGGGGGAGAGAACGCACCATCTGACCCCAATCCAATGCCCTCCAGATGTTTTGGACTTCAAGCTTCCATCAGCGGTAGCTATAGCCCAAAACATCTGGAGAGTCCTAGAAAGCTAGAACGGACAGAGGTTGTACTTCAGAGGGAATTCTCAGGTGCCTGAAAAAAGTGTTTCGGGTATCTAACATGAATGCAGCTCCTCCAGTCTCTGGCTGAGCCCTCAATCAATTTTCAAATGAGCCTTTGGCATGGGATACATTCTGCCAAGGGGGGAAAGTTCCCCCCGGCAGATCTGAGAGGCTGCAGTGGGATGTGGGGAGGAGGCGATGGCTGGTGCAATGCTGCAATTCCTTTTCTGCTTTCCACCTGCCTGGCTAGAGATGCAGTTGGCTGCCCATCTGTTGTTCAGCTATGTATTTATAATTTTTTGCTTGGGATTTTGGTCCCCTGACCAGGCTGCCCTGGAGGAGGGATGCAGATGGGGATGAGAAGGAGCTTTTAGCAAGGAAGGTGCGAATTCCACCCCCTCCCCCCAAAAAAATTTCGTTAGCAAATTAATTCCACTTGGACAGCAAAGCAGCTCATTGGGACTTTTGAGATTAGGGCCTGGCAGTTCGCGTTTTAATCACTGGATGTTAATGGACCAAGAAAGCAAATAATCTTCTGGTGCCAGAGGGTGGGAGGGGGGAAGGAGTCTGCCCAGTTTGGCAACCAGATCCACCACAGCAACTGGGGAAGGCTGGAAAGCTTTCTTCAGAATCTTAGTTCATTCTGTGCTGCAGTCCTTGCTGGTGTTGTTTTGGTCTTGCTGCCGTGGTACTAATAGGATCCTCCTAGTGGGGCAGCAATAAAACTGCTAGCTCATTTGCAAAGCTAAGCAGGGTCCGGGATGGTTTCAAATTGGATGGGAGACCGTGCGCCTCAAGGTCCCTTCCAGCTCTACAAACCTATGACTCTATGAACTTGCAGAGCTGCCTAAGACTGACCTTCTCCAACGTGGATCCCATCTGCAGTATAAAGAGCTATCATACCACTTTAAGCAGATATGGTTTTCCCCAAAGCTTCATGGGAACTGTAGTTAGTTAAGGGTGCCGTGAGTTGTTGGAAGGCTCGTATTTCCAATCCCCATAATTCCTTGGGAAGAGGGATGGATTGTTCAACCACTTTGAGAAATTCTAGACATTCACTTTGTACATGCTCAGAGCCATTCTCTCCCCTCCTTTGGAGGTTCTGACTTGGGGTCTGGTGCTCTGATGAGCCAAGGAATGCAGATGTGACTTTTGGCCAACAAAGCAGTGCTTGAGAGTCGCCTGTGCAAGGGGAACATTTCACACTCTGAAATGAGAAGAGCCTAAATTAAGCCCTGCCTAAGTGGCGCTGGGCAGCCCTACAGCCTGCTTTATTAAGGGAGTCATTCCTTCTTTCCTTCCTTCCTGGCTTTGCATTCCTATTTTATTCTCCCTGTCCCCAAGCCAGCCCAAGCCAAAACACCTGTTCGGATTCCAAAGGCAGGAAAAGTTATTCTTCTAGTACAAACTTCCTGAGGAGGTCCAGATCCGGCCCTTCAGCTGTGCCTTATAGGGAGGAAGTGCATCTCATGCTGGGAAGAGGTTTAGTCAGTTTCTGAGTCCCTTCCCTCGTGCGCTCCCCCCCGCCCCCCCTTAACGCAGCCTGGTGTCCATCTGCTTACCGCATTAAAGAGAGAGAAGCAGAGCCTCTTGCAAACATTTGCGCCATTCAAAGCAACCTGAGACACCATCTGGGGCTGCTTTTGGGAGGGGGACGTTCAAAGATATTCATAGCTGTTGATCCCACAGAGAGAAAGCAAAGAGAGAAGTGCTTTATGTGAGTGTTGGTCCACCAGCACTAGATGTGACACTTTGCAGAACAACACAAGCAAATACATACACAGAAGTACTTGTGCTAAGGTGAGGGGTAGGCCCATGACCTGAATGCGGCCCTCACAGTCTCTCTGGCCGGCCCTTGGGACTCTTCCTAGGCCACACCTCTCCCTGACCTTGCTTGACCCTCTCCTTGAGTGTCGTCATCAGCTGATGAGCAGGGATTAAAGCACTTCTTAAAAGTGCTGTTTGAAGCAGCTTGTGGGCTTCTGCCAGCGGGCGTGAGGCTGTTTAAAGTGGTGTGGAACTGCTTTAAATGTATAATGTGTGTTGGGTAGTGGTTTTGGTCCAGGACTAGGGAGAACTCAGCTTAAACCCACAGTTGTCCCTAAATCTCCTTGGGGGCCCAAGCCCCTGCCCCTACCCTGCAAAAATAGAGGCTGAATTCTGCTCAGTGGGGTAGACAAGCTACCCAATAATAGCACCTTTTTCTTGTCTAAATTCAGTGTCAAGTTTACCCAGTTCATTACAGTGCCCAGGCATTGATTCAGATTACACAATGCCTCACTTTGATTTCTTGAAAAGGAGAGGTAGAGCTGCAGGCCACTTGCATCTCCAGAATGGCACATACCTCCAGATAGTATCCATCCGTGGTTTCATACAGATGTTAAACAGCATAGGGCAGAGGTCGCCAACCTAGGCCATGGGCACATTTTGATTTTTGAGTAAACGCTGTGTGTGGGTGCCGCCACCCTTTCTGGTTGCTTGTCTCCCCCCCTCCTCCTCTGGATCAGTCCCCCATCCCCAAAGAAAGTGCTTATGCACAGACCTCACTTTCCCAAGGAGCTGACAGAGCAGAATTAAGCTGAGCAGCGAAAAGGACATAGAGTTGAAAGAAGTAAGCAAGAACATCATTCTTCCAACTTCCTCCTGCTATTCTGTATACTTCTCAAGGGAGAAAACAAGACCGTATTTTTTGCTCTATAAGACTCACTTTTTCCCTCCTAAAAAGTAAGGGGAAATGTGTGTGCATCTTATGGAGCAAATGCAGGCTGCGAAGCTATCACAGAAGCCAGAACAGCAAGAGGGATTGCTGCTTTTTTTCTTGTTTTCCTCCTCCAAAAACTAGGTGTGTCTTATGGTCTGGTGCGTCTTATAGAGTGAAAAATACGGTAACTACCTCTGCTCACGGCCAAGAACGTGATGGGAGGGAGGCCTCAATGGCTTACTGAGTGCCAGGGGAAGACTTCAAGGGTGCCAGGGGATCCTGGGCACTGCTTTCGTGACCCATGAAATAGGGAATCTATAGGGAACCCAATTGCCTAGCTGCAAAGGGGCAGAGTGCTGACCTTGCCAGCACCACATTCTGGAATCAGCCATCCAATAGCAGCAGAATCACTGAGGTCGCTCCAACCCCCAGCCCAGACAGCCTAACCAGTAGGATACCATGTAGTACAGAAAGGCTCTAAGAGATACAGGAGAAATCAATATGATCACTGTCCTCCTCCTCTCAGCAAAGGTCATCCCCCAGGGCAACCGAGGCAGTTTCCATTCCAAAACCAGGCCTGAAGCCCAGTTGAAATGGATCTAGAAAGTCAGTTTCATCCAAGAGTACCTGGAGCTGGCCGGTGACAATCTTGCTCAAGTACCGTGCCCAGAAAGGGGATGTTGGCAACTGGTCTGCAGTTTTTATTTTCTGGGTCTAGGCTAGGTTTATTCATAGCTCCTGGCCCTTCTCCAGGCAATCTGGATCGAAGCGTGCAAAATAAGAGATTATGGAAATAGTTCTGATTTGCAAAATTACGCAGGTTGCAGAACCTAGCTTTTCTTGCTGCAGAATTGGGATTTCCTAGGCAGAGATTTTTCTTTTCTTTTTTTTAGTGTAGAGTACCCAAAGCTCTAAATATAACTTAATGCATGCCTAGCCAAAACCAAACATCACTTCTTACTGCAGATCTATGAGGCACTGTTTGCTTGTTTATTGCAGAACCCAGGCTGTTGTGACAGCTTAGGCTAAGGAAGAAGGGAAGCATTGAGCTGGGATATTAGTTGTAGCGGGAACGAGGCAGAGGACTGAGAACCATGCATGGGACAGAAAAAAGCTCTTTTCTCCACCAATGGGGCTGTTTCCCTCCCTGTTTCCTCCTCTGGTTTCTAAAACCTCAGCGTCCTCAGCCTCTGTGTTTTCATAACCTTGCTTAAGATGAAGAACAGTGAGCCACATGGTAACCTTGGACTCTGCGATGTTCGGACACTCTGTTATAAACTCACAGCTACTCCCCACGGCTACTCCTCTCCGAATGTTACAGAACCTTTGGGCAAACACACAATCCTCTGGGAAGTTTTCCCGTGCAAAAACCCCATTGGAACAAACAAACAGCTCTCGTTCATTTTGGTTGGGCTCAGATAGGACAGCCTGGCCACAATACAGCTTGTCATTTATGTACAAAAGCTTCCTTTTTTTAATTTACAGGGTTTCATTCATTAGATTTTGAATATTTCGTGTACAAAAAGAAAAGAGACAAACCACAAGAGACAAACACATACATGTGCAAATGCAGTCAACAACGATTAAGGAAATAATTCTTTTTGCAACAAACAATTGTGGATAGAGGAGCACAAAGTGGGATTTGACTATTGGTCCAAACTTGTCTGCTGCCCTTTGCTTAAGCAAACAAGACTGTGCAGGGGCCCCATATCTCCGAAAATATTCTATTCTTTTCCCACTTGGGGAAGGTAACTTTCTCACAAGTCGCTGGGTTGGGTCATGCCTTCCGTCCATTGTTTGCCTGGGGGAAGAGTATCTTCCCTTCCTTGTTGAAGTGCTAAGTGTTTAGCCACTGTGAGTGCCAGCAATAGGGAGTCAGCATTCCAAAGGGTTGGTACCCTATTCAACAAGTTGTTGACATCTTTGAAACTTGGGGGGGGGGGTCCAAAACCACCTTTATGTGGTTGGTTGCCTCTGAACAATACTTTCCTGTCCTTGACATCCTTTTCTGGAAGAGGAATTGTCGGGTCCAGTACACTGGCATCGGGTCCAGTACACTCTAAAGCAGCGGTTCTCAACCTGTGGGTCCCCAGATGTTGTTGGACTACAACTCCCATCATCCCTGAGCTCTGGCCTTGCTACCTAGGGGTGATGGGAGTTGTAGTTCAACAACATCTGGGGACCCACAGGTTGAGAAAGGCTGCTCTAAAGGCAGTTTGGACTGAGATATCATTTATTATAATCATGAACATAAGAAGAGCCAACCAATTGATTATTATGATTATAATATAATATGTATCTTAATAAATAATAACTCCTTCTCCTACTAAATGTACCCTAAGTGGATACTGCGTAACCACGAGTCTCCTGTTTTAATGGCTGCGTCATTTTAATTGGATTATTCTCTTGTGCATTTTAATTACGGATATTCTTATTTTAACGTCTGTGTAATTGGCTTTTTATATTTTGTAAACCACTTATTGGCACTAAGCAGCATATAAACAAATTAATAAGAGTATTTCCCGGAATATTTTGCTCCTTCTGTCATTAAGACGGAGCTGCCTGACGTGCATTTCCCCCCTCTTCTTTCTTTTTTCAAAATCCATTGCTTTTGTAACCAGCTCAAGGCCCTCTCTGTTTCGCCTAAAGAAGGATGCTGCACAAGCTGTGAGGTCTTGTATTTTCATACACAGGTGAAACATAAGGAAGGCCACTAAGGTCCGGCCGAACCCAAAGAGTACTCACTAGTGGTTCCTCATCCTTTTGGGAAAAAGTAAACAAGTGGGGTGCCGCAGGGTTCTTTCCTGGGCCCATTATTGTTCAATGTCTTTATAAACAACGTGGATGAAGGGATTGAGGGCAAGCTCATCAGATTTGTTGATGACCTCAAACTGGGAGGGGTAGCCAGTGCTGCTAAAGTCAGAATAGAACTGGGTCTCCACTAACAAAACCCCACAGAAATCTACTACAGTCGTACCTTGGATCTCAAACAGCTTAGTTGCCGAACATTTTGGCTCCCGAATGATCGAAAACCGGAAGTGAGTGTTCCAGTTTGCGAACTGTTTTTGGAAGCCGAATGTCCGACGGGGCTTCCGATTGGCTGCAGGAGCTTTCTGCAGCCAATCAGAAGCTGCGCTTTGGTTTCCGAACGTTTTTGAAGTTGAACGGACTTCCAGAACAGATTCCGTTTGACCTTCAAGGTACGACTGTACAGTGTCCCTGACAGGTGGCAGTGGCAGGCAATCCACCTTCTACTTTAAAAACCTCTTAGTGAAGGGGAGGTCAGCTCCCTTCTAAGGCAATCTCTTCCACTATGGGAAAGCTCAAGTCACCAGGACGTTCTTCCTAATGCTTAGTCTGGATCCCTTTTCTTTTAATTTGAGCCCACAGGTCGGGTCCTACCCTCTAGAGCAGGCATGGCCAAACTTGGCCCTCCAGCTGTTTTGGGACTACAATTCCCACAATCCCTGACCACTGGTCCTGTTAGCTAGGGATGATGGGAGTTGTAGTCCCAAAACAGCTGGAGGGCCAAGCTTGGCCATGCCTGCTCTAGAGCGACAGGACACAAATGGGCTCATTGCCATCCATCCATCTGTCCTCTGTAAACTTGTCGTTGAATGATTGACAGAACATGCCTAATTGCTTTAGATTTAGCATGAGGCAGATTCATATAAGACCACGTCACAGGAAGAAGCTGTCTTCATCCTGCTTTCAGACCACATATGCAACATAAAGCACTAGGATTGCATTTTGAGCTGTCATGGTTTTCCCCAAAGAATCCTATGACTGTTGCAGACATCGCCTCTGGTGCCTTTCCCAGACACACCAGGAGACAGCAGGCATTGAACCTGAGGCCTTCTGCATTCAAAGCATGTGCTCTGCCATTGAGTTATGCACTCTACTTTATCCTTAGCTTGCAATGAAGGGGTTGCCTGAGATCTTGGATGCCGTTAATAAAATTAGGTTGAGAGACTGGCAGGGGAGACTCAGGTGTGTGAGATCTGGCTGTCAATACTCAACTTAGGGATGATGTTCGCTTGACAAGGAGGGAATTCTGGACTTCACATGCTCCAGGAATGAACCACTGGCACTGAGAACAGGTTCTGGTGTCTAAAATCTATTGGACTCGGTTTTTTGTTTTCAGGCCAGGAACTTTGACCCACGTTTGCCCCCAAACTCCGCATCTCACCTTTTCTCTCCCACGCCCTCCTGCAGCTGCCAAAACCCAATAATGACTTTGAATAAACATCTCCCGCTCCATCCCAATCTTCTGATCTGTGTCAATTTAGGAACCATCAATTTCCCCTCCTTCCTGTGGTAACCGTAGAGACGGTACATTATGTAACTTTGATGTCTGACTCATCTCCACCCCCTCGCTGTCGATTTTTGTCTCTGCCCAGCTCAGGGTGGTAACCATCCTCCCCTACGTTCCTCGGATCTGGGACCTGCCTGCATCTCCACATGGCCCAGGAAAGTGAAAAAAGAGGCGTCAGCCTCCATAGAGTTCCCATGGCAGGGCATGGAATAATAATAATAATAATAATAATAATAATAATAATTTATTATTTATACCCCGCCCATCTGGCTGAGTCTCCCCAGCCATTCTGGGCGGCTTCCAATCGAGTGTTAAAAACAATACAGCATTAAATATTAAAAACTTCCCCAAACAGGGCTGCCTTCAGATGTCTTTTAAAGATAGGATAGCTGCTTATTTCCTTCACACCTGAAGGGAGGGCATTCCACAGGGCGGGCGCCACTATAGAGAAGGCCCTCTGTCTGGTTCCCTGTAACCTCACTTTTCGCAAAGAGGGAACCACCAGAAGGCCCTCGGCACTGGATCTCAGTGTCCGGGCTGAACGATGGGGGTGGAGACGCTCCTTCAGGTATACTGGACCTGGAAATGTCTCTGGGGCAGCCAGGTCCCAAGAACCCCATTCCTTCCTGCTCAGGTGCTTTTCTGTGGCTCTTGCCAAGGGAGTGGCATGCAAGGAAAAGGTCCCTACGTGCGGGGTGCATGATGGGTGGGCTCAAAGCCTTCAAGTTCCAAGGTCAGACCTTATAACCTGGAGCTGCTTCTCTGCACCAAAGCACCACCCAGCGATATGTTTCCTATTAGGACTGTCAAGATTGCCTCTGATCCCATGCAGAGTTACTTTCCCTTGCTGCTGAGCTGACAGCTCTGCCCACAGTGCATTTATGACTGTGCTTCTCCTCCACGTTTATTTTGCCTCCAGGTTGGCAACTGTGGTGGTTCTGATACTTCTCAGGTCACCTTTCCTGTCCTGGCTCTCGGCCTACACACAGTCTTTCAGGCATGTCTTCACAACCGTAAGGGCCGGTAAAAGGAGTGAGGGGATGTCAGCTATGGTTCTGGTTTGGAAGAAACCCAATTGTATCTGTCCAAGGCAAGGACACAACTACAGTGGTACCTTGGGTTACAAACACCTCAGGTTACAGACTCCGCTAACCCGGAAGTAGTACCTCGGGTTAAGAATTTTACCTCAGGATGAGAACAGAAATCGCGCACTGGTGGCACGGCGGCAGCGGGAAGCCCCATTAGCTAAAGTGGTACCTCAGGTTAAGAACGGTTTCAGGTTAAGAACGGACCTCCGGAACGAATTAAGTTCGTAATCAGAGGTACCACTGTACAGATTCCTCGGGCGTTTCTGGTATTTGGATTAAGCTTCATGAGTTTGACCGTGTGCTTTCAGAAGACATAGGTGGCATCAGTTCATTGCATTTAAACCCTGCCTTTCCTCATAACAGAGCTCAAGGGTCGTACACATGGTTCTCACCCATTTGTCCCCATGACAGCCCTGAAAGGTAGGTTAGGCAGAGAGGGAGAGGTTCAAAGTCACCCAGTGAGCTGATGGGCATTTGAGCCCAGTCTAAAAGTCTTAATTGTTGCATTGTACTATTAGGCTGTCGTTTTTCCATCTGCCCATTCTAGGCGTTGGGGGGGGGGGAAGGGGGCACTAGCTTAGGGTGTGTGAGGGAGTCTTCGGGTTGGATCCTCAAGTAGCATCCCTAGGCAAGAGGAGGAGATGGCTACATCCAGCAGCGATTTTATGCCAGCAAAGCAGAGCTGGCAGAATTTAACCCCTGGGGTGCAAGGTTACTTGACTTTCCAGCACAGATGCCCTTTCTGTTGCCAGATGCACAGGCAAGCTTCACCCACCCACCAGCCCAGGACCCAGAAAGGGCACATTTCCCTGGCGCAGCAGAGAGGCGGCCTCCAAAAGCTAGCTGCGGTCACAGTGGCTTGGCAAAATGAGGGAGGGTGGCAATCTTCAAAAATAACATGGGAATCCCTTCTGGGACCCTTGAAATGTTGACACTCCCCCACAAGGGGAGTTCTGCTGTTTGTGAATTTCCCTAACCTGCTTCCTGCAGTCTCCTGGCAGTGAGCTTATCATTTTTCATTGTGCCCAGGAGATGGAGTGCCAATGTTGGCAGGGCTTCCTGGTCAGCAGCCAGATTTATCCTTCGGGCTGCTGTTAGTAGCCAAAGGCTATTTGTGTGTGGCACTTTGCATTGGTAGAGTTTTATTATTGCATTTGGCCTTTGCACTGGTCCTACAAGGCATGCATCACTTAACTGTTCCCATTTTGCAGATGGGGAAAACTGAGGCTTAGAGAGAAAGTTGCTTGAGGCCTGCAAAACAAAAAATGTGGTGGAGGAACCCTATAATTTGTAAAGGGTGCTGGGAATTGTAGCTCTATGAAGGGTATTCTGCAGTTTCAGGGACCCTTCCTGGGAAGCTGTGTGCTTTGAATGTATGGTGTGCATGTAGTCTTCATAAGGCGCTTGGTTTGTCATTCTAACACCAGTATTTGGCTTAGCGTTCCCAGCTACAAATCTTTGCCCATAGAAGATTTGTGCACACATGATAGTACACGGGTGATAAATTATGTTCAGCTTGCATTTCAAGACAATCCCACTTAAATTAGAACTCTTCGAAACAAGATGCAAACACAACCATCATTTGAAATACACAAGTCTTGGAACTGCACAGTGCAGTTCTCCAGGCAAGTAATGTGTACCTCCCTCTCACAAAAAACCAAAAACAAAAAACACACATTCTGGAGTAAAGTGTGCATAAAAGTACATATGTTGGTGGAAAAAACATACAGAAGTGCGTTATATTACGAGAAAGTTTTCTTCAAAAATGTGTATATTAGATTACACTGCTCCCTATCTCCATTTTATCCTCACAACAACCCTGTGAGGTAGGTAGGTTGGGCTGAGATAGTGGCTGGCCCAAGGTCATCCAGTGAGCTTCATGGCTGAGTGGTGATTTGAACCCTGGCCTCCCAGGTCCTAGCCCAACACTCTAACCATTACACCACGATGGGTTTCCTTGTTTGCAGGGCAAGCCCAGGAAGAACCTGAAATGGTTTTTGCCTTGAAACTGTACCAGGACTTTGCTAAGAAAAAGTTTCTGGGGTCCTAACCATGGTATACTTCACCTCATCCCTGGGAATGAATTTATAAAATTCTTATTTCTGTTGTTTCTTTTTGGTGTTCATTGTGAGGGGCTGGAAGCTTCACCGGGGCTCAGTTCACAATCCTGGAACACATAAAGTCAACTGAGTAGCTCTGAGCTTGCACAGAGAGAAATTACTTTTAAAAATTTAAAATACCTTCCTGGTTTATTCTATTTTTTTTAGTTCTGTGCAGCTTACAGAATAACAATACTGTCCCAATAAAACCCAATTGTACATTTACCAAGCAATGAAAAACTACCAGGTCTGGGACTAACACTAACACACGGGTGGCACTGTAGTCTAAACCACCCAGCCTCTTGGACTTGCTGATTGAATCCCCACGACGGAGTGAGCTCCCGTTGCTCTGTCCCAGCTCCTGTCAACCTAGCAGTTTGAAAGCACATCAGTGCAAGTAGATAAATAGGTACAACTGTGGGGGGAAGGTAAACGGCGTTTCCATGCGCTCTGGTTTCCATCATAGTGTCCTGTTGCGCCAGAAGCGGTTTAGTCATGCTGGCCACATGACCCGGAAGGCTGTCTGTGGACAAACGCCGGTTCCCTCGGCCTGAAAGCAAGATGAGCACTGCTCATAGTCACCTTTGACTGGACTTAACCGTCCAGGGGTCATTTACCTTTCTTTTTTTTTAACACAAGGGCAAAATCCTATATTTGTTTGGAAGCAAATCACACTAAGTTTAATGGGAATTGCTCACCAACAAGTGTGTTTGGGGTTGCAGCTTTTAACCCTGCTGAGAAATTAACTTTTGTGGGGGATGCTGCTGACATCCCTGTAGTTTTTGCCATTTTGTAGACCCAAGGGAGCCAACTGGGGCGCAGAGGGCGATGTGTTAGCCAAGTAATTAGTCAAGGCCTTCAGAACATGGTTTAAGCAAGCATCTTCATGGGAAATACATTTAAACATTTTCGCACTGTACCTCCAGTTAATTGCATTTGTGAATTCCCAGCATGTTTGCCTGCTTCTTCCCTCTTCCATCCTCTGCTATTCTTCCCTCTTTCTTATCCCACCCCCCATCAGGAAGCAATGGGGGGGGGGGTGAGAGAACAGGGGAAGGAAAGAATCAACAGAATGGTCGGATGTAACTATTTTTAGCATTGGGGGTTTGGCTCTGAGTTCCTGGAGCCAGTTTAGTCTTATCTGGCCCCTGCACCGGGCTGGAGGATGGGGAGCGGAGAGCTACGTTTTCAGAGTTCAGGTCAAGCCTGATCATTTTAGGAGAATGGTTCGTCCCTGACCTTCCAGCTGTGACTGGTTGGTCTTTGGTTCCTTGAAGCTGAACGAAATAGTTCAACAACAACAACTACACCCACCTATGTGTCTTTTTTTTTTTAAATAATTTTTTTATTGGTTTTTCAACACATATTAAAAGACAATACAACACAATACATAGACAAACAAACATATAAACATGTATAATTTCATGACCTTTCTTTCCTAAAGCCTTCTTTCAGCGACTTCCCCATACCTCCCCTTTCTGCATCCCAGTTTTAAATCATTCCAGCAACCCCTAATTTCAGTTTCTTATAGCACTTTCTTTAACTCTTTTTTTTTCCTGTCCAATTGTTTGTCACTGCAATTCTATTTTGCATTACCCAAGACATTTTAACATTCATTAATTTTACAGCAATTCTTAAGATAAACTTTAAATTTCTTCCAGTCTTCCTCCACCGTCTCTTTCCCTTGGTCACGGATTCTGCCAGTCATCTCCGCCAGTCCCATGTAGTCGATCACCTTGGTCTGCCATTCTTCCAGTGTGGGTAGTTCTTGTGTCTTCCAATACTTTGCTAAGAGTACTCTTGCTGCTGTTGTAGCATACATGAAAAACATCCTATCTTTCTGTCAGGGAACTGTCATCTGAGACGAAGGAGGTGAAAGGGCTCATGGAGGGTGAGAGAGACCACTCAGCGGAGGAGGGGACCAGCAGGGGGAGAAGTGGAGTTCCAAGGGAAAGTGAGTCGGAGGGAGGGCTCAGAGACACTTCAAGCGAGAACAGTGGGGAGGTTTCAGGACCTCCCGTAGGGACACCCACTCCTCGGCGGAAACTGTCACGCCGAGAGTCCAGAAGACGCGTTTCCGTTAAGGAGCTTTTATGCTGGAAGAAGTTCCGTAAACGCCCACTGTCCGATTCAACGAGCGATTGATGGAGCCATGCTTAAGGAGCTCCATCACAGACAGAGGTTTGGGAACTTAGCCAAACTCTGAGGGATCAGGATTTTACGCACAAGCAGCTCACCATCCCATCACAGCAATCGGACAGTCCCTGAAAGCAGCTTGTGCAGAGAGGCATCATGAGCAACCCAGCCGGAGCCGGAGGAGCAGCAGGAGCTGGAGAAAGTCCAAGTCTGGAAGAAAGGTACAGAGTGTTGGAACTCCAGCTAGCAATGCAAACGGCGAGGCTAGAAGAAAGGAGGGCGCAGGATGCAGAAAAGGCAAAAGGCGCTACACTAGCAAGAAAGATGCCAGGAATGGTGCAGAAGTTTGGGGGGGACCCCAGGAACTACCAAGCCTTTAGGACAGAGATGCAGTATGCTCTCGAACTGCAGTTTAACGACTTTCCCGATGAGGCATCGCGAGTGGCGTTTGTGATTGGCCATCTCGAAGGAGGGGCGAGAGACTGGGTTAGACCCCTGATGGCAGGGCATAGTGACATGCTGAAGGACGCGAGGAAGTTTTTTCGCGCCATGGATTTGATGTTTTCCAGCGAGATTGAACAGGGACTGGTGCGCAGACAATTGATGGCTTGCAAACAGGGGAGCCGATCGGTTCGTGAGTACTGGACTGAGTTTACAATGTTGATACATAAATTGGAGAAGTGTCAGTTCCACACCAAGGAGGTGGAATTCCTGGGGTACCGCTTATCAGACAAGGGATTAGCCATGGATCCAGGCAAGGTCCAGGCGGTGCTGGAATGGAAGACACCGAAAACGAAAAAAGATGTGCAAAGGTTCTTAGGGTTTGGGAACTTTTACCGTAAATTCATCAAGAACTTTGCCCACTTAACGGCTCCCATCACGGACTGTCTAAGCAGCAAGAAGAAATTCGTTTGGACGGCGGAGGCGGAGCACGCTTTTGAGGAATTGAAAAAGGCATTCGCTTCGGAAGAACAGCTCCTGCACGTGGATTTACAAAAACCCATGAGAGTGGAAACTGATGCCTCAGACCGGGCGGTGGGGGCGGTGCTGCTTCAGCCAGGGAGCAATAAGTCGGAATGGAGACCGTGTGCCTTCTTTTCGCGTAAGCTGAACAAATCTGAGAGGAACTACACGGTATATGACCGAGAACTACTCGCCATTCACGAAGCGTTCCGGAGATGGAGACACTTACTAATTGGCGCACAGCATAAGGTGCAAGTGTGTACGGACCACAATAATTTGGAGTATTGGAGAACGGCACGAGTGCTCAACCAACGACAAGTGAGATGGGCCCAGGAGTTCTCCAAATTCCATTTTGAAATCTGCTATGTGCCAGGTC
Organism: Podarcis filfolensis; assembly: GCF_964270895.1. Classification (NCBI taxonomy): domain Eukaryota; kingdom Metazoa; phylum Chordata; class Lepidosauria; order Squamata; family Lacertidae; genus Podarcis; species Podarcis filfolensis. Next base: position 30,483,552 of record NC_139615.1, read on the forward strand.
CAGAAAACATCAGAGCGGACGCTCTCTCTCGCAAACCTGAATATTTGGAGGGGGAGGGAGCGCCAGAAGAGAGACATATTATCCCAGAGGACCACTGGGTGTGTGGTGCGGCCTGGGTGGGGCAAAGAGAACTGGTAGAGGGAACGGTAAATGATGAGTACGCCCAGGATAAGCTCAGAGGTTTAAGGAGAGAGGGAGAAGACCCTAGAGGTTTTGAAGAAAGAAACGGGGCATTGTATTACAAAGGGGCGCTATATATACCCGAAGGGGAATTGAGGGGGAGAGTACTCAAACAGCTGCACGACAATCCCACAGCGGGGCATTTTGGGCAACACAAGACCATGTGGTTGGTGACCAGGGAGTTTTGGTGGCCCAAGGTGAGGGAGGATGTACGGGAGTATGTGAGAAGGTGTGACCAATGCCAGAGAGCCAAAGGAGAAAGGCGGGCACCAGTGGGGTTATTAGAACCGTTACCCACACCAGAACGACCGTGGGAGGCGGTGTCGATAGATTTTATGACTGATCTGCCCAAATCCCAGGGGAAAACCGCCATACTAGTCGTAGTAGACCTGTTAACTAAGATGGGTCACTTTGTAGCTTGCTCACATGCAGTCACGGCGGAAGAGACAGCGAAATTGTTTGTAGAACATATTTTTAGGCTGCATGGCGCCCCCTTGAGGGTGGTTTCCGACAGAGGGAAACAGTTCACGTCCAGATTCTGGAGGAAACTTATGAGCTTGTTGCACGTCGAGGTCAACTTTTCGACTGCCAGGCACCCTGAGACCAATGGGCAGGCGGAGAGGGCAAACGGTATCCTTCAACAATACCTGAGGTGTTATGTCAATGACAGAGAAAACGATTGGGTGGAAAAGTTGGCACTAGCGGAATTTGCTTACAATAATGCAGAGAATGTGTCCACCGGGATGAGCCCCTTTTTGGCTAATTATGGGTGCCACCCCAGGGCGTTTCCAGGGGAAGGAGGAGAGAGATGGAGTGTTCCGGCCGCAGAACTTTTTGTAGAAGAAATGGAAGCGATCCATCGTCAACTCCAACACAACTTAGAAAGGGCCAAAGAAGAATATAAGAGGCAGAAGGGAAGAATACAAGAGCAGAAGGGAAGGTAAAACAATTAGGGTGGGGAGTCGGGTCTGGCTATCAACCCAAGGATTGCCGTTCAAGGGGGGTTGCAAGAAATTGAGACCCAAAAGATTGGGACCATTTGAGGTCATCCAACAGGTCAACCCAGTGGCTTTCAGACTCCGGTTACCGAACCACATGAAACTGCACCCAGTATTCCACAGGTCATTACTGTCACCATACAGGGGGGAAGGTGAAGGGGTATCCACACGGGGGCCAGCCATAGAAGAAAGGGAAGGCCGCAACTATGTGGCGGAAATCATCGACTCCAGGTGGAAGGGTAATCAGGTGGAGTATTTGGTCGCGTGGGAAGGGGAACCGGAGTCGGAAAACACCTGGGTGAAGGCAGAGGAGGTCCATGACGAGATCTTGATCGAAACGTTCCACCAAAGGTTCCCCAGGAAACCTCAGCCAGTAGCGACGATGAGGAGGAACTGGAGGGATTCAGGGAATCGGAGTTGGAAGGAGGTACAGACTCCGAGGAGGAGGAGTACTTGGAAACCGGAAACAGCAAAAGGTGGAGGGAAGTGTTCGAAACTTCGGAAGATGAGGGAGGTTCCTTCAGGGGTTTTGCTCCCTCGCCTCCCGCAGAGGAGGGGAGGGAAGGGGGTGAAGGGGGCCCTGGAGGGGAGGTGGATGTCAGGGAACTGTCATCTGAGACGAAGGAGGTGAAAGGGCTCATGGAGGGTGAGAGAGACCACTCAGCGGAGGAGGGGACCAGCAGGGGGAGAAGTGGAGTTCCAAGGGAAAGTGAGTCGGAGGGAGGGCTCAGAGACACTTCAAGCGAGAACAGTGGGGAGGTTTCAGGACCTCCCGTAGGGACACCCACTCCTCGGCGGAAACTGTCACGCCGAGAGTCCAGAAGACGCGTTTCCGTTAAGGAGCTTTTATGCTGGAAGAAGTTCCGTAAACGCCCACTGTCCGATTCAACGAGCGATTGATGGAGCCATGCTTAAGGAGCTCCATCACAGACAGAGGTTTGGGAACTTAGCCAAACTCTGAGGGATCAGGATTTTACGCACAAGCAGCTCACCATCCCATCACACTTTCCTTGACACCAATTGGCCTACCATGCCCAGGAGGAAAGCTTCTGGTTTCTTCACGAAAGTGCATTTAAGCACCTTTTTCATTTCATTATAAATCATTTCCCAGAAGACCTTAATCCTAGGGCACGTCCACCAAAGGTGGTAAAAGGTACCTTCAGTTTCCTTACATTTCCAACATTTGTTATAGGGCGTGTGGTAAATTTTTGCCAGTTTGACTGGGGTCATGTACCACCTATATATCATTTTCATAATGTTCTCTCTTAAGGCATTACATGCCGTGAACTTTATACCGGTGGTCCATAACTGTTCCCAGTCAGCAAACATAATGTTATGACCAATGTCTTGTGCCCATTTAATCATAGCTGATTTAACCGTCTCATCCTGTGTATTCCATTTCAACAGCAAGTTGTACATTCTTGACAGATTCTTAGTATTGGGTTCCAATAGCTCTGTTTCTAATTTTGACCTCTCCACCTGGAAGCCAATTTTCCTGTCCAGTTTGAAAACTTCATTTATCTGATAGTAATGAAGCCAATCTCTTACTTTTGACTTCAATTTCTCATAACTCTGCAGTTTCACTTTTCCCTCCTCATGTTCTATAATTTCCCAATATTTTGGCCATTTGGGTTCCATATTAAGTTTTTTCACTTCCTTAGCTTCCATTGGTGACAGCCACCTGGGGGTTTTGTTTTCCAACAAATCTTTGTACCGAATCCAAACATTATACAATGCTTTCCTAACAATATGGTTTTTGAAACCTTGATGAGTTTTAACCTTGTCATACCATATATATGCATGCCAGCCAAATCTGTTATTGAACCCTTCCAAATCCAAAATGTCTGTGTTTTCAAGAAGCAGCCAACTTTTCAGCCAGCAGAAAGCCGCTGATTCATAATACAACTTTAAGTCCGGCAGGGCAAACCCCCCTCTTTCTTTTGCATCAGTTAGTATCTTAAATTTTATTCTGGGCTTTTTGCCCTGCCAGACAAATCTAGATATATCTTTTTGCCACCTCTTGAAACAATCCATTTTGTCCAAAATCTGCAATGTTTGAAACAAAAACAACATTCTCGGCAAGACATTCATCTTAATAACAGCAATTCGGCCTAACAAGGAAAGTCTCAAATTTGACCATACTTCTAAATCTTTCTTAACTTCTGACCAACATTTCTCATAGTTATCTTTAAATAGGTTCACATTCTTAGATGTCAAATTAATCCCCAGGTATTTCACCTTCTTTGCTACCGTTAAACCAGTTTCACTCTGAAACCTCTCTCTTTCAACCACTGTTAGATTTTTATCCAATACTTTCGTTTTCTGTTTGTTCAGCTTAAATCCTGCTACTTGACCAAATACTTGTATTAGTTCTAAAACTCTTTTCGTACTAGTGTCTGGCTCTTGTAATGTTAAAACTAGATCATCTGCAAATGCTCTCAGTTTATACTGTTTAGCTCCGACCTGAATCCCTTTAACCAGCTGGTCCTCTCTAATCATGTTTAATAATACCTCCAGGACTGATATAAAAAGTAGTGGGGATATTGGGCATCCCTGTCGTGTCCCTTTCTCAATAGGAAATTCTTCTGTAACCACATTATTTACAATCAATTTTGCTTTTTGTTCAGAATAAATTGCACTTATACCATTTTCAAAACCTTGGCCTACCCCCATCCCTTGGAGATTCTTTTTCATAAAATTCCAAGAAATATTGTCAAAGGCTTTCTCCGCATCCACAAATATTAAAACTGCCTTGGTATTAATATTAACTTCCAGTAACTCCATAATGTCTATTATGTTTCTCACATTGTCTGACAAGTGTCTTCCTGGGAGAAAGCCCGCTTGGTCTTTATGAATCTCCCCCACCAAAACTCTTTTCAGTCTTTTTGCCAAAATGTCTGCAAAAATTTTGTAATCCACATTAAGTAATGATATAGGGCGGTAGTTCTTAACCTGGTTCTTCTCAGTCTCTGACTTTGGTATAAGTGTAATATATGCTTCTTTCCACGATTCAGTACACCCAGTCAAGGGTCCTGCCGTCCCCTGTTGTGTAGATACAGCCCAAAGTTTTTTTCATTCAGCCCTTGTTTCCTCAGCGTCCCCCCCTCTTACAAACCCTTCACAGTTTTCCTTCAGGTCCTCCACCCATCCTTCAGGTCCTCCACCAAGCCTGGGCAGTGTGTATGGAGGTCCTGGGCTGCCTAGACAACAATACACCCCCCCCCCCCGGTCTCACTGGTCCAAAGGAAAGCAGAGCAATACGTTTAGCACCAGCAGAAGGCGAACAAGGCGCCATCCAACCATTGCTTAGGGGCTCAGCTTTGGATTTGTGTAGGGTTTACTCCTGAGCCTTTTCTTCTCCCCCAAGGCAGTGGAGCTTTAGGATCAGGATTTTCCTTCTTCTCCTAGATGGACTGCCTTCCCAGGTTCATGAGCCACATCTGCCCCTAAATGCAATGAATACAAATAAAACAAAACAACGAGTGGCCTTGCCGTGAGCAAACAGGATTCAGGCCTGGGCTGCCACAGCCATTTTAGCTGAGGCTCATGGGAGCACAGCAACAGCTGGAGGGCACCTGGTTAGGAAAGGTTGTTCTGGGCTGTGGACTTCATGGTCTTCTTCACATATTTCCGTATCTGGTAAGCCAGCCCTGCTGTGTTTGTGGGTGAGTGGGGCACCCTCCTGTTCATTCTGCGGAGTGGGGGCCCTGTATGTCTGCCCTAACTCAAAAACCCTGTCCTGAATCCCGCTGCACCCCTGACCGCTCTTGTCTTATTCCTCCTTTCCCTTCTCTTAGGACGGGTCCCGCCAGCGCCCCCTGCAACACAAGAAGAAGACGGTCTCCTTCAGCACCATGCCCAGCAACCGCAAGCTCAGCAGCACCGCCGCCTGCATCTCCTTCATGCTGGAGGGCTGCGAGATGAAGAAAGTGCGCTCCAACTCCCGCATGTACAGCCGGTTCTTCGTGCTGGACCCGGACTTGCGCTTCATGCACTGGGAGCCTTCCAAGAAAGACTCAGAGAAGGCCAAGATTGAAATCAAGTCGGTCAAGGAGGTGCGAGTTGGGAAGAAAACGCCGGTCCTGCGCTCCAACGGCCTCTCGGACCAGTTCCCAGATGAATGCGCCTTCTCGATCATCTACGGAGAAAACTACGAGTCCCTGGACCTGGTGGCCGGCTCTGTCGACGTGGTGAATGCCTGGGTGATGGGGCTGCGGTACTTGGCCTCCTATGGGAAGCACACCCTGGAGGGGGCTCCTGAGACCAGCCACCCGAACCCCCGCACTTCCTGGATCGCCTCCGTCTTCGACATTGCAGACCTGGAGAAGGAAGGCCGGATCCCGGTTTCCCGCGCCGTGCAGCTCATCCGGGCCCTCAACCCCGGCATGAAGACGTCCACCATAGAGCTGAAGTTCAAGGAGCTCCAGAAAGCAGCCAGTGAGCGGCTCGGGGAGGAGGTGGGCTGCGAGGTCTTTGTGGAGGCCTACTGCGAGCTGTGCACCAGGCCGGAGGTCTTCTTCCTCTTGGTCCAGTTCTCCAGCAACAAGGAGTACATGGGCCTGAAGGACCTCATGAGCTTCTTGGAGGCCGAGCAGGGCATGGAGGGTGTGACAGAGGAGATGTGCCTGGAGATCGTCCGGAAGTACGAGCCCTCCAAGGAAGGCCGGGAAAGGGGCTACTTGGCCATTGACGGCTTCACTCGCTACCTCCTCTCCGCCGACTGCGACATCTTCGACCCCCAGCACCGCAAGGTGTGCCAGGACATGACCCAGCCGTTGTCCCACTACTTCATTAGCTCTGCGCACGGAGCGTGCCTGGCTGAGGACAGCTGCTTCTGGGGCGGCTCCACTTCGGACATTGGGGGCTATGTGGCGGCGCTCAAGGCCGGCTGCCGCAGCCTGGAGCTTGTGGTCTGCGACGGCTCATCTGGGGAGCCAGTAGTCGGTGCTGGCACCCGCTTGGCGTTCTCTAGAGTGGTGGGTGCCGTTGCCGAGCACGCCTTTGAGGCCTCGGACTTCCCGCTCATCCTGTGCCTCTCGGTGCATTGCTGCATCGCCCAGCAGCACCTGGTGGCCGAGCACCTGAGGAAGACATTTGGGGACAAGCTGTACCTGGTGCCTCCGAACCCCAGCGAGTCCTACCTCCCCTCCCCAGAAAAGCTCAAGAACTGCATCCTCATCAAGAGCCGGAAGCTGCTCCCCAGCTGCCAGGCCAGCGAGGGGGACGTGTCAGATGATGAGGAGACTCTGGAGCTCAGCCTGCCTCTCAGCGAGGAGGACCGAGAGCGGCCGCGTTGCCGGCGGGCCTTGTGCCGCGAGCTCTCGGACCTGGTGAGCCTGTGCCAGGCGGTGTCCTTCCAGGGCTTCGAGGCCTCTCGGCGGAACCAGTGCTATTGGGAAACCTGCTCCTTCAGCGAGGTGGAGGCCGGGCGCTACGCCAATGAAGAACCGGAGGATTTTGTGGAGTACAACAAGCGCTTCCTCTCCCGGGTCTACCCTAGCCCCATGCGCATCGACGCCAGCAACATGAACCCCCAGGACTTCTGGAAGTGCGGCTGCCAGATGGTGGCCATGAACTACCAGACGCCAGGCCTCATGATGGACTTGAACGCTGGCTGGTTCCGCCAGAACGGGGGCTGCGGCTATGTCCTCCGGCCAGCCATCATGCGCGAGGAAGTGTCCTACTTTAGCGCAAACACCCGGGACACCTTGCCGGGCATCTCGGCCCAGCTCCTCCACCTCAAGGTGATCAGTGGCCAGAATCTGCCCAAACCCAAGGGCTCCGGGGCCAAGGGTGATGTGGTGGAGCCGTACGTTTGTGCTGAGATGCACGGCATCCCCGCTGACTGTGCCGAGAAACGCACCAAGACAGTGCTGCAGAGTGGAGACAATCCTGTCTTTGAGGAGACCCTGGAGTTCCAGGTGAACCTCCCAGAGCTGGCGATTCTGAGATTCATGGTGCTCGATGACGACTACATTGGGGATGAGTTCATCGCGCAGTACACAATCCCTTTCGAGTGCCTCCAGGTGGGGTACCGCCACGTGCCCCTCCAGTCCCTGGCCGGTGAGCCCCTCGCCAACACCACCTTGTTTGTCCACGTTGCCATCACCAACCGACGAGGCGGAGGCAAAGCACACCGGAGGGGGCTCTCGGGACGCAAGGGCCGGCGCATGCGAGAGTACACCTCCACCAAGGCCACGGGCATTAAGGCTATCGACGAGGTGTTCCGCACTGCCACTCAGCCACTGCGGGAGGCCACAGACCTGCGGGAGAACATGCAGGTACCCAGGTAGTGGGAGATGGGGCCTTCTGAGCTTGGCTTGCAGGTCTTGGAGATGGGGAGCAGGAGGGTGTCTGAATTGTCTGAATGCCTATCTACTTTATAAATATGGAGTACAGTCGTACCTCGGCTCCCGAACGCCTTGGGAGTCAAACGTTCCGGCTCCCGAATGATTGGAAACCAGAAGTGAGTGTTCCAGTTTTTGAACATTATTTTGGAAGCCAAACGTCCGATGGGGCTTCTGCAGCTTCTGATTTGCTGCAGGAACTTCCTGCAGCAAATCAGAAGCTGTGCTTTGAAAGCTGAATGTTTCAGAAGTTGAATAGACTTCCAGAACAGATTCAGTATGACTTCTGAGGAATGGGTTTAGGCACAAGGAGGGCATATATTATTTTGTTATTATCCTTGCTCTTGTGAGTGAGATCAGCAGAGTACCATCCTTTGCAGCTTTAAATTCAGAAGCTAAGACAAAGTTGATTTAACCCTCTAGAAACAATAATCCAGGATGCTTTAAGGCAGACTGGATTTTCCCTGATATTACCTCTTTTCTCCACCTTAAAAATAACAATTGCACACACATTGTTTTGTGAAGAAGTACAAGTAATATTTACTTACATAATCTGGGTCTTGAAGCAGCAGTTACTGTAGCAAAATGAAGGCAGGTTTATAACTACTATCTAAATTACAAAAATACAAAATCTAAGTTCAAAATGGTGTCTGAGCTGCAGAGTTCAGACACATATGTGGAGTTGGCTTGGAAGCATGAAGAAGAAAAAGAGAGGTGCCCTGGCAGGAGGGAATTATGTTCTGTTACAGCTTCCTGCCCAGGCAGGCAAAAGAAGTGATCTCACAGAGTTCTCTCTAGCAAATTTTACAGGAAAGCTCTGTGAGCCTCAGCTTCTTCATGCACTTATCTGGCAAAACATGAATTGTTGGTTTGATTGCAATAATGTCCCACAGGCCTCCACTTCCACACCAGCAGGAGATCACCATTTTTTAGGGGGTGCCAGGAATTATTGGAAGAGTCCTGTAAACCCTAGTGTCAGGGCTGGTTCAAATGCAGGTCAGCACTCAAGACGCAGAGACAATCAGAAAAGCTAATCAGTAGTATCCTTTGCCTGAAACCCTGGAGAGCTGCTTCCAGTCAGTGTAGACAATGCTAAGTTAGAGAGACCAGTGGTCTAATTCGGCATAAGGCCGAATTATGTGTCCCTATGATATAACAAATCTCGCTTCCACCTGCCTTCGCTTTGTAGCCGTCACAGCCATGAACAGCTGGAGAGCCCTCTGGTCTCTCTAATCCCCCCATTGCCTTCTCTGCCAAGGGCGGAGCTGCCACTCTCACCCTCCCCATTTGCAACAGAAAATGCTGGCTTGATTCAACAAAGCAGCACCTCCCCATCCCGGCTGTGTTTTCCTCTGGGCTGCTGCAGCCAAACAAGCAGCAATAGTTTTCTCCTTCCCGGAGCATTGGAGAAGGCAAGGGAGAATGGGATGTGAGCGCTTGGAGATGCAGAGTGGCCATGTGTCTTGCTTTACAGAGGGCAGTCCTCTATTTCAGGGCTGGCTATCTATCATCTATCTATCTGTCTATCTCATCTATCTATCTATCTATCTATCTATCTATCTATCTATCTTCTATCTATCTATCTATCAATCATCTAACTATCTATCTATGTCTGTCTGTCTATCTATAGTATCTATCTATCTATCAATCATCTATCTATCATCTACAGTATCTATCATCTACAGTATCTATCTGTCTGTCTGTCTGTCTGTCTATAGTATTTATCTATAGTATCTATCTATCTTTCTATCATCTATCATCTATCTATCTATCATCTACAGTATCTATCATCTACAGTATCTATCTGTCTGTCTGTCTGTCTATAGTATCTATCTATAGTATCTATCTATCTTTCTATCATCTATCATCTATCTATCTATCATCTATCTATCTATCTATCTATCTATCTATCTAATCTATCTATCCATCTATCATCTATCTATCTATCTATCTATCTATCTATCTATCTATCTATCTATCTAGAATCTACAGTATCTATCTATCTAGCATCTACAGTATCTTTCTTTCTTTCTTTCTTTCTATCATCTAGCTCAAGGGCCACACTCACCTTTAGCCAATCCTCAGGGGGCCACACTCTTACACACACACACACACACACACACACACACACACACTATACAGACACTCACAGGTCACACAGGTTGTGCAGATCAGCTGGTAGAAGTAAGGTTTATTTTCCCCTCTCTGCTCTTCCAAGGGTTGCTCTGGGGAGAAGGTTGTTTGCAACTTCATCAGGACCCTGAACTCCCCTCCAATATAGTTTCCTCTTCCTCTTCCAAAATCAGTGGAGTCTTGGAAATGGATTAGAATTTACCTGCAAATTGAGGTTTTCTTCTCTTGCTCCGTCTGAAGGGCTGGCAGAGGACACTCCTCTCTGGTCCTTCTTCTGGATGATAAAAGAACTCTAAGAAGGGAGAACCAGTAGAGGTGGGGGCGCTTGGCATTGCCCATCAACAGTTGGCAACACCTGGGCAGCAGGCAGAGCGGACACACAGCACATCACCTGGGCACAGTCTCCTCCAGTACAGTGACATGTATCATATTTCTGTTTTGCATCTACACAATATAAATTAGCATGTGCAAATTTGATGCAAACCTGAAATCCTCTTTTTTGAGGGTGTGGATGTGTTGGGAGAGGCTGTCCAGCTATCTCTGACTCAGCATTCCTCTTAAAGAGGAGAACGTGTGAATGCATTTAAAATAATGAGCTGTAAGCCAGGAATATGCCTCTTTCCGCCCCTCACCTAACCACCATTCACACTCAATCTCCACCCTCTTTTCCTTCCCCTAGAATGCTCTGGTCTCCTTCAAGGAATTGTGTGGCCTGACGCCGGCAGCTAACATCAAGCAGTGCATCTTAAAGCTGGCCACTTGGCTGCAGCCCAGCGAGAAGGAGAGCCCCCCAGCCGTCACCCTCAACTTGGGCGAGGAATACCCCTCCATGGAGGCCCAGGGGCCGGTCCCAGAGCTCCTGCGGAAAGTGCTTGCTGCCTACGACACCGTGAGTGTAAACTGGGGGGTGGGGGCGGGACCCTGGGCCTTTGCCAGGGGTATCAGCTGCTGTTTCCTTTCCATAACAGGGTTGGTCCCTCTTTTCTGATCTCCTGGTTTTGTTTCGAGGCCCAGCAAAAATATCAATTTGGGGTGGGGTGGGGCACACATTTGTGGTACAAATCTTAACCAAGGGCTCCTGCCCCTGCCAACCCCATTCTCTCAGTGCAGCACATGTTCACCTTGAGACTCAGATGGAGGAGAGATTCAATAATGCACAACTCTTTAGGCAGCAGCCAAGACTAGGCCCAGTTATGGGGCCTGCACCATAGAGATACAGGGATAGAGCGGCCATCTCTGCACCTGCACCCAGGTCGTGCCAGTTAACAGGCCTCTTTTCCACATATAAATCTTATGTGGAATTTTAGGTTCTCCTGTGCTATTTCCCCTCTCTAATGGGTATGAGCATCTCTCCCCACCCTGCCCCATATAGGTTTTGCATTCACATTACAATCTTGCCTGGAGCAAGAGCTGCTTTAGCATTGTGTGAAAGCTCCCTTCCTATACTGTCCTCAAGGGGATTTTAGTACAGTCGTACCTTGGATCTCAAACGCCTTGGCTCCTGAATGATCGAAACCTGGAAGTGAAACCCGGTTTTGGAACGTTCTTTTGGAAGCCAAACATCCGACAAGGCTTCTGCGGCTTCCAATTGGCTGCAGGAGCTTTCTACAGCCAATCAGAAGCCATGCTTTGGTTTTCGAACGTTTTGGAAGTCGAACGGACTTCGGGAACAGATTCTGTTCAACTTCCAATGTACGACTGTACCAGACCTGGTGCCAGCACATGGCATCATCAGCCAGCTGCTGGGGCCCCTACTATTAGGCATGCCGAGCCTCTTGTCTTGAGTAGCAGATTGGCTGTTCTACTCAAGCCAATCCAATATGCAGCTGCGCCGTTCAGGTGCTCTGTGGCCAAGCTGGTACTGTGCTTCACTGCTTCAGCCCCTGCCTCCAGCAGCTTCCTGGATAGCTGATTACTGGTAGATTCATAGAATTGTAGAGTCAACCCCCTGCAATGCAGGGATGTTTTGCCCGATGTGGGACTCGAACCCATGACCCTGAGATTAAGAGTCTCATGCTGTACCAACTGAGCTATCTGCCAGGCTCTTTTGTTTGAAGTGCAGCAACCCATAGATCTTTTCTTGGGCAATGCTCATGATAGGCATAGGACCCCCTGATGTGGATTGGGCCTATAGCAGAGGACAAAGGGCTAAAGACACTCCCCACACTAGACTCCAGATCTGGATCGGCGCTTAAGGGCAGAGGCATGTGACTAACATAACGTGTTCTTTGGCCCTAGCAGCTAGAACTGCAAAGACTTTGTCACAGTGAGAAAGAGTAGACTCATAGAATCATAGAGTCATAGAGTTGGAAGAGACCACAAGGGCCATCGAGTCCAACCCCCTGCCAAGCAGGAAACAAGTAGCCCATAGAGAAGCCCTGGAATCTGTGCAATTGGCTACCAATATCTCTCCACAGGTGCTGAGACATTGCAAGGGGGCAGTGGGGCCAAGGGCCTCCTGTAAGGTGGGGTGCTTTGCTGGCTTGCGCAGACCCCACCCCACTAATCACACCTTCTCTCTCTCTTTTACTTTCCCCGCCATCAGATGATCCAAACAGGCCGCACGCTAATTGAGTCAGCCGACGCCGTTCACGCCAAGATTATTCAGGTGCAACAAGCAGGTAGGCAGCGGAGGAACTGCTATGAAACTAACAAAGCTTAAAGCTTCAGGTGCCTAATCTCAGAAGGGCCCCAAAAGCAAGCTTAGTCCACATGGCTTTTTTAAAATGGGTCTAGTCTATGCGATTTGAGTCACATGACTCAAATCAAATGATTTATTGTGGTATATATTTCAATAATCCCAAAGTTTTGAGAGTCAGTCGCACTGTTTTCTGTGCACATAGATGGACAATGATTTTGGAGTGCTCTGAAAGGGTTTCTTAAACCTCTTTGAAAAACCCGCAAAAGCTGATGACCAGGTGCCATAGTGGGGTGAACGCACAGCCACCTTTGACCCTTGGGGTGGGGGTGTGCTCTTCCAGCCTTCAGGAGCGCAGTCCTACCTTGTCCAGAAGGCAGCAGGCCTGTGACAGGTTGTCTCCTTTGCCTCCCTCTCCACATTTCTCCAGGGATGGGGTTTCACAAGGAGCTGCACCGTTTGGAGGCCAAGGAAGGCCTGAAAGGGCGGAAGCTGCAGAAAGCTCTGGAGAGTTTTGCCTGGAACATCACTGTCCTGAAGGTAATTAGGAGCAGCACTTGCTGCGAGGTAGGATTTTCTGGGACAGGGTCTCAGGGCCAGGACTTCAGCCATGGGATGCCAAAAAGCTCGCTGGGGGACCTTGGGGCAGCCATTATCACTCAGCCTAACCTATTGTTGTTGTTGTTGTTGTTAATTATTATGATTACCCTGCCCATCTCTGGGTTGCCCCAGTCACTCTGGGCAGCTTCCAACATAATATAAAAACACAAAAATATCAAGCATAAAAAAACTTCCCAATACAGGGCTGCATTCAGGTGTCTTCAGAAAGTGGTATGTGTATCATTATTTATCTCTTTGACATCTGATAGGAGGGTGTTCCACAGGGCAGGTGCGATTACCCAGAATGCCCTCTACTTGGTTCCCTGTAACTTCTCTCGCAGTGAGGTAACTGCCAAAAGGCCCTCGGAGCTGGACCTCAGTGTCCGAGCTGAACGATGGGGGTGGAGATGCTCCTTCAGGTATACAATGGTGCCTCGGGTTACATACGCTTCAGGTTACAGACTCCACTAACCCAGAAATATTACCTCGGGTTAAGAACTTTGCTTCAGGATGAGAACAGAAATCGTGCGGCGGCGCAGCAGCAGCGGGAGGCCCCATTAGCTAAAGTGGTGCTTCAGGTTAAGAACTGTTTCAGGTTAAGAACGCACCTCCGAAACGAATTAAGTACCAGAGGTACCACTGTACAGGGCCGAGGCTGTTTAGGGCATTAAAGGTCAGCACCAACACTTTGAATTGTGCTTGGAAACGTACTGGGAGCCAGTGGATTAGATGTAGTTTCTGAGTCACTTTCTGCGTAGAGTGCAGTGGTCCAAGCGGGAGATAAACCAGAGCATGGACCTACTGACCAGGCGCGGTTCTAAGGATAAAATGGGGAAAGGGAGAACCATGTACAGTATCCCACTCTAAGCTTTTTGAAGGAAAGGTGGGCCATAACAAATAAGTAAACAAAATACTATTGCCCTGCGGACGTTTTCTTCCTGGGAGATTTTTGCTGGGCTTGCAGGAAATGGAATGATCTCTTCCCATGCATTTCAAGCTGCAGCTCCATTTGGGGGGGGAGAGGGTGTCAAAAGCATTTGTGCATTGAATGCCGGGTTTTGTTTGGGCCACAGACTTTCTAAAGAATCCAAAGTGTCCGTGGTCCGGTGGTGAGCAGGCACTGCCACCTGGTGGGCGCTGCACGTTCCATGTCCTTGCATCTTGATCGGCTGTTGCTGTTTTGAAAAACACGAGGGCTGCTTAGAGCTGTGCTTTCCTTCAGTTGCTTTGGTTAAAAGGGGATGCTGATGGCTTCTCTCCAGACGGCTTCCTTGCTGCTGATTTCCCCCAGTGCATGACATTGTTGCTTAAAATACAATGGTTCAGTGGTAGAGCAATCTGCTCTGCACACCGACAATATTATCATTATCATTATCATCATCATCATCATCATCATCATCATCATTGTCATTATTAGTTTTTCCAGAGCTTTAATACATCTTTGATTACCACCATCCTTTCTAATACATGTGAACTTCCCCTCTATCCCTCCATGGTTTCCTTATTTCCCCATATCTTGCTGCATATCATACCTAACACCCCTCTTCAGCTTAACTTAATATCTAGATGGTTCTTCACTGCCATTCACAGTTCAAATCCTACTTGCAAATTTACTGTTATATTTCTTCAAATATTCTGTGAAAGGGCTCCACTCCTCCCTTAACACTGACTTCTCCTGGTCTCTTAATTTTTGTTACGAGACCAACAGCTGTAGAATCATAGAATTGTAGAGTCAGAAGGGACCCTGAAGATCATCTGCAAGGCAGGAATATGCAACTGTCCCATGCAGGGACCGAACCTGCAACCTTGGCATTATCAACACCACACTTGTAACCAACTGAGCTATCCAGGTCCCACAATCAATCCCTGGCATCTCCAGGTGGAACAGGGATTATCCCCATCTGAAACCCTGGAGAGGCACAGCCAGTCAGTGTAGACAGTACTAACCTAGGTTGACCGATGTTCTGACTTGGTATAAGGAAGCTTCGTATGCCACTAGGTTGGTCTTATGCTCTGATTTCTGCTAATGTTGTGACTGTGTGTGTGTTTTGCAACTATAATGGGCAGCTTTTTGTTTAGGTTTATTTGCACTTTTCTCATTAAAGCAGTGTAAGAAAAGCAAAAGCAGTGAACTAAGTCTCTGTTGTGATGGCTGAAGTCTTTGTTGTGTCAGAATGGGAGGAAAGATTTGCCCCTTTACCAAAATGTGTCAACAAAGGAAAGTACTTTAAAAAAAAACACCAGGTTGAGATAAACTTTGATAATATTTATTTATTTATTATACCCCGCCCATCTGGCTGGGTTTCCCAGCCACTCTGGGTGGCTTCCAACAAAATATTAAAATACAATAGTCTATTAAACATTAAAAGCTTCTCTAAACAGAGCTGCCTTCAGATATCTTCTAAAAGTCTGGTAGTTGTTTTTCTCTTTGACATCTGGTGGGGAGGGCGTTCCACAGGGCGGGTGCCACTACTGAGAAGGCCCTCTGCCTGGTTCCCTGTAACTTGGCTTCTCACAGCGAGGAAACTGCCAGAAGGCCCTCGGAAGTGGACCTCAGTGTCCGGGCAGAATAATGGGGGTGGAGGCGTTCCTTCAGGTATACTGGACTGAGGCCGATACAACTTCAGTTTGCATCAGTATGATTTGTTCTCTTCATGTTTATTATTTTATAACAACTCCGTCTGCATACGATGGGCACCTTTTGTGTTTATTTCAGTGACGTTGCCCACCGATAATACATTGTAGGCAAGTTGGCTTCCACCCTCCCCAAAAGGAGAATTATTAAGCAGCTGAATTTGTCAGGTTACCTTCCACACTGTAGTTTGCTGTTGGACCTCTGGGTGTGTGTTTTTCGTTTTCTTTCCTTGACTCCGTGACCACCTTTCATCACCTCTTCAACTCTTCAATCGCCCACAGGGCCAGGCCGACCTACTGAAACACTCTAAGGCGGAGGCGCTCGACACACTCTGGCAGATCCACAACGCCGCACAGTCCTGTGGCATCGGCCGGAATGGCGCCGCCTCCCCCGACCTCTTCCGCGGCCGAGCTCTCCTCGATCCCATCCCGGAAACCGAAGGAGGCAGCGACACCGGATCTTGCTGACTCGGAGTGGCCCCGAAACCTAGGGAGGGCAGCGGACTTATGGACAAACACAGAGACTCGGGATGAAGTGTGGCGGATTTCTATTTTTATTTTTAAAAAATCGACACGAAGCACAGTTTTGTCTCCAGCGTGGGGAAGTAGCTTGAGGTTCTTGCTAGTCAACTTCCAAGTCACTATGCGCATAACAACCGGGGTTCTCTTTTCGTAAACAGGGTGACCAACCCCAGACAGCAGATTTCGGATGGCAGTGACAAACAGACTTGACCGTAACCTGTGGGAAAACCACTCCTTCACCAGCCTCTTTGGTCATTCCACATTGAAGACGTGCAGCTTCCCCCAAAGAATCCTGGGAACTCTAGTTTGTTAAGGGTGCTGGCAATTGCAGCTCTGGTAGGGGCGAACTACAGTCCCCAAGACTTTGAGGGAAGCCACATGCTCTAAATGTATGGTGTTGATGTGATCACTGAAACAAACAGGAGCCTCCATGTTTCTTGGGGTGCTCCCATTCATTTTACTGAGGCTCCCGCGAAAAACCAGCATCAGCAGAGGCCTCTTCATTCATTGGACCAATAACCAAGCCTGGCCCAGAAGCTTTTCTATAGGGGCTCAGATAGGTGTCAGCTGAGCTGCTGTGGCCTATCAGTATAAAGAGGTGGTTGTTTGGCTGCCCTTCTGCAGTCAAGTCATTTTACTGCCAGAGGCAGAGCAGCGAATGTCAGCTGCTGCCCGAGCTGAGTTGAGCAATAGCCAAAGCTAGTCAAGTACTGCTGTTTTCTTTGGCACCTGAGCCAGAAATTCCCACATGAGTCTCTCCCCCTCCCTGTCAGTAAAAATACGACCATCATAAATCAAACAATCTGCTGTCCTTTTCCTGACAGCTGAAATCAGCTCAGGTGGCTGCTCAATGGTAGGGCCGGCCCTGCTGGAATTTCATCCTTTTGGACGGAGGCGGGTGGCACCTCAGAGGCTGAATCCCCTGCCTGACATTTCATGAGGTCTTGGGTCAAGGTCTGCTAGAAGCACAAGGCCCTAAGAGCTGTGCATAGGATCACCTCTGATCCTATGTAGCACCCCCTGTTGGTGAGTTGGCATGTTATTTGACATGTTATTTGCCATTGACATGTTATTTGGGCTGGGACTAAAATAAAAACAGCTTCTCTTTCTCTCCACCCTTGGAACTAATTCACTAGCAAGAGGAAGGCCAGACTCAGATTTTGGGTACAGGACCCCCTGGGAATTGAATGGCTCACAGCTGCAGAGCAAGGCTTGTAGCTGTGGGGCACTGGAAGAGATGCCCTTAGGAGGTGTTTTGGGCTCCCTGCTGGTAGTATTTAAGCAGGGGGCCAACTGTCAGGGCTGATGTGACACTGAGATTCCAGGATTGCTGGGGTGGTCTGAATGACCTCCAGGTTGCCTCCTTCCAACTTGAAATATTATACAGTTCCGTTGTCTGCTGGACACAGATCTTCCTCAGGGCAAGGTGGCAGTGGGGAGGGAGAGGGCTAGAAGACATCTCGGTAGGTCTTGTTCTCCCCCACCATGCTTTGAGGCTCCTAGTTAGAGCTGAAATGACAGGGAGGACTACATCTTGAACTTTCCTCTCTAGAATCTGGTTGTAAAACTTCAAATGGTTGTATCAAGTTAAGTCACACTCAGAGTGGATCCACTGAAACCAACAGAATTAATTGAAGCGTGCCAGTTGATTTCTGTGGGTCTACTTTGAGTATGATATAGCTGGATGCAACCCAAATTTTATCCTCTCCTGACTGGATCCCTCCCCCATTGTTCCCAGGTTATGGAATATTGTTGGATTCAGGGTTGTGGGGTTTGTTTGTTGGCCAAAAAGAAAGCAAGGCTATAAGACTGTAAATCTAACAAGAAGATCATACCATCTTGAAAAAATAACACGCAGACCTTAAAGCTTGAGTTTTCAAAGTGTCCCTTAAATTCACATTTGAAAACGTTGAAATTTGAAATATTTTGCCAGTCTCACAGATATTTGTGCATTGGTGTCTTCTGGTTCCTTACATTGATCTCTCTCTCACTTTTCCTTGTTTTTGGGGTGTTGCTGAGTGAGGGGGGGCACAGACTGATGATTCCCCAGCTGGGCCCTGTTCCCCTCATGCCAGACCTGGAAGGCTTCCTCTAGGATTGTGAGGGATGGATTCTCTTGACAATAAAACCTGAGCTTCTCTTCTGTTCTTTCTGTCTCTTTTAATCATGCCCTCACAGCACTTGGAGAAAAGCAATGGGGGCAAGGAAAATGGTGAGAGGAAAGGGCTCAGCATTCCCTCCTCACCCACCACTTCCCTCTCTTTAAAATTTCTGCCCCATACATAAACACTTATCTCCTGGTAACCCAAGTGTCTACCAAGCAGAACCTGTGTCCTCTAGCACATGGGTCAGGCATGCTGCCATTGTGCCTGGATATACCCCCTGTTTCCATACTATCTCTTATCAGGATCAGAGCCCTTTTTGGATCTCTCTTTGAGGGACATCTCAACTCTCCTCACATCTACCCATTGATGAATTTGCAACTTCCAAACATACCTGAATCTTGCGCAGTGTGGGTATGGCTTCTAGTACAATAAGACTTAGAGTGGGGGGCAGGCGAGACCGGATCTGGCCAGTGGGCCAGATTCGTGATTCCACACGGGTCAACTATGATCACAGCTGTCAACTCTTCTCTTTTCTTGAGAGGAATCCTATTCAGAATAAGGGAATTTCCGTTTAAAAAGGAAAATGTTGACAGCTATGACTTTGATGAGTGGGTGAGACTGCCCACCTCTGCTCAAAGGAACTGACAGCAAACCCTGCTAGCTACAGTGCAGCTGATCCCAGTTGTTGCTACAAGTCCCATTTGCAAAGGAACAACTGAGAGTTCGCTTTAAGTGCCCAATAGTTTCCCTGAGGTCTCCCCTTTCCCTGCTCCACACCTGATATTATGTATGAGTTCTGATGTGGGGCAGTTGGACATGGTTTGGGAGAAACAGTTATGTGGTCGAAACGGGGGCCTGTGCTAGGCTTCATGAGGCCTGCAGGCCGGAGGTTCCCCACCTCTGCCTTAAACAGATGCAGAAAGTTAATGGGGCTACCTGAAATGGAGAGGAACGTAGAATGGGATTGCCTGCTTTTTTTCCTCAGAGGATTCCTGTACCGTTAAGAGCAGCCTGAGACACAATAGTTTAGTCCACAAATCTCATTTTGGCTTCATGTCCCCTGAAAGTCCTATGTGAGGCATCTCTTCTTTCGAAGGCTTTCCTCCTTCATTTTGGGATCTGAGAGGTATGCATAGAGCTCATGGGGGGTGGCAGGTGGGATCCTATAACCCCTGGGCCAAATTTGGCCTCCCCGTTTGCTCTGTGAGGCTGCTTCAGGCAAGCCTCCCCACCTGCCCTACACCTGACGTCATACAGGTAAGGGTGGAGTTTAGCTGAAAGGGACTTTGGTGCCTGCGCATCACTTCTAAGCCACCACCAACCAGGAATTGGATTCCTCACCTCTGGGCTAGACTAGGAGGACGGGTGACATTGGGGTGCTGCACCCCCCCCGAAACCCAATTACTGGTGCTGTGTATGCGTGCAGATTAGGGGTGCCACACTCTGAGGCATGTGCTCCCTGTGGAAGGAAGTGTGCCAATGCCACGTGCCAGCGAAAAGGGCACCACTAGCTTCTGGCTCCATGTTTTTGAGGTAATTAGCCTAATGGGCTCATGCTAACAAGTGCGGCTCCTCATTATCTCGGCCTAGCCGTTGGCTGCCTTTGTGGCTCGTAAGCGGCTGTCCGGTTCCTCAGACGTCCGTGGGTTCATTACTGGAGGGGGAACGACAAAGGCGGGTGGATGTCTTGGCCAGTCTCCAAGAGACGGGGTACAAAAGGATCCTTCCTCTCTTTTCTGATCCTCTCTGAGGGGTTGGTGGGGAGACGGTTATTTTTGGCATTGCCATTGGAGAGGATGTGTGTGCCTGTGTCACGTATCATGGGAGCAAGTGAGGTACCTGGAGCCTACGTAGAAAATGGCCCTATAAATTGACCGCTTCCTCCAGCTTTTCCTTACAGCATCACCCCTGGAAGGTCATGACACAACCCCACTTGTCGCCTTGAAGACAACCAAGATTATGGAGAGCCGGAAGATTAAGGTAATTTCCCTATCCCTCTCTCTAGATGGGCAAACCTGGTGGGGGGCGGCATAATGTTGAGCTGGAGATGCAAATCTGGGGTGTCATGTTCCTCTCTAGTTGGGCCAAGCCTTGGAAGATGATGCGAATCTGGGGTGAAGCTAGGAAACGCTCTTAGAAGGAAGCCAGTGGCAATGGTCAATAAAACATTGTTATATAGACAGATGTACAAAACCAGTTAAAAATAGAGGACTCAGTTTCAAACTTGAGTGTCACAGAAGAGTGCTGTGGAGCTCAAAAGCTTCCATCAAGCTAATGGTGCAATAGAAGACACCATCTTGTCACCAATGTGAGGTTTCCCCCTCATGATTTTCTACTGCTGTTGGAGAGTATTAGGAGCTGCATAGAAAATTAAAGAAAAACAATGCTACTTTCCCCAGAGGGCTTCAGACTAGTTAAAAGGGATGGAATGGAGGGGAGGTCCAGGTTGGGAAAATGGGTAAAAGGGACAAGTTAGTGGAGTAAAAAGTCAGGGGAAGTTTGGATGGTTTCAAGAAGGACATTGTGAGGTAGAGGGTGGTGGTCTCTGGTAGCTTGCGCTATGGGACAGAGAAGGGGAAAATGCTCTGGGTGTAGAGTGGGGAAGCAGCAGAGGTAGTGGGACGGAAGAAAAGCAACAAAATGGGAGCACAACCAGTGTGCTTGAGTGGAACAGGTGTGAGAGAACAAGGATGTGCTGTAAATAAGAATCGCCGGTCCACCGGTTGAGCACTTCATCTCTCAACAGCGGCTGATCCGATGCATCTACGGTATGAAGTTCACAAATGGTCGTGAAATAAAAGCTCTCAGTGGACTGTCGTCAGCATCTGATTCAGTGAGGTTTACTGGTTCTGAGCATGAGATCCCATTTCTCATGGCTACTAGCTGTTGACAGACCTCTCGTCCACCGGGGCAGGGGGGGGGGGGGAGAGCTGTAGCTCAGCATCAGAGCATATGCTTTTTCATGCAAAAGGTCCCAGGTTCGGTTTAAAAAGAACCCCTTTTGGCGATAAAATTCCATCAGTGGCTTGCACATTGTTCTGTGTGATTTGTTTCATTTCATCTGTCCTGAATGGCTGCAAATCAGATTTACTAGGTGAGGTTGTGTTTTCATATTGTGTGTAAGGGATAATGGACACTTTCTCACACTGTCTATAATTTTATCGTATGTTTGTCTGCAGTTGGTTTATTTAGTATTAACAAGCCCCAAACAGGTTACAGTGAGAATCTTTCTTTGTTCACAGGTAAGCCCTGTTGATTTATGGGATTTAACCCTTTCCTCCCTCTGGTTGTCCTGAGGAAAGTCTTCCTATGGTGCTATTTTACTTTAGGGATACATCCTCCATTGCTTTGTGCGCATTTTCTCTGTGTGTGCGCGCGTGCATTTTCAATGCAAATTCAAGCTTCAGAGGAAGCTTTTTCCTCTGATCTGCAAAGGGGCAAAGGAGGGCTGCATTCTCTTGATATGCCTGCTGAAATCCCAATAAATATTTTTTCGGGCAACTGATGCAATTTGCATTTTTTTAAAAAACAAACAAACAAACCCACATGACATTGATAAATTCAAAGACAAATTGGACATCATGTTTAGCTTGGCCCTTAATGGCTTAAGATCAGAAAACCTGACATCCACCTCCACAGGCAGAGGCAATATGACTCCAAATGCCATTTCGTGGGAATCATGGGGAAGTGGGAAGAGTGTGGTTGAGCTCAGGCGCTGCTTTTGGACTTCCCCTAAGTACTTGGTTGGCCACGGAGTACAGGATGCTAGACCTTTGACCTGGCTCAGCAGTGACATTATGTTACAATGCTCTCAAAACCAACATTTAAAATTGGACAGCACGGCTGCCCAATGATCTGATTTAAAAGTGTTTGCAATTTGTACGTGGGGAACACTGCGGCTGCAAGTAATGACATACGTACTTAGTTACCGTACTTAAATAATATATAACCCACTTATAATTGTTCATTTTCACTGAGTGGGAGAACATCAGTGCAGCATAGTGGTCAGAGGGCTGGACTTGGACCTGGAAGACCAGGGTTCAAATCCCCACTCGGCCATGAAGCCCATTGGGTGATCTTGGGCCTAGTCACTGCCTCTCAGCCTAACCTACCTCACAGGGTCGTTGTGAGGAAGAAGAAGAAGAAGAGTTTGGATTTGATATCCCGCTTTATCACTACCCTAAGGAGTCTCAAAGCGGCTAACATTCTCCTTTCCCTTCCTCCCCCACAACAAACACTCTGTGAGATGAGTGAGGCTGAGAGACTTCAGAGAAGTGTGACTAGCCCAAGGTCACCCGGCAGCTGCATGTGGAGGAGTGGAGACGCGAACCTGGTTCACCAGATTACGAGACTACCGCTCTTAACCACTACCTCACACTGGATTAAATGAAGAGAGGAAGATGAACCATATATGCCACCTTGAGCTCCATAGAGGGAAAGGTGGATATAAATGCAATGAAGAAAGAAAAATAAAATAATATTTCAATTCGACTTACGAGTGAAAAATATGATAGGCTACCAATGGAACTGCATCAGAGCTCTCACTTCGATTTGAGTGGCTGGTGCTCTGTGGGGCTGGTAGGGTGCAAGATAGGGAGGCTGACAGTAGGGGGAGCCAGAGTCAAGGGCAGGCACAATCAGCTTGTTTTAGTTTCATCCCCATCGTCTTCTTCCCAGCTGATTTCTACAAAGGCAACACTGAGACTGGGGGGGGGGGGAGGGGAGATGTCAAGGCAGTGCCACCCCCTGGTAAGAAGGTGGGCGGGTGGGCACTGGATGAGGGCAGACTGAGGTTGGTGGGGCAGTGCCCCATTTGCCCTAATAAGTCCTGCCTCCACTGCTCAATCTGTTGTCTCTTTGCTAAATGTATGTTTCCCCAGATGATTGAAGTGACCCATTATGACAACGTTTTCATCTCTGGCTGCCTCCTTGCTGTCTTTCTGCATCTCAAAGATCACCATCAAGAGTTTGCATCCAGGCAGGAGGGAGGATTATAATAACATCCCTACCACTCTACTGCTTATGTTTGCTTGTTATTTCTGCAGAGACTGACTCTCTGAAGAGGTTTGTCTCCTTAAGAGATTTCTGGTTTATTGGACTCTGTGCCCTCTTTCATGAACAGAGCACTACTCCCACCTGCAAGCACGACTTGCCTTGCCCTCTCTGTAACACATGATATGGAGGGGTAATTGCAGTCTACTGATTCCGCTTGATAGACCGGGGCTTCTGATATGCTCATTATATCTGCATTCTCTTTTAGCGCCAGGCAAAAAAATCCCTCCTCTGAAGCTTATATTTGCATTGGGAGGAAATCTCCCACTGGCACCAAGATGATACTATTTGCATTAAAAAACAGCAGCAGCAACCACCCCGACCATTAAATGCAAAGACACGTTTTCACTTAGTTTGGCCCTCAGATGCTAATTTGTAGCTGCCTATGAAAGTTATCCCAGTTGATGGCTCCGTGCATGCAGTAAAATCTATGGAGCAGATAACTTGGTGCTAATTCACCTAATCTTTGCTTTCAGGCTTTTCACATTAGTATCTAAACCTTATATATTGCTTCCCTTTTTAAATGCTGCATGTGTATAATATTTTCTATGACCCTTGTTGGACTTTCTGATTTGCATTCATTCATTTTTATGTTTTGTTACCAGCTTCTATTCAGCCCCCGCTTTGAGGGTATTTGAATATTTAGAGCATCATCTCAGAGGGATGAGTCCTCAAGAAAAGAATAGTGCCTCTTAATTTCCCCTAGTTTTAAAGCTGCTCTGCAATCTTGTTCTGTTTTGAAATGCCAGAAGCCTTGTTCCGCTTTAGTTCAAGTGATGCCTGTCTCTTCAGTGCAGGCTCCCCTTGTCCAGGGACTACCAAATCCAAATTTCAAAGGGCTTCTCTCGGCCTTTTTATTGAGAGTTTGCTCTGATTTGCTTGCCCAAAGCTTGCAGAGAGATTAAACTATGCCTGGTCTTCATTTAGCTTTGTTCTGATGTGTTTGTGGGGGTAGTTTTATGACCATGAGCATTCGTCCTGATTTGTTTCTGTGTGGGGATGTTCCTGTGTCTTCCCATTAATCATTAATCCATCCTGCACTTTTTTCAGGGCCATAATCTCATGCAGCACCCTAAAATACTGTATTTTTCGCTCTATAGGACGCACCGGACCATAGGATGCACTGGACCATAGGAGGGGGAGAACAGGAAAAAAATAATTCTCCCCCTCTCTGCTCAGCGCCCCTTCAGCGAAGCAGCAGGAGAAACGGAGCCCCTTCCATTTCTCCTCCCGCTTCACTGAAGGGGCGCTGCGCAGAGAGGGAAAACTGTGCAGTGCCTCTCCAACAAAGCGAAGCCTGGAGAGCAAGAGGGATCGGTGTGCACTGACCCCTCTCGCTCTCCAGGCTTCAGACGGCTATCCGCAAGCCCCCGGAGCGCAGCGGGAATTCCCTGCACTCGGGGGGGGGGGTTCAGGCGGCTTCAGCGAAAGCAACGCGAAGCCTCCGGAGTGCGGGGGGAGCTCTCCCTCTGCACTTCGGAGGCTTCGCGTTGCTATCGCTGAAGCCAAGGAGCCTGCATTCGCTCCATAGGACGCACACACATTTCCCCTTCATTTTTGGAGGGGGAAAAGTGCGTCCTATAGAGCGAAAAATACGGTACATGGTTTTGGGCACCATGAGTGCCCTCCTCCCAAAAAGTGTCTATGGGCTCTGTGCTGTCACATGGGTCATGTGATTTGTGCAGGAGCACAGACAGGAAGACACATGTCTCAGTTTTGGGACTCAGCATGTTGGAGGGTACGGTTTAGGAAGCTGACTTGTACCAAGTCAGACCATTGGACCACCTAGTTTAGTATTGTCTTCACTGACTGGCAGCAGCAGCTCTCCAAGATTTCAGATGGGATGGTGCTGGGATTGAACCTGGGGACTTTAGGGTGCACAGTTAATGCTCTACCAATGAACTCATAGAAGTGCAGCTGAGACAGGGGATTTAAAGAAACTTAAAGAAACTTTCATACATGTTTGCAGTAAGGTGGGAGTTTTTTGGGGGGGAAATACCCGCATTTCTGGCATTATAATATGTATTTAATTTCCTTAAGATGATAGGGTTGCTATTTTTAATACATGTTTACAGTCATGTTAACCTCCCCAAAAATATAGCACTGTTATTCTAAAACTCTCTATCATCACAGACGAGAAAAAAAGTTTAATTAGGAGAACCCTAATAAAAAATGTGGCAAATTCCAATGCATGATATTTTTTTAAAAAAAGCCAAAGTATTATTTAAACTTATTTGGCTATTCCTACCCACCTCATAGTTCTGGTTTGGTGATTAAGCTGCCTTCTGGGAAGGGGGCATGACTGGCTCAAGACATTTTTGCAAAGCAGTACCCGAGGCCACCCAAGTTATTTTGACATCTGAGGCAGAAAAATCCTACAAGCACTTCTTCCTCCCTGCCCTCGGCAATAAAAATATAACAATTAATTGTAATTATGGTGCATGAAGTTGCTAACAATTTGCTGCTTTTTCACAGCCTTGCCAAAATCTGCTGCTCAAGGCTGCTGCCTCACTCTGCCTAATGTTAGAGCCGGTCTGGCTGCGGCTACTGTTAAGTTTACTCTGGAGGTTCAAATCTTCCTCTCGTACTGAAAATTGCTGACTCATCTTTATACCCCTCCAGGTCCAGAGAGCCACCTTGCTGCTCCTCTTCTCCTTGCTCTGCTCCTCCGCCGTGACCAAACAAGCCGTGCCAGACTGCTGCCGTCAAAAGAGCTGCTCATGCCACCTCTTTGAGCTGCTGCATGGCACGGGCAACCACGCCGCCGGCATCCTCACCCTTGGCAAGCGGAGCAGCGCCACAGACACCACCAAGGCCTTCCAGAGCCGGCTCTATCAACTCCTGCACAGTTCGGAGAACCAGGCCACTGGGATCCTCACCATGGGCAAACGAGCAAGTGGATTGGGGCTGGGAAACACAGAGGATGTGCCTGGCAGCAACCGAGTAACGCCAGCGCCATACTCTGCAGGGCCTGATCCAGCCATGGGCTGCCTAGCACCCCTTGAGAGGGACTTGCCACCTGGCCCAAAGATGGGTGCTTCAGATACCATTTACTAAGGCTGTGCGAATGTCTCAGCAGGGGGGGGGGTGAAATTGCAAAAAGCCACCTGAGCATCTCCTGCTTTCTATCATCGCCGCTGTCAACTGTCCTTTAATGCCAGGCAGCTGGTAGGTGCTGTCCCGGAGGTGGCAGCGAGGCAGTCCTTCCCCTTGTGTAAATAGCTCTTTTCAAACTTCTGTCAACCTCACGCTCCTCTTGTGTTCTTTTCCAAATAAAGCCAGCTATCGTGTTCATTGCCATTCTGTTGGTGTCCGTGTGAGAGAGATGCTGCCGGCGTGAAGAACAGAAGGATGCCCTTTCTGGATCAAATTGAGCATCTATCTAGACCAGGAGTAAGAAACATTCAGACTGGGAGTGGATGGGCTGAATGTGGCCCTCCAGGCATCTCCAGCTGGCTCTTGGGACTCTCACCAGGCCACATCCATCCCTAGGCCACAGCCTCTCACCACCCATGTAGCAGCCTGTTTGCCCGGCTAGGATGTGTCTTTGAGCTGCTGTTATGCCTTGTGGCTGCCTGGATGGAGGATGGAGGGGTGTGTGTGTGTGTGTGTGTGTGTGTGTGTGTGTGTGTGTAGAAACTTCTTGCTTTTTTGTGGTTGTGCATTGGTTGTGCACTTTTTGTTGAGATTTGATTAGATGCTAGGAGAGGCTATATTTATTAGATATTTTCCCTTCTCCCGTTTGTGAGAGTTTAGCAGAGTGCCACCCCTCTGCAGCTTAAAAAGGAATCTTAGATTTAGCCTTTTAGTGTTAATAATCCAGGATGCTTTAAGGCAGACTGGATTTTCCTGACATTGGCCCTCCAGATGTTGCTGAACTCCAACTCCCGTCATCCATGGCCACTGGTCATGCTCGCTGGGAATGATTGGAGTTGTAGTTGAGCAACATGTGGTTGCCAAAGGTTCCCTACAGCAGAGCTATAACTCTGAAAAGCTGTGTCTGAAACCTCACCTGTCATCAACTCACTAGCTCATCCTAGAGAAGCCTCATTGTCCCCCCCTCAACCTCCCCAATCTGCAATGTTTATAATAACCCTGATCCACCTTACAGGGTTGTTGTAATGGTTGCTGCAAAATGATACCTATGAAACGCTTTTAACATTTTGAAGAGCTGTATCCATGCTGAATCATATTGTTTGTTATTATCAAAGGACTCCGCTCACTGACTGATTTCCACCTGAGATCAGACATGCAAAGTACTGTATGCTTTGAACTCTCCCTTCCCAAATGTGAACAGGATCAAAGGTACTTGCCAGAGCTCTCCTCTTATCAGGCCCCTCAAACGCTCCTTGATGCTCATCAGCATCTCGGCTTGCAAAGCTGCTGTTGGCTGCTCTCACTGGCAGAGAAAGTGCTGGTGATTCCTTTGCCTTCCTGTGTGAGAGAAAAATGGTGTATGGCTTATCTCCGTGGTAGAACATCTGCTTTGCTTGCAGAAGGTCTCAGGTTTAGTCCCTGGCAACTCTGGGCTAGAGAGAGACAAATAGCCTGACTCTGTATGAGGTGGGTGTGTAGAGCTTATGGCCCTCTGGATGTTGCTAAACTAAAATGCCCATCATCCCTGGCCATTGGCCATGCTTGCTGGGGCTGATGGGAGTTGGAGTTCAGCAACATCCGGAGGACCAAAGTTTCCTCACTCCTGATTTAAGGCATCTCCTTCCTTTATCTTCCTATAGGTCCTAGGACATTGAGGACCTCCAGAACTAGAGACAGGCTAGTGGGTGGACAGCTGTTTTTGAGTAGGTGTTGCTCATGCTCAAGAGATGAATGTTCACTGTGTTTGAAAAGAACACCCCCACTGAGATCAGATATTATTATACGTACCCTCCAACATTTCTCTGATGAAAATAGGGACATCTATTATTATTATTATTATTATTATTATTATTATTATTATTACTATTATTATTACTATTATTATTATTGTAATACCCCACCCATCTGACTGGGTTGCCCCAGCCACTCTGGGTGGCTTCCAACATATATAAAAACACCATTAAACATTTTAAAACTTCCCTAGACAGGGCTGCCTTCAGATGTCACATAACTCCATACCCTCCAACATTTCTCCAATGAAAATAGAGACTTCCTAAGGAAAAGCGGGACATTCTGGGATCAAATCAGAAACCAGGACAACTTCTATAAATCTGGGACGATCCCTGGAAAATAAGGACACTTGGATGGTCTGAATTATCCTGATGACCTTCATCTGGACAAGTTACAGAGATTATCATGGCACAACAGAAGGAGAAAGTAGTAGCATGTATATATACCTCATCTAATTTGGGGCAGGCCTGTATTCTCCTGAGCTACAGCATTATTGCCTATCTAGACAATGGTCTGGGGGCTGGAACTGCATTTTACCAAATGACTAAACCCAAGGGTTGACATACGTCTAGGGGGGCTCTTCACTAAACCCACACGCCCCAGCCCTGACTCCTCTCAATTTTAGTCAGTTTATCCCCACTCCCCACCTTCTAAAAAACCTAAGAGGGGTCATCACCAAAAAAGTAAAGAGGGTCACCAGACTCTCTAATACGCAATACAGTGGTACCTCGAGTTACAGACACTTCAGTTTACAGGCTCTGCTAATCCAGAAATAGTACCTCAGGTTAAGAACTTTGCTTCAGGATGAGAACAGAAATCGTGCTCCGGTGGCACGACGGCAGTGGGAAGCCCCATTAGCTAAAGTGGTACCTCAGGTTAAGAACAGTTTCAGGTTAAGAACGGACCTCCAGAATGAATTAAGTTCTTAACCCGAGGTACCACTGTAATAATTCAAGCATCAAACATGGGTGGATCTGAATAGACCAAGAATGGGGAAGCTAAGCCCCGTCCCCACATGTTAGACTACAACTCCCATCATGCCTGAACATTGGCCATGCTGGCTACGGCTGATGGGAGCTGAACAGCAAATGGAAGGCCACAGGTTCCCCGTTGCTGGGATAAGACAGCATGAATAAACAAGGCCATGCACAGCTGGAGACCACTGGGCCGCCCTCCTTAGAGGCACAGAGACACAACTGGAGAGGTTCTGGTAAGGGGGGGCTATGAGGGCCTTTGAATTAGAGGTAGGGGGTCTCAAACCATATCACTCTCACGTAGCCTTCTGGAACAGTAGCTCAGGAGTCATCACAAAAAGTTGGCTGCAGGTCAGGGACTTGGGTCACATTCTGGACTCGTGAAACACTGTTTGCTTCACTCGAGAGCCAGGGCAGGGCAGTCTGGGCTTTTAACTCCCTTCTTTTAAAAGCCTTCTGATGCTCCCCACCTGGGCCTTCTTTTGTAGCATGTGAGGGCTGTGAGAAGCCGAGTGTGCTTTGAGGAGTGTGCAAGGCTTCAAAGTGAAGTGGCAGGAAAGCTGCGGTTTAAATGAGCTCAGGAGTAAATTACTTGAGGCGACTTTTCCATCCAGATTCGATCTCAAGGCCTGTACTTGCCTACCCCTTTATTAAAGTCTACAGTCAGAGGCAGCTCTTGGGGGTGGGATTGGGACAGTTCCTCTTCTAACTGCTTATTTCCTTGGCCGCTGGGAACCTGCCTAGGACAATAAGAGTTCTTCCATCACTACCTGGGTTGAACCAGAAGCACTTGCCAAAGGTGTTTTGTTTTTTTTTAAAAAAAGCCAATGTCATTCTCTTAGAAAGTACTACTTTAATCACCTTTGATGCTCCATAATAGACCGCTCTGCCCTAATGGGCCAGGAGCATAACCTCATCTCGGATAACCTATCTATTAAACAGATGCTTCTATCCATCCATCACTGTCTGGCCCTATGTCCACGCTGCTTGGGCAAATTCACTGGCTTGGCATTGGTCGGCAGCCAGGGGGCAGTGTTGGCAAAGAAAGCTGGCAGCTCCGGCTGCAATGAATCTCTTTGTCTGGGCAATTCTTTTGTGTGTTGTGTTAGGGCTTCATCTCTCAAAAAAGGAAAGGTTAGGCGCTCTTTGTTTGTACACAGCCTGACCTCTGGAACTTGTAACCCCCTATCTTTTAGGGGGTAAGGGGAGGACACTTCGCATGTGCTCAGCGGTACTCTGTTCTTTACTGCTTCACACATTGCATGACTGAGCCCTAACACAAATTAAGTTCTGGGTGAATCTAAATTGCCCCACCTGGAATTATTCTCTTTCTCTGCCTTCCCCCATTACGAGCAAAACTTTGCACATGCTCAGAGGTATTCTCTTCTTTATTTCTCCACACATTACCGAGCCGAGCCCTGACACAACTTAATCTCAATCAAGACACCTGAAATTCTTCTCTGTCTTCCTCCAAAACACCTCCACTATCCTCAATGCTGCTAATTAAGAAGTTGATCATTTTAACAAGCAAGGAGCTGGAGTTCAATACTACTTGAAAGCCGCTCCTTTGATCCTTGAACAGCTGCTGCACAAATCTCAGTTTCATTAAAGCAAGTTCCCCTTTATAAGGGCCAGGAATCATTATGATTAATATTGTTTATTAAAGTATATGCTGCCCTTCATCAAAAAATCTCAGGGTGGTTCACAGAATAAAATACAAGATAAAACACAAGTAAATAATCAAGACAACAAAACAAAAGGTTGCGGCAAAAGAAAGGAATTTGTTCACGTCCAGACATACTTTCATATGCATTATATTGGGGCTGAATCCCAACAAGAAAAAATAGCTATGGCGGCCATATCTCAAGCTAAACACTGATTCTTTTTGGGCTTATTAATCTGTTTGGGTCCACCTCATTACCAATTTTCACCTCAATTTTGCCTTCTGAACCAATTAATGTAAAAAATTGGGAACTCTCCTTTGACCAAATGCTGTACACAAAGGTAGTGTAATGGGGTCACTCTTCAGCATGTAAGGTTGGGCATTTGAATTCAGAACGCCCTCTGAATTCTGCATGTGGCCAAAGGCACTCTCTTCTTAACTGTAACCCCTCACCCATGGTTGAGAAAGGCAGCTCTTCAGGGTAGGGAGGTGGTTGGAGTCTTGACTCATATCAGCCCCAGCCAGCTTGGGCAATGGACAGGGATAACAGGAGTTGTAGTCCAGTGGCATCCGGAAGCTGGCAGGTTCCCAATCCCTGCTACGGGGAAGGAGACAAACGGAAAGGAGAGGGCAAGTATCCTTCCAGTTTAGCAGGTATACAAGAACATGACTACAATTGCAAAGATCCAGAGGGCTGGCAACCCCTGTTGCAGCAAAATCATAGGCTCAACAGTGGAAAGGTGCCTTAAAGGATGGGGAAATCTGCAAGGAAATCTGCTGCTACTGCATCCCTGAGAAGTGACCCTCCAGCTTCTGCGTGAAAATTCCTATCCAAGAGTCTGACAGCACATTAAAGGTGAACAGATTTTATGGTGATATAAGCCATTTGCTGATCGGCTGAGTCCTCTCTGGTAGGAAGGGCTTAGGACCAAAGTACCAGAAGGAGCACCTACTCGCACACCAACCTGCCTAAGGTGCAGCCTCAACAAAAGGAGGGAGAAACTTCTTCTCTAAGCGATGGCTTCCCAGTGGCGACATTCCTTCCCTAGAGAGACCCACCTGCAGCCAACACCTGTACTCTTTCAGTCCCGGGCAAAGACATTATTTGAATTCTCTCAGGCATTAAAAAGGGTTTTTTTAAAAAATGTGCATTTTTTTCCTGTTTGCTATAGTTTTATGTAGGCATCATTTTGCTTTCCTGAATTGTCCTAGGCATAGCAGCCAACTCCTCGAAGCCTAAGTGCCTTTGCCCCCCCCCATAAAATATTTGAGGGAGTCGTCCCTTCCCCCATGTTGATAGGAACTGCCATTCAAAAGGTTGCGTGCACTTTGTCTTGTGATCAGTTATGTGAGGTGGGGCTTACCTACCCCCCCTCCAATATTTTATTCAAGTTGGAAGAGGAAGGGAGAGAGAGAGAGAAGGGAGGGAAAACTCACATTTGTGTGTGTCTGTGGAGTACAGAAGTTTAAGAGTCTCCCCTCAGCTTTTTCCCGCGTCCCTCACACTAGGCCTAGGACTGTGCCCGTTCGGACAAGGCCGGGGCTTGTTAGGCGCCAATTCTGTGTGTGTGCGCGCGCGCCTGCGCGCGTGTCTGCGATCTGGGCGGGATCCCTCCGGATCCCTCCTCTCCCCTCTCCCCAGCGCTGCTCGGCGCTAATTGTACGGCTGGGATTAGCAGGAGGGAGCTGACAGTCGGGAGAGAGGGAGGGAGGGAGGCAGGGAGACAGCAAGGGAGGCTCGGGCAGCTGCCTCGCCTCGCCTTGCGCCTGCAGCCCCGGCCGGGATGCCGCGCAGCAGCGCCCTGCCTGAGCCGCGCGGCGGTGGCGGCGGGGGAGCCGGAGGAAGAAGAGGAGGAGGGGGAGACGCCTAGGCGCCCCGCGCCCGCTCCGCCGCCACCTTCACACGCGCACCCTCCCCGCGGGGGCGGCGGGGGGCGCCCATGGTGCCGCCGCCATGCCGGTGATGAAAGGCTTGCTGGCGCCGCAGAACACCTTCCTGGACAACATCGCCAACAGGTTCGATGGGACACGTAAGTGGCCTCGGGGACGCCGCGGGGGGAAGAGTCTCGTGGACACGAATCCACGCCCGGTCCGTGGGACTGAACGGGGTATGTTGGGAGGGGGTCGATCCAGCCTCTCCTCCACCCTGTCTCCTCACCAGCAGCCCCCTCTCCTCTCTTCTCCTCTCCTTCTCCTCCACCTAAAAGTTCTTCTCCCCCGAGGATGGAGGTGCCCTGACGCCCCAGGGACATAGCTGTCAACTTTTCCCTTTTCTTGCGAGGAATCCTATTCGGAATAAGGGAACTTCCCTTAAAAAAAGGGAAACGTTGACAGCTATGCCCAGGGATGGGCGCTTGACTCTTGGGGCGTCTGAGAAAGGGGTCGCCTTGGGCGCTCGCTCGCCCTTCTGCCTTGTTTCTCTTTCTGCCCCGCGGTCCTAAATCCGGGGCGGAGGGGGGGATGCAGAGTCAGTATTATCTGCCCCTAACGAAACCCACCCCACTCCTTCCCTGCCTGCCTCTCTCTCCCCACCCCCTGCCCCAAGCCCGCTTTGTGTTGGGTCTCCCCCCCCTTACTTTGCATCTCCAGAGTTAACAAAGAGAGACGCTCTTTGTCTCTGCACAGACAGCACCCACCGGAGATCGAGAAGATCGGGATGGGTGGGTTGATCTCTCTCGTTTCCCGATTGCCCAGGGACTGAGACCCTCCCCCCCCCCACTCTATTATTTAAGGGGAATACACTGTTTGGGTCTCTTCTGCTGCTGCCCACCCTCTCCCCATCTTCTGATGTTTAGCTGCGCCACCAACTCCGGTCTTGTTTAGCCCTCTCAGGCTTCCTTGGGAGAGTTAGCAGACTTTCCTTTGTGCACGTGTGAAAGGAGACCGGGTGCGGGGGAACAGCTTCACCAAGGGTGTCTGTAGGCTAGGCAGCCGGGAGGGAAGAGTCGTCTGCCCGCAAGTGCTCAGTCTCGGGCATGCCTTACTGGGCTCCGCAACATGCCGTGGGGATACCTAGAGAAGAGTTCCTCTGAGCATGTGCGAAAGGGTTTTCTCTCCCTTTCTCACCCTTAGGGAGACTCCTCGCGCGTCTGGGATTAGAAGTTTTCTTCGCCCCTCTTTTTTCTCCCTCCTTCATTGTCTCCCTTGAAATCTGCGTTTAGATTGGAAGCTCCTCGCGGCAGGCACCTGTCTTGCTTGCTTTTGCGGGGGGGGGGGGCCGACGACGACACTATTTATATTGATGGTGAGACCACAATAGCGAGGAGGAAGTCAGGGCTGTACATAAGGGAGCGTGAGTTGCATGCATTGCTACTTTTCGGAAACTTTTTCGACACGGTGCCTCTCTATGCGTGTGGCTAGGAAAACCTTTCCCTTCCCGATCTCCTAGACGCAAAGTGAAGCGAGGGCTGTGGAATTTGGGGTGCTTTTAAGGGCATCCGACAAGGGGAGTAGGCAGTTCTCTTGCGCGAAGCCCACTGAGCAATAGCTGCGCGATCCCTCGGCATCCTTGGGCACATCCCGATTTCGACTTGAGCACATTTATTCGTTTATTACATTTGAGCCCCATCATTCTTCCAAAGAGCTGAGGGTGATGCAAATGGCCTTTCCATAGTATCTTCACAACAACCCTGTGAGTTAGGTTGAGCTGAACGTGTCCGTGTAACTGGCCCGGGGTCACCCCGTGAGCATCGTGTCTGCAGTGGTGCAGAAGGACTTCGGAGTAGAAGTCGGGGGGGGGGGTCCCATTCAGCGCAATGAGCGGAAGGACCACACTCTTTAGACTGGATTACCATTCAAAGTGAGGGGCATCGCGACGCCTTTAAGTCTAGAGTTTTAAATTAACTACCTAACTGCATCACTGTTTGCTCCAGGACTCACCCAGACCCAGTCAGAAGCTCTTTGGGATGCCAGGAGAACTAAGCCTATGGAGCCATAAGAAGGAGCAACCCTGAGCATGTGCAAAGAGCCTTTCCCCCTTTACCAAACAACCACAGTGTGCCCACCCTCCTGTGTGCGAGGAAGGAGCCCCAGCGTTTCTCGTTTTAGAAATGAAGCTAGGCTCGGTCAGGAGGAAGGCGTGCTTGCTACAGCAAGCAGTGACTCTCTGCCCACGTGCAGAGTTCTTTTTCACCTTCACCCGTGAGAAAAAAAAATCCACGCACACAGCTAGTTAAAAGGGAGAAAAGGCTGGGGGGCATCTGTCGAGGATTCTTTAGCTGTGATTCCCTGCATTACAGGGGGCTGGACTAAATGATCCTTGGGTTCTCCTCCAGCTCTACGATTCTACGGCACTCTCCAGGTGAGACCGAAAAGGGAAGAGCGAGCGAGCCACAGAGGATGGGGAAGTCCTCCTTTCTCAATCCCAGAAAAATGCTTGCGGGTTGAAGGAGGCTGCGCGCGCTGGGCGCAATCTGAAATGCATTCTACCCGCGCTCAAAGTGCCCTATCTGACTGTCGGTTCCTGATTTATTGTATTATAGAATTGTAGGGTTAGAAGGGACACCCGCTCCCACCGGGGTTATGTAGTCCAGCTTAGACATTCAGCCTGGTTTCCGGGGCTGGAGACGCAGTGGTGCGATCAGGGCAGGACTGGTTAAGGCAGACGTCCAGAGCCCCACTCAGCAGAATGAGGCGGGGGTGGCCCCCAAACGCAGCACGGCTTGGATTACCGTCTAAAGAGGGGCAGTTGGATAAGACCATTAAGCCCGGAATCTAAAATTACCTAACTGCACTACGGCTGGGGTGTCGGTGCCAATTAAACTCGGCTCGATCTCCCTCCCTCTCTTAGACACACACGCCACACTCGCTTTCACTCTCACTCTCACTACCTGCTTAGCCCTGCGGGAGGGAAAAGGATACATGGGTGGGGACGGAAGGTGTAGTAATCGTATGTGTGTGTATTTAAAAAAACAACAACCCACAAACAACAACTAAAATGCCATATTGTGGCTCGAGGATTTTCTCTTTAAGAGGATTCCGGTCGTGGGGGGTGGGGGGTGGGGGAGGAGGAGGATTTAAATGCTTCCAGAAAGATCAATGAAAACTAATTTAGCATTTTCCTTTG
The DNA here is from genome assembly GCF_964270895.1 of Podarcis filfolensis. Taxonomy (NCBI): domain Eukaryota; kingdom Metazoa; phylum Chordata; class Lepidosauria; order Squamata; family Lacertidae; genus Podarcis; species Podarcis filfolensis. The sequence continues at coordinate 30,519,350 of NC_139615.1, forward strand.
GGGATGTCCGGGAGAAGCTTTCGTAATGAGCGCTCCCCGCCCCCCCCCCCGCGCCAGCAGCGCTCCCCTTATTCCTAGGGGAGCCACAGCGAGCTGGCGCACAATACCTGAGAACAGAAGTTTTTGCTGAACGCTTGAGGAAGGGGGAAGGAGAAGAGGGGAACGCCCTTTCCTTGTACGCCCATTTCTATCCATGTTCCCGGTGATATAAAACAGGATTAAACCCAATATCGTTCTCCTGAGGCTGGGGACACGCGCTTCTCTGAGATTTAAGCGAGTCTCCAATATCAGCCAATTCCCCCCCTCCCCCCAGTTTTGTTTACCATCTAGTCCGATGAAGCGTTCTGGAGAACTGGAAAGCTTGCAAACCATTTTGTAACATTTTGGCTGGCCTATTTCTTTTTTCTTTTTAAGCCCTGTTGTGGATTTAGCAATCTCGTTTGCGAGCCCCTTAGTTATCCGGGTTGTTGTTGTTTTAAGCGCGCCACGCGTCAAGGAATTCCGCGTTGCTCTCGGTAGGCAGGACGCTAGATCAGCACTTCGGACAGCTCCTGAACTCCTCCTTGGAAGCTTAGACCGCGGCTGCTTCTGACGCCCTTGTGGCGCAAGGAAAAAGAGCCAAATCAGTGGCAGTCCAGCTCTCCTTACTAGGTAGGCGCTTACTGGAAGAGGCTGGTTATATTGGAGGCAGGGAATCCGCTTCAAAACTGTGAAGAGACAAGGCTCACGCTTCTTTTGAAATTGCACCCCCTTTCTGTCTTGAAGCCCCTTATGCCCAAATCTCAGAATTGTGGGCTTTTTGTGGTGATTGCTCAGCTGTGAGAGAAAGCACTCTGCAAGTTCTCAGAGGCACCTATCTATCTTACATGACAAGTCCTCTTGGCTAACGTCACGCCAAGGACAAAAAGCATTTATCAAGAGCACCCCTGAGCATGTACAGGATGTAATCAAGTCACAGCAGCCAGTACCCCACACATCTATGCTTGGGCGGGGAGGAGTGTGGTATTTTGGAAGCAAGCATGTTGTGGGAGCCAGGACTCTTGGGTTCCTTCCTCTTCCAGGAGGGGTCTGGCGTCTGAGAACCAGTGGTAGTGCAATGGTGTTGAGCTAGGACCTGAGAGACCAGGGTTTGATTCCTGGGTTTGATTCCTTGGGTGACCTTGGCCAGTCGTTACCTCTCAGCCTAACCTACTTTACAGGGTTGTTGTGGGGGTTAAGTGAGGGGAAAACAATGTAAATCACTTTTGAGCTTCCTGAAGAAAAAGGTGGACTATAAATGAGATAAATACATAAAATAAAATAAATATTGGCATAGCACAAGGGGAGCTGGGAAGCAGGACTCCCAGTTTGTGTCACCAGCTTGTGCAAGCTGTGCTGCTCAGTGGTTACAGCAGAAGATGCAGGAAGTCACTCCGGAGTTCCCTCTTCAGATGTAATCGGGGAACCCTCTCATGGATCACACTTGGCTGCAGCATGTTCCACGAGGCTTTTAACTGGGAGATTAACATCAAATCTACAGAGCCACAATTCCCCATCGCTTGCAAAGCTCATTCATCCTTTGGCTCAATTGCTTTGGATTTTCAATTCACATCCTTCCTTACCTCCCACATGAATGGCTGAAGGTGGATTATCCCCATCGCAGCAACCTCATGTCCTCACATCCATCCCTGTGTGTTTTGGAGGCAGACTGGCTTGCCTGCATCTCTAAGCCCCATTCTGAACAGGGCTCTGTCTTTCTGAGGGAGTTCCTTCGATGGTAGCAAGCAGGCATGTGAGTTCTAGTGCAAAGGAGGCGAGGGAAATGCTATACAGGAAGATACCTAGGTTGGTGTGAGTGTAGGCAAGCTTCTGAGTTCCACAGAACTGTTCGTCACTCTGAACGGGAAAGGCAGCAGAATCCACAGGAGTATGCACCAAAAACTCTTTGAAGGAAGTGTGGTGTACAAGTGTAAAAAGTAAATTCAGCTGACGGTAAAGAACATTTCATTGTGGGTGGACCCCTAGCATCTAAAATGAAGAGAGAAAATGAGTGGATGTTATGCGTAAGAATGGAAGTGTGATGTGCTGGTATGTATGAGTGCTTGTATGCGGGTGTGTGTCTGTGTATTGGCCTTGCACTAGCGTGCGGCCCCCAAAAGAAAACCCACAAAGGAACGCAGACCTTGGGCTGAAAAAGAGTTATCTTACTCTGTTCTAAGCCCACCCAACCTATTTCTCCAGCCTCCTTCTCCCTGTTTTTCTCAATCCTTAATCTGCAGCCTGCTGTTAACTGGACCACAAGCACATGCAAACTCATATGCACAATCCTTCATTTCATTAGCACTTTTCAGCAACCTCAACGGCAGGGGTAGGCAACCTAAGGCCCGTGGGCCAGATGCAGCCCAATCGCCTTCTCAATCCAGCCCGCGGACTGTCCAGGAATCAGCATGTTTTTACATGAGTAGAATGTGTCCTTTTATTTAAAATGCATCTCTGGGTTATTTGTGGGGCATAGGAATTCGTTCACCCCCCCAATATAGTCCACATGGTCTGAGGGCCGGTGGACCGGCCCACTGCTGAAAAAGGTTGCTGACCCCTGCTCAACAGGGTCAAAACCCCACACTTTGGTGAAATCCTGAGCTGTGACTGCTTATAGGCCTGCTGCCAATAAAATGTACAATACAAGCAAAAAAAAGGGAAGAAAATTAATGACTAATGAGGCACCATTAATGGAACTTTCTAGCCTTAATTTAGCAGTGCCTAGTCTACATCTTTGCTTTCAAATTAACTGGCAAAGGAGTAGCGCCGATTACATTACTGATAGTATTTTGCATGCATATCTTAGATTTTTGTGGTGTCTTGCAGACACTCTGATTTTTTTTATTTTTAGGTTTGCTGTTGTTTCTGTTTAATTTATTTGTTGTTTTGAAAAGCAAAGCAAAAGCAAAAAAAGATATGCACATTTAGTCGGACCTTTGCTGCTGGTCTCCCACAACCTTGCAGTATGGAATAGATTACTTTAGTGCAGAGTTGGGGAAACTGCTGCCTTCAGATATGGCCAAACTCAAACACCCATCATCCCTGACCATTGCCTATACTGGCTGGGGCTGATGGGAGTTGGAGATCAACAAACTCCAAAGCACCATAGGTTTCCTGCCGCTGCTGTAGAGTGTGGAAGGGCTTGATTTTATGAAGTTTTAATATCTCATGCATTTCCTCTCCTCACTACCCAGCAAGACTGCATTTGGCTCCTCTTGCTTTTGCCCTTCCCAGTCCCTTAGTAAAATCAGAGCTTCCTAGTAAAATCTGAGCTGAAAAGGCAGCCTGCATAAGTATTTGAATAGATCTGCACTGATAAAACAACTTTTGGACTGCTCCCAAATCATACTTCCAGGCTGGTGGGAGGCTCTTCTCCTGAGCTTCTCTTCTGCTGATGCTCCATCTAAAAGTTCATTTGTGTCCTCTCAGGGTGGGCAGCTTACAGGATGTGGTTCCAGCCAGCCGGCCAGCCTGAGGGAGAGCTGCTCAGAACCGCGGAGAGTGCACATTTTAATACACAGCCCTTCTAAGCAGCCCCCTAATCCTGCATCCTAGAAGCCAAAAACTGGACTTAGCTACAGATGCAAACTATTTTTCACACACACATACACACATACACAAGCCCCTCCCAAGTTAATCCAAGCAGTGACCTGAGGTGACCGAGAGTTAAACAATTGGGTTGGGGTAGGGGGATGAGAAAGCTCCCAAGCCAGCCGGGGTGGCGGGTGGGGGAGGCCACAAACTGAAGTCCTGGTCAACTGGGCCTTTATCCCCTTGTCTCCAAAGGCAATTCTGGTTCATAATGAAAAAGAGATCAAGGCTCGACGATGCCTGTAAGTCACACTCACCCACCCCAGCCTTCGGCTGTAAAGCTTGGATGTTCAGTAAGGAGGACAAAGCACTCTGTGTATGTGCAGAGGCACATCAATCCTTATTTCGATAGGCCACGGCTAGGCTGGTGTTGGGGGCTGAAAGCCCTGAGCAGCTTGGGTCCAGGTCACCTTGAGGACTGCCTGAGCCCTTATATCCCAACTTGATTAGGGTTTCTCAAACTTGGGTCCCCAGCTGTTGTTGGACTACAATTCCCATCGTCCCTAACTAGCAGGACTAGTGGTCAAGAATGATGGGAATTGTAGTCCAAAAACGTCTGGTCACCCAAGCTTAGGAAACCCTGTATTAGATCATCTGGAGGAGCACTGTTAGCTGTTCGCCGTCATACAGAGGCCTGACTGGCTTCAGCTGGAAGTTGGGCATTTTGTTTTACTGGTCCCATGCTGTGGAATGGTGTTCCAGCGCCCTCGCTTTTGACAGACCTATTCCGTTGTTAAAGTTTTTCAAGGCAAGCCAGTCACTTTCACAACTATTTTGCATTGTTATTTGGATACCTTATGTTTTACTATAGTTGCACCTAATTTTATACACTGCTTTTTTCATATGTTATATGAGTTGGCAGTATATAAATATATTTTTAATATATATTTTTTAAAATCATGTCCTAAAGCTGAATACCCGTATAGAAAATGGGACAGAGAGCTGTGTCCTGATCAAATTAAGCCCTGGTGTGATAGTAGCAGGACTGAATTTCTCCCATTAAAGCCATTACAGCATTAAGCATTTGTGTGCCACTGGTTCCAGACATTCTCCAGCTCTGAGCTGCTTCAAGGCATTTTAATGTCTGAGGCAGAAAATTAAAGTCTCCCCCCAACACACACACCACAAAATCTACAGGCAAGATCTTCTGCAGAAACTTCATTGAAATAAACTGTGCAGGACTGCCTACCATGTCCTTGTTTGGCTCCTGTTCATTCCAGTGCCGCTTGTGCAAGAATACTTTCTGGTGGATTAATCAACCACAGGTCATATATACCTGTTTCCTACTCTGTTGCCCTGAATTGTGTCCCATATCCACCCCTTGAGGATGCCACCTCATCTCGATTCAGATCACCTGGAGAGATTTGCTTCAGAGGCAATTTTCGCAGCATGGCCAGGATTGATCTGGAGGGAAGGGGACATTGGGACCTTATGCATCAGGGTTGGATTTCATAGCTCTTCCACGGTTCTTGGCCCTCTCTGAGGACACAGAGTTGGGCGCCATTTGAGGGGTAACACTTTGACCTTGCTGGATGGAAATCCGTAGCCCAAATGTCCAATTTGGCACCTTCTCCGCCGAGGGCCATCTGTCTGCCTTGGGGCCGTGCCAAGGAGCAAGGTGGCAACATCCTGATCAACACTCTGCAAAGCATCTAATCAAACAGGCAGGGAGAGCCGGTCGGAAGGCAGAATGTGCCGCCGCCTCAGTATCCTCCACCGGCAACCCCTTGCGCAAGGATCAGGAAAGCCATGCGGCAAAGGAAGCAAAAATAGATTGTGCCATGCAGGGGCTGATAAGCCTTCCTTTTTCAAGAGCACCCCAGGAAACACAGGCCTGTGGCAGTCTCAGGAAAATGTTACAGTTCTGGCAGCAGTGCAAAAAAATCCAAGGGTGTGGGTGACATCCCTCCACCCAGTTTTTATCTTTTACTAGGGATGCTTTTTATGGTCTCTCTTGCCCATCCTCAGCTGACTCAGCCGTGGCCCCCTCCCACAATTTGTCTCCCTCCACCTCACCCTCTTTATCCCCCAACTCTCCTGCGGTTCTCTCTTGGACATGGCTGTGTGTGTGTGTGTGTTCTGTGCATCTGCAATCATACCATATGGTTTGGTTTTGCTTCTTCAAAAAAGCAAGTTTCTAGCCCCTTTTGATGCCCAATAAACTATGCATCAAAACAAGTGAGCAGTGCCTGGTGAGTTCTTAGAAACGGAGAGGGTTGCAGCTGAGCAAAACTCCCATTTTCTGTAGGGAAGGTGCAGAAGGTTATTTGTATAATCTCCTGTTCCAGATGCAAACTATACGTTATTTAAAATAGATGCACATTTGCCTGACTAAGCGCGGCAGCTTCCCCTTTGGCAAATTTTGCCTCGCAGCCTTAACATTTAACCCTCATGTTCAGGGAGGGGGGGGGAGGGAAAGGATCTCTGCCAGAACTCCCCCCACCCCACATGTAATAACACGAGTTCACTCATTATCCCGATTTCTCTTCAAGGCTTTTGACAGGGATCAAGTCAGCTTAGGGCAGATCTCTTCCCACCATCAGCACCTCAGGGGACAGGTGTGTCTTTGGTCCTAGCGGTTGCTGAGTCTCTGGGAAGCAAAGTGCATCGTCAGCCTTCAGATCCAGAGTGATTTGTGTTAGGAGGAGGGGTGGGGAGGGAGCACGCACAGTGTCTGGTTTTCGAGATGGAACAGGGGATCGTCATGAAGGAGAACTTAAGGGTAGCTCTACCATGAGGTCCCCACCGTCACCAACAAATTGCATAATTCCCCAGGAGGGAATCTGCCAGGGGTGCAAGAGAACTTCCCATGCAATTGTGTTCCGTGGGTCAAATTTGCTACCCCTGAATAGTGTTGGAAGTCTTATTCTCTGCTCCACCTTTGCCTGTTTGTAGCACCACAGCTGCTAGAAATCAAAGTGACATTGCAACATCTCTGGTGAAATTTGCAACAGCGATGAAGATTGTTTCTAACAGGGCGAATGGCCGTTGCAATAAAACCATAGCCCTTCCTCTGTTGCAGCCTCCGTTTCAATTTTTTCGCTTGTAAGCTCTTTGCAGCACGGTGCTGTCCTCTTATATTTTGCAGTGTCCACCCTGCATACTGAGGACACTACGTCTAGGAATGGCAGCTTGGTGGCCTTTAGCAAAGACACCCCAACATTGTTTAGCAAAGATGGGATACCCAGGCAGTGGGTGGGGGTGGGGTATGCATGGCAATTGCAGTATTCCGATCAGAGCGCGGCAAATGCCGTTTTAATTTCCCACAATGCCTCTGGTGCAACACCCTCCCAAGGCATTGTGGGAAATTACAACAGCAGCCAATGGGCAGTGCTGAGAGTGCCTTTTAAAAAGAGGATCTAGGGTGGGTTTCAGCAGTGGGCCCCACAGGATGCTGGGGGTCCTGGCGGCTGCCCAAGGGTCCTGCATGCTGGTGCCAGGCCTGGAGCACAACACCACGAACAAGCAGAGATACCGAAGGCCCAAGGTAAACAAAGGAGATGTAGCCAGCGTTCAGAAGGTCCTCAGAGACAGAAGTGAGCGCACACACAAGCAAACCTCCCTAGACAAGGAGTTCCTTCCACTTGGTCGGTGGCATAACAACAACAGCCCTGATTCTCACCTTTGCAACAGGGAAACACAAAGCAGGAGAGTTTTTTGCCTTCTGCCTCTGATCTTCCTATGGAAAGAGGCCCACAGTGAAACTGCAGGGTTGGGCATCACGTCTAGCAATTTGGCACCTTGTCTAGTGTTGCAATGGGCTTTGACGGGTGTTCACAGGTTAGCTTGTACCTGTGTACAAGTTCTCTACCTTCATGAGGAAGGAGGCTTGTTTGCAAGTTGTGCTGAACACAGGCACAAACTGCCTGCGCACTTGTGCAGGTGTTTGTGGGAAAGTGGGATGTATAGCTCTGCTATTGGGTACACAGGCAGGACATGCATTGAACATCGAACACTGTATGTGACTAACTGTATGAGCATATAGCTCAGCTTTTTGTGTACCCATATACAGTGGTACCTCGGGTTACGAACTTACCGGTAATTTGTTCCGGAGGTCCGTTCTTAACCTGAAACCGTTCTTAACCTGAGGAACACTTTCACTAATGGGGTCTCCCGTTGCTGCCAAGCCTCATCCTGGGCAAAGTTTGCAACCCAAGGTACTACTTCTGGGTTAGCAGAGTTTGTAACCCGAAGCATTTGTAACCGGAGGTACCACTGTACTCAGTTTGTACGCCGAATGCAATGTGTGAACACACCTAAAGTCTGAAGGCAGTGCTTATTTTATTTTTAGAAAGAGAAGTCATGTATGGGAGCCCTGACATGTGCCCTGGAGAGATGTTCAGCTCTTTAATGTTAACATTGTGGGAAGCGGGTTGCAGTGGCTCAAAGGCGCTTTTCTCAATTATGTAATATTACTTCATATTGACTTGAGGACAGGCAATCATTCTTAAATAGGTTGACAGCGGTTTGAGAGAGGCTTCACTCTGTATGTGTGTACCAGGAATGGGGAAAATGTGGCCCTCCATATATTGTCAGGCTGTAATTCCCATCAGCCCCAACCAACATGGCCAACAGCCAGAGATGATAGGAGTTGTAATCCAAAACAACACCTGGAGGATCACAAGTTCTCCACCCCTAGTGCGTGCATGCGTGGGTACACACACACACACACACACACACACACACACACACACTTCTTTGATGGAACTGTCTCTTCTGGTCAGTCAGACAGGTCTTTCAGGCTTTGAAAAAGTACCAAAACCTGACAAACCTAAAGCAGGGTTTCCCAAACTTGGGTCTCCAGCTGTTTTTGGACTACAGTTCCCATCATCCCTGACCACTGGTCCTGCTAGCTAGGGATGATGGGAGTTGTAGTCCAAGAACAGCTGGAAACCCAAGTTTGGGAAGCCCACCTAAAGGCAAAAGTGGGAGAAGCATAGATTCCATAAACAGCAATCTCAAAGTTACCTTCAACCACCAGGGAATAAAAAGCCTATTGTCTGCCTCCAGCTTCTGCTACTTCAAAGAAGAGGCTTGGCCAATGATGGGGTGCTCAAGGGGCTTACTCAAAGGAAGAGAGCTTGGCTGCAGAATCAACCACATCTGCATGAAATCTTTGTCCTGGTTATACCACTGAAGGAGGCATTCCGTAAATCGGGCTTGCCCGTTCAGGCCAGCCTTCACCCAGCTGGTGTCTTCCAGTTGGACTAAATCTCCCATTGGCTCCAGCCAACATGACTGCCTGGTTGATGGGAGCTGTAGCCCACCAGCTGGAGGGCACCAGCTTGGCGAAGTCTGGAGGAGAGGGCTGTCAAGGGTTACTAGCCGTGATGGCTATGTTCTGCTTCCACAGCCAAAAGGCAGCAATGCTTCTGAAAACCAGTTGCTGGGAACCAACGGAGAGGACAGTCCTCTTGTGTTCGAATCCTGCTTGCATATGGTTGACTGCTGTGGGAAAAGGATGCTGGGATAGATGAGCCATTGGCCTGACCCAGCAGGCTCTTCTTAAGTCCTTAAGGCCGATTTAGGCTGTAAAATCAGCACCCAAATTCCTTCTCCCCTGCCCATCCGCCAATGCTGGCATGACAACTCAGGGTCTCTCTTCTCCACCCACTCACAGATAGCAACTTCCTGCTGGCCAACGCTCAGGTGCACCGCGGCTTCCCCATCGTCTACTGCTCTGACGGATTCTGCGACCTTACTGGCTTCGCCCGGACAGAAGTCATGCAGAAGAACTGCAGCTGCCGCTTCCTCTACGGCAGCGAGACCTGCGAAGCCGTCCTGCAGCGCATCGAGAAAGTGCTGGAGGGGAAGCAGGAGTACCAGGCCGAAGTCTGCTTTTACAAGAAGAGTGGTGAGTTTGGCGGAGCCCCCTGGGAGGACTCCCTTCCCCTCCCGGCATTGCAGGCTGTTTGTATGCTGCTGGGCCTAATTCAAGGTGCTAATTCATATTAGCAGCTTGGGAGCTAGTCATTTGCTGGAGCACCTCTAGCCATGTGAGCCAGGTTGGATCTGGTGTTTGGCCAGCAACTCGGGTGTGGAAAGCTTCCTTGCAGTCCTGTGGATGAATGGAAATGACTCCACAGGGACATGGAGCAGGATGTAGGGACCTCCCTGCTTTTCACCCTCCTGGAGTGTTTTTGCCTGGCTGCAATGTGTGCCCTGGGGCTCTGATTGTACCTCTTCCTTGCCTGGTTAGAGGATAGAGAGGGTTGTATGAGTGTGAAGAAACTAGAAAACCTGCTGTGCAAAGGGAAAAAGTACTTTTACTGCTCTGCTTAGTGAGCAGGAAGTTTAGTGAGCAGGAAGAGTCTGTGGCAGTGAGCAGTGCAGAATCAGAGGCTGGAGAGGAGCAGGGTCAAGAGGCAGCAATGAGTCAGGCTGGTGAAGAAACCAGGGGGGTCTCCTCCTGCTGCAACCAGTTCCACTCCCTCCTGGTCTCCCAAGATCAGAAGAGGTATGAAGAGGGAGGAGCAGAGACAGGCTTGTTGGCCTAGTCTCAGATTGCTTGGAAAGGACCCAGGGGAGGAAGAATCTTAGGGCACTGTGGGTATGCTTTATTGCTTTATTGGGGCAAGGTCTACTTGGAAGAGTTGCCGTGCTCACTAGGCCTGGCCTCCTGAGCTGCTTGTTTCTTTGAATACAGTGGTACCTTGGTTCTCAAATGCCTTGGTACTCAGACGCCTTGGTTCTCAAAAACTGGGTTCTTGACTGTGTGGAACCCAGTTTAGCTACTGATTGTGTGACTGCAGAAATGGATCAAAGCCCCCCATCCAAACAATAACTATCATCAGTGCAAATAAGAAAAACAATTAATTTTAATTTTTGTCATCTACAATACTGTCTTATTTATTTTATAGTACAGTACATTGATTATTAGGAGGGATGCGGGTGGCGCTGTGGTCTAAACCACAGAGCCTAGGGCTTGCAGATCAGAAGGTTGGCGGTTCGAATCCCTGCGATGGGATGAGCTCCTGTTGCTCAGTCCCTGCTCCTGCCAACCTAGCAGTTCGAAAGCACGTCAAAGTGCAAGTAGATAAATAGGTACCGCTCCGGCGGGAAGGTAAACAGCATTTCCGTGCGCTGCTCTGGTTCGCCAGAAGCGGCTTAGTCATGCTGGCCACATGATCCGGAAGCTGTACGCTGGCTCTCTCGGCCAATAAAGTAAGATGAGCGTGGCAACCCCACAGTCGTCCGCAACTGGACCTAACGGTCAGGGGTCCCTTTACCTTTACATTGATTGTTGCTTTCATTTTATGTATCAATGGTCTCGTTAGATAGTAGAATTCATGTTAAATTGCTGTTTTAGAGGTTGTTTTTAAAAGTCTGGAACGGATTAATCCGTTTTGCATTACTTTCTATGGGAAAGTGTGCCTTGGTTTTGGAACACTTTGGTTTTGGAATGCACTTCCGCAATGGATTAAGTTTGAGAACCAAGGTACCACTGTAAAGAGCAAAGTGCACTGACGCTGTGTGAGGCATTGCTGACCTGTTCCTGACAACTGCTCCTGATATCAGCTCTCTGGCCCTGCCCATCACTGGCCCATGGAACATTGTCCAAAAGGAAACATGGCCCCTGGTGTGAAAAATGCCCCCTGCCCTAGAGGCACAGGCTGCTTGGACACTGTCGGGATTTTGCTTTGTGGTTAGGACACTTCACATCCTGAACCACTGGTGACTCTGCTGAGGTTGCATCAGTGCTGGCTCCTTTTTTGATAGTGCTTGGTTGACGGCAATTGTTTTTTTTTTTTTTTTTGCTGTGGCCATAATGTATTGGGCCAGCTGTGGTCAGGCTTAAAAGAGTGTGAAATCTAAAAAAGCCAGAGTTGAGCTAAGCACAATTTAAGCTCAGGGTCTGAGGGTTGCTGGGCATCACTTGGTGGGGAAGAGTGCTTCATTCAGATCCTTCTCCCTGGCTTCCCATAGGCAGCTGATTGGTCCCTGTGAGAACAGGCTACTGGACTAGCTGGGTTTTTCTTAAGTTGTTAATTTATTTGTAGAATAGGCTGGTTTGTGTCATTTATACACATTGTAGAATTTGGGTTTCTTTGGTACAGATTGATGAAGTGCTGTTGGTGCACAGCGGACAATGCTGGGGTCCTGGGTTCTCTGGAGAGCCCAAGGGAAATAATGTGTCCAGAGAGACACTCGCTTCCTCAGTGAGGGGTGGGTGTCTCATAGCTCCAGGGTTCCATTGGCATTTTTCCCCTGGACATGGTTTAAGATGCTGGGCTGTTGTTGTTTTACGGCAACAAACACCTTAACACAGGTCCTGTTTCAGCGACCAAAGAGAAATGGGAAGGTTCTGCCCTGCTGCCAAAGCCTCATTTACTGGGGTTGTATGCCTGCTGTGGCAGCGGCTTCTGGTTTCCAGCGAGATCTTGTGGAACTCTCATGAGATCTTGCTGGAAGCCACTGCCACGCCTTCAATGTCAGTGCCAGAAGGGGGTTGAAGAGGCACATGTGGCAGCTCCAGGGAAGTGGCTTCTGGGTAGATGTGGCAAGAGCCTCACAAGATCTCATGAGAGCTCTGTGAGATCTTTCCAGGACCCAGAACCCACCACCATAGCTTCTTCTCTGGTGGTGCTGGCAGCAGGCGATTTGTTTGGGAGTTAGATCTTCCACTGTTGTGGATCATGCCACCAAAGCAGACTGTTTCATATCGCCTATTAAAACAGCTTGAGCTTGGCAAACTTCTGAAACTACCTCCACATTTAGCTCTTCCAAATCTTTCAGGTGCGAAGAGTGTGGTGCTTGTTCTAGATGCTACATTTGGAGTGCGTGGGGATATGGAGAGACGGAGAGTTGTTTTTTTATGGCAGCCCTTTTCTCTCTCTAAACCTGGGTTCTGTGAGGTTGTCAGCTGCCCGCCACCAGATAATAAATAACAGCTTTCTCAGCTGCTGAAGGCTAGCGGCTAGGCCATCACGTAACCTATCGCTTGCAGTGTTATGGCTAGACGTCAAATACCAATGGACAAATGGCAGCATACAAGAACCATACTTACATTCTAGAAAAGATGTGAGTCAAACTCACAAGGAAATATTAATATTATTATTACGTTTTACCTATATTTACTTAAGCAAATAAGGCTTAGCTGCCGCTGCATTTTAAAAAACAACAATGATCCTCCTAAAATAGCCCAAACAGAAGAAAAGAGAGGTCATTCTCAAGCAGCTGCCAAAGGATATATTTATAAAAATTAATCATCCAGCACATTTCAACAAATGTCCTCATCAGAGGAATATCAAAAAGTAAAACTAATGTAAGAACCATATCTCCAGGCTAGGAAAGATCTGAATAGTGCTGATGAAATGGGTATTATTAGTAGTTTCTTGTTTTATCCCTCTTGCGCTCTCATGGTTTCTTGTACAAATGCTATTCTAATCTGCTAGAATGGTGTTGCTGTTTGTACGCTGATCGTACAGCTTTTTGGCTATTGATATTTACTGTCGCTTCTTGGAAGCATTTGTTCAGATGTGTTGTGGCGCTCACTGATTCTCTTTCAACATCAGCTTGAGACTTGAGTGTTAACTTTTTAAAGCTGCTACTGCACCATATAGTCCATGGGTAGGCAAACTAAGGCCTGGGGGCTGAATCCGGCCCAATCACCTTCTCAATCCGGACTTCGGACAGTCCGGGAATCAGCATGTTTTTACATGAGTAGAATGTGTCCTTTTATTTAAAATGCATCTCTGGGTTATTTGTGGGGCCCACCTGGTGTTTTTACATGAGTAGAATGTGTGCTTTTATTTAAAATGCATCTCTGGGTTATTTGTGGGGCATAGGAATGCGTTCATTATTTTTTTCAAAATATAGTCCGGCCCCCCACAAGGTCTGAGGGACAGTGGACCAGCCGCCTGCTGAAAAAATTTGTTGACCCCTGATAGTCCCTCTCAAGCCCAGGCACCAGATGTGCAATTGCTACACCTTCCTCCTCAACCTCGTTTGGGTCAGATCATAGCAGCTGTGATCAAGCCAGTACAAGGGCATTTCTATAGGGTTGGTGTCCTTTTTTGTTTTAGAAAGCACATTTGAGCATGTGCAAATTATCTTCCTGTGCCCACTGCCAAGAAGGAAACAATTTATTCCCCCTTCCCCCCAAAAAACTTGCACAGAGTGCCTTTGAGCATGTGCAGGCTGCTTTTTCCTTGTAAGAAGAATCATCCCAAACGTAGAGCCATTCTAAGCTGATCATGGGCAGTTTAAGCATGAAGGCACGTTTGAAGGAAACCACCAGGAAGAAATTAATAGAATCATAGAATTGTAGAGCTGGAAGGGTCCCTGCAATGCGGGAATCTGCAGCTGTCCCATACAGGGATCGAACCTGCAACCTTGGCGTTCTCAGCACCACACTCTAACCAACTGAGCTATCCAGGCGAAATTCTATGGGGTTGGTTCTGGTTGAAGCTGCTGAAGCTTCAGATACCCCTGAGGAAGCAAGGGACGTGTTTGTGGGGATTGCAGAGATGAGCATGGCAGGGACTGCTGTCGTTCCTCCTCGGTGCAGATGGTGATGCTGCTCTGTCCCTTTTCTCCCTGGTGCAGGAACAGCCTTCTGGTGCCTGCTGGACATCGTACCTATCAAGAACGAGAAAGGCGAGGTGGTCCTTTTTCTCTTCTCCTTCAAGGACATCACCGAGAGCCATGGAAAGAGCCAGTCGAGTGAAAAGAAGGAGGGTGAGGCCTCGGTGGGGGAGGCAGGCTGGGCTCCAGAAACAGGGTCGCGAGACCCAGGATAGAGCAGATGAGTGGGGTGGCAGTGCTCCTTGGCAGAAGAACACACCGAGCGAGGGGTATGCCTTAAGAGAGCAGCCGTTGGCTCCAAGCTGGTTTGGGCATCTCCTTCCCCATTCTGCAAGGCTTCGTCTGGGATGTGTGCATGCATATATCCCTCTCAAAGGGAAAGGCATAGTATATGCTGGCATCAAGGCACAAGGGTGGCACTGTGGGTTAAACCACTGAGCCTAGGACTTGCCGATCAGAAGGTCGGCGGTTCGAATCCCCGTGACAGGGTGAGCTCCCGTTGCTCGGTCCCTGCTCCTGCCAACCTAGCAGTTTGAAAGCATGTCAAAGTGCAAGTAGATAAATAGGTACCACTCTGACGGGAAGGTAAATGGCGTTTCCGTGCACTGCTCTGGTTCGCCAGAAGTGGCTTAGTCATGCTGGCCACATGACCCGGAAGCTGTACGCCGGCTCCCTCGGCCAATAAAGCGAGATGAGCACCACAACCCCAGAGTCGGCCACGACTGGACCTAATGGTCAGGGGTCCCTTTACCTTTATGCCTGCACAGGAGATGCTCACCCCCTTTCAGCAAGAACCTGCGGCCTTCCCAGTATTGTTGGAACTCCAGCTGCCAGCAGTCTAGCTGCACGGTCCTTGGTGATGGGTGATGTGAGCTGCAGTCTCCGTCCTCGTTCCAGGTTCTGCCTCCGCTTTGAGAGGCAACTGTCACTGGGAATCGCAAGTGGGGAAAGAGTTGCTGTTCCGGTCAGGGTCCCCCAAGCATCCGATGGCTGGCCGTTGCTCAAACTGCTGCCGGAAAGAATTCCCATGAATGGGAGTAGGAACAGTGGCGTAGCGTGGGGGGTGCAGGGGGGGCCGGCCGCACCGGGCGCAACATCTGGGGTTAGGGCAAATCCACGGGTTAGGGGGCGCAAATCCATGGGTTAGGGGGCGCAAATTACTTGCCTTGCCCCGGGTGCTGACAACCCACGCTACGCCACTGAGTAGGAAGACCCTTTTGGAATGCTGCTTGAGGTTCCTGTGAGGTTTTCCTTCATCACTATTGGACTGAGAGCAAGCTGTAGAAGCGTTTGTTTGGATTAGCTGAGGAAGACTCCATGGGGTTAGAAGAGCAGCTGTTCTTAGATTAAGGTCATCACTATCCTTACATCCAGAGATGTTCCATCACTACAGAACAGGGCGGGTAATTCTTTGACCAAAATAGCTTCGGGAAAGATTTTTTTTAAAAAAATATTATCATTCTATTCAGACCATTTCGGTACCGCTTAATATGAAAACGTATTTCCAAACAATGTGCAGAAACAACAACAAATTTAGAAAAAGGGCACGATAAAACCATCCATACTGATATCAGTTCTTTCTTCTTGTAAACGCAGCTCCCTGCACAACAACTTTTGACCTCCACTCATTCATCCTGGCTCTCAGCCAGGGCCCAAGCAAACTCACAGATCACATGCACCCCCCCAAAAATAAAAGAATCTCACAGTGAAGAGGGTGTTCCTGGAACGTTCTCTATCACTCTAGGCTAGCTTTTAAGGTTGATGGAGCTTCTTCAGGTTGCCCATAGCTGCATCCTATTCAGGTGCATCCACACACCTGGTTCCAGGCTACTGAAGGTTTAGTTTGTTGAGTTTGGGGGGCAAAGGATGACAAACAGGACACCCCTCCATTCACAGGCCTTTGTCTGGCCTCTCCACACCTCTCCTCTTCCACCTGCTATACTGTGTCATCATGACAGGGCTCTGTGTCCCAAAAGAATGAGCTGGAGGTGATATCACATGCTGGCTCACTGCTTGTTGCATCTAGCATGCTGCAGGGTATTCAGAGTGACATAATCCGACTTTCTGTCATTAACAGCCTATTGGACGGAATCAGCCCACAAGGTTCCATCTAGCTCTTTTCCTATGGTTAGATACCTGCAGCCAACCTAGCACTTTGCTTTCGAAACTGCCTTGCTTATGAGTACCCTATAGCTGACAGGTTTGTCAACACTCCACAGAATCGCATCCATGGCTAGCAGAGTTTGCCCCAAAGAGGCAACTAACTGCCACTTTTGGTTCCCCCCCAACCACACATATGATTCTGAGGTCAGCATTTCAGCTTGGAGCCTGAGAAGCAGGAACAGGAAGGAAAGCCAAGGGGGATGGATACAGCATGGCAATGTCAGAATCCACATAAAACAAGGTGTTCCCTCTCTAAGATGGGAATTTTGAGCCTGACCTGTCCCCCTCTTTTTCTTCTTCCAGAAAAGCACCGCTGTAAGAAGGCAGGGAGCTCCCATCTGCGGGCAGCCAGGAAGCAAGGCCGCACAGCCTTGCACCACCTCGCCAGCCAATTCAGCAAGAAGGAACGGACAGAGATGAAGATCAACAGCGTAAAGATGATTTGCTTGTTTTGCCTTTTAAGGAGGGGGTGGTGGTGACTGGTTAATCCTTGCGGCCCTAACTATGCAACTGTCTGCATACTGACAGGCGTACACCTCTGTCCCTGCTCCCCACAAACACCTTATTCTGAGAGGCCATTGTTCCGTTCTGAACAAGGGACCTCTTAAGGATGGGTGTGCACAGAAAAGACTGAGACCACAACGCTATACGTTTAAAGCACTATGTTGCTTCCCCCAGAGAATTATGGGAGCTGTACTTTGCTAAGGGTGCTGAGAGTTTCTTAGGAGACCCCCCCCCATTCTCCTCACAGGGCAACCATTCCTAGAGTTCCCTGGGAAGACGGACTGACTGCTAAACTACTCTGGAAATTGTAACTCTGGGAAGGGAATAGCTTTCCCCCTCTCCATGTTCTCCTCACAACAACCCTGTGAGGTAGGTTAGGCTGAGAGGCAGTGCCTGGCCCAAGGTCATCCAGTGAGCTTCACAGCTGAGTGGGAACTTGAACTCTGGTCTCCCAGACCCTAGCCTGACACTCTAACCTCTACACCATGGTGTACTCTATAGTGCAAGGCTGCCCCTCCAGGCAATGGTGCAGTTGCGTTGAGAAAGCATTGCACAATAGCCACTGTTATTATTGCGTTGATTGCAATAGTGCACTCTCACGAAAAACACCATTCTGGAGGGGCCCTTAGAAGCTTAAAAAAAATATCCTGTGGATTAACTGGTGGTGTTGTGGGGTCATTCACGTGCTCTCTCGTAGCAGAGCGAAAAACCCCAGAGATGTGCAGCCCACAGATATGATTTTGGGCAGCCGCCAGTGGCTTGCAGTGTTAATAGCATTAAGCCCATCACTTTGAAGGCCATTAATGCCTTTGCTGAGGGTCACCCTGCGAGGCAGCCCTGCGATTTCTCCCAGCAGTGAGTGCAACCCAACAGGCGCGTGTCCTCAAGACTCAGAGCAGCCAAGAGCAGCCCAGGCAGAGCAAAACGAGGCAAGGACTGCACACCGCCTGATTTGGGGCCTTGTGGAGTTTTGTTAGAGATTCCAACTAAACATCAGGAAGAACTTTCTGGCAGTAAGAGCTGTTCCACAGCAGAACAGACTCCCACGATTAGGGGTGCACTCTCCTTCCTTGGAGGTTTTTAAGCAGAGGTTGTATGGCCACCTGCCATGGATACTTTAGCTGAAATCCCTGCATTGCAGGGGGTTGGACTAGATTATGGTTACCAGATTTTTTTCAGTGAATCCGGGGACACTTTTTTTTTTGAAGCTGAGTAGCAACAGGGAGTCGGTAGTGGGGATGGTGAGGCAAAAGACCCTGGGCCCAAGCACACATGCATATTGTATAAAGGTGCAAAGCCCTTCTTTCACATCCTGTGAAACATAAATGTGCACAGTTTTTTAAAAACTGGGCAACGGTGTGTCACCTGCCCATGATTCTCAAGCCTTCCCTGATCTCC
The DNA here is from genome assembly GCF_964270895.1 of Podarcis filfolensis. Taxonomy (NCBI): domain Eukaryota; kingdom Metazoa; phylum Chordata; class Lepidosauria; order Squamata; family Lacertidae; genus Podarcis; species Podarcis filfolensis. The sequence continues at coordinate 30,537,551 of NC_139615.1, forward strand.
TGCCCCCTTCCCCCTTTGTATTGACAGATCAGGGGAGGCTCGGGAGTCGCGGGTGGGCGGCCGTTGCCTAGGAGGGGTGCAAGGCGTGTGGTTTCTCTGCCAGGCAAGGTGCAAAGCCCTTCTTTTGCACCCTGTGAAACATAAATGTGCAGAGTTTTTAAAAAACTGGGCAACGGCAGCCTGTCCGTGACTCCTGAGCCTCCCCAATCAGCCAAAACAAAGGGGGAAGGGGGCAGGAGAACGGGGAAGGCTTGGGAGTCATGGGTGGGCAGTGTGCCGTTGCCCAGTTTTTAAAAAACTCTGTGCATTTATGTTTCACATTTTTGCCTATGTCACTGGCCACTGCTGCCATCCAAGCTATTTCTGTACCATAGCAGTTGGGTAATCTGTGGCCCTCCAAAAATTGTTGGACTCCCAACTTCCGCCCCCTCACCTAGCAACCCCTGGAAGGCCACAGTTTCCCCACCCCTGAGACGAAGAGAAAGAGCTCTAGGCATGCTCAGAGATGCTCTGTTCTGCAGTGTAAAACCACAAGGTCTAGGACAAAGTCTCGTTAAGATGAAGGGTAACAGGTGGAACCCGATCTTGAGACTCAACATAGATTCCTTGTTTCATAGCAGGGAGAGAGTGAGTGTGAACCCACATCTCTTGGGTCACTTACTTGGTGGACCGAGGACTAAGGCTAGGGTCTGATGTCTTTATTGCCGGGTTGCAAAAGGCAAAGAGAGAATTGGCTTGTTTTATTACTGCTGCTTTTGGTGCTGCCTAATCCATTGTTACACTGGGGTGCAGTAAGGCAGTAGTTGCTGTGCATTCTACGTAAGGTTTTGCAAACACCTTACATGGAAAGCACATTCTTACCACCAGTTCATCCCGCAACAGAACTACAGTTCCCAGTACTGGGGGGGGACACTATATTTTAAATGTACGGCATCTGCTCAGTATTAGTCTATTTCAAGACTTTTTCTTTTGTTGCATAAGCAGCGCAGGCAATGGTCTTCTGCTTTGGGGAGAGAAGCCAGTTTGATTTGTGGCTTGTTCTGATTTTGAAACCAGTTGTTGGGTTTTTAAGCTCGTTCCTAGATTATTTATGTGAGAGCTGTTTGCTTGATTTTGCTGCAGGACTTGGTGAAGTTTGTTACCTGTGTATATTGGGGGTGGTGTAGGGTGGGGGGGTTGGCAGTAGCTGCAAAAGCCAACCCTATTGAGAGCCCACCCCTTACCAGCCAAGACCTCTGTTCTTTTCCTCTGATGCTCTATATGCCTTGACAGCTGTTCCCCATGCCCCCTCCTGCCAATGACCCAACGCCAGTGCAGATTAAAGGGCTTTGCTCTGTTTGAGGGAAGGAGGGTGGTAGTGGTTGGGGGCTGGCGGTCTGCAGGGGAGACAGTGTTGAACAGCAGCCACAGCAGCTGCTCTTGCAAACCATACAATCCAAATACAGGCTGGGTCAAAACAAACCCCTTCCCTGCCACGAGCAAATCCAGAGACTTTACTTAACACAAAGCTGATAATGGTTGCCAGGCCTTGCAGGAGTCTGGCTTCCTATTCCTCATCCACACTTGGGATGGAGTGTGTGTGTGTCCATCCTAAGGAGCTTTTTTGTGTGTGTTAGGGGGAATATGCCTACAAACAAAGTGATCCCAAAAGGATCACAGAGGATTATCCCAATGGGTAAAGACAGTGCAAAGTACTGTATAGGGGAAAGGCACAAATCCCCCTGCCTTCTGATTTCCAGAACTGGCTACTATTTGGAAAGCAAAGCAGTAAGAGAAGACAGAATCTTGCACAATACAGTCGTACCTTGGAAGTCAAACGGAATCCGTTCCGGAAGAAAGTTCAACTTCCAAAATGTTCAGAAACCCAACTGAGGCTTCTCATTGGCTGCAGGAAGCTCCTGCAGCCAATCAGAAGCTGCGGAAGCACTGTCAGACATTCAGCTTCCAAATAACATTTGCTAACTGGAATACTCACTTCCGGGTTTGCAGTGTTCGGGAGCCAAAACGTTCTAGTACCCAGATGTCTGGAATCCAAGGTATGACTGTAGCTTGCAATCTGCACTACTGGCATTCTTTTGGCGTTCCTCAAGGCTTCTCCGTGTCTCTCTGACGCAGGCATGGATCAGTGGTGGGTCCTGACCCACAAGCCCCAACTGAGGGTGGGAACCCATCATCACTTTCGTCTTTTGCCTCAAGGTTGCAGGGTTGTTGTTGTTGTTTTAAGAGGAGGAAGATTGTTGGGAGGGAACACACAGAGGAGGAGGAGAAAGATGTATATGGTTGTGAATTTGGTGCTGGTGATAATATGGATCCCCTATTCCAAGTTGGGATTAAAGGTAGGCCCCGAGTTTCCAAACCACATACATAAATTCCGCCTCACTTCCCACAGCTATTTAGCTGATCAGAATTTCCAGGATAACTAAATGAAGCCTCCACGTGCAGAGGCAGTGTATCAGCCATCGTCCAACCTGCAGGGCTCACGGCCTCAATGAGTTGCACTGATTCTGGAGCCCATGCCCACTACTAGCACGCAGCCCCCAAAGGGATGCCTGCAAGGGGAATCTGAAACCTTGGGTGACCAAGGTCTTGTCATCCCCCGCCCCCCGTGGTGCCAAGGTCTATGGTGCTGGGTGCTCAAAAGGGGTTTCTTGTTTCCTGTGCCCTCCAGAACGTCTTTGAGAACAAGCCCTCCGTGCCAGAGTACAAAGTGGCCTCGGTGCAGAAATCGCGCTTCATCCTCCTCCACTACAGCATCTTTAAGGCCCTGTGGGACTGGCTCATCCTCCTGGCCACTTTCTATGTGGCTGTGACCGTTCCGTACAACGTCTGCTTCACCGACACGGAGGATAGCTTGGCGGCCGCCCGCAGCACCATCGTCAGCGACATCGTTGTCGAGATGCTCTTCATCGTTGGTGAGGACTGCAAAGCTGTGCTTTACCCGGGTGCCATTGGGTTGGGGCTGCTGCTGGTGGGCAATAGGGGCTATCTAGCTCGGGTGAAACCTACACAGGGATGTGAAGTGGGTGTCAAACAACACTGCAGTGGAGGTGCCCTTCATTGCAGTCTCTGTTAGCAACACTGCCTAAGGCAGTGCATACACACCATACATTTAACACACCCACCCTGAATCCTGGGAACTGTAGTTTGCTACAGGTGCTGGGCATTGTAGCTCTGTGAGAGGTAAACTACAGTTCCCAGGATTCTCGGGGGGGGGGGAGGTTTCAAATGTAAGATGTGTGCGCAGTCTAGGGCTATACAATAAACGCAATCTTTTCACCATTGACGGTATTGAGGCTTTAACATCCATCCTGATTAAGAGTTCTGTTGAACGCAAAAGCTTGCCTGCTGTTTTCTGACATTTTGGTTGGTCTAAGAAAGGGACTCTGGGAATTTTCTACATGACAGTTTTTGGTTTATTATGATTACAATTATTATCCATAGGTTATATATATTTCTGTCTGAGCCATTTTACCCACACGGCAACACTGTGAGGTAGGTTAGGCCTAGAGACAGTGTCTAGCCCAAGGTCACTTAGTGAACCTCATGGCTGAGTGAGGATTTGAACTGTGGTCTCCCAGGTTTTATCCCAGTGCACTAACCACTGCACCACACTTCCACTTGTTCTGTGCCTAGAAAACATGAGTCTGAGCAGTTTTCCACTTGACCTGCACTTTCTAGGCATGTGTCCGAGTGGTTTTCCCCTTGCCTCACTTTTGTCCCCCGGGGAAAACTCACTCTTTAAGTGCTAAATTCCGAATTGCTCTAATTGAGCGTCAAAAAGCGGTTTTCCCTTGGGGAAAGCATCAGAACAAGTGTGGATAAGTCCCGGGCCTCAACTCTTTGCCATGCATGCTAGCACAACGTACCTCTTCCTCCATTTAACTGATTTGGAGGGTTTCACTCTGAGAAAAGCTTATTAATTTGGCATGCAGAGAATGCCCAGATTATGACGTCATTGACGCTGCTGTGAAATAAAGTGCTGGTGCTTTGTCCCTGCTCCCCTAAACTACCACAGGTGTCAAAGTTCATGTAACAAATATGATGCAGAATAAAGAAAATGCTTAATTTTCAACGACCCTCAATTGTTATTAAATTATGGCATGTTTCCTCTTCCGTTTACAACAATTACAAGGCAATTACTGTCATGTCTGTTCAGAAGTGATTCCCCACTGGATTAAATGGAGCTCACTCCATTTATAGCCAGGATTGGGAACATGTGGCCTTCCAGATATTGCTGGACTACAATTCCTATTATTACTCCTATAACTATAACTATTACTACTACTACTACTACTACTAGTAGTAGTAGTAGTATTACTATTATTTCTATACCACCCTTCATCCGAAGTTGACAAGGCAATTTACAATATAAACACAAAAATACATACCACCAGCAGCAGCTGAATCAGCTGAACAAATCCTCTTGCCTACTAATATCCTTTTTGCAACTTCCAAGTTGTCAAAGAACAGCCCTGACCATTGGTTATTCTGGATGGGGATTCTGAGAACATCCAAAGGAGTTCCCTGGGGTGTGGGGGTTGCAGTAGACTTGCCTTCGAGGTGTTAGATGAGATGCCACATAACTACATGGGTTTAATGAGGGGATAGGTAAGGAACAGCAGCCTCCTTACAGCTTTTCATTGGCTCCATATCAGCAGCATAACACAGTAGAATACATTCAGCTATACTGGATACTGGTGGGCAGGCAAGGAGAAAATTGGGACCGTGCCACTCTTAGATTTCTACTAATCACACCTGGTACATGCCTGGCTTCCCCCAGTGAATTCTGGGAATCATAGTTCGTGGCGCTACTGCAAACACTGTGTTAGAGAATCTCAGGCACCTTCACAAATCTGCAAGTTTCCAAAGTGACCTGATGGGGAGAGATAGAGGGTGACTCAAAATGGATTTCGATGTGCAGCAGAATTGATATTTCGATGTGTCCTCAGGTATTATTAATTGTGATTAATAGATGGTGGGGAAGTGCCAGCCCTCCAGAGGTTGCTGAACTACAATTCCCATCATCCCTTGGCCATTGACCATGGTGGCTGAGGCTGATGGGAGTTGTAGTTCATCAGAATCTAGAGGGTTCCCCACACCTGTACTAGATGCTAGGGAGACGAAACTCTGGAGGACTATCTTCAGCTTGCTGCCCTGCTTGTGAACTTCCTTTGGAGGCAGAGCCTGGGGTTATATGGCCCTTTCGCTTGATGCAGGACAGGTGTGGGGAACCTTTTGCCTGCCAGATGTTCCTGAACTACAACTCCCACCAGCCAATGGCCAGGGATGATGGGAGTTGTAGTTCAGGAACATCTGGCAGGCAAAAGGTTCCCTACACCTGAACTAGGAAGAGATCTAGGTATGCCTTTGTGTTGTTGTTGTTGTTAAGGTATGACGTTGTGCTTGCATGCTTGGTTTGATATAAGGCTTCCACATGTCTCTCTTCATGTGGAAGACGTGGCCTTGTCACTGCCTGGGTTGGGGGACGTGACCAGGAGCACACATTTGGTTTGTGAACTTACTGCCCCTTTTTTTCTGATAGACATTATTCTGAACTTCCGCACCACGTACGTCAGCCAGTCGGGCCAGGTGGTCTATGACACCCGTTCAATCTGCCTCCACTATGTGGCGACTTGGTTCTTTGTGGACTTGATTGCAGCCTTGCCCTTTGACCTCCTCTATGCCTTCAACGTCCCTGTGGTGAGTCTGCCTTTCAATCTGCCCCTCTGAATCAGCAAGAGGTGAATGCTGAGAAGGGCCTCGGGCCTTTTCGGCTAGAATTGCTGAGCAGCCTCTTTCTAAAAAGAGAGGTCTGCCTGGAGGTGCTGCCCTCTGAACTGCCTGATCTGAAGCAGGTCCCTTCTGCTCTTGCAAGGAGGAATGTGCTCATTACAAGAAGTGATTTGCACATGATGAAGCACCACAGAAATGATAAGCAGCTTCGAGAAATGCCCCACGCAACATCACCCATAATGGGTGCAAGGTGACTTGGCCACCGAGTGGTGACAGAAGATAATTTTGCACGTCCTCAGGGGCACAGTTATTACAATAACAATGGTAAAAACATAATTTTTATAGCACTTTATTATCTCAACAGATCTCACAGTGAGTTTATAGGGTAGGTCAGTATTATTTTCATAAGTATTACCTGCAAAAATAAATAGCGGCAATATAGAGTGCTCCTTTTCAGGGCTCCAACCAGTCAGTCATGCCTTCTGAAAGATATGCCATTCCTTTTCCCTTCACCACTGACTTTCTACACACACACACACACACACACACACACACACACACGTGTTAGTAGCTGATTTCAGAGGGGCTCCAAATTTTGTTTTTAAATCAACTAAATCAGGGGTGTAGAAGAGCCCATAGCACTCCACATGTTGCACTTTAGTTCCCATCATTCCTGACCACTGGCCTTGCAGGCTGGGGCTGATGGGAGTTGGAGTCCAGCACCACCTTGAGCGCTACAGGCTCTCCATCTCTGAACTAAATGAAGCCTGTTCTCTCTGCCCTGCTGCAAGGTTTCTCCTGTAGCTAATCCCACACCCTGCCTCTGCTGCTTCTTGCTATTGGATGCACCTTTATTTCTTAGCCTCGGTTTCCCGGGGGGCTCATTAAGCAGCTTGACGAAGTGTCTCGTGCTAACATGATACCTTCGACTAATGAGGAAGCTTATGCAGTTGCTAGCCAGCCATTGCTTTCTCCTGGCAGCGTGCTGAGCAAATGGAGGTCACTAGGTTTGAACTCCTTGCTTCCTAATTTAATCTTGTCAGATTCCACCTGCTTTTCAAAGTAACAGCAACTTCACCTCAGTCCTGCAACAGTGGGAGTTTGAACCAAGACCTCCAGAGACCTGGCAAACGGCAACTCCTCCATTCTCAGAACTGTAATGACCAGCTTCTGAAATAAGAACTAACTGCAGAACCCAAGGCTGTGTGCACACGATACCTTTAAAGCACATTTGAATCACATTCTTTCCCTCAAAGAATTCTGGGCACCTTAGTCTACCCTCACAGAGTTACAATTCCCAGAAACCCTTAACAAACTACAGTGCCCAGAATTCTTTGAGGGATCGAATATGCTTTGAATGTGCTTTAAAGTCATAGTATGTGTACACAGCCTTAGCCTGCTGTGAAGTCACAAAATCTAAATTCTGGAAGTACAATGGGGGCTGGCTGTGGCTACTCAGTTGTGATGGGGATCCACTCTGCATGTGCACAGAGGAACTTTGTCTTGGTACAACCATTCTTCATGTGGTTTAAGCTCTCGGAAATTTGCACAATTTGGGGGTGAGATGAGGTGAAGGGCATCTTTCTCAGGCCCCTCCTGTAAGCCCCAGTTACCTTAATCTTTGTTCTCAAGCTCCAATCACAGCCATAGCTCAATGGCAGAATAAGATTTCAGATTTAATGCCCACTACCAGCACCTCTTAATTTAAAGGACTAAGAAGAATAAGACTAGGGAAAGACGCTTGTTGTGGGTGTTGGGAAAGAATCCATCTGCGGACTATGATTTATTTGCTTATTCCACTTATAGCCCCCCAAGGAAAAATACCTTTCTTCCCTACCCATTTATCCTCATCTCAGCCCTATGATGTAAGCCAGGCTGAGTTGTAGCAATTGGCCCATGATCACGCATTCAGCTTCAGGTCTAAATGCATGGTATGTTAATGCTGTGATGAGCAATCACATTGCAGGCTTTCTAAAATAAAATATCGGGTACGGGGAGTGGGATAGTCAATGTCACTGCAGTACAAGAGCCAGTTGAATTCTTTCTTCCCCACCTAGCCATAATCATCCGGGGGGTGGGGGGTGGGCGAGGAGGAAGTACTGCAGAAATCAGTATTGGCACCAATGGGAGTCCTCCCCTCCTAATACTAATTTCCATTGGAGTGGTGTGATGCTTGCCAAGATCATAGCTGGGGAGGAAAGACTTAAACCTCCCTCCCCTGTGTGCTGTGCTGTTGATGACTACCCCCACCTCCAGCCACTTGCCTTGCCTGTCTGTCTGTCTGTCTGTCTATCTATCTATCTATCTATCTATCTATCTATCTATCTATCTATCTAACCATGTTGTTACTATGAAGTACAATTAAGCCCTGAGAGGGGATCTGAACCTAGGTCTCTGCAGTTCTAGTCTGACACTGTTACCCACACTTGCCCACACAAGAATTGCCCAATGCAGGAATAATCTGATAAACAGTGGAAAATTGGGTTCCACTCAGGGTCACAGATGATTTGTTTTGGTGTTCTTAGGTGGGTGGATCAATCGTCACTTTCTGCTACTCCCCTTTCCACACCCACTGCTTCCTCAATGCTCTCGGGTTCCCCCCCCCCCCCCAGCCATGCTCGTAATTATTTGTGGTGCACTCCTAAACGGAGTGTGGCTTTTTATATTCCTTTCGATCCCTCATATTTGCAACACACACACACACATACACACACACACTGCCCCAGAAAACTGCATGTTAAAAATTGCATGCTGAAATTTTGCAGTTGCCTGAGTGTGTGCATTTGCACACTTCTTGGATGGGATTTAAAAACGAAAAGAAAAAGACAAGGTTCCTGTGAAGCTGAGTGCATGCCCTGTTAGTACATAGTTGGCCTAATAGGATAAACAAATTAGAAGGCAAAGACAAACACAAAAGGGAGCACCTGGTATAATCAGCAGGAAAGATCAAACTTGCTCCTTTTATTACAAATCCAGATTCCTTCCAGTTGTGGACTACTCCATTGGATAAGTTACCATTCTTGCTTAATAGTCTAACAGACAAAAAGCAAGGTTTTATTTAGTTAGTAGCTAAGTTTATATCCCACCCTTGCTCCCAAAGGAGCCCTGTGTGGCAAACATAGCAGTGGCCAAACAATACAATTAAAAATAAAATATATTTTAAACAATTAAATACATCTAAAAGCACGTAAAACCATCTCAAACTAATTATTTCAAGGGTGTCATGGACAGTATCTTTCAGTCATCAAATGCCTGGGTACACAGGGATGTTTTTTAATTCCTCCTGAAAGTTAATAGTGAGGGAAGGAGATGCACCTCACCAGGGAGAGCATTCTGTTAACAGGGAGCCACCACAGAGAAGGCCCCGTCACAAGTCAATGCCAACCGGGGAGCATGTAATGTCCATGACCCACTCTGATTTATTTTTCTCCCTTCTCCTTCCCCAGACCTATCTAGTGCACCTGCTGAAGACAGTGCGCCTCCTGCGCCTGCTCCGTCTCCTCCAAAAGTTGGACCGCTATTCTCAGTACAGTGCTATGGTCCTGACTTTGCTCATGTCCATGTTCGCCCTCCTGGCCCATTGGATGGCCTGCATCTGGTATGTCATTGGCCGGCAGGAGAGCAACGATCCAGTGACCTGGGACATTGGTGAGCTTATGGAACGACTGGGCAGCCCTCCTCATGGAAACCCTGAGTGTGTGGCTCCGAGTGGCGCTACATGCGTCTCCTTGTGGGAACCCATAGCAAGGTTGCTGTGCATCCTGGGAAAGGAGTGGGCACTGAGCAACAGGGCTTAAACAAACACACTTTCTTTTCTACTCCTTGGGCAACCTTTCAAGAAGAAGAAAATAACATAGATCTGCATGTTTACAGCATGGTTCAGTTTGACCCAGCAGAAAGCTGATGTTGGAAGGGACAGAAGGGCTAGTGTCTGTAACACCACCAACACCTCCTCTTCCCCCAATCTCTGGAGCAGTTTTCTAACTTTTAAGCAAATGTTTACATTTTCAAACATGAATGTGTAAGCCGGGGGAATGGAGCCTATGGCCCTCCATGTTTTGTTGGACTCCAACTCCCTTCATCCCTGACTACTGGCTATGCTGACTGGGTCTGATGGGAGTTGGAGTCCAACAAAACATGGAGGGCCACATATTCCTCATCCGTGCTTTGCAGACTGGTGAGGGCAATGCTGGCTTCTGGGATTCCCCTTCTGTGGGAGCTTTTTCTGAGAAACTCTCTGGAGTGAGGAGGAAGGCCCTGGTATCTGCCTCATCTGCTCCTTTCTCTGATAGCCGGATGTAGTCTGACCCGCTGCAACAGGATTAACTCTTCACTGTGCCCTGCAGGCTGGCTCCACGAACTGGGCAAGCGGATCGAGGCCCCGTACATCAACAGCTCTGTGGGAGGACCCTCCATCCGCAGCGCCTACATCGCTTCCCTCTACTTCACCCTCAGCAGCCTGACCAGCGTGGGCTTTGGCAACGTGTGCGCCAACACGGACGCCGAGAAAATCTTCTCCATCTGCACCATGCTCATTGGCGGTAAGTCCATCACAGGCAGGGCTGCATATCTCTCGTAACAACAAGCACACTGTGGGGGGCGGGAAGCATAGGGTTTTGGCGCTGGTGTCTAGCATCCAGATAAACCTGGTTTCCATTTTGCCAGAAAGGAAGTTTCTAGTCCTTATCGTTCGCAAATGTGGGCAGGGCCTAGCAAAGTCTTGAAAGACAAGGTTGAGATGGGGGACTGCTAGACAGGATATTTTCACATGCTAAAAGTAGGGCAGATGTTTGGTGCAGAGTGCTTTGCCCCTCCTAAAGATAAGCAGAAGTAGAATAAATTATGCAACAGCAACAACAACAAGCCCACTGTCACCCACTACCATGCCCACTACTATGCAATGCAACATTTGGGCTACCTGGGCTCATAATTTAATCGGGTGGGACTTTGAGTGGTGCTGTTAGTTGACCAGAGTCCAGGGATGAATGTGAGGGTGTGATCTTCACCTTGTGGCCTTTGGTATGCATGTGGTGCCTTTTTGAAGTGGTTTGAGAGGTGAGCTTTGATAGTTAAGACTTGGGGCTTATCCACACTTAGCTTTCCTCTACTCTTTCCAGGCATGGTCCATGCTTCAAAGCTCTGTTTCTGAGTACACTTTTTTCTCTCTCTCCAGAGCTTTCCCTGCAAAAACCTGCTTTTTAAAGCTGGATTTGGAGCAACTGCCAATCCACAGAAAGCCCAAATTGCCAATTGTTCCAATTGAGCACTAAAAAGCAGGTTTTCATGGGGAAACATCTTGGGGGTGAGGTGGGAGACCATGCTTGAACACAGAGCTTTAAAGCACAGACTTGTGTCTGGAAAGAGCGGGGCAAAAGTTAAGCATGGATAAGCCATCAGTCTGCCGGCAACTCATTATATGTCTCTGGTCTGTTGATCTCTCTCTTTCATCCTCAGTTCCTCCCATCTGTAAAATGGACATAAAAGAAACAAGTGTAATTCAGAAAATGAGAGGTGCAGGGGGCACATGCCTGTCACTCAGCTGATGTCAGCTGGTCAGCAGGTGGGCGTGGTTTGGGGGGCAAATGGCCTTTTGGGCCAAATTAGGGTCCCAAGATTGGCCCACAGGTGGGAGGTTCTCCACCCCTGGTTTAGAGGTCACAAAGCAAACTGTGTGGCATGCTAAGTTGTCCTCTGGCAGAGCAGCTGGGATGGCTGCTGCCCCATAGTTTTCTGACTGAGACAGCTGCTTTGCCATGCCTAGGAACACAGGAAGGCTGCCTTGCACTGAGCCAGACCAATAATCTATTTAGCCCATTGATGCCTAGACTGACTGAAAGCTGCTCTCCAGGATTAGAAGGCAGGGAGCATCTCCTAGCCCTACCTGGAGATGCTGAGGATTGAACCTAAGATGCTCCAGCACTGAGCTACAGCCCTTCCCCTCATGCCTAATGATAGGGCTGGCCCTGATACCAGACCTGAAAAGGAATTAAGTCCTGGGAATAATCTACGGCCGTCCTATTCCAAGTGCTGCTTGGGTGATCATGAGAAGGAGGTGGAAGTCAGAGAGGCATCCCCAGAAGGAAGCGCTGTAGTCATAAAGTGACTTTCGTTATGGTCCCATGGACTGGATAAATGCATGTTCAGGTCACATCAAAGGCAAAAATATTTTAGATAACCTAAATGGCTGTGCTTTAGAACTTGAGACGAGGAGATTACTCTCCTTTGAGAGTAAAGCAGGAAGAGTGAGAAATAGAGGGGGTGGGTGGTTTATTACTTTTGTCCAATTTTAATTTTTTGTTTCTAAATTTATCGTAATGCTCTCATAGGGCAGTCCAGGGCGGGGGAATTCCAGGCTCAGAAATAATTGGCCCATATTAGCTTTATTAGCAGTGATAAAACCTCCAGGCTCAGAAGCAGTCTACTTCTGGAATACTAGCCATTCTGGATAAGCAACAGATGAAAAACTGCTGCTTTCATGCCCTGCTTTTTTTATATATAAAAAAATTAGTTTAGTTTAGTTTAGTTTAGTTTAGTTTAGTTTAGTTTAGTTTAGTTTAGTTGTTTAGTTTAGTTTAGTTTAGTTTATTACATTACATTACATTACATTACATTACATTACATTACATTTATATCCTGCCTTTTTCTCTGGAGAACTCAAAATGGCACACATGCTTCTCCCCGTCTCTGTTTTATTCCCACAACAACCCTGTTAGGTAGGTTAGGCTGAGAGACAGTGACTTGCCCAAAGTCACCAGTGAGCATCATGGCTGAGCTGGGATTCGAACCCTGATTTCTCAAGTTTCTGAGCACAATTCAAAGTGTTGTTGCTAACCTTTAAAGCCCTATATGGCCTTGTATACCTGAAGTAGCGTCTCCACCCCCTTCGTTCAGCCTGATGTCCAGCTCTGATGGTCTTCTGGCAGTTCCCTCACTTGTGACAGTTCCCTTACAGGGAACGAGGCAGAGGGACTTCCGGATAGTGGCACCCACCGTGTGGAACGCCCTCCCATTAGATGTCAAAGAGATAAACAATTATATGACTTTCTGAAGAAATCTGAAGGCAGCTCCGTATAGGGAAGTTTTTAATGTTTAATGTTTTACCGTATTGGCCTGAATATAAGCCACACTTTTTTTTCTAAATTCTGACACTGAAAAGTTAAAGTGCGGTTTAATTTCGCGACCTTACAAAAATTGGCTTTTACGATATTGCCGCTGAAACAGACATATGGTAAAATGGAACGAGTGTGAGTGCCTGCAAAAATTTAAGGGAGCAGTTTATATTCTGGTATTGTCTTTTTTTGTTCTTTTTTCGCCTTGAATTTTAAAGGTGTGGCTTATATTCGGATGTGGCTTATATTCAGGCCAATACAGTATTATGTTTTTATTTGATGTTGGAAGCTGCCCAGAGTGGCTGAGGCAACCCAGTCAGATAGGTGGGGTATGAATATTATTATTATTATTATTATTATTATTATTATTATTATTCCTTGTCCAGCACCCTAACCACTACTCCACACTGACTTGTGTTCCATCTGTTGGGAATAGGATGCCAATCTAGATAGGCCTAAGAGGGCTCTTCTTCTCTCATGCCCCTTTCCTCCTCTCTGTCCCAGCTTTGATGCATGCCGTGGTCTTTGGCAACGTGACAGCTATCATCCAGCGCATGTACTCGCGACGCTCCCTCTATCATACCCGCATGAAGGATCTCAAGGACTTCATCCGTGTCCACCGCCTGCCCCAGCAGCTTAAGCAGCGCATGCTGGAGTACTTTCAGACCACGTGGTCTGTCAACAACGGCATTGATGCCAATGAGGTAAGGGCAGCTCGCTCTGTCAGTTTTAGGCTGGATTCCTATGCCCCCTTATTATAGAATAAGCACAACTGAACTGAATGAAACTGACTTCTGACCAGATGTTCATAGGACTGAATACTATTAACCCCCTTCTAAGGGTCACGATGATTTGGGAGATTCCCCCCAAAATCTGACTTTTTGCATTAAGGAAAGTGATGGAGAAATATACTAGGAAAGTGTGAGATAAGGAATATTTGAGATGAGGTCGTCTAACCTCGCAACAAATAAAACAGAATGGATAATTAGCCAATATTGTCTAAATTTTCTGCAAACTTTGTGAATGCAAATCAGGAAGGATGCTCAATGGAACAGGTCATCTGGACACGGCCTTAGGGTCTGGGGGCTGAAGAGCATTCCTACATAAAGGAGGATACAGTAAAATGAAACAGGTTATGAGAGGAGCCTGGGGGTCAGACCCCGGCCCATTTGTGGGTTGTGGTGGCACAGTGGACTCCAGTTGCACCAAACCCTGTGCTGACACTCCCTGCTCCTCCTTTCCCTTCAGCTCCTGCGGGACTTCCCAGATGAACTACGAGCGGACATTGCCATGCACTTGAACAAGGACATTTTGCAGCTGCCGCTCTTTGAGAGTGCCAGCCGCGGCTGCCTGCGCGCCCTTTCCCTGCACATCAAGACATCCTTCTGCGCCCCCGGGGAATATCTCCTCCGCCAGGGAGACGCCCTGCAAGCAAATTACTTTGTCTGCTCAGGCTCCCTTGAAGTCCTTAAGGACAACATTGTACTGGCCATTTTAGGTAAGACTCTGGGAGAGCCACACAGTGCAATCTGTGTCTCTTTGGGGATGCGGGGGTGGTCTCTGTATCAGGGCCAGGCTGGGGCCACAAATAGGCTCTGTGTTGGGACTAGGGCAAAAATCAGTCTTGTTTGCATTTTAATGAGAAACTATCTGATCTGTGCTTCTCAAACTAATACATGAAATCTGCACTTCTCCAAATTTTGCGATGCAGTTCTCTGGTCAAGCAGTTTGCAAAACAATGTGTATGTTAGGGGGAAATGTGCACAGAAATGCATATATTGGTGAAACTAACTACAAAAATTCATTATGCTAGAGGGACTTGTTTGCAAGAATGTCTGCATTAGACAAAACTGCATACAAAAATACATTTATTATAAGAAATTTGTACTAAAATGCTGATTGATTTTCTTGAGGATTTCTGTTAAATTTGCAAATTGCTGAGGAAATGTGGAAAACTGAATTTAAGATATGAAAACTGAGAAACTGAGGGCAGATCCACACCAGGAAGTACAGTAGTACCTCGGTTTAAGAACAGTTCAGTTTACAAACTCCGCAAAACCGGTAGTGTCCCGGTTTGCGAACTTTACCTCAGTCTAAGAATGGAATCCGAACAGTGGATGAGCACCGGCAGCGGGAGGCTTCATTAGGGAAAGTGTGCCTCAGTTTTAGAATGATTTTGGTTTAAGAACGGACTTCTGGAATGGAATAAGTTCGTAAACCGAGGTACCATTGTACATTAACAGATATTTAAAGTGCATGGCTTCCCCCAAAGAATCGTGGGAAGTGTAGTTTCACCCTCAAAGAGATGCAATTCCCAGCAAACTCCAGCTCCCATGATTCTTTGGGGGAGGCCACATGCATTAAATGTGCTTGAAGTGTATAGCATGGATCTGCCCCGAGATAAAACAAAATTGACAAATTAATCCATTCCTGATCATTAGCAGTGCTGGCCAGGGCTGATGGAGTGTTGGAGACAAACAACACCTGGAGGTCCACAAGTTCCCCGCTGTATATTAATCCTGCTCTGGAATACGCCATTGGCATAAAGCAGGCAACAGCTCTTGGTTTCATGACAGGGAAATCCAGGTTCCTGCTGTCCAGTCCAGAGACATGTTGCTGACACAAGGAACACCCTTTGTGAGCCTAGAAAAGGCTCTGAGACCTCAAAGCATGCACAGCTCACTAGGCTAGTCCCAGCCTCAACCCCGGCCCATGGGACTCCCAGTTTGAGCCCCTCCGTCAGAAGATGGGGGAGAGATGAGGGAACACACAAGTGGCCTCCCTGCTTCCAACCCCGTTCAGGCACTCCCCAAATCCTGACTCATCTTCCTTAGGTAAAGGGGACCTCATTGGGGCTGACCTGCCCAATAAAGACCAAGTAATCAAGACCAATGCAGACGTCAAGGCGCTGACCTACTGCGACCTCCAGTACATCAGCCTGCGCGGGCTCTTCGAGGTGCTGGAGCTGTACCCCGAATATTCTGCCAAGTTCATGGCCGACATCCACCAGGACCTCACCTTCAACTTGCGGGAGGGCAGCGAGATTGAGGTAGGGGTGTTTGTGTGCTGCAGGTGACCCTCATCCCCGCTTATCCTGCCCCCTTTCTACCTGTACTTCTAGCCATTTGACCACACAGGGCCAGTTCCCACCAAGACCAGACCCTTCCCCTTCCCCAGGAATCATTCACATCCCCTGCTAAAGACACCACATCCAACATCATTACTCCCAGACCATGAGAATCCATGTTTCCAGCGCTTCCAACTCCATCAGCACCCTTCCACCATTTGCATCTTGCCGCTTTCCCTGCGCAGGCAGAGAGAGAGAGAGAGACTAGGGCCACATTTATCGTGTGGCTTGTCCTGGGTGAAAAGCTCTTTTTAAAAAAATTAATTGCCAGCATGGGAAGGAGGCCCCATCTGGATTAAGAGCATAGCAGGAAGCAAAGGGTTAAATCTGCCCTAGCCCCTGCCATCATACAATAGGAGTGTGTGTGCTGTCAGTCTGTGAAAGAAACAGCAGTCAAGGGCAAATGATGTGAAAAGCGTCCCATCCAGTCTGACCTATTTCCTCCACCTGCTCCCCAGATCCAGCTAGCCTTCATAGGAACATAGGAAACTGCCTTATACTAAGCCAGACCAACAATCCATTGAGCTCAGTGTTGCCTACACTGACTGGCAGCAACTCTGCAGGGTTTCAGACAGGGTCCTCCACCAGCCCTACCTGGAGGGGCCACAGATCAAACTTGGGAACTGAGCAAAGCAGGGGCTCAACCATTGACCTGTGGCTTTTCAGATAGAGACAGGCAACTGTTTCTGTGGCGTTTTAAGCATCTGTTCCCAGAATCTCTGCACACTCATGCCTTTTGCACTGCTGTTGCCCCTCGTCAAACGTATCTTGCATGTTTCTGGAGTGCTATACACAGCAGACGATGGCATCCTCATTTCTGCAAAACGGGGGGGGGGAGCCTCTTCTGGGTGTGTTTTCAGAGGGGAGAGTGCCTGAGGCATTTGTGGGGCTGTCTCCCTGGGAAACTCTTATTTACGGATGTTCAGGTGGAGGAGGGGTTATGGCAGGGCCTGCACAGCTTGACTGCCCCTCTCTCCCATCCCCACTTGAATGCAGCCTTGCACCATACCTTGCCAGGTCCTCAACATGGCTGCAGGCCCAGGCAGGCAAAGAGTTCAGGAGGTTAACAGTGACCCTAGGGGGCCACCATACGTGACTGGTGGCAGGCCAGCGCTACCATGCAAGGAAGTGGTCTTCTTTATTCAGTTGTTAGACTGTGACTTTTAATTTCAGGGTCATGGGTTCAAGCCCTGCATTTGGCATCACACACTGTTCCACCTGCATTGCAGGGGGTTAAATTAGATGACCCTCATGGTACCTTCCAACTCTACCATTCTATGATTCTATAAGGCACTGTGGTGGTGAGAGATAAAAGCAGGAATTGGGGTTTGAATGGTTCAGCAGGATTTTTTAAAGCAGGGATGGTCAACCTGTGTCTCCTCAGATATTCTTGAACTCCAGCTTTAATCAGCCCCAGCCAGCAAGGCCAATGGTCAGTGTTGATGGGGTTTTTAATCGAACAACATCTGGAGGGCCACAGATTACCCAGGCCTGTTTTAAAGTGTTACCTGCAGCAGTGTGTGTGTTTGTGAGTCCTTCTTTTGGGCAGCAAAATGCCACGTGTTGGCATTGGCTGGCTTCATAAGTCTAGGTTAAACAATTAGCAACCTATACAGTGATAGCAATCCCAAACAAGGCTTTCCCCAAGTGGGGCTGATGTATTCAGTGATTCCATTTAAGCTCATGAATTGGTATACAGACACAGAATTCAACATTCTATGAACAACAGCCTGCTTCTTTTCAAATGGCAAATTTCAGCCTGTTGTTGCTGCAAAGAGAAGCTTGAAAGTGTGTGAACAATGGTAAAATCTCAGAAACTGGGGGGGGAGAGGTGGGACTTCAGAGCCCTGAATAGCTACATACTTGGCCATAATAGAAGCAGAATAAAAGCTGCAAAGTCATCGAATAGATGCCAATATAAGCACAACTGAAGCAGGTGGTAGAATTTTACCGGCAAGGTTTATTGCACACAGCCCAAAGCCAAATCTAACTGTCCCTCTCATTGGAGCACCTCATGCCGCTAGAACAGAGCTCAAAACTCCGTTATTTGCAGGACGCTTTTAAAGTATGGCATGCTGAGGTCTGAAAAGACTCCTTTGCAGAAGGAGAATGGTCCAGTCATTCAATAGGAATCATGCTCATTGAACACTGCAGAAGAGAACAAGAGCCCTCGTGGATCAAAGCAAATGCCTAGCCAGTCCTGCATCCCATTTCCCACAGTGGCCAATCAGATGCCTCCGGGACAAGCAGGGCAAGAGCGCCATAGCTGTCTCCTGCCCTTGTTCCCTAGCAACTGGCATTTGGAGGCACGGCGCCTCTGATCCCGGAGGTAGCATAAAGCCAGCATGAGGGGTACAATATAAATTCATTTGGTTTGTACTAAGTCACCCTTCCTGAATTAATATGCTCACTCCTCTGAAATTTGCACTTGCCTAAAGTTTGCGCTGCAGTCCTCCAGCCAAAGAACGCATAGCAAAATGGGCCTGTTAGAGAAAAGTGCACACACAAATGCACACTGGTGAAAAAATGTACCGAAGTGTGTCCTATTATGGAGAAAGTGCTTGCAAAAATGCAGTGCACACCCACCCCACCCTTGGGTGTTAAGAAGACTTTTGCCTCTTCTTAAATGCAGGGAGGTTCGACAAGTTGGATCGTTCCTTCTGCTGACTCCTTGTTATCAAGCTTGCAGAAAATAGCAGCAGTTATTTTTGCCAAGCTTTCTCCCCACAGATTAAAAAAAAACAGGTTGAGGGTTTTCAAAAACTGCCTTCATTTTTAATGAAGGAAACAATATATTTTCTGCTCTCGATATCTCTTATACGTATCGATATCTCGATATAAGATTCCCCATCCCTGGCCTCTCCCAAATGTGCTTCTCCTGAGGCGTCATCAAAGCTCAAGAGTCCTATACGAAACAGTGATATCTTGGATGTGTTTGTATTGGCAGTGAGGTCAAGAAAGGCGAGTGAGGACAGTGGAGCCATGAGGCAGAATATGACCGCTACCTCAAGCAGTAGATACTGGAGGCAGTGGGAACTTCAGTGAGGGGTTGAAGGCCAAAACTGGACACATGGCTGGCCCTGAATCCCTGCCTGCCAACCTTCTGCCCTCAGTGTAGAAGTATGCTTCATCTGCCAGCCCAGTTGACCTCTATATATGAAGGTGGGGTCCCTTGCCTCAGGCAGCAAAATGTCTTAGACAGATCCTGGGAGCTTCCCCACCACCACCAAATATTGGTCGCTAACTGAAACCCACCACCAACAGTCTAAAACTTGAAAGACCTATGAGTCCTGGTGTGCATGAATTGAAGTTGCCATTTAAGCCACAGCTTCCCTTCCCTCTCTTCTGCCTGAGGGCCAAAGCAGACATCTTTTCTTTGCCTGAAAAATAGCTCTCTCGGTGTATGTGTATATAAACTGATTTGGACCAGGGCTGGGCAGCTGGGTGGGGGGATTTGTGGGAATTAGACTCTAGTTCCCATTTGCAGAGTGTGTGGAAAACAGCCCTGGGTGATTAGACCCTTTAATTAGTTCTCTTTCTTTCCCTCCTATAAAAACTATGCAAGACGCTCCCTTTTAAAGTTTAAAAGAACATGCTGTATAACTTAGTGTGCTTTGCAGTTGCAGATCAAATGTACAGTGCAGGTGGGTGTTTCTTAAGTAGCTAAAACATCTTACATAGATTAAACTGTTACAGACTAGCTAACATTTACAGACTCAGAAGCAGACAGCAGCACAACAAAGATGCTGCTCTGTTAAGACTGTTCAGCTAACTGCCATAACTGAACCAACTGCCATAACTGCCACAGAGCCTATGACAGTTCTACAGCTCTTGCATTTAACCCTTTACATATGCAATTTGGATGCTAGCATCCCATAGAATTAAACCCCTCTTTTCCACTGTTCCCCAATGGAAACCACTCATCACTCCAAAGTTGCTGTTAGCTACAAGCAGTGGGGGGGGGGGAGGCAGGTGCAGTACAAGTTCCTGTCTCTCGCTCCCCCTCCTCCCCGTGGTTAATAATATCTTCAGTGAGGGAGTGGAGAGGATTTAAATAAGTAAACAGTGCCGAAGAATAGGTTGACCACCCTCCCCTCTGTACCATGGCTCTGATCCCACTTGCCCACCTGTTTACTAAGCCACAAGTCCAATGCAGGTTTATTTTTAAGAGCTGTTAAACATGAACAACTGCTGACTGCATCGCTCAGTCACTCATTTTAGGCTGAGGCCACATCGCCTCCCCTTACTTTCCGTTTCCTCTGCTGTTAGACTTCACACCTCCCAGGAAGCAACGCTTCAACTCTTGTCATATATGGACATTGCTGTAACTAAGAACAGAATGTAGCATCCCCCATAAGGTGTTTTTAAGCAAGAGAAAATACGCCTAGAGGCAACAGCGGCTGGTGCCCATTGTACCCGTTGCAAGCAGAACCAACTCGTTTCAGTTTTGCCCCCATCCTCTCCTCCAGTACAGTTCACCCTTGGCTCAACGCACCAGGTCACTTCCTCCCTGCTGCATTTCTCCTCCTGTTTGTGTCCTCCTCCGTCTACAGTTTCCCCTCGGCTGAACTTACCCACCTACCCACCCTGCTGATTGTGATGGTGGTTTTTGTCCACTAGGACCAAGACCGTGACCAGCCAGTAAACGCCCGTAGGCTCTCCAACAGCCGTCGGATGGTAACATGCTTTGGGCACTACCGGCCTGGGCTACATTCGAACCAGTGACCTAGAGGTGAAAGGTCGTGTGCCCACCCCGCCTCCCGATACAATCCTGCCCTCCCTCGCCCACCGCCACACCTCATTGCTCCCATCTGTCATCACAATGCCCACCCCCATTTCCCTGAACTTTCTCCCCCTATCCCTGCCTGCCCTCTTGACACTTTGCTGTAGCACATGGAAGTTTGTCCATCCCTAGAATGGTGTGGGTGAGTGAGTGCAAATAGATAGAAAGGGCGCTTCATGAGCAGAGGAGGAAAATATAGATAGAATGAAGACGGGTAGAATGGGAATAAGAGGAGAGGTGGACTCTAATCCGCCTTGTGTGTATTCAGTAGAGCACGGGGGTTCTCTGCATATGTTGTAATGGACACACACAAGGAGGGAGGCAGAGCCTTCCATCGCAAACTTCATTCTGCCCAAGTCTGTCAAATAGCTACTTGCCATGATGGCTGGAGGTTGTGCCCTGTCTCCAGGGACTATGGACACAGCAAATACCAGTTGCTGGCACCCACAGGAGAGGAGTGCGCTCTAGCTCCTGCTCAAAACAATGCATGGTTGTCAGTTTGTGCCAAGATGGTGCAGGAGATGCTTCCTAGAGAGGTCAGAACCAAGGTGAAATAGCATCTGTCTCTTCAGCTTTTGGTTGGGTGGTCGTCAGTCTGGCAACCAAGAATGGTCAGCTTTGAGGCAACAACCCTGATAGACTCTGAAAGAGCTACCCAGTCTTTCTTGTTTCATGGTGTTGTTGTTGCTGTTTTCCTTTCTAGGGACTTCTCCGATTCTCCAGGTCCCCACGTTTATCCCAGGTAACTTTTTTGTTGCAGGAACAGAAGGGCACGGGGGTGGGAAAAACTGCATTGATTATAGCCAACATGAAATGGACTGGGTGGGTGGGATCTCAGGAAACAAAAAATAAAAATAAAATAAAAATCTTAAGTTTGTTCGTAAGTTGCTTGCAAAAACTTTAGTTTGTACTCTCCTAAATTATTTCCCCTACACCTGAAAGCCTGAGGGCTAAGAGCATTTTCACCCTGGCTTGTGGTGCAAATATGAACTAGTTTGAAATGCTTATTTGCATGACAAATTGATACCCTCCACCTAAACAATGATCAGATGGTCACACATCTAAGTTTCTTAAATGTGATTTAAGCCTCACCTATAATAAAGCTGCCTTTCCATCTTCTGAATCTTCTTCCTTCCTTCCCTCTTGTTTAGCCTCACCTTGAAAGTGGTGCTGCCCCCGAGAAGCCCCTGCCCTCCATCCAGGAGTATGGCGAGGACTCTGAGGACTTCTTCCAGCCCTCGCCAGCCACCATCACCCGCCGCAAACTCCTCTTGCCCAACCTCAACAGCCCCGTGAGGCGCGGCTCCTTCAGCAGCCTGCTGGGAGATGACCTGCGCCAGTTCTCCGCCCTGCGGCGAAATTGTCGCTCCCCAGCCCACTGCAACCGAGGCCGTAGCCCCTCTCCGCAGTGTCGCCGGGAGGTGCAGCTCTCCGATGAGGGCAGCAATGGCCGGAAACCTGGCAAGCTCCTCATTCCCTCCCTCATGAACTACGGAACCCCAGACCTCAGCCCCAGGTAAGCGTCCTCACTGCATTCCTGAATGGCCATAGCAGACAAATGGATTTGGCTCGTGGGGTATGATCCGCTGGGAAGTTCTCCTTCGAAAGCCTCAATAAAATGAATAGGATACATTCAAGAAGGAAGCAGTGGTTTTCTGTAGCTTCTTTCCTTTTAACTTAGATTTAGGTTGGAGAACTTCCTAGCACTGGGGTGTAGGGTGGGTGTCAGGGAGCTGTCAACAAGCCAGGACATCCACAGGGCAGGCGCACACACAGAAGGCATGGAATGTGATTAGCTTTTTATTAGCAGAAAAACAACAACACAGCAATATCCTTGGTTCGTCTCAACTCAACGAAGGCTTTGCTGAAACTAAGCTCTAGCCATGCCACTCCCCTCTAGCCTCTCACTCTGGATCGCTCCCAAGCAGGGGGTGAGCTCCTCCTGTGGGCCTGTCTGGCACTCCTCAAGCAGGGAGTCAGAGTGGGAGAAGAGTCAGCAGGACTGGGGCTGTCTGCATGCATGCTGCGACTCTCAGCTTCTAATCCTGTCCCGGAAGGCCCTCCTTCTCCTGACCCCCCCCCCCCTTGATCTCTCAAGTCTCCTGCTTCTATCAGCTCCCAGCTTATCCTTTCCGCTGACTGCTCCTCAGTGCCTCACCACCAGGCTCCAGGCTCTAAGGTGTCATCTTCCGAGCCCTCCCTGGAGAGTTCTTGGGAGTCAGGCACCTCCCACTCCTCCTCATCCATCCGGCCCCTGACAGTGGGGGATCTGTTTTCCATCCAGTGCTCCATTTCCTCGGAGGGATAGGCTGCCCCTGAATATGGAGGTTCTAAATTCGATATTCAATTGCCACTGCTTGACCCTGTCTTACCACTTTTTGACTCCACCCCGCTGCATAAACTAATCTGTCTCCCACCTCCCTAGAGTCGTGGATGGAATTGAAGATGACGGTGGCGCATCAGAGACACAAACCTTTAGTTTCAATGTGGATCAGCCCACGCAGAGCTCGGCGCAGGAGCCTCCAGTGTCAGGTAGCGATGGCAACGGAGGAGATGGCTCCTTCCACCTGCCTTAGAGAGCAAGAAGCCACTTAGCCGTCAACCATTCAATGCTCATTAAAGAAATGTCTCGCACACTATTGAGCAAGCAGATTCAGCCTTCTGTTGAGCATCAAGGCTCATTAGTGAGCCATCAAGTTAAGACTGGCCATCTCTTCAGTTGACCCGCCATGATTGTATTTCTCTTAAAATAGTTAACATGTGACAGCTCACTCAGAGAATGTTGGGAACCATGAGATGTTGCAGAATGGCTGGGTCTAAGGCCCCTCCAGTTTTGTGGCTGGATTTCCTAACAGGCCAAAGTGGGGAGGGTAAAAAGAGCCAGGGGGAGAGGAAGCCCACATGATACTCTCTGGTTGTTAATGGACTCCAACTCCCATTATCCCCAGTTGTGGACAATGGTGCCTGAGGATGATGGGAGCTGTAGTTCAACGACATCAGGAAGGCCCCATGTTAGCTGCCGCTGAACTAACTGCTTCTGTGGGGGCTTCATTTCTATATGGCTAGATCTTGACCCCCATCTTGTGACTAGAGGAAGTAAAATGAATTATAATAAATAAACTTGTGCAATTGACATAGGTTGCAGCAGTCAGCTTTTCTCGGGGCAGAATTAGGCTGGATTCCCCCCTCCCCGAAGTGATAAAGCTAGGTTTGGACTATACCACTTTTGACTGCTGGTGGTGACTCACATGGCTGAATGGGGCTTCTTTGCTCCCACAGGTCCCTCTGCAGGCAGGAAACTGTATGGCAGGGGAAAGGGATAGGCCAGGAGCCTTCTCTGCAACATCCACTTATTTATGAATGGCTTCTGCCCACATTGTAATATGTAATATCCTATGCACCCCCGAAATCTATATCTGACATTGTATAGTCCAAATGCAGGCTTACCACTTTGGTGAGAAGTAGTCCTTTGTTCTAGCAGTAGTGAAGCTTCATTATTTAAATATAACTATTTTAGAACAAAATATACACAGTTCAGGTTTTAGGGCGACAGTGGGGAACCTCAGGTCCAGGGGTCTGATGTGGCCCTCAGTACCTCTCTCTGTGGCCCTCACTCCTCAGTGGCCTTGCTTTACACCCTCCTTGAATATTTTTGCCCAGCTGGAATGTGTCCTTGGATAATGCCTCTTGCCTGCCTGGATAGAGAGGAGGCTGTGGAGAAACTAGCCTGTTTCAAAAAGCTAACATTTATATTCATTATTCTGCCCAGTTTTGCCTCTGGCCCCACCCACCACCCTTGGGCTACCAAAGGTCACCCTCCCCTTTTAGGGGTTTTCTCCAACGTGATGACCCCTTGCTCATACAAGCACAGTGTCGGAGGATTGGGCAGAAGGCAAATTGCTGCAAGTATTTTCTCTAACCCTCTCATCTCCCCCTCCTACCCCTTGAATTTCCTTGCAGGGACGGAGCAAGCCAACCCTGTGTCAACTGCAGAAGCTGATGAGGTAAAGCAGAACATCCGAAGGCTGAATCAAGAGGTAGGAAACAGAAGGGCTTTATTTGATTTGATTTGTGAGTCACTAGGACGCAGTCCTGGCATCAGTTTTCCCTGCCGGGGCTGTGTCCTAGAAAATACAAAGTCAAGTTTAAAATGCTTCTGAGCATGGGCAAAGTGCATTTGCCTTACCACCAAGTAAGCACAGCATGCCCTCATACATCAAGGACTAGGGGAAACTCTAGATCAGGAGGTGATGTTTGCAGATGTCTCTTTCACCCTGAAAACTAAGTGGGGTGGGGAGATGCATAGCTGCAGATCACCACTAGCTGCAAATACCAGGTTAGTTTAGTTTAGTTTGTTTGTTTGGCTCGACTGCATTTATTCCTGCCCCCACGCCCCACCCATGGGGGAAGGAAAGGGATGAGGGGGTTGATTTTTCTGTGCATCCGTGGTGTTGGCGTTTCTGACTCAGGGTGTCAGGGTTTAAAATTAGCACCGGGTTGGTGACAATTTCATAGCAACAAAGCCAGCCTTCTCTTTCTTCTTCTCCTCTCTCTCCCCCCACCCTCACCCCACAAAACAAGTTGCCTGTGTGTTCTGCTCCTCATTCTTCATAGGAGCCCGTCTCAGGCAGAGCTTTTTCACACACACACACACACACACACACACACACACACTCCCCGCCCCAATGTCCTGGCTCCTCCCCTTTTCCCAGCTGCTACATAAAAGCCTCAAAGACGTTGAAACAGATCGGATCAGAAATAAGAGGCCCACAGCCAGTAGCCGTGTCTTTCTGTGTGGACACATGGAGGGATCAGGCCTTTGTAGAGGGCATTCTCAGCACCAAATGGATTATAGTCATTGCAGCAGAATGAACTTCAGATTGACAAATAGTGTGGGACAGGGGCAGCATGGGGATGATGTCGCTGTGTGTGTGGACCACCTCAGAAAGCTGCTTGCATTGATGCACATTATCACACAGTGCATACATGCTCATCATGAGGATGTAGTGGTTAGTGTTCACATACCAGGGTTCACATACCCACTTAGCCATAAAGCTCACTGGGTGACCTTGGGCCAGTCACTTTCTCACAGCTTAAGTTGCCTCACAGCGTTTGTGTGGGGATAAAATGAGGACAATGTATGATGACTTGGAGGAAAGGTGGGATATAAATCAAATAAATAAGCAGGCATGACACTCTCAACGTGCTCTATATAAACGCTAGGTATTGATTCTTTTTCTGGTTTCCCCAGATCAACAACCTGAACCGGGAAGTCTCCCAACTCAGTCGAGAGCTGCAGCATCTGATGAGCCTCCTTCAGAGTCAGCTTGCCATCCAGCCTTCCTACGCCCCTGCCACGAGCTGCCCTCACAACTGTGGCCAGCCCTCGCCTTCCCCGCCTCCCACCAGCAGGCTGCCTTCGTCCCAGAGCATGCCACCCCTTGGCCTCCCGGCCTCCTCGAGCGCAGACTTTTCAGCCTTCACCAACTCCCTGCCTTCTTCTGCCTCATGCATAGAGCACTTGGGACCTGGGGAGCAGAGGGGTTCCACTTCCTGTGGCCCCACGAGCCCCACATACCAATACCACTCCCTATGGGCGGACACGGGACACGGAAGCCACCACTGTGGCCAGGCAGCCAAGGGGACTTCTTCCCGCTCGAGCTCGCCCACGCCGTGCCCCCTTAGCTCTCTCTCCCCAAGGAACTCTTTCTCCACTTGTTCGGGGCAGGGCTGCCCACCACCAGCACGCTTCCACTTCCGGTCAAGCTCAGAGACCTTTCACTGATGCCAAGTAGCCTCCTGTCACCTAACCTTCTTCCTGATGGTTGCTGAGGGCTCAGGACTCTGCAGAAAAGCCGAGCAAGCTGGGCCCCAAGATTTGGCTTGTTGGTTGTTTATTTTTTTCTTTTGTAACCAGTAGATATATTTTTTAAAATTTTTCCATGCGGGAGGCAACTGTTCCCATGAGAGCTGAAATGAAGCGAAATTTTGGATTCCAGATTTAAGCGAACATTTGGGTTTTCGACGTTGTTTTTAAAAGGCATTTTTTAAAGAAAAAAACACAGGCAGTTGAATCGTGAATCTTGCTGGCGCATTTTGAAGGCAGCGGCTGTGTTTGCATACCGTGCTTTGCATTGTCCCAAGAAGCTGAACACATTATGATTCAGCACTTAATCCATAGCTTCCAGCTACATGCAAACTTGGAAATTCTGGCCAATGGCTTTGAAGCAAGCCAGTATATCAAACCAGCTTCAAATCATGGCTTCAAGTCCAGCTTGCTTTGAAGCTATGAACCAGGGATGGGGAAGATGTGGCTGGACTATAACTCCCATCATCCCCAAGCACTGGCTGTGCTATCTGGGGCTGATGGGAGTTAGTGTTGTTGGACTCCAACAGGGTCACAGGTTTGGCCCCTGTCAGCATGGGATGATGGGAACTGTAGTCCAAAACATCTGGAAGGCAGCAGGCTGGGGAAGTCTGTCTAAATCTAACAGCATCAAATGGCATGTTGCAATATATTGTTGCACACCACCTTAATCTCCAAGCAGTGCGAGATTCCAGTGATTCTAGGTGCGCACCCAGAGTTCGTGTTTCCTTTTGGGAATGAGGCACAGCAGAGACTGTGGTGTCATAACTCTTAATGACCCATCACCCAGGCAATGATTACCTGATCACAGGAAACTAGCCTGGCTTATATTTTAACACTTGCTGGTCCAAGGGTTAGAATGGCTCTGGCACCCAGTTTAGCTTTCCAAGCTTTGATTAAATTCTAACACTTACTGGATCTAGGAATGCAGAGGAGTCTGGCACCTGCAAACTCATAACACTAAATATGCAGATGCACAAGGCTGATTCAAATTTTGGTGCTACAGAGGGAAAGTAGGCAGGTACCTTTCCTCCTGTGAGTTAATATGAGCACAATCTATCAGGAAGTTCATATGTGCAAGCCTCATTGAAATGAATGGGAGCTGTGCAAGAGCAATAGTTCTGAATAACACCCTAGCTTGGTGGCAGAGCACTTGCTTGAATGCAAAAGGTCCCCGCTTCAATTTCTGGCATCTCCAGGTAGGTCCAGGAAAGGCTCCTGGAGACCTGCTGCTGGCCAGTGTAGACAATACTGGACTAATGGTCTGATTTGGGATAAGGCAGCTTCCTATAATCCTGTTTCAGTTAAGCTTGCACAGGAGAATTTCCATTAGTAGTTATCCTACAGGTTGGCTCTGCCCATCTCCCACTCTGCCACATTTAATGAGGCTCAGATTCCATTATTTGTAGCAGACACCCCATGACAGAGTTCTTTCTGGAGCAGAATATATGTGCATATTTCTTCAAGCTGGAGCATGTTAGGAGCAAGCGACTAGGGAATTTTTCTTCAAATTTATTTCATCTTTACTTTTTTCTTTCCTCCCCCTAAAACCTTCAGAATCAGTATACACACTGTACTTTTAATGCACACTGGAAGCACATTTCCCCCCCTGAGAATTCCCCCTCCAAACTTATCCCTCTCAGAGTTGCAATTCCTAGCAATCCTTAACAAACTACAGTGTGTACACAGCCTTTTCTCTGATCACTGATTGCTTTTCAATCCTGCCGCAGGGCCAACCCCCCTCTACTAAATTATTGTTTTATTTCTTTTACTATTTATGGTGAAAAGGGGTGCAGGAGGGGGATATGTTATCCTTCCGTGAAATGTCTGACAAATTAAATAATTTGTTTTTCTACTCTGTTCTAGCAGTTCCTGATGGCTGGGGGTGGGGGTAATCTAAAAAAAAAAAAAAAGAGGAGAGAGACCTCTGGGTAAAAGCTGCAGCATTTGTCCTCTTTTTTCCAATCTAAAGAACGTAGATTGACTGACTTTCTCTAATTAACCAATCTCTTTCTTGTCCTCCCTGGAGGCTAATATATCCTGACAGCTTGAACCATTTCCGGCTGCAAAACCTGGTTCTTTATTTCTAAGCCCAAAGGTGTCAAAGCTCAATCAGTGCCTACAAAAAGGATACTCCAATACAGAACTTTAAAGCATGCAGGGACTGTGGCTGGGAAGAGTTATAAGCATGGATCAGTCCTGCTGTGTTTTTCCACAGACGGCCTTTGATCCGAAAGGGCAACTTAAGCCAGATTCATCTGACTGTTAAGCTGAGGTGTGTACACTTGAAACAGCCATTGCACTTGTGCGGATGACAGCGCATGAACAGGAGTTAGAAGAGGGGTTTGGTGGTGGTGGGAAACCAAACAGGTAATGTGCATCGGGTGAAGACACCCTCTGATGCGTAGCACAGCATGCAAATGCAACATGAAACGCAACCTGAGTGAGAGATGACCTATAGCCTCAGTCTGCATGCATGTGCTATGACAGCACACACATTGGATCAGACTGATAACCCATTCCATTCAACTGCTTGCAACAGGGCTCTGTTGAGACTAATTTTTGTTCAATTGTGTCCCAATGGTTGATTATAATTCATCACTGCTTACTTTTCAGAAGCGCTTTGTCAGGGAACTGTCATCTGAGACGAAGGAGGTGAAAGGGCTCATGGAGGGTGAGAGAGACCACTCAGCGGAGGAGGGGACCAGCAGGGGGAGAAGTGGAGTTACAAGGGAAAGTGAGTCGGAGGGAGAGCTCAGAGATACTTCAAGCGGGAACAGTGGAGAGGTTTCAGGACCTCCCGTAGGCACACCCACTCCTCGGCGGAAACTGTCACGCCGAGAGTCCAGAAGACGCGTTTCCGTCAAGGAGCTTTTATGCTGGAAGAAGTTCCGTAAACGCCCACTGTCCGATTCAACGAGCGATTGATGGAGCCATGCTTAAGGAGCTCCATCACAGACAGAGGTTTGGGAACTTAGCCAAACTCTGAGGGATCAGGATTTTACGCACAAGCAGCTCACCATCCCATCACAGCAATCGGACAGTCCCTGAAAGCAGCTTGTGCAGAGAGGCATCATGAGCAACCCAGCTGGAGCCGGAGGAGCAGCAGGAGCTGGAGAAGGTCCAACTCTGGAAGACAGGTACAGAGTTTTGGAACTCCAGCTAGCAATGCAAACGGCGAGGCTAGAAGAAAGGAGGGCGCAGGATGCAGAAAGGGCAAAAGGCGCTACACTAGCAAGAAAGATGCCAGGAATGGTGCAGAAGTTTGGGGGGGACCCCAGGAACTACCAAGCCTTTAGGACAGAGATGCAGTATGCTCTTGAACTGCAGTTTAACGACTTTCCCGATGAGGCATCGCGAGTGGCGTTTGTGATTGGCCATCTCGAAGGGGGGGCGAGAGACTGGGTCCGGCCCCTGATGGCAGGGAATAGTGACATGCTGAAGGATGCGAGGAAGTTTTTTCGCGCCATGGATTTGATGTTTTCCAGCGAGATTGAACAGGGACTGGTGCGCAGACAATTGATGGCTTGCAAACAGGGGAGCCGATCGGTTCGTGAGTACTGGACTGAGTTTACAATGTTGATACATAAATTGGGGTGGGACCTATCGGCGGAACCCATTCAAATGCTCTTGGAAGAGGGGCTTTCTTCGGCGGTGAAAGACGAACTTTCCCGGGCGCCCAGGGCGGAGTCTATGGACCAGCTGACCAAATCAGCGCTGACCATTGGAGCGCGCCAGGAGGCAAGAGCCTTGGAGAAGCGGGAGGGGAAAGGAGAGCGTTGGAGGGATTTCCGCATTCCAGAGATTCCAGAACCCAGTTTCCCGCCCGGAGAGCCGATGGAAGTTGGAACAGCGCGCGCGCGCGCAGTTTCAAATCCCAGTGAAGGGAGGAAGAAGGAGGGAAAGAGCGCCAAGAAATGTTACCTCTGCCAGCAGCCAGGTCACTTTGCCAGAGTCTGCCCACAAAGAAAGGAATGGCAAGGGATGGCGGGAGCTGTTGGGGGGAAGGAGGAGGAAGTCCAGGAGCCAGTAAAAGCCAGCGCCTGTCTGCCGCTGTCAGGGCACTGCAGACAGGCCAAGGAGCAGTAAAAGTGCCCACTCCGGAACCTCCAAGACCAGCTCTAGTAATAGAGGTGCTGCTAGAGCTGGCAAACGGATACCCACTAAAGACCAAGGCGCTGTTGGACTCAGGCAGCTCCTGTAATTTTATGAGCAAGGAGTTTGCAGCTGAACACCAGATACAGTCACTCCCTTTAAGCAACCCCCTGCAGGTCACCACGATCGATGGGAGGGAGCTGTTGGGGGGAGAAGTTAGCCTACAGACCGTCCCAATGGTTATGAGGGTGGCAAGGCACACTGAAAGGATAGCGTTCAATGTAGCCACCCTGGGAGGGGCGCCAGTCATTTTGGGAATGAGCTGGCTAGCGTTGCATGACCCGCTAGTGGGCTGGCATCAGAGAGTGGTCTCCTTTGGGTCAGCACATTGCCTGGAACACTGCAAAGAGGGAAAGGTGCCAGAAGGGGCAAAAGCCTCCCTAGCAGGGATGGAAGTGGCGGACAAAGGGAAGGTGCCCAAACAATACGCTGACCTGAGCAAGGTCTTCAGCGAAAGGGAAGCAGATAAACTACCACCGCATAGAGACTTTGACTGCCAAATTAACCTGGTCCCTGGGGCCCAGCTCCCCGTGGGCAAGCTGTACGCCATGTCAGACAGGGAAATGCAGGAGTTGAGGGAGTTTATTGACAAAAACCTGAAGAGAGGTTTCATCAGAGAGTCCAGAGCGGTGGGGGGCAGCCCAGTGTTTTTTGTGGACAAAAAAAACACGGATAAACCGAGATTGATCGTGGACTACCGGCGGCTAAATGCCGTGTCAGAACCAGTGACTTTCCCCATGCCCAGGATTGATGACATTTTGACCAGGGTGAGGAAGGGAAAGATATTCACGAAACTGGACCTGAGAGGAGCGTACAACCTGATACGAATAAAGAAGGGGGATGAATGGAAGACAACGATGTTCACCCCCCTAGGGGCTTTCGAATATCTCGTTATGCCCTTTGGATTACAAGCAGGCTCCGCCTGTTTTCAATCGCTCATGAACCATGTACTGGGACCTTTGCTCTACAAGAATTGCGTGGCCTTTCTCGATGACGTGCTGATATATTCAGAGAATGAGGAGCAGCATGTAAAGGATGTCAGGGAAGTGCTGAGCCAGCTGCAAGCAAACCAGTTGTGGGTGAAATTGGAGAAGTGTCAGTTCCACGCCAAGGAGGTGGAATTCCTGGGGTACCGCCTATCAGACAAGGGATTAGCCATGGATCCAGGCAAGGTACAGGCGGTGCTGGAATGGAAGACACCGAAAACGAAAAAAGATGTGCAAAGGTTCTTAGGGTTTGGGAACTTTTACCGTAAATTCATCAAGAACTTTGCCCACTTAACGGCTCCCATCACGGACTGTCTGAGCAGCAAGAAGAAATTCGTTTGGACGGCGGAGGCGGAGCACGCTTTTGAGGAATTGAAAAAGGCATTCGCTTCGGAAGAACAGCTCCTGCATGTGGATTTACAAAAACCCATGAGAGTGGAAACTGATGCTTCAGACCGCGCGGTGGGGGCGGTGCTGCTTCAGCCAGGGAGCAATAAGTCGGAATGGAGACCGTGTGCCTTCTTTTCGCGTAAGCTGAACAAATCCGAGAGGAACTACACGGTATATGACCGAGAACTACTCGCCATTCACGAAGCGTTCCGGAGATGGAGACACTTACTAATTGGTGCACAGCATAAGGTACAAGTATGTACGGACCACAAGAATTTGGAGTATTGGAGAACGGCACGAGTGCTCAACCAACGACAAGTGAGATGGGCCCAGGAGTTCTCCAAATTCCATTTTGAAATCTGCTATGTGCCAGGTCCAGAAAACATCAGAGCGGACGCTCTCTCTCGCAAACCTGAATATTTGGAGGGGGAGGGAGCGCCAGAAGAGAGACATATTATCCCAGAGGACCACTGGGTGTGTGGTGCGGCCTGGGTGGGGCAAAGAGAACTGGTAGAGGGAACGGTAAATGATGAGTACGCCCAGGATAAGCTCAGAGGTTTAAGGGGAGAGGGAGAAGACCCCGGAGGTTTTGAAGAAAGAAACGGGGCATTGTATTACAAAGGGGCGCTATATATACCCGAAGGGGAATTGAGGGGGAGAGTACTCAAACAGCTGCACGACAATCCCACAGCGGGGCATTTTGGGCAACACAAGACCATGTGGTTGGTGACCAGGGAGTTTTGGTGGCCCAAGGTGAGGGAGGATGTACGGGAGTATGTGAGAAGGTGTGACCAATGCCAGAGAGCCAAAGGAGAAAGGCGGGCACCAGCAGGGTATTTAGAACCGTTACCCACACCAGAACGACCGTGGGAGGCGGTGTCGATAGATTTTATGACTGATCTGCCCAAATCCCAGGGGAAAACCGCCATACTAGTCGTAGTAGACCAGTTAACTAAGATGGGTCACTTTGTAGCTTGCTCACATGCAGTCACGGCGGAAGAGACAGCAAAATTGTTTGTAGAACATATTTTTAGGCTGCATGGCGCCCCCTTGAGGCTGGTTTCCGACAGAGGGAAACAGTTCACGTCCAGATTCTGGAGGAAGCTTATGAGCTTGTTGCACGTAGAGGTCAACTTTTCGACTGCCAGGCACCCTGAGACCAATGGGCAGGCGGAGAGGGCAAACGGTATCCTTCAACAATACCTGAGGTGTTATGTCAATGACAGAGGAAACGATTGGGTCGAAAAGTTGGCACTAGCGGAATTTGCTTACAATAATGCAGAGAATGTGTCCACCGGGATGAGCCCCTTTTTGGCTAATTATGGGTGCCACCCCAGGGCGTTTCCAGGGGAAGGAGGAGAGAGATGGAGTGTTCCGGCCGCTGAACTTTTTGTAGAAGAAATGGAAGCGATCCATCGTCAACTCCAACACAACTTAGAAAGGGCCAAAGAAGAATATAAGAGGCAGGCAGACAAGAGCAGAAGGGAAGGTGAAACAATTAGGGTGGGGAGTCGGGTCTGGCTATCAACCCAAGGGTTGCCGTTCAAGGGTAGTTGCAAGAAATTGAGACCCAAAAGATTGGGACCATTTGAGGTCATCCAACAGGTCAACCCAGTGGCTTTCAGACTCCGGTTACCGAACCACATGAAACTGCACCCAGTATTCCACAGGTCATTACTGTCACCATACAGGGGGGAAGGTGAAGGGGTATCCACACGGGGGCCAGCCATAGAAGAAAGGGAAAGCCGCAACTATGTGGCGGAAATCATCGACTCCAGGTGGAAGGGAAATCAGGTGGAGTATTTGGTCGCGTGGGAAGGGGAACCGGAGTCGGAAAACACCTGGGTGAAGGCAGAGGAGGTCCATGACGAGGTCTTGATCGAAACGTTCCACCAAAGGTTCCCCAGGAAACCTCAACCAGTAGCGAGGTTCCGGAGGGAGTACTTTGGCACCACCGACGATGAGGAGGAAGTGGAGGGATTCAGGGAATCGGAGTTGGAAGAGGGTACAGACTCCGAGGAGGAGGAGTACTTGGAAACCGGGAACAGCAAAAGGTGGAGGGAAGTGTTCGAAACTTCGGAAGATGAGGGAGGTTCCTTCAGGGGTTTTGCTCCCTCGCCTCCCGCAGAGGAGGGGAGGGAAGGGGGTGAAGGGGGCCCTAGAGGGGAGGTGGATGTCAGGGAACTGTCATCTGAGACGAAGGAGGTGAAAGGGCTCATGGAGGGTGAGAGAGACCACTCAGCGGAGGAGGGGACCAGCAGGGGGAGAAGTGGAGTTACAAGGGAAAGTGAGTCGGAGGGAGAGCTCAGAGATACTTCAAGCGGGAACAGTGGAGAGGTTTCAGGACCTCCCGTAGGCACACCCACTCCTCGGCGGAAACTGTCACGCCGAGAGTCCAGAAGACGCGTTTCCGTCAAGGAGCTTTTATGCTGGAAGAAGTTCCGTAAACGCCCACTGTCCGATTCAACGAGCGATTGATGGAGCCATGCTTAAGGAGCTCCATCACAGACAGAGGTTTGGGAACTTAGCCAAACTCTGAGGGATCAGGATTTTACGCACAAGCAGCTCACCATCCCATCACACGCTTGATGCAAATTACCATGAATTAACTCAATGCAACCAATCATTTTTAAAAAAACAATAATAAAAACACAATAAAATTTTAAAACCACCTTTTAAAAAAATTGATAGGCTGACTTAAGCTATCAGAAGTGATGCAATCTAGTCTCTAAGAGAGCTATGAGTCAGGAAGGTTGTGGTTTAATCCTTACCTTCTGCCTACTCTGAACTCTCTAGATGGTCTTCAGCAGGGCCGTCTTTAGGATATGTGCTGCTGGGGGGCAGGTCAAAATTGTTGAGCTTTGAGAGACACCACGGGGGGGGGGGAGATGCATCCTGGTGAACTGGTTGGACATCCCTAAGGTAGATAGTTAAGAGCTTAGGCGGCTTCAGCAACGGACGCCTGGCACCCCCCATAATTCTGCACCCAGGTGCCCCACACCCCTGGGTGAAGACGGCCATGGTCCAGCTCATGCTTAGCACCCTCTCCCTAATCTGCAACATGGGACTGATAAAACTGATCTTCCTTAAGCATAGGTCCCCAATATTTGGGGGCCCTTGGGCACATTTGCAAACTGGAGAAACTGGTGGACACCACATATACACCACGATCAAGCACAGCCTATTCTATCAGCCACAAGAATACTTCTTTCAAACCTTATTTCAGCTTGTGGACAGTTGGAAGAATGGAGGCCTATGGCATTTGGGAAAGCCTCTGTGGGTGTCCATGGGCAGCTTGTTGGTGACCTCTTAAGGCTATTGCGAGGATTGCAACAATAGAATGCATGTTCTGAACACTCAGGAAATACCGTATAGTGCTTCAAGGTACAGCCAAATAGCAAAAGCTTAACAATGTGACAGGCTATTTTTTATGAAATCCTTGAAGGCCTTCAGTACAAGGTAAAAACCCTGATCCTCCAGGATTCTTAAATGCACACAGAGCTTGCTTGAGTAGGACAGGCTCCTGCTGCAAAATTCATTCTCTTGTAAATGATAATTTTGTGTAGGGGGTGGAGAAGTGAATAGTGCTTCAGCCTCACCCCATAATGCTTTGCAGCAGTATTGGCTCACC
The DNA here is from genome assembly GCF_964270895.1 of Podarcis filfolensis. Classification (NCBI taxonomy): domain Eukaryota; kingdom Metazoa; phylum Chordata; class Lepidosauria; order Squamata; family Lacertidae; genus Podarcis; species Podarcis filfolensis. The sequence goes on from NC_139615.1 coordinate 30,573,331, forward strand.
CAGTCAGCTGCCAGTCTGATATAGAGAAGAAGTGATGTACATTGATGTATGAGCCAAGGTTTGGCATGAAAAAGCTCCCCACCCACAATTGGCACTGGCCAACTGGATTCTTCATTCACTCACACAAATACACACTCTTGAACTGCTTGGGATTGTGCCACAGGGAAGCAGCGGGTGGAAGCTGAGGAAGTCTTTCTTTACTTTAGCAAAACAGGGAATCAATTTTAAAAAACACCTTTGGCACACAAATCAATAGAAGCCCAACAGAGTGGTGTCAACAAACTGAAAGTCCCACTCTCTCTAGCATCACAAAGCTGAAAGTCTGGATGTATTTATTTAAAAATCATAACCACTTTTCACACTGTAGGTCTCAAAGTGGCTTACAAACAATAAAAGATAACGGTGCCATCTTCTCCCTCCTCTTGCAGAATCCCACTCTTGGAGAGTCTTCTCAGAAGTAAGCCCCATTAGGCCCAGTGGGACTTACTCCCAGGTAAGTGCACATGGCACACCCTCCAACATTTCTCTGATGAAAATAGGGGTATCCTATTCAATAATAATAAATTTTATTATTTATACCCCACCCATCTGACTGGGTTGCCCCAGCCACTCTGGGCAGCTTCCAATATATATAAAAACATTAAACATTTAAAAACTTCCCTATACAGGGCTGCCTTCAGAGGTCTTCTAAAGGTTGTGTAGTTACTTATCTCTTTGGCTTGGGGGTTGCATAACTCCATACCCTCCAACATTTCTCCGATGAAAATAGGGACATCCTAAGGAAAAGCAGGACATTCTGGGATCAAATCAGAAATCAAATCAGGGCAGCTTCTGTAAATTTGGGACTATCCCTGGAAAATAAGGACACTTGGAGGGTCTGATGTGGTATTCTTCAGAATAAAACTTCAAGGACATAGCTACACAAAACCTCCACATTGTTCCACCCAATCTCTTCTCAGTTCCTCAAAACAATCTGTTCTGCTGCAGTATCTCAGTTCAACTTGCATTTATCTGGAAGATAAGCCCCTGGATTCCAATGGGACTCATTTCCAAGTGGGTTTGCTTAACGGCGTAATGTACCTTTTGAGTTCAGCATGTTTAAACCAATTGCCATCCTCAGAAAAGTCTTCACATCACTGTTGTTCTATGGAGCAAATGTCAACTGCTATGTTACATAGAATGTAAGGCCTGGCCTGCTCTGGACCAATAAATTAGTCTGGCCTCCATTTCTGTGAACCAATCCAAAATGCCTTCACATGAAGCCTTATGTGCTGTGCTAAGACCTCCAGCTAGCTGGCAGTATGAAACTGGGCGCTGATTTTCAGAAAGAGGAACTGAAATGTGCTTTGGAATACATAACTGGTCATTGCAAATGTTCTAACATGGGAAATGACAGTGACGGTGCGCATGTGATGTCCTGCCTGCTAAATCCTAGATGTCAGGGAGTAAGTTTTCTGTGATCATTTCCTAGCAAAGGAAATAACCCTCTGTCCGCTTTTCAGTAAGTGTGTGTGCTCTCACTGAAGATGGTGTATTCTGCATATGCACAGAGCCACTTCTTTTCCAGGACACTGAAAAGAGATTCCACCTCTCTGACCTGCAGACTGATGATCTGAAGGGTGGCAGGCTATTCTTTTGCAGACTCTTGTGCATGGCAGACTCTTAGCTGATTTTGTCTCAGTTCTGAGGGTTTATATATGACATCACACAGGGATATCACAAGATATAAATCCTGGCTTCAACTATTTTGAAGGAGGAACTACCAGCATCTGCTAAACAGAAACTCCCAACATCTCTGCAATCATCCCTCTTTCTTCCTTGTTTGAGTAGGTACCATTGTAACCCTGCCTAGCTGAGCATCTTGGATTGCAGGTTTGTTGCTACGGCAACTGTTGCCACTGCTTTGGTGGTCACTACTGCGTTGCATAGAGACTGGGTCGGAAGTGAGGGTGGGGTGGCAGGGCAAATGTCCCACTGCAGCCTTCCTTCCCCATGTCCCTCATGCCAGGCCCCTTGATTACCTCTTCCCTGGGATTCGGTCCTGTTGTCATGATAGGGCCCATGTCTCCTAGCAACCAGCAGCACAGCTGCCTCCACCTTGACAACGCTGCCCTGCTTTATTTCCTAATAAGACCTGAAGGGGCATTTCATCACCTACCCCAGAGAATGGACTTTGCGCAGTTAGGTGACGACAACAGCTTGCTATGACCCAACCCACCAGCAGTTTTCCAAAGGGATGATAAACTGGATGTAAACACACGTTTGTTTGTTTGTTTGTTTGTTTGTTTGTTTGCAAAAACCAGCTCCTTCTTTCCTTAGAAAAGAGAGAAAGGTCCAAAGTTATATTTACATCTTTTTTAAAAACAACAACCTGGAAAAGAACAAAAACTATATGAAATAGGTTGTACCATACACATAAGTTAATTATCTTGCATTAATTTATAATATTTACTCTCCTTGTGTGTCTGTATGCTTTTGGTTTTTTTTTTGAATCAAGAGGAAATCATGCCTCTGATTATGTGCAATGGACCTTTCACCTCCCAGCAGGTAGTCACTATATCCTTGGAAAGGGGCGGGGCGGGGGGGGGAGAGAGAGAGCTTCTAGATCAGAAGGTAGGGCAAGCTGGCTAAAGCCTCAGCACCTCCTAGTTTGGATATAATAGAGAGGGAAATGTGTTTGCCTGTCTGCCTTTCCTTGGCCTGAAGCGTCCTCTACTGGTCGGTTACAACCTAGCACCCATGAGGGCTCTGTAAACGCTTACTAATAATCCTTTTTCGTGGGTGATGTAAACCCAAGTGAGCACTGCCCTCCCCCATTAATCTATTTTTTGATAACCTGCTTCATTGGCAGTATATTAGGAACAAGGCAAGCACAAGTCATTTCACTGCTGAGGCAAAAGGACTAGATGACGCTCTGTTGAGTTGTACAGAAGTTGAGCAGTGTGATAGCTGACGCTTAACTCGGTCACTTCCACACCATATATTTAAAAGCACATGCGTTCCCCACCGCAGAACCCTGGAAAATGTTGGTTACCTCTCACAAAGCTACAATTCCCAGATCCCTGAACAAACTGGAGTTCCCAGGATTCTTTGAGGGAAGCCATGTGCTTTCTATGTATGGTGTGGGTATGGCCAGCAGACAGCATCCTCCACACCTGAGAACAGCAGTCTAGTTTAAAGGGCGAGGGTTGTCCTGAAAATGTTGGTTCACTTGTGTATGTACGAAAGGAATGCACTGAAAGTACTCACCAGCCTGGGAAGAAAGGGAGACATGCATAGCACTGTCACTTTCTGCTTCCATTTGAATAGGAAAGAACCCACCATAGGCTTTCCAGGCACTTGCAACATACAAACGGAAGGAAGGGGGAAAGATTAGTTGTGCCCTGTGCCGTAGGATCTCAGCACACAGAAAAGAACAAGAGTATCCCTGCTGGTGGAGGAGACTCTTGAGAGTCCCATGGACTGCAAGAAGATCAAACCTATCCATTCTTAAGGAAATCAGCCCTGAGTGCTCACTGGAAGGACAGATTGTGAAGCTAAGGCTCCAATACTTTGGCCACCTCATGAGAAGAGAAGACTCCCTGGAAAAGACCCTGATGCTGGGAAAGATGGAGGGCACAAGGAGAAGGGGACGACAGAGGACGAGATGGTTGGATAGTGTTCTCGAAGCTACCAGCATGAGTTTGACCAAACTGCAGGAGGCAGTGGAAGACAGGAGTGCCTGGCGTGCTCTGGTCCATGGGGTCACGAAGAGTCGGACATGACTAAACGACTAAACAACAACAATCCCTGCTGGATGAGGTCCATGGCCCATCTAGTCCAGCATCCTGTTCTCACAGTGGTCAACCAGATGCCTGTGGGAAACCAGAAAACAGAACTTCTCAAGAGCCCTCTCCTCTCCCATTGTTTCCAGCAACTGGTATTCAGAAGCATCCCTGTCTTCAGCTGTGGAGGGCAGAAGCATAGCCATCATGGCTAGAAAGCCACCGATAGCCCTCTCCTCCACGAATTTGTCCAATCCTTTTTTAAAAGCCACCCGAATAGGCATCCATCACTGCCTCCTAGGGGAGCAAGTTTACACTAAGGGAGCCAGAATTTTTAAAGAAAATAACATTTTGATTAATTATAGAAACAATTTACCCAAGTAAAATAACAAAAACCAACACCAGGGTATGTGTGCGTGAAATTAAAAGTGACGTCTTCAAAGAATCTGAGGATATCTTCAAATAAGCATGGCGTTTGCAGCCCGCTCCTGTGCAAGTTTACTCCTTCTATGCATGACCCTCAGAGACTTTAGCTATTGTTACTACTGCTGAATTTCTGGTTCTATCACTAACCCCTTGGGAAGTCGAGGTGATTTTTAAAAATCCGTTTCAGCATGTTAACTTTTGTATGTTTAAAAATAGGCTTGTGTTTTTAAATGGACTTTACTGTTTTTATCTTTCGCAAACCCCTTTGACATAGCTTTTTTTCTTGTTCTTTAAACAATCCAGCGGCTTGTAACTTTTATGAAACAAATAAACCCCGAGCTAACTAACGGAGAGAAACAAGGAAAGAGAAAAGCCCCTTTGGAAGATATCACCCCACCCGTTTATCCTCCCTCCCTGTGGCCTGAAACGCAGTTACGGCGGGATAGAAGGCGGGGCTGCAGCTGCTGTTTTTTCTTTTGGTTCTTTTCCCTCTCGATTGGTGGAAGGAGCAGCCTGTCACAAGGAGAGCGGAAGTAGAAAGGCAAAAAAACCCCGCCCCCGCTGCCAGGAGGAGCCTTTAGCGGAAGCGGAAGAAGCTGGAAAGGAGCCGAGGGCGGAAGTGGCGCCGTTTGAGATTTTTGGAGTGGTGGGTAAAGGGGGATACCGAGCAGCGGGAGGACTGGTGGCGGCGGCGGCGGCGGTCCCGCAGGCGGGAGCGGGTGAGTGATGGGGGTCGGGTCCGGAGGAGGCCGGCCTGGGCTGGCCTTGGGGAAGCACAAGCTGTCCTGCTTGCGGAGAAGGAGCCCCGCGGCTTCGCCTCCCTCGCAGATGGGCGTTGCTGGCCATAGCGGGGCTGCCTCGGCCGTGGCGAGCAAGGATGGAGCCTCCATGGCCAGGGGCAGTGCACCTCTCTCGAGCACCTGTTGTCTTCGAGCCCCGCCTGCGGGCTTCCTGGAGGCATGCCGGGTGCCGCTCTTGGAAACAGGATGCTGGACTAGGAGGACCGCTCTGGCCGACCCGGCAGGGTTGTTGTTTGCTCCGCCCTGCACTGCGCTTTGTAGAAACGCCATAAGCAGAAACAGTTCTCCTTGCGAGCCTGTGAGGCTTGCAGTCTAAGAGCGGGAGTAGTCACAATTCGCATGCAAGGCTCCCAGAGGATTGGGTGTTCACGAAAAATACTGAATGTGCGCGTTTGGACAGAGGAGCTCTTTACTGGTGCGCTGCTCACTGGAGATGCCAGTTAATTTCCTCTTAAGGGGATGAGTGCACGTTTATCAGCTTTGTCGGGCAGAAGTTCAACAGGTGTGACATTTCCTGTATAAGATATCCTATCCCTAAAGCTATGACATTCTAACCTAGGGTGTGGATTCTAAGAGAGAGGGTTCTCAGACCCTTTCTGTCCTACTGTATCCTGATATGCTTTGGACTATGAGTATACATATTCTATCTGTGATCATAGTTGCTGTAAATAAAGGCTGCATTTAAAACAATCAGCCTGAAGGATTGTAATAAAAATGGGCCTTTTTTCAGGGAGCCATCTTGGGAGTCAATAATTTGTGAATTTTGTATGTCATCTGAACTTAACGGATACAGTACTTTCCTCATCAGACAAAACCAACATGATAATAAACAACAGTTTTATTACGGCAAATCCCTTTTCTTACTACCGTTATATTGCATGGATTGACATTCTCTGAAAGACTTCTCCAAAGTTTGTGTAGTGATTAAGAAAGTGGACTGTGACTCAAATTTTGACTCTTAGATGAGTCCATTTGGTGTTTGGCAGTACATATAAGGATCATAACACTGGTCTGCCTCTTGAAGCCTGTAAAAATGCTGGTGCATTATATGTGAATGAAAGTTCGTATTATTGTTACTAAAGGGAACAGGCTCCTCCTTTGTGCAACAATTTCCCTATTATCTTTCTTGCCCCACCTTTTGCCATTTGGCTTCTCCCCACTCCCACCATTTTATCTCAATCCCTGGTCATCACTGCAACCCTGCCCCACCCCTACCCCTTGCTTGCCTCTCTATTGCAGATTCTCTTAAGCCTGTATGCAGGAACAATGTTGCCTGAACATTCTGCATTGCTTGAATGTAAAAGCCTTACTTGTAAAAGTTATGTTTGCTGCCCCGAAACTTAAGGCACCCTTCCTCTTTCCTGTGCCTGCCCTTCTTTATTGGGCGTTGAGAACATTTGGCCCTCCAGATGTTACAGAACTACAACTCCCATCACCCCAGCAAGTATGGCCAATGGCCACAGAGGATGGAAGTTGTAGTTCAGCAGTATCTTTCTCCCCTGTGCTCTAAATCCTTGTTAAATGTTAGTTGTGCCACAGTTCAGGAAGGTGATGTATAGTGTAATTGCTTTGACCGTTTTCCTGAATATATGGATATGTCTCTTTAAAGGTCTACCGTTCTACATGGCCAGATGGGTGGGGTAGCTAGCTCCCAGCATTCTGTTACACTCCAGCATGCCAAGAAGCAAACTATGCAGATGGGAGCATGCTTAATTCTTCTCTTGTTTAAGTGAATTTTGCACTCTTGAGTGCAATTCTTCTCTTGTTTAAGTGAATGGTGGGCATTCAGTTTCATGGAAATAAAGTGCTGTGTTTAAGGACACCGTCATAGCGATGAAACACAGGAAACTGCTTTATATCTTTGGTCAGTATTGTCTATGCTAACTGGTAGTAGGTCTCTGGGGTTTCAGCTAGGGAAGCCTTCCCAGCCCTAGCTGGAGATGCCAGGGATTGAATCTGCGGCCTTCTGAATGCAGAGCAGATGCTACATTTGGCTTTCCAAAACAAAACCTGTGCTCCACCCCTGCTGCAGGTCGCCAGTCCGTCACCGATAGGGATTTTGTAGGGGAGGGATGGGGAAACCATTGGACTCCAATTCCCATCAGCCCCAGCTAGCATGGTTGAGGGTCAAGGATCACAGGAGAAGTGTCCTATTTCGGATGCAACGTTGAGATTCTTTTAATTCACAAGCCCTCCTTCCATGAACATCATATTGGTGGGCCCTGTGCTAGTATTATAGCAAGGCACCAGAGGCTTTTCTCTGGCAAAGGTTTAGGGCAAAATGAAGTGGAGTACATATGTGATTCATATTGAAGTTAGATCATATCCACCAGACCTCAGTGCCTTAAGAAGACTCTTGTATGTCTGTAAGATGCTACATGGTTTCTCACAATCCATATCCAGGCTGAGGAAGGTCTGGTTGTTGTGCTGTTGGTTGTGACCTGAGAAGTTGCCAGTAACAATTTCTGTTTATATTTATTCAGGGTTAGCCTGTGCAGTATTTAGTAAAAACACACACACACCACAGTCAAACACTAAATAAGAGTGTGTGCAGTCAGTACACGTAGTAACCTGATAGACCCATCTTATTGCTTTAAACATTCAGCCAAGAAAAGAAGTATTTAGCTTCAATAGCTTAACTCAATAAATGTCGGGTTGGTTGTTCCCGGATATATCAGGGACTACTGATTAACAGTAACTCATTTCTTTCACTTTTGAGTTACTGCTCAGTGTACTCAGTATAAATTGTAAAATGCTGAGTGCCTTGTCTAAAGGTCAGCTGGTTTGAATATTTAGCATCCTTAGGCAGAAAAAGTTTGAGGTGTCACCGATCCCTGCCCCCCACAATCCAAGCAAAGAATTCTCACTGCGGTCAGCTAAAGACAACCAACCATGCCCTGCACCCCCCACCCAAACCTCTCTCACTGCCTAAGAAAAACAAAAAATGAATAGAAAAAGAACATACCCAAGTGATGCTGACACAAAAGCTCCACGCATACACTAACTAAAAGAATATAAGTTTAACCACCCCACCTCCTCTCCCACTTTCTCCTCCAACAACCTTATACTGCATTCAATACTTAATGCCTCACATCCAGTGTCACTGCTCTGTAAAAAAGACACTATGACCTGAAAAAAGAGATAGCACACCTACTTTTGTAACCAAAGAAAGTGCTTAATAAAAATTATGTTTAAAAAGAAAGAAAGTTCGAGGCACAGAGAAGTGTAGTGTGGAAAGCTAATGTAACTTTTTACCTAAGTAAAAAAGTAAGATGAGTTCCACAGTCTCTTTTGCTCTGCGCATACTGAGCCTTGATGCCTAAATGTAGTACAGTGGTACCTTGGGTTACAGAAGCTTCAGGTTACAGACTCTGCTAACCCAGAAATAGTACCTCGGGTTAAGAACTTAGCTTCAGGATGAGAACAGAAATTGCGCGGCGGTGGTGGCGTGGTGGTGGCAGCGGGAGGCCCCATTAGCTAAAGTGGTGCTTCAGGTTAAGAACAGTTTCAGGTTAAGAACGGACCTCCAGAACGAATTAAGTTTTTAACCCAAGGTACCACTGTATATGGGTACACAAATAGCTGAGCTATATGCTCATACAGTTAGTCACATACATATTACACATCTATTCAACATAGAGATACCTTGTTATAATCCTTACTACAGCCCCGCAAATTGGATCAGTATTGTCCCCCTGTCGGTGGGCACGAAGAATAAACTTTTCCTAAGGCCACCCAGTGAGTTATGGAAGATAATAATAGTAGTAGTAGCAGTAGTAGTAATAATAATAATATTTTTCTTTATATCCCACACATCCTGGTTTAAAAACCGGGCTCAGGGTGGCTAACAGCAAATATAAAACATTGATTAAAATGTGACTTTAAAACAGCATAAAATACAACATAAAATGCAGCATCAATATCAATAAAATTCAAAAATTCAGGGGTCATGGGGGGGGACCCCGTCGGTAGACATCAAATGATCACCAGGGTTAACTGGCCAAGTTGGTCCTACTAGGGCCAGCAAGGAGACCAGAGAAGAATTTAAATGTGGGGTCCCAGAAAGGGTTTCTTCATAGAAGAGGAAAGGAGAAAAGCGAATAGAGGATTAGGATAATTCCAATTGAAGGCCAGGCAGAATAGCTTTGTCTTACAGGCCCTGCGGAAGGAGATCATGTCCTGCAGGGCCCTAGTCTCGTGGGACAGAGCATTCCACCAGGTCGGAGCCATCACTGAAAAAGCCCTGGCCCTGGCGGAGGATAGTCTGGCTTCCTTAGATGTGAGATCGAGACGTCCTAATTTATAGCTTGATATTTTATCCACTGGGCTGGAACATCCCTCAACCCAGCCAATCACGTTAGAAGTTTTAATGCTGCAGACTAATGCTGTTGTAATGGTAAAACAGTGGCGAACAATACAGTGCATGCGCTTATTAGAAGGACTAAGAAGCCACTTCAGGTAAGATGCTCTGTACATTGGAACGACAGAGGAGCAGTTCACCTGAAACCACCCAGGAGAGCTTGTGGCAAGAATGAAGCTTCCAGTTCCACATTTGAGCTGCTGGATCAGGGGCAGAACACCTGTGCCAGCTGGGACTGACAGGATGTGGAGTTCAAGAATACCCGGAGGGCCACGGGTTTCCCCACCTCTGTGCTAGCTCAAAAGCCGGTTTCACACCACTGAAATGTCTCTTTCTTTCAGTTGGAGATTTGTGTTCCTCGCCAACAGTCCCATCTCCTTCTCATCAGAGCCTGTGCCCTTGGAACAGGCCATGGCAGGCCGCAGTGGAGCTGCACGGCCAAACGGGCCAGCTGCAGGGAACAAGATCTGTCAGTTCAAATTGGTTCTTCTGGGCGAGTCAGCTGTTGGGAAGTCCAGCCTGGTCTTGCGCTTTGTGAAAGGACAGTTCCATGAGTACCAGGAGAGCACAATTGGAGGTGAGTATTGGTGGACTCCAGCTGTGGGTTAAGTTACAGAAGAGTCTTGGGCCTTTGCAGGACCCCCCTCCCCCCCCCCCCGCTTGCAAACTTTTTGTGATTAGGGAGCTCTTTCCACACTGATATGGTGCAAAGAATTCTCAGTGAGCCTAACAAGGCGCCCATTCCATTTCAAAGTGAAGCACTAGCCAGGCCTGTTTGTCGGCCCTGTTTTTCCCACCTAGGACATTATGTATTCCCTACATATCTCAACAGTCACTTACAGCTGTAAACTATTATAATGACTAAACAGATTTATAGACCTACATTGTACAAAACGGAATAAAGCACAAGCTCCAAGACTAATAAAATCACTTTGGCGAGCTCTAAAACAATAAAACCATTTATACTCTGAAACAACAATACGATTTAATCAGATGTATAATTAATCTTCCTTAAATGACAGGGAAAGCCTTCCTAAACAAAAATGTTTTCATTAGCTGCTTGTCTGGTTTCAGCTGGTAATTTGTTCCAGAGAGCTGGGGCTGCAACACTAAAAGCCTGGTTTAAACTACCGGGGGAAGTTGGCAGCAGAGAGCAAGCTTTCGCTAAAGTAGCTCGTCTGCCATTGCTAATTCTCACTGCTCTTCTGACAGTGTTCTCCTACCCAGCAATATTTTCAAACAGAGGCAACTTGGCAGAAGGATGTAGTTGTCTGTAGGGGGCAACGGGGGTTAATCTGTTTCAACAGTTCCTTCTAGACTTTTTTTTAGAGCCACGATGCCACTTCTGGCTGAAACTTGCAGACGAAACGGCAAAAGGAAGAGAAGGCTGCGCATTTGTCTATCCTTGCAAAAATGTCAGTTTGGAAGAAGCGTCTTCTCTGCCCTGAGCAGATTAGCCAGCCTGACGCCTGAAGTTCTTGCTTCACCTCTTACAATGCCCCTCTGTCAAGATCGACCTTGGCAGTTCTGGCGCAATTTTTGCAAAGTGGGGACTTCTGGCTTGGTTGGAGTCAGTGATGTCAAGTCCTATTTGGTTTCATCTAAATAGAGCAGTGGCTGCTTAGGAGCTGGTTTGCCCACAGCCTGCCAGGTACATGTTGTATATACGCTGTGGGGCATAGGACTCAGTGTGGACTGACCTGACCTCTGCCTTGTGTGTGTGGGGGGGGTGCTTTGTTGACCCACTCCACTTCATGCTGCAGAAGGTATGGACAGGTGGAGCCTACTTGCATACAGATAGAAGACCTGGTTCACCTTAACGTTCTTTAGTTTATATTCTGTTTTGCAGGCTTGGGATGGGTAAGAACAAACAGGAGTATGCAGGTGCCACAACAAAATTCTCTGCTAGGTAACCCACACTTGGCTTTACCCCAGCTGTCAAATGCCATTCCGAAAACAGAAAGCTTTGCACTTCTTCCAGAAAGCATTTTGGGTTCTGAACCTGGCATCTAGAAGAAGAGGGTAGTTGCACAAATGTGAGGGCAGTTGTCCTGTGCCCTTCCTGGTTGAACTTAGCGTGCATCCCTTGGTGCAGATCATAACAGCCCGAAGCTTAACTCCAGCACAAAAGCCAAAGGGATGTGTGAACTGATCTTCTGTCCAAGCTCTGCATAAAAGGAGGGCTTCTATTTAACAAATCCCCCCCCCCCCGGCTTCAAATGGCTAACATTGCTCTTTTTGCAGCCAAGTCCCATAGTATCTTAATACTGCAGCAGGGCTAATCTGTGGCCCTTCAGATGTTTGGTTTGGACTACAACAATGCTTCACAAATAATCCAGAGACGCATTTTAAATAAGAGGAAACATTCTACTCATGTAAAAACACGCTGATTCCTGGACTGTCCGCAGGCCAGATTTAAAAGGCAATTGGGCTGGATCTGGCCCCCGGGCCTTAGTTTGCCTACCCATGGGTTAGCATGTCAGACTAGGACCTGAGTTCAAATCCCCACTCAACCATGATGCCCACCGAGTGGCCTTCGGCTAGTCGCTCACTCTTAAGCCTAACCCATCTCATGGGGTTATCGCGATGATAAAATGAGGAGGAGGAGAACTATTTACACTACTTTGAGCTCTTTGGGTGAAAGTTGGGGTAATAAAAGTTTTCTATAATTACAAAAAATACAACAGAATTTAAATTAAATAGCCATAAACAACAATATCTCCAAGTATACAATAAAGAGACAAAAACATAATACCAATCATAGCAAAAATTAATCATCTCCAATATTACAAGTAAAACTTGTACTTGAATGTGCAAGTAAAACAACAGTATCTCGGAAATGTATCGGAACATGTGCAGAGTTCAATCCAAGATTTTTTGCACCTTCCTGTAACTAATCTAATGTTTTTTTCCCAGCGGCTTTCCTCACACAGACCATTTGCCTAGATGACACAACGGTCAAGTTTGAGATTTGGGATACAGCTGGGCAGGAGCGCTACCACAGTCTGGCACCCATGTATTACCGGGGTGCCCAAGCGGCCATTGTTGTCTATGACATCACCAACATGGTGAGGATTTTTGACTCTGTCTTGTCAGGTTAGACCCAAGAGGGCCTCTTCTCTTGTTCCGATAATCTTGAATGCCTGAAGTCCTGGACGTGTAGGAATCCATCTGATGAATGCCTTATGGCCCAGGGTATGACTTTCAAGGAGAACCAAGCCCCTTGGGCTTGCTTTAAGACTAAAAATGCTTGGTTTTCCTTGGTGGTATGAAAACAGGCTGGGCTCTTTACACCTTAGTTGCAATTGGAATTTACTGTTGGGTCTAGTAAGTGAGGTTGTAAATCTATTGTCTGGGCTCCACCACTTTGGATGGCATCGTCTCCATGATGCAACATTCTTCCATAAAAAATAATAATCTCTGCATCTGGAAAAGTAGCATGTTGGGGAAAGGGGGAAGCTAGAAGCTTTCGCCTGCAGCCTTTAGTAGTACAACGGACTCTACTACTGCCTTCTGTTGGAACACTTCCGTGCTTACTGTTCTTGTGTCAATTTCATTTCATTTCCATATACTAAGGCATGTGACGATAGCCCCAAAATACACAATTCTGTGAGCTCCTGAACCTTAGCCAAATCCTAACATTTTAAAATCTTGGTATTTAAATTGGACGTTGAGGAATTTTGAAGTCTGGTCTTAATACAGCAGTTTAATGTCCCCATGCAATGTTTGTTAAACATAAACCTGTCCAATGCACTCATTTACATGTAAAATCCAGCAGCACCCATAACTCTGAATGTTAGAAAAATGTCATTTTTGCTAGCAATTTTTCCTCTGCCGCTGTCAATCTTTGCCCAGCCTTGGATATGCAAAACTAAGATGGAAGTGACAGGCCAGTGAACATGTTTTCTGCTTGTTAGGAAGAGTGTGTTTGCATTCCAGTTAGAAAGAACTGGTATTCTTCTTGCACTGAACTGACTGCTGAGCTGACTTCCCTCTTTCCTTGCCTGTTTCCCTCTTGTAGGACACCTTTGTACGAGCCAAGAACTGGGTGAAGGAACTGCAGCGGCAAGCCAGCTCTAACATAGTCATTGCCCTGGCAGGGAACAAGGCTGACTTGGCCAGCAAGCGAGCTGTTGATTTCCAGGTGAGTGGCGTTCATTGCCTTGGGAAGTAAACCTCCTTGTCGTCCTGTGACTGCAGGAAGCTGCTGTCATGAACTTGCTAACATGGCTAGGCAAACAGCTTTCCTCTCCTACTCATCTAATATATATGTAACTAGTGGGAAGTGCTTGGCAGGGCATGGGAATTTAAAGAAATCAATAAATATTGTGATTTTTAAATTGATAGTTTAATTAGTGAATTTCAGGGCTTCACGCACACACACACACCAACCCAGGGATTCAACATGACCTGGCCCTGAATCAACTTGAGGGGGGGCAAAGTCATGCCAAAGTCACATTTCTGTCCACCGTCTTGATTCAAAATGGCGGAACTCACACCTCATGAACCCCCATGCTGATACCTGATACTTGTTTATTAAGTAAGTTAAATTCCTGTTTTTTTCCGCTAAAGTGGCTAATGACACTTGTAAAACACAACAGATACCCCCCAAAACAACCAGCCCCACTCAAACAAGAACCAGCATCATATGTTCTTCCCACAGGGCAGATGGTATCATATTAGACAGTCATTCAGTCAAGTTCCATAGTGTGTTACAGTAGAGGCAACAATTGGAAAAACCAAAATGTGAACTGAAGACAGTAGATAGATAGATAATACTTTATTTGGCTATAAGCCCACAAGGTAAAACCAATCAAACTGAAGACAGTGCTATCATCAGTATAAAACAGGGCAGAGTAGTAGTTAATTCTCAAAGACCAACTGAAACAGCCAGGTTTACTTGACTGCATAAAGCAGAGAGGGGGCTGTTATAATCTCCTTTGGAAGGGGGATCCAGAAGTATTGGGGCGGCGACAGAAAAGATCCTGGTAGAGAGTAGTAGTTCTCCAATACAGTGGTACCTCAGGTTACAGACGCTTCAGGTTACAGACTCCACTAACCCAGAAATAGTACCTCGGGTTAAGAACTTTGCTTCAGGATGAGAACAGAAATTGCGCCACAGCGGCAGCGGGAGGCCCCATTAGCTAAAGTGGTGCTTCAGTTTAAGAACAGTTTCATGTTAAGAACGGACCTCCAGAACCAATTAAGTTCTTAACCCGAGGTACCACTGTATTATGGGGTTCTGGAGAAAGGGCCTCATGAGTAGATCTTAAGCGTGTGTGTGGCGGTGGGGAGGCACTCGCTTCTTGGAGGCATCAGTGGCTGCCCCACAGCTGTCATGCCAGGTTCAGTTACCATTGAGTCATGCCGTCCTGGGAGACTGGAGTGTCTCCACTGTGCCACCCCCCGGGATGATGCTGGCAGTGGCCAAGGCTGTCATCATTCCTCCATTAGCGAATTCTGTTTTTCAAGCACAGCTGGGACACCCAACGAACATGACGCCCCTTGCTAGGCCTGCTCCAATCATAGCTCTTTTCTCACGCTGAGCAGTCTTCCACAAGCCTCTTGTCCGCACTAGTTTGGAATCCACGTCATCTTTTCCGTCCTGGGAGCGAAACGCAATGTGGTGGCCAGAACTAAGTGAGGGTGCAAGGTGCTGACAGCAGTATTGAACTGAACTGGAAAGCCTGGAGACTGCTATGCAGCTGTGGTGGCTACCCATTCACCGATGAGTTTAGCTGTCTTCTCTTTACCATCTCTCTGTTTATAGGTGTTTGGTGAACAGAGGTTGAAGGCAGTGTTTATACTGGTTATAAAGGGTAGCACTTCTGACATGTCCCTTCCTTTCTGTTACTGAGTTGTGGTTCTAGGAAGCACCAGATCAGGCCACCAAAAGGTTGGCTGAGTGCATGTCTCTGCACAGATTCTGATTTGGCTCGACACATTCCCTTGCAGGAAGCCCAGTCCTATGCAGATGACAACAGCTTGCTGTTTATGGAGACATCCGCAAAGACGGCAATGAATGTGAATGAGACCTTCATGGCGATAGGTTAGTAAAGTGGTGGGGAGACGCAGGGTGGCGAGTCACCCTCCACACTGACATATATTGGGGACAAAGTGATGTTAAATAAATAAACAGACACACACATACACATCACAATCTTGGGTTCCTGAACAGCTTGGGGTGCAGTTCGCTGCAGAATTGGCCAGTTCAGACTTGAGGAAACTTGCAGGACTAGATCCAGGAAAGGCCATGTGGGGATTCATTCATTCATTCGGTTTCTATCCCACCTTTTTCTCCAAGGAGCTCAAGGTGGTGTGCATGATTCTTCCCCCACCCCCGGTCATTTAATCCTCACAACAAGCCTGTGAGGTAGGTTAGGCTGAGAGGCAGTGACTGGCCCAAGGTCACCCAGTGAGCTTTATGTCCAAGGTGGTATTTGACCTCTCTGTTGCCAAAAGTGCTGGGTAGGAGAAATGCAGGCTCTGGAAGATCGGGTGGAATGAGGTCCCAAGGGAGGGGAGCTGAAATAAGGGCCTACAGAGTGAGTAGTGTGTTGAGAAATGAGGGTGGGGGGGAGACAAGAGAAAGAAGTAGGGTAGAGAGGCCAGAGAGGTGGGCAGGAGGAGGTGGTTAAGCAAGGCAGCTGGGGGCAAGGGGTGTGTGGAGCAGAAAGGCACGAGAGTCTAGAGACAGAGAAGCTGAATATACCCATCTTGACTGACCAGCTGAATATTGCGGTGCCAGTCACCCCTTTGAAAGCAGCAGGAAATTGAGAGGATGCTAGCTTCCAGGAGCTGGGACGGACATGATCTTAATCCCCTGCTCCCGCCACAGGGTGAATCTTACAAACCAGTTCACTTGGATGTGCCTCTTCCTTTTCCCCTCCTCAGCCAAGAAGCTCCCCAAAAACGAACCGCAGTGCCCAACGGGAACAGCAGGCAGGAACCGAGGTGTCGACCTCCAGGAGAGTAGCCAACCCAGCAAGGGACCGTGTTGCAACTGAAGGGGCCATACTGCCTGCCCCTCTGGGCGACCCCAACTGGAATGCGCCTGAACCAATCGCACTTACGGAAGAACAGCTGCCAGGATCCCTCTTCTTCCCACCTCTTCCCAATCCCCCCCTTTTTTGCTGCTGTGTCTCCTCCCCTCTCTTTCCCTCTGGTTGCAGAATGGAGGGAGCAAGAACCACCTGCCCCCTCTTCTGTACAAATGATGAATTCATCTTTTTTAAAAAAAGTCTTAGTCACCTTTTTTTAATAAAAAGAGCAAAAACACACAAAGGAACTATGGCACACCTCTTCGACCACTCTTAATGGGTAGGTGATGTGCATTTCCAGAGCTTTGGCCTCTCCTATCTCTGCCTTTCCTTTTCCTTTTCTTTTTCTGAAGGGTTCTTACAGCCTCGTATTTGCTCGCAGCCGCTTGGAAGGAAGGCCTGCCTTACTTCAACCAGAAGTGACTTTTGGAACACCTGCTTGGTGATTCTAAGCCACTTCCACCGGTAGGGCTTAACCCTAAAGAAAATGTGGTTGCCGTAGGCCGGGGAAGGCGCTGAGAGTTGTATGCTGGCAGAACGACAACTCCCAGGGTTCCTTGGCCAGGAGCCTGGTTTAGATACGGTACAGACTTGCTCTTATAAAAAGCAAGTACTGTAACGAAACACACAGGTAACCACTAAATGAAACGGTAGCAGTAATGCTACATTGAGGAAGAACTTCTGGCCTTTAAGCCTTGTTTTGACCAAATCACAATTATGAGTATTGCCAGGGGTTGCGGGGGCGGGGGGAAGGGATCTGA